>NC_137341.1:7655266-8262766 GCF_965287045.1 Carcharhinus amblyrhynchos | reverse complement strand
TCTCTCTCTCTCCCTCTCGCAGTCTGTCTCTCTCTCTCTCTCTCTCTCTCTCTCTCTCTCCCCCTCTGGCAGTCTCTCTCTCTCTCTCCCTCTCGCAGTCTCTCTCTCTCTCCCTCTCGCAGTCTGTCTCTCTCTCTCTCTCTCTCTCTCTCTCCCCCTCTGGCAGTCTCTCTCTCTCTCTCTCCCTCTGGCAGTCTCTCTCTCTCTCTCTCTCCCTCCCTCTCGCAGTCTCTCTCTCTCTCTCTCCCTCTGGCAGTCTCTCTCTCTTCTCTCTCCCTCCCTCTCGCAGTCTCTCTCTCTCCATCTCTCCCTCTGGCAGTCTCTCTCTCTCTCTCTCCCTCCCTCTGGCAGTCTCTCTCTCTCTCTCTCTCTCTCTCCCTCTCGCAGTCTCTCTCTCTCTCTCTCTCTCTCTCTCTCCCTCTCGCAGTCTCTCTCTCTCTCTCTCTCTCTCCCTCTCGCAGTCTCTCTCTCTCTCTCTCTCTCTCTCTCCCTCTCGCAGTCTCTCTCACTCTCTCTCTCTCTCTCTCTCTCTCTGGCAGTCTCTCTCTCTCTCTCTCGCCCTGCCTGTTTTCCCTCAACACCTCCTCCGCCCCCCCCCCCCCCCCCCCCCCCGCCAAAGTTCTCGGTCTGTCCCCGCCCCTGCCCGGTCTGTAGCCAAACTGCAAGATTTCACACCCCTTTGCAGCCAAGGACCTGCTGTCTCCACAAAGAAATAACAACACCACCACCACCACCACCCCACCTCACACTTGATTCAAAATCTTGGAGGGACATCTTGGTCAGCCTGATGCTAGCCGCGTCTTCAACCTTCAGGATCCTTGAACCTGTTTAACTTAATTGGAGTTGAAATTGTTTAATCTTTGCTCCCACTCTGTGATCTATTTCTGTGTGAGCTTAAAGTGTGCAAGTGTTTGAGATTTGGAACAATTTAATTAGATTGGGTTAAATGCAATAAATATGATTCTCTTTGTTTTTAAAATCTGTCCCATTTCCCCTGACCATAACAATAAGATGGTCACTAACAGATCTCTCACAGAATTCGGAAGGAATTTAATTGCATGAAGAGGCTGGGATGTAGAACTCTGCCATATGGAGTAGGTGAAGATGATGACATTAAAAGTGAGGATTAATGTGAGAGGGAGGGAGCGAGACACTTCCACAGGCAATGCGAGAAAGTCGGAAGCTTGTGTGGAGCATAAATGCTCCCAGAACCTGTTTGTGGTGAATGGCCTGTTTTGATGGTCTGCATTCTGCGAGGTTTTTTTTTAAAAGTCCTTAGCCAGTAATTTGGATAAAGAAAACTCTCAGCATTGTTCAATTACATAAGGCTGGAACAGATTTCCAAGTTTGCGATTTTTATTTTAGTGTTTCAGAATAGAACACAGGAAACCATCTGGTATAGATAAAGATTTTGTAGCCATCGGATATTTGTGAAATGCTCCCATGTGCAGCCGTAGCATGAGCAAGAACGAATGAATCTCGTTATGTTCTATTGCAAGCACGGTACAGCATCTGACTTTTCACAAACACCTTGCCTCTCATTTCCCAACTTTGAGGTCACCAAGTGATTCGCAATAAAATAAAACTGGTATTCAATTTAAATGAGTCCTTAGTGGACAAGGTTTGCAACTTAATTGGAATTTGGAGTCATTAAAACGTTCAACATCTGGAACCTGGCAGTAACTAAAGCTCGCTACATGTCTTATTGAATTTGAAAATTAGGATTTCTTGGAACGACGTGACGTTTTACTGATTCTGTGTTTATTAAGCATTAACAATTGGATGGACAAGTTGGAATAGATAGGTGAAGGTTTGCATTTATCATGGAATTGTGTTAGACTGCAGAGGAGGCCTTCAAGTCTGCGTCAGCTCTCCAAATGAGCAACACACCCACTGTCATTCTTCCACCTCCTCTCTATATTCTTCCTTTTCAGGTAACAATCTAATTTCCTTTTTAACTACTTAACTTCATCCTGCCTCTGGCTTCACAGCGTCAGGGACCCATGTTCAATTCCATACTTGGGCCAGTGTATGTGTGGAGCTTGCACGTTCTCCCCGTGTCTGCACGGGTTTCCTCTAGGTACTCTGGTTTCCTCCTGCAGTCTGAAGATATGCGTGTTAGATTGGCCATGCTAAATTGACGCTAGTGTCAGGGGGATTAGCAGGGTAAATAAGTGGGGTTACAGGAATAGGGCCTGGGTGGGATTGTGGTTGGTGGAGACCTGATGGTCGAATGGCCACCTCCTGCACTAGGGATTCTGTGGTTATGGCGATGAAAACTCTCAGGCAGTGCATTCCAAACCCTAATCACTGCGTAAAAAGTTTCTCCTGATATCACTCCAGCTCTTACTTCGAATCTGTGCTATCATAGAATCCCTATAGTGCAGAAGGAGGCCGTTCGGCCCATCAAGCCCACACTAACAACAATCCCTTCCAGGCCCCCTCTCCGTAACCCCACGTATTTACCATGATAATTCCCCTGACACGAAAGGGCAACTTAGTATGGCCAATCAACCTAACCTGCACATCTTTGGATATCATGTCCTTGATCTTCTCATGAATAGAAACAATTTTGACTCTGTCCACATGCCTCATGATTTAGAATGCCTTTATTAAAGCTCTTCTCAACCTTCTTTTCTCAAAGGAAAACAGTCCGATCTTCCAGTCTGTCATCTGAAGTGAAGTTCTTTTCATCTCTGGAACCGTTCTTGTGAATCTTTTCTGAACCTCCCTCTAATGCCTTTATACCTTTCTGAAAATCGGGTGTCCAGATCTAGATGCAATACTTTAGCTGAGGCTAAATTCGAGACACATAAATTCAACATAACTTCCTTGCATTTGTCTGCCGCCTCTCTGCCCTGGGCAATACTGTGGGACAAGTCAAAATGCTTGCACCTTTGAATTTGCTGCGATTTGCGTACGATTATATACTTTTGTAACTTTGTATGAATGGCTGAGTTTTTAGCATACCTGTATGTAATTCATTGTAATCTCAAAGATTATGGTTTGCAATCCAAATACTAGTGATCTGTTATGTCTGTTTGTGTGTTAAAAGAATATTGACTGAAACTTCTGAGCTTTAACAGGGCTGTAAAACCGGTGATATTGGATTTGTTTAATGGCTAGGAAAATCAAGAAAGGTTTTTTCTTGTGGCTGACGGACCATCCTTGAAAGTTCAGTCCATAACTTCTATTTAGTTTTTCAACAACTATTTTTGGTAAGATGTTATATGTGAAGAACGTTTTTACTATTTTTCAGAAGAATATTGTAGGAGTTCTTGGCACTAGCCCTTCTTAGCACTATTGTAGGAGTTCTTAGTGGCACAGTGGTTGGCATTGCTGCCTCACAGCGTCATGAACCCGGGTTCGATCCCCAACTTGGGTCACTGCCTCTGTGGAGTTTGCACATTCTTCTCGTGTCTGTGTGGGTTTCCTTCAGGTGCTCCAGTTTCTTATCACAGTCCAAACATGCGGGCTAGGTAGATTGGCCATGCTAAATTTAGTGTCGGGGGGACTATTTGGAGTAAATGCATTGCGTTATGAGGATAGAGCCTGGGTGGAATTGTGGTCGGTGCAGACTCGATGGGTTCGATGCAGACTGTGGGATTCAATGATTCTAAACAAAATACAGGCAAAACAAGAATGCTATCTGGCTGTAACTAATGTTTTAATTTATGCATGTGGAATGGTAAAATTAACTGAAAACATTAACAACTGGTGACATTTAAGTTGGAGAATAGTGAATCTATATGTACCAGTATTAATCAGCGAAATTAATGTAATACCATATCTTGATTTGTAGTATTTTAGGCAAGTGTTGATGCAATTATATAAAGCCTTGGTGCGACTACACCAAGTATTGTGGACAGTTTTGGTTATTTTGGACTTGCCATAGAGGGAGTGCCTTGGGAGATTCACCAGGTTAATCTCTGGGATGGCGTGATTGTTTGTTTCTTGAGGAGAAATTGGAGAAACAGGGTCAGCATTTCGAAGTATGAGAGGTGATCTCATTGAAACTTACAAAATGTTGACCGGATGTGACAGGGTGGAAGCAGATTGGATAATTTCCTCTGGTTGGTGGGTCTAAATGTGATGTGGAGATGCCGGCATTGACTGGGGTAAACACAGGAAGAAGTCTAACAGGTTTATTTGGTAGCAAAAACCACTAACTTTTGGATCACTGGCTGCCCCTTCATCAGGTGAGAAGGAATTCTAATCGCAAACAGGGCATATAAAGACAAAAAACTCAATTTGTAGAATAATGGTTAGCTGTTTTAAAAAAAAATCGCATTCCAATCAAGTCTTGAAGATACAGACAATGTGAGTGGAGAGAGGGTTAAGCACAGATTAAAGAGGTGTGTATTGTCTCCAGACAGGACAGTTAATGAGATTTTGCAAGTCCAGGTAAGAAATGGGGGTTACGGATAGTGTGACATGAACCCTAAACCCTAAAACTTGGCTATAAGTCTCTGCTCAGCAACTCTGCGATGTCGTGTGTCATGAAGGCCGCCTTGGAGAGCGCTTAGCTGAAGATCAGAGGCCAAATGCCCACGACTGCTCAAGTGTTCCCCAACACAAAGAACAGCCTTGCCTGGTGACTGTTAAGCGGTGTTCATTCATCCATTGTTGTTGCATCTGCATGGTCTGCCCAGTGTTCCATGCCTCAGGACATCCTTTCCTGCAGCGTCTCAGGTAGACAACGTTGGGTCAAACAAGACTTCTTCACCGCTCAGGACCGTCAACCGATGCTATACACTAGATACATCGATGACATTTTCTTCCTTTGGACTCATGGAGAACAATCACTGAAACAGCTATATGTTGACACTAGCAAGTTCCATCACATCGTCAGACTCACCATGGACTACCCTCCAGAATCAGTTGCATTCTTGGACACACGCATCTCCATCGAGGGCAGCCACCTCAGCACTTCACTGTACTGCAAGCCCACGGATAATCTCACGATGCTCCACTTCTCTGGCTTACACCCTAAACAAGTTAAAGAAGCCATCCCTTAAAGACAAAGCCCTCTGTAAACACAGGACCTGCTCAGATGAGGAGGATCGCAGCAGACACCTCCAGATGCTGAAAGATGCCCTCACGAGAACAGGATAGGGGCTTGGCTCATCGATCGACAGTTCCAATGCGCCACAGCGAAAAACTGCACCAACCTCCTCGGAAGACAAACTCGGGACATGGTGGACAGTGTGTCCCCTGAGTGGAGAAGCTACGACATCATCTCTGGAGCCTTCAACGTGTCATTCGGGTCCGGGATGTCGCATCTGGGCTGCAGAGGAACCTGGAGTGGGAGGGTGAGAATCCGGTCGTAGTTGTTCATGTGGGTGCCGACGACGTAGGCAAAATGCAAACTGAGGATCTGGGGAGGGAGTATGAAAAGCTGGGAATGGAATTAAAAAGTAGAACCGACAAGGTGGTCATCTCTGGGCTACTGCCTGAACCGAGTGCAGACGGGCGTAGGGTTGATAGGTTTAAGGAAGTGAATGGGTGGCTCAGGGATTGGTGTGGGAGGAATGGGTTTGAATTTACGGGGCATTGGCATCAGTATTGGGGTAGGTGGGACCTGTTCAGGTGGGATGGGGTTGGTCTGAACCGTGCTGGGATCAGAGTGCTGGCTAATCATGTAAAGAGGACTGTAGACAGGGCTTTAAACTAATTAGGGGGGGGGGGAGGGTGTGAGGGTAGGTGACATTACGGGGCCTAAAGTTAAGGAGACGGTACAGGTAAGGATAGAGGCCGAGGATGTCCCAATAATAGAGGGAGTAAGGGGCGTGAGTATAGTTGGTGGCGTTCCGGCAAATAAGGTCCAGGTGAAGGCTGGGATGAAGGTGCTTTATCTGAATGCGCGAAGCATTAGGAATAAAGTGGATGAGTTGGTGGCGCAGATCGACACAAATGGATATGATCTGGTGGCCATTACAGAGACGTGGCTGCAAGGTGACAGGGACTGGGAGCTGAATGTCCAGGGGTATGAAGTGTTTAGGAAGGATAGGCAGGAGGGAAAAGGGGGGGGCGTAGCTCTGCTGATTAAGGATAGCATCAGGGTGGTAGCGAGGGATGATATTGGAGCCAAGGAGCAGAAGGTGGAATCGTTGTGGGTAGAGATTAGGAACAGCAAAGGGAGGAAGACGCTGGTGGGTGTCGTCTATAGGCCCCCCAATAATGATCTGGAGGTGGGGTGGGCTGTTAACGCACAAATAAGTGCGGCGTGCAGGAATGGGACGGCCGTGGTTACGGGGGATTTCAATCTGCATATTGATTGGTTGACCCACGTTGGACGCGGTGGGCTCGAGGAGGAGTTCTTGGAATGCTGCCGGGATAGTTTCCTCGAACAGTGTGTGTTGGAGCCGACAAGGGAGTGAGCTATCTTGGATCTGGTGCTATGTAATGAGGTGGGTAGAATTAGGGAACTTGCGGTGAAGGATCCTCTTGGGGAGAGTGATCATTGTACAGTGGAGTTTCTGGTGCAGATGGAGGAGGAGAAAGTGGGTTCCCGTACACGCGTCCTTTGTTTGAACAGAGGGGAGTACGGTAGGATGAGAGAAGAATTGGCAAATGTGGACTGGGGGAGCGCGTTGGAAGGTAGGTCTGCTGAGGAGCAGTGGAGGATCTTTAAGGAGATCATTCTTGGTGCTCAGCGGAAATTTATTCCGCTGGTCAAAAAGGACCGTAGGAGGAGAGGTAATAAGCCATGGATAACGAAGGAGGTGAAGGAAAATGTCAAATTAAAAGCGGAGGCGTTTAGAGTAGCTAAGAGTAGTGGGTGAGAAGAGGATTGGGAGAGGTTTAAATGTCAACAAAGATTGACAAAGAAGTTGATAAAGGAGGGTAGGAGAAACTATGAAGCTGGGCTAGCGCTTAATATAAAAAGGGATAGCAAGAGTTTTTATAAATATATAAAAAGGAAGAGGCTGGCTAGAGTGAACGTTGGTCCCTTAGAGGATGAGAAGGGGGACTTAGTGGTAGGGGATGGGGATATGGCGGCGGTCTTGAATAAGTTTTTTGTTTCGGTCTTCACGGAGGAGGACGTGAATAATTTGCCGGATGTTAGAGATGGAAAGGTGGTAGGACTGGAGGGTCTCGATGATATCACTGTTACTAGAGAGGTGGTGCTCGACAGACTGGAGGGGCTGATTGTGGACAAGTTCCCAGGACCTGATGGAATGCATCCGAGGGTCCTGAAAGAAATGGCGGAGGTGATAGTGGATGCCTCGGTGGTTATTTTCCAGACGTCGCTGGATTCTGGGGAAGTGCCGGAAGATTGGAAAATGGCTAATGTTAGGCCGTTGTTTAAGAAGGGTGGCAGGCAAAAGGCGGGGAATTATAGGCCTGTTAGTTTAACGTCTGTTGTAGGTAAAATGTTAGAATCCGTCATCAAGGAGGAAATAGCGAGGCATCTTGAGGGGAACTGCTTGATAGAGCAGACGCAGCACGGTTTCCTTAAAGGGAAGTCGTGTCTGACAAATTTACTGGAGTTCTATGAGGATGTGTCTAGGGCGGTGGATAGAGGAGAGCCGGTGGATGTGGTCTTTCTGGATTTTCAGAAGGCGTTTGACAAGGTACCTCACAAGAGGTTATTGCAGAAGGTCAGGGGGCATGGAGTTGGGGGTAGGGTGTTAGCGTGGATAGAGGACTGGTTGTCAAATAGGAGGCAGAGAGTCGGGGTCAACGGGTGCTATTCGGATTGGCGGATGGTGACTAGTGGAGTGCCCCAGGGGTCGGTGCTGGGGCCTCAGCTATTTACCATTTATATAGATGATCTGGAGGAGGGAACCGAGCGTATGGTGTCGAAATTTGCTGATGACACCAAAATTGGTGGAAAGGCAAATTGTGCGGAGGGTGGGCAGAGTCTACAGAAGGATCTAGATAGGCTGGGCGAATGGGCCAGGAAATGGCAAATGGAATTTAATGTTGGCAAGTGCGAGGTGGTCCACTTTGGTAGGAATAACAGTAGGAAGGATTATTACTTATGTGGAGAAAAACTGCAGCAGGCGACGGTGCAGAGGGACGTTGGGGTCCTTGTGCATGAGTCGCAAAAACCCAGCTTGCAGGTGCAGCAGGTGGTCAGGAAGGCGAACGGGATGCTGGCCTTCATCGCGAGGGGGATTGAATATAAAAGTAGGGAGGTCTTGCTGCGGCTGTATAGGGCATTGGTGAGGCTGCAGCTGGAGTACTGTGTGCAGTTTTGGGCACCGTACTTACACAAGGATATTTTGGCCTTGGAGGGAGTGCAGAGGAGGTTTACTAGGCTGATGCCAGAGTTGAGGGGGTTGAGCTGTGAGGAGAGGCTGAATAGATTAGGCTTGTACTCGTTAGAGTTTAGAAGAATGAGGGGAGATCTCATTGAGACGTATAAGATGATGAATGGGATGGATAGGATAGAGGTGGAGAGACTCTTCCCGCTCAGAAAGGATAGTAGGACTCGGGGGCATTGCCTCAAGATAAAGGGGGGGCGGTTTAGAACGGAGTTGAGGAGGAACTTCTT
Organism: Carcharhinus amblyrhynchos; assembly: GCF_965287045.1. Lineage (NCBI taxonomy): Eukaryota > Metazoa > Chordata > Chondrichthyes > Carcharhiniformes > Carcharhinidae > Carcharhinus > Carcharhinus amblyrhynchos. The sequence goes on along the minus strand of NC_137341.1, from coordinate 8,254,263 downwards.
CACTCAAAGGGTGGTGAATCTCTGGAATTCTCTACCTGTTGAAGTGGTGGAGGCTGCCTCGCTAAATATTTTTAAGATGCGGGTTGATGGGTTTTTGATGAGAGAGGGGATTAAGGGTTATGGGGAGAGGGCGGGAATGTGGAACTGAGCCACGACAGATCAGCCATGATCTTATTGAATGGCGGGGCAGGCTCGAAGGGCTAGATGGCCTACTCCTGCTCCTATTTCTTATGTTTTTATGTTAATGAAGACGAACATCTTTCCAAGGCTATCCCCCCACCCCCACTACTTGCCTTCAAACAAGCGCACAATCTCAAACAGACCATTGTCTGCAGCAAATTACCCATCCTTCAGGAGAACAGTGACCGTGACTCCACACAACCCTGCCACAGCAATCTCTGCAAGATATGCTGGATCATCAACACACATGAACACCATCCACAAGGTACACGGTACATACTCATGCAACTCAGCCAACGTGTTCTACTTGATATGCTGCAGAAAAGGATGCCCTGAGGCATGGTATATTGGGGAGACCATGTAGACACTACTACAACAGATGATTGAACACTGCTCAACAGTCACCAGGCAGGAGCGTTCTATTCCTGTTGGGGAACGCTTCAGAGGTCACAGGCAGTCAGTCTCTGATCTTCAGGGTAAGCGTTTTCCAAGGCGGCCTTCACGATACATGACAGCGCACAGTCGCTCAGCAGAGGCTGATAGCCAAGTTCTGCACACATGAGGACAGCCTCAACTGGGATCACGCTATCTGTAATCCCCACCTGGACTTGCAAAATCTCACTAACTGTCCTGTCTGGAGACAACACATATCTCTTTAACCTGTGCTTAACCCTTTCTCCATTCTCATTATCTGCACCTTTTAAGACTTCTTTACCTGTGAAGACTCACAGTTTGAGTCTTTATATGCCCTGTTTGTGATTAAAACTCCCACTCACCTGATGAAGGAGCAGCAAGCACTCAGAAAGCTAGTGGCTTTTGCTAACCAACCTGTTGGACTTTAACCTGGTGTTGTAAGACTTCTTACTGGTGGCTCTAAAACCAGGGGATCATCATCTCAGGATAAGGGGTGGGTCTTTGAAGACTGAGATAAGAGGGTTTTTTCTTTCAGAGGGTGGTGAATCTTTGGAATTCTCTACCTCCTGAGGGCTGTAGAAGCTGAGTCATTGTACCTGTCCAAGACACACACTGATACGTTTCTGAAGACTAATGACATCAAAAGATATGGGAAAAGTGGTGCTGAGGCAGATGATCAGTCATAATTTGAATGGCAGAGCAGGGTGGATGGATGCAATGGCCTACTTCCGTTCCTACATGACAAAGTGTATTTGAATGCTTAATTATATATGGAGTACAACCCTTTGCTACGACCTTCCTAATCACATTGCCAATGTGTAATGTGTTCCTCTATCTCTCAATAGCATTAGGATTCCTCTAAGCCTCTAAAGAGATGGGTACTTCAGTCAGATTATCTTTTTGTGTACTTTTTTTTAATACAAATAATGAATTCATATCTGGAGGAATTGATGAACTGCACAGATTTTATCATAATTGGATTTCTTGTCTTTTCAGTGCGGGCATTGCTGTTGGTTTCTACGGTAATGGTGAAACCAGTGATGGAATTTTCAGACTTGCCTACTCGATGAGACATGCGAACCGCACGATAACAGGAATCGAGTACCTGGTAAGTACTAACGTTCAAGGAGTGTAAGTTTTCTACAGCTGGGGGTCCGTGAAAAGGAGGGATTGGATTTTTAAGTAAAAAAATCCAATATCATCAGTGCATACACTTGCCAAGGTGCCACTCCCCTTGTACTTATTGTGGTATTCAAGGTTCTAACCGCTTGCAAACCAAGCTGTCAAACCTTGTTTTTAGCTTGAATTATATCAGTTCTTTTGAAGCAGCTGGAAATATTCCTAGTGTTTGATAAATGGCTGTTGTGCCTGGCATCGTCTGCTTAACATTAGCTAAATAGGACTTCTTGGGATCGATGTTAATTCTCCTCAAATTGATTGGAATGCAAGCTAAAGAGATTTACAAATTGGCTGCGTCCTGCTCCCCTTGGTGATGGAAATGGCACAGGAAGAAAATGAATTACAAAGATAACCTCATGCAGCAATGCCTAATCCATGCATAATATAGGAGTGCAGTGAACGAGATGCTTTTGAACTCTAATACTGCAGTGATGTTGAAAGTGCAGACTGTAGTGAAACAGATCTCACAGTATTGTTTGAAATCAAATTTTCGATAGGATTGAGTAGAGCCTACTCATCCCATCGGGTTGCATTAAATCATTAGTGTTCTTTTAATATTTTTTGTGTGTTGAATCAGTCTTGTTTTTGTCAACTTTAGTTTTTTCCAAATACATGAAAAATGTTCATTTATTTTTGTATGAAAATGCCCCAATGTCATTTTACTCCCCAAAGACAATAGAAAAGATGAATAGCCCAGGTCTTTTCACCAGACTAAGCAAGCCCAAAACTAGAGGGCGCAGATTTAAAGTGAGAGGGGAAAGATTTTAAAAGGGATCTGAGGGGTGACTCCTTTTATACAGAGGGTAGTGCGTCTATGGAATGAGCTGCCAGAAGAGATAGTAGAGGCGGGTACAATTACAATATTTAAAATACATTCGGAGAGGCACATGGATTGGAAAGATTTAGAGCGATATGGACCAAACACAGGCATGTGGGACTAGTTCAGTTCAGGAAACCTAAACTGGATGAGTTAGGTCAAAGAGCCTGGCTCTGTCACAGAACTAGATACGCTTCCCATGTGACCATTTGAATTGCTCTCTCTATTTAGCATTCTGTCACTCTCAGTTTTGATTTGGGATGTATATTTTATGAAGAAAACTTCCCCTGATGGCAGTACTACTGTCTTAGCCTCCCATCTCCATAAACTGGTTATTATTCTTGTCCCATAACATTAAGTCCCATTCCCCTATTTCTTACCTAAAAAAAAAATTCCGTCGTTCTAACTCTTCATTTAAGTCCCTCCCTAAATTGTGCCACTTTCACCAACACTGCAGCAGTAGTTAGTGGGAGAAACCTACTATTCTAAAATTCTAAGAACACACAGTTTCTGTTGCAATGAATGAGTCCAGCGTAGTTTACCTGAAAGATGATCCTGCAAATAATTTAAGTAAGATTTCCTCATCTTTTCCATTTGTCATAGCTTCCTGGCAACCTTTTTGTCAAAAGTGATGTCAGGAGTAATGAACAGGATCTTGGTGAAAGAAGGTGATTTTAGGGAGGCCTTAAAGGAGAAGGAGGTAGAGGCACGTCTGAAGCAAATGAGGGGATGGGGTATAGGGATAACAAATTTATGAAAATTTTTCACAGTAACACAGGAACCGACTGCAATCAAGTACATCAAATCTCCAATCGTAGAAACCCTACGGTGCAGGAGATCACTCAGTCCATCGAGTCCACACCGACAACAATCCCACCTAGGTCTTATCCCCGTTACCACACGTTTATTTGCTAATCCCACTAACCTACGCATCCTGTGACAGTAAGGGGCAATTTCGCATGCCCAATGCACCTAACACACGCATCTTTGGAGTATGAGGGGGAACCCAGAGCGCAATAATGCTGCTGTCAAAGAATTATGTTCAGGACTTTGGTTAAGAGCATATGTTTTGACAGTGGTAGAATCGTAATTTGTGGATTCAAGTGAAGTCAGAAATGGAGTCCTATCTGAGACAGAAGGTCTGAAGAGGAAAAGGATATTGGGGCAATTATTTGTGGTGTTGAAATGTCCATTTCATGGACTTTTGTCATTTGGATTATTGAATTAGATGACAAAAACTAATAAGTAGTAATTATTTGCGGCAGCTTGTAGTTTCTGATGCTTGCTGCACTCAAATTGTCTTTTAATGGTCTCAGTTGGATTTGCTTGATCATAATTGTATTGAAAGGATTTTTAGCATGAATGTGAGTATTTTTTATGCTGATGAAGTATCTGGATGGAAGTATCAGCACGGCACAGTGGTTAGCACTGATGCCTCACCGCTCCAGGGATCTGGGTTCGATTTCCCTGGCTTGGGTCACTCTATCTGTAGAGTTTGTGTGTTCTCCCTGTGTCTGTGCGAGTTTCCTCTGGGTTCCCCCTCATCATCCAAAGACGTGTGTGTTAGGTGCATTGGCCATGCTAAATTGCCCTTCACTGTCCCAGGATGCGTAGGTTCGTGGGATTAGCAAATAAACGTGCGGTAATGGGGATAAGACCTAGGTGGGATTGTCGTCGGTGGAGACTCGATGGACTGAGTGATCTCCTGCACCGTAGCGTTTCTATGATTGGAGATTTGATATACTTGATTGCAGTCGGTTACTGTGACATGGCCTGCGCAGAACAGTTGAGAACATGAACAGTGGTAGAACTCAATTGTGCATGTTTACTCGGTTATCTTTGGAACTGGAAGCATTTTTGCAGAGCTGGTGGCTGGTGAGAACCAATGGTATAGATTCAGGATGAATCAATTGGCATTTCTTTACTCTGTGCTTTCTCATTTCTGATTCTAGTTTGTTTAATATCAGTGATTTGTCCATGAGAGAAGTACAGTTCAGTGAAGTTATCGAGTGTGTACGGGACAATAATTCAGAATTCAATGCCCTGTTTCGAAGTGCAACACAGATTTAAAATATATAACAGTACGTGATTGCTTCAATAGTAATGTACTTTATGTGAAGTTAGAATGGCAAAACTGAAACTACCTCTAGTAAAATTGGGAAATTCTGATTTTTGAACTTGTTGCTCCATTTTATCCACATGTTATTTTGAGCTAGTCCTTACATTGTTCTCTGTTACGGGGCATTGCTGAACACTGACTTCAGTTTGTGAAATGAGTTGGTTGCATTTGAGATTGCTTAAAAGTTCCTCCAATTGCAGTACTGCATGCTAAAGTGCAAGAGCAGCACTTCAAAATGACCTTTCAAAGCTGTTGACCGCTGCATTTTTGATCTCCCTGGCTCAAATTATAGGATAAGTACTTCTCGTATTGTATGAAATGCAGTTCCTCTGCGTTGATGATCAACATTAAAATCAATGTTAATGTAGCATTTAATTGTAGTGGGCACTTTTCATTTTATTAAAGACATATACAGCATTTGGATTTTGTCATTGTTTAAATATAATCAAATGTAAAGCTACATAATTCTTGTGATTACTGAAATCAGCAGTATTTGCCAGTTTCACTCCGTTTATCTTGAGATATTGAAATGAAAAGTTTACTAACTTTATTTATTCACAAGCATATGATCCAGCAAATATGATAAATGGGGTAAAATCCTTCATTAAATAGGGAGCAAGCCCCCTGAAAAGCAGCAGTTTTTGAGTTTTAAGATGGATAGCAGACAAGAGAATAAACCAAGGAATGCAATGCCTCTGACAACTCCCAATTCTGAAGAAAACTGTTTGAGAGGCCAGATTTTAAGAATTCCTTGCATGTCCTTGGATAAGGCCGTTGAGGCCTGTTAGCAATTTGGCTCTGCTATGGATGCCTTCTCTGGTTCAGTAACTCCTTAAGTGATCTGAACACACTTTTTTATGGATACTGATTCTAGTTGCCCTATATGCTACTTATACAGTAGTATTGTCTTTTATATGAATAATTCAGAAAACCTGAAGTAGAAGCGAGAAAAAGAATGATAGCAATCATTTGAGTGACTTTATTTCACATTTAAAGTGAATTTTGTGTTTCATGTATTTATGTCAATATAACAATATAAAAATGAGCAAGTTATAGCGTCCTACATGAAGGAGATGGTCATCGACTATCGGAAGTGGAGAACGTTCCCTTGTCTACAACAACGTTGGTGAAGTGGAAATGATCGAGAGCTTCAACTTTCCAAGTGTCCAGAGCACCAACGACCTGTTCTGGTCCCTTCATGCTGACGCTATAGTTGAGAAAGCCAATCAATGCCTCTACTTTCTCAGAAGACTAAGGAAATTTGGCATGTCCACCGCAATTCTCGCCAGTTTTTACAGATGCACCATAGAAAGCACCCTTTTCGGTTGTATCACAGCTTGGTATGGCTCCTGCTCTGACCAAGACCACAAAAGATTGTGAACGTAACCCAATCCAGCCTCCCATCCATTGACGCTGCCTTGGAAAAGCAGAGGACGTAAGCAAGGACTCTATGCACGCCGGATATACTCCCTCCCTTCTCCGTAAGGAAAAAGATACAAAAGTCTGAGATCATGTACCAACCAACTCAAGAATAGCTTCTTCCCTGCTCCCATCAGACTCCTGAATGGACCTACCTTGTATTAAGCTGATCTTTCTCTACACCCTATCTATGACTGTAACGCTACATTCTGCACTGTCCTTTTCTTTTCTCCTATGTGCTCTATGAAGGGTATATTTTGTCTGTATAGCGTGCAAGAGACAATACTTTTCATTGTATCCCAATACATGTGACAATAATAAATCAAATCCAAGTCCTCTTTTAATGAGTTGCCATGCTTGCCAAAGCTGATTTTCTAACTCCTCCTGTCTGTTTTCCACCCTTTCGCTGTCCTTTTCTGTCTGTCTGTGTTTCAATTTTTGCAATTGACTCACTAACGCATGAATTAGAAGCTGGAGAAGACCATTCAGTCCTTCGAGCCTGCTCCATTATACAATATGATCGTGGCTGATCTGATTGTAACTTCAACCACACATTTCTGTCTACCCTGATAATCTTTCATCCACTTGCTAATCAAGAATCTTTCTAGCTCTGTCTTAAAAATATTCAAAAACTGTCTTCCTCAAAAAAAAGCAGTGGAGGTAGAATTCCACAGACTCTCGATTCTGAGAGATAAACATTCTCCTCATCCTCTGTCTTAAATGACTGGTCCCTTATTTTTAAACAGTGACACTTTGTACTAAATTCTCCCACAGTAGGAAACATCTTCTCCACATCCATCCTACCGATACCCCTTGGGACCTGAAGAGGCGATTTTGCTCCCCTTAACTTCGGTAAAATTAAATTCAATCTAACTACTCAACAAAAACTTAATTCACCAGCTTAGTCTAACAACGGCCCTGTGGTGTGGACAGACAAGCAATGAGTGTACATAACAGGAATGTTAAACTACATTTCGTTATCTCCACACGAGTTGAGACTCTCGTATAAAACCTTAATTTACGTCTGCCAGTGTCGCTGTCTCAATAATTGAAAAGGCTAATGGAATGTTGATCTTTAAGTCGAGGAGGCTGGAAATTCGGAATGCTCTTCTCCTCCAGAAAGTCGCTGACGCAGAGATTTTTGTTGGGGCAAAAGGGTGTTAAGGTGACTGAACCAAGTGGTGGATGAAGTGAAGTTGCAGGTCCACTGTGATCTAATTGAATGTTGGAACGTGCTCGAGGGACTGAATTGTTTACTCGTGTTCGTACCTCCGCAGGAGTTAAGCTTGGTTTGTTAAGGGTTTCCTTTAACGTTATGTCAAAGGCTTAGAAACACAAAAAAACTACAGTGCAATACAGGTCCTTCAGCCCACAAACTTGTGCAGAACAAGTCCCTACCTTGCCTACAAGTTCCATGTACTTATCTAAAAGTCTCTTAAAAGACCCTATCGAATCCACAAGCAGTTTCTTGAATCCCAAACAGTGATAGGAACCTAATGCAGTATATCAGTTAAAGGGATTTGATTTTTACTTTGGAGCTGCTCACATTTCAATCCATCAGAAAATCAGAGCGAGCAACAACTCTCTTGTCAAATTGGATCTGGCACAGTGACTGTCTCTGAAGAATCTTTGTGACTGCCTCAGTTTTCTCCCATGTTTTCTTTACAAAACATTTTGAAAGAAAATTGTTTGACGTATTTTCAGAATATTAATGTTAATATTTCACTAACTTTTTCAAATTGAGAGAGGTTTTGTGAAAAGCTTTCGAAGAAAAATTATCTTGCACGTGATGAGGAGTACGCTGACCGTGGCATATCAAATTGCATCTGAATATCAACAGACCAGAGCGTACTGAATTATTTATTGTGTAGCCGGTTTGATTCCTAATTTTAAAAAATAGGTAGGTCCTGCCTGTGCTGCAAATTCAGCTACTCGCTCAGAAGGAAGGTACAACCCTTACTGTTCTATAGGCAAGATAGAAAGAGATGGAAAAGAGAGAGAAACGATCTTTCAAATTGTTTGGTTCATTTCTATGTTCACGTTTTGTTTATTTGCAGGTTTCTGAGAGTGCTCGAGACCTGAATCGGACTGTAGAAGGGAGCATTCAAACTCTGGAGGATTTGTTCACAAAGGAACCACGATACTTAGAGAGAGTGCAGAAGTCAAAACATCTTCTTGGAGAATTGGTTAAACAGCTCACTACAATTCCATTTTGGGAGAAGAATGACGTATCGTTAGAAGAGCTAGCTGTCTTTGTTGAGTTATATGACTATTACAGGTATGTATCGGTTGATTGTGATTCCCTGCCCTTTCTGCTCAAGGTGAAGAATGTTGAGCAACTGAAACATGTCTCATTTCATTGAGCAATGGGCATTTCTAGGTCAGGATATAGTCTGGTTATGTGCAGATTAAAAGTCTTGAACATCAAAAGGATTTCTAAGTGCACTGAAGAGGTATCATTTTCCCATTTCTTAAACCAAAGCACAGCATTCGTGTTTGCTTTCGACTGGAATGTGGATCTTTCATTTGCGTTGGAGATGTATGCCATATTTTTGTCAATAGTCTTCAGCTAGACAAAGCAATTCCTTATAGAATCCCTACATAAGAACATAAGAAATAGGAGCAGGAGTAGGCCATCTAGCCTTTCGAGCCTGCCCCGCCATTCAATAAGATCATGGCTGATCTGTCGTGCCTCAGTTCCACCATCCCGCCCTCTCCCCATAACCCTTAATCCCCTCTCTTATCAAAAACCCATTAACCCGCGTCTTAAAAATATTTAGCGAGGCAGCCTCCACCACTTCAACGGGTAGAGAATTCCAGAGATTCACCACCCTTTGAGTGAAGAAGTTCCTCCTCAACTCCGTTCTAAACCGCCCCCCCTTTATCTTGAGGCTGTGCCCCCTAGTCCTACTGTCTTTTTTGAGCGGGAAGAGTCTCTCCACCTCTATCCTATCCATCCCATTCATCATCTTATACGTCTCAATGAGATCTCCCCTCATTCTTCTAAACTCCGAGTACAAGCCTAGTTTATTCAGCCTCTCCTCATAGCTCAACCCCCTCAACTCCGGTATCAGCCTAGTAAACCTCCTCTGCACTCCCTCCAAGGCCAAAATATCTTTGCGCAGGTGCGGTGCCCAAAACTGCACACAGTACTCCAGCTGCGGCCTCACCAATGCCCTATACAGCCGCAGCAAGACCTCCCTACTTTTATATTCAATCCCCCTCGCTATGAAGGCCAGCATCCCATTCGCCTTCCTGACCACCTGCAAGCTGGGTTTTTGCGACTCGTGCACAAGGACCCCGAGGTCCCTCTGCACCGTCGCCTGCTGCAGTTTTTCGCCACGTAAGTAATAGTCCTTCCTACCATTCTTCCTACCAAAGTGGACCACCTCACACTTGCCAACATTAAATTCCATTTGCCATTTCCTGGCCCATTCGCCCAGCCTATCTAGATCCTTCTGCAGACTCTCCACACCCTCTGCGCAATTTGCCGTTCCCCCAATCTTGGTGTCATCAGCAAATTTCGACACCCTACACTCGGTTCCCTCCTCCAGATCATCTATATAAATGGTAAAAAGCTGAGGCCCCAGCACCGACCCCTGGGGCACTCCACTAGTCACCATCCGCCAATCCGAATAGCACCCATTGACCCCCACTCTCTGCCTCCTATTTGACAACCAATCCTCTATCCACGCTAACACCCTACCCCCAACTCCATGTCCCTCGACCTTCTGCAATAACCTCTTGTGAGGTACTTTGTCAAACGCCTTCTGAAAATCCAGAAAGACCACATCCACCGGCTCTCCTCTATCCACTGCCCTAGACACATCCTCATAGAACTCCAGTAAATTTGTCAGACACAACTTCCCTTTAATGAAACGGTGCTGCGTCCGCTCTATCAAGCAATTGCCTTCAAGATGCCTCGCAATTTCCTCCTTGATGACGGATTCTAACATTTTACCTACCACAGACGTTAAACTAATCGGCCTATAATTCCCCGCCTTTTGCCTGGCACCCTCCTTAAACAACGGCGTAACGTTAGCCGTTTTCCAATCTTCCGGCACTTCCCCGGAATCCAGCGACGTCTGGAAAATAACCACCAAGGCATCCACTATCACCTCCGCCATTTCTTTCAGAACCCTCGGATGCATTCCATCCGGTCCTGGGGACTTGTCCACAATCAGCCCCTCCAGTCTGTCGAGCACCGCCTCTCTAGTAACAGTAATGTCATTAAGACCCTCCAGTCGCTAACACCCGGCAAATTATTCACGTCCTCCTCCATGAAGACAGAAACAAAAAAGTTATTCAAGACCTTAGCCATATCCCCATCCCCTACCACTAGGTCCCCCTTCTCATCCTCTAAAGGACCAACGTTCACCCTAGCCAGCCTCTTCCTTTTTATATATTTATAAAAACTCTTGCTATCCTTTTTTATATTAAGCGCTAGCCCAGCTTCATAGTTTCTCCTACCCTTCTTTATCAACTTCTTTGTCAATCTTTGACGTTTAAACCTCTCCCAATCCTCTTCTCGCCCACTACTCTTAGCTACTCTAAATTCCTCCGCTTTTAATTTAACACTTTCCTTCACCTCCTTCGTTATCCACGGCTTATTACCTCTCCTCCTACTGTCTTTTTTGACCATCGGAATAAATTTCCGCTGAGCACCAAGAAAGATCTCCTTAAAGATCCTCCACTGCTTCTCAGCAGACCCTCCCTCCAACGCACTCCCCCAGTCAACATTCGCCAATTCTCCTCTCATCGTACCGTACTCCCCTCTATTCTACAGTGCAAATAGAGGCCATTCGGCCATCCAGTCTGCTGCACTGACAATAATTCTACCCAGATCTTATCACCGTAACTCTATGTATTTACCAGAGTCCCTCTGACACTAGAGTAAAATTTATTTATTAGTTGCAAGTAGGCTTACATTAACACTGCAGTGACGTTACTGTGAAAATCCCCTCGTCACTACACTTCGGCACCTGTTTGGGTATGTTGAGGGAGAATTTAGCGTGGCCAATGCACCTAACCAGCACGTCTTTCGGATTGTGGGAGGAAACCAGAGTACCCGAAGGAAACCCATGCAGACACAGGGAAAATGTACGGACTCCACTCAGACAGTGACTTAAGCTGGGAACTGAACCCCTGTCCCTGGCACTGAGATGGCAGTGCTAACCACTGAGCCACGGGCAATTTGCAAACTCCACACAGACAGTCATCCAAGGCTGGAATTGAACTTGGGTCCCTGGCATCGAGGCAGCAGTGCTAACCACTGTGCCACTGTGCAATGTGATCATGGTGCTGAAGTTCAGTTTGTAGGAACAGATCCTTTATAAAAACATGCACACACTCAAAGATTTGAAAAGAACTTAATGTTTTAACAGAGGTATAGTTAACTTTATGATAAGGCCATTCACTGTTACAAAGGGAACTTGTGTTCATTGATCAGCGAAAGGATTAATTGAGCTGTTATCAACAAATCTTTAAATGCAATATCTCCAGCATTGAGTTGCTCTTTTGCTTTGCACTAATTTAAGTTGTAATTTAAGTGCAGTCTTCAGGTCACTCAGTGATAGGAGGTGAGGAGATAATTCGATCAGGTCTGAGGAAGGTCGACAATGCTTAAGGGAAAGGTAGAGTATTAGGGGAGAGGAAGATTTTGTGGTGGGGAGGTGCGGAATGAGGCTATGAGGTGAGGAGAGGGATGTCGAACAGAGAATGAGGTAAGGGTGAGGTGCAAATTTATGATTAAATATTTGGGTGTGCTAGCAAAAGGTTGCTGCTGTCTGTGGAGTTGTATTCTAGTAAGAATCAATACCCTCCGGAGAGGAGGAGAGAAAATAGGTGACAGGGCAAAAGGGGGGAAAAAAATGAAGTGAATTGTTTTGCGGTAGTGTATTGCTCTAAGAACACTGCTGAGTCTGTACTTCCTTTTGAAAGTTTCAGCATTACTATTCCTGATGGTTTTAGATCTGTGTCGAAGTGTAGAAAAGAAGCACGTCTATTTCAAATTGTTTTGCGATCACTTTTGTTTCCTTTCAGACTTGTTCTTTCTCTCTCCACTGCTTCCAATCTTTTCTTTATAAATTCTTTCATTATTCTCATTGGATCCTTGCCCAACTGGGCGGACAAGCCATTCAGAAATGGTTTTCTCCGAAACCACTGTCAGTGCTGCTCTGCTACTGGCTGGCAGCAGCATGATTTCAAACAGGGCAAGGAATATGGTGCCAATTCTTTTGCTTTCATTAGTTTCTGTCATCTGACGGGAGACTTGTTTCTTGCAGCAGAGGCAGTCCGCATCTATCTGAGATTCTGCACAAGCAGGAGTGCCTACCCTACTGCTGTCAATGCTTCTACGTGTAAACCTGCACATCTTTGTGGTTTGTTTTTCAACTGAAGGGTGTCTGAAGTGTTCATACCAGCTATTGGTCACCTGTCCTTTAAATGCTAATGTCACTTCAGGAACTTTACGCTGTGGTGTACGATTTCCATTATGTTACGTTAATCAAATCTGTTGATGATCATCTAACATTTACGTGCACTCTGAAATGGGCATGTGGTGAATTAGTCATGGAATTTGGTGGTTTGCCAGCTCGGTGTTGGGGAACAGGGCACAGTTCTGCTCCTCCTGGCCCATAATAACTTGGAAATAAAAGGGTTTTTCCCCAGCTTGGAGCTAGGTGGCCCCTCCTGCCTGCTTCTGTTTCTGACCGATAGCATGTCAGGGGCATCCCTGGATTTGATGTTAATGCTGCTTTAGTTTTCATTTGTTATCCGTGCACCCTTGGATGAGTTCTTAAAAGATGCTTCCCACAGTGAGTGCACGCCCCTCTTTATCTTGCAATGGTTAAAATTAATCAGGGTTACTGGTGAGCTGTCTTTGCATATCTCTCACTTCAGGTCATCTCTCCTGCTTATTGACTCTAGAATGTGATCGTGTTGTAATGTTTACCTTTTCACTTCCTCTCAATCCTTGTGCGTTCCACCTTATAAACAGAAACATTACAAATTGTTTAACTTGCCTGTGGTTTATTTTGGACAGTTACCGCCAACTTGTTTCCTGTTTATCATGCTAACTGTGCCTGTTTAAAAATCTTTCTAGTTTAATTGCAGAGTCTTAAAGGATTTTAATCTTTTGCTAACCATAGTAATGAGCATCCTGGCATAAAATTTCTTAGTCTTCAATGCTCACAATCCTAAAATGCATTCTTTTGTACAGTAGTCTGAAACTACAACCTTTTTCTCTCAAAGAATTAATCAGTTTCTCTCTGAACCATCTGTGGTTCTCTATCTCTGTCTTGTCTCTGTTATTTGATGAATTGTAATGTGTACTGAGAATTAGATCATTTCCCTTACTCTTTCCTAATTCCATTCATATGGATTCTCTCTGTGCTTCTCCTTAAGGCATACATTCTTGTGCTCTGATAGAAATCTTTACCAATTCTGTCACTGCCCCCCTCTCACCCTACTTCCCCCGTGCCTCTTGTTAAAGGCTTATAACCGGGAATGCTAAGTTTTAGCTCTCCCTAAACCTCAGCAATGCTTTCCTCCACTGTTAATGCTTTCAACTTTCCAATTTTATTTCTAATACTTGTGCAATTAAATGTATACCAGTCAACCCTGACTGTATTGACCCTAATTTTGTTTCCTGATAATTTTTAAAAATTTTTGTGTCTCTCTAAAAGCAGTTTTCATCTTACTCTCGTGTCCTTCCTCTTTTCTGATTGTTTTTGCCATTAAAGTTGGACCTTCTGCTTTTCCAACAGCTTTATTAATTGGTAATCATATCTCTCGTTACAGATAGACCTTTCCTGCCCTTCTACCATATTGCTTTAAATATGATCCCAATGCTCGAGTTGCCTACCCTTGAAGGACTTCGATGTCTTTTCAGTTCAAGTCATGGCTAGGGCGGCATGGTAGCACAGTGGTTAGCACTTGTTTCACAATACCAGGGACTTGGGTTCGATTCCCAGCTTGGGTCACTGTCTGTGTGGAGTCTGCACACACCCCCTGTGTCTGCGTGGGTTTCCTACGGATGCTTTGGTTTCCTCCCACATTCTGAAAGACGTGCTGGCTAGGTGCATTGGCCGTGCTAAATTCTCCCTCGGTGTACCCGAACAGGTGCTGGAATGTGGCAATTAGGGGAATTTAACTTCATTGCAGTGTCAATGTGAACCTTACTTGTGACTAACAAATAAACTTTCTCTCTTTTTAATGTAACCATTCCTTGTTTCAGGACCCGCCACAATGACCTTTGAATGTGAACCCTTCTGACATGTGTTGACCACCTTTAATCTTCATTTTCCTAAACTGCACAGCATGTGGCATAGGAAGAAATCCTGAGGTTACTTTCTTGTACAATTGAAGCATTTAAATGAGCATAAGAGTGGAATGTACACCTTTAAATGGGGCAGAATTATCTGCCCAGGCCTTGATTCCTTTGTCTATTGTCTCTGAAGATTTCACTGTGATAAGTCTGCATTCCTTTGTGCAGTACAATGGGAGATCTGTCATGTATATGCAGTTGCTAGTGCTGATAGGGATAACGCATTAGCTTTACTTTTCATGGAAACTAGTCATGGAATTCAGTGTTGAAAACAGTTTTAAATCCTATCATAAAAATAGTACTCTTCCTCACAAACTGCATTAAATGTATTGGTGCAAATCCACAATGCTAAATGCAAGGAGCTACCTATTTTCAAACATGACATTAAATTGAAAGGACTTAAACAGACAACCTAGAGTGACAACTTACTGTATTCCTTATTCCTTAGAAGCTTGTCTAGCTTCTCCTTAAAAGCATACGTATTATTTGCTTCTGCGACTCCTTGAAGTGCGTTCCACAGAAAATCCCCACAGTGCAAAAGGAGGCCATTTGGCCTATTGAGTCTGCACTGACCCTCTGACAGAGTGTCTTATTCAGGTCCACCCCTCCTCTACGCTATTATCATTACCCACACATTTACTCCATGAATCTATAACCTATGAATCTTTGAACTGTAGAAAGAAACCAGAGCATCCGGAGGAATCCCGTGCAGACATGAGAATGTACGAACTATACACTGTCACCCAAGGCCGGAGACCCAGCCTTCCACTCCTTTCCTGTTACGTGTACCCATCCATTTCTGATATTCTTTTGAATTGTCTGTGCACTTCCATATCCTTTTTGTCGTATGGTGACCAGAATTGCACACAGTGTTCTAAGTGTAGCTCAAACCAAACTTTGATACAGTTTAACATAACATCCCTACTTTTTACTTCTATCGTTCTAGAAATCAAGCCCAGTGGTTGGTTTGGTTCTTCTCTGTTCATATTCGGGATGACTCTCTGTCTAAAGATGCCAAGTAGTACTTCAGATACGTGATTGTTGAAACTTAATGTATAATGTTTTGGAAAGGCTTATGTGCCTGCTATCTTGGGAGTTGTGAACACATTAGATGCATTCCACCCGTGAGACCATGCACTCATTCCTGTCTCAGCAATAATCTCTTCCATTATTTTGACTGCTGTCACATCCGTTGAATTCAGTCTTGTCCTTTTGCCTGGTATTCTTTATGGTTTTACCTATTCAGCTTTCGGTGTCGCAGGCTCAAGTACTCAAGTGGGTTAGACCAAGAGGAGAGGTTCAGGTGTCAAGAGTTGCGAAGCGCAGTTAGGAAGCGGAAGATAACCATATATGGATAGGGAAAAAGACGACTCGATAGTCTTGTCCTGGCAACAGCTGGAGGAGAAATTGGGGACATGAGGGAAGTTGAATGAGTAGATAACATTGAGACTTAGCCAGAGATAAACTGGAAGAAAAGCAGAAAAGAAGCAAAGTAAAGAGATCTATTCAAGATGTGTTCCTTGGAGTTTGTGATGTCAGCCATGCCGTATGGAGGAGATCCCAGAGGTGGATGGAGCACATGACTACTCGAGCAAAAATATTCCACTGAAAAATTTGCATTTGCTCATGATGCTGTAAGAGTGGGTTATCGGCCTGACATGAATTAAATCATTTTGCATTTTTAACTTTGACAGTGCTGTTTTCTTTTAAGGTGGTTGGGGTATCTTGGCCTGCTGCTTTTTGATGTTCTCATCTGTCTTCTGGTGCTATTTGGGCTAATACGAAACTCAAAGGGAATTCTCATTTGGTGAGTTTGCTTATGTAATGCAGTGTATTTTTTAAAATTTTGTTTAATGTCTACCATTGGAAATTATTTTCAGCAGCTCAGTAGTCTTCCCCACATGAAAATGTGTCAATTTTATCCAGGTCATCAGAAAAGGATGATAATTGTAGACAAGGTTGTTTTCTTAGAACAGCTTAATTTTTAAAATTACTATCTGCTATTTTCTGCGCAACCGTTACTTTCAGCACTGAGTTATTAGGGCAGAATTTTCCTGTTTCGTCCGCCTTAGGAATGGGTGGGACTGGACCAGTCAAAGGTCCGTTGAACTCGGGTGGGATTTTCTGGAAATTCTCGTCCTTGGTCTTCGGTGAGTCAGTTTATTCTCCTTCCGCCCCTCCCACCAAACTCCCCACACCAAAGTAAGAGCTTCCTCCAGGATCACGCGGTTTGGGAAATTCTGCTTTCCCTTTTGCCACCTCCAAGACAATTTTTCACGCCCCGTTGACTTAACGTGCCTGATTTCCACGACTGAGGTGGGTAGCTTGAGTTAGGAAATTTCCCGACTCTCAAATCTGCTTTTGTTTAAAGGGCCTTGCTCCACCCAGTTTTCCCTCTGGGACGGTGAGGGTGGGATAGAGTTAGGCCTGCCGACCCCAGAAAGTGATTGTAGATGGGCAAGTGTTGAGACAGGCATTTTTATTTTTTTAATTCTGATGCAATTGAAAACTTCATGATTTATGATGCTTCTGTTAAAATTAATAATCTGTGTTGTGCTAAGTGAAACAGTAAGTTTAATGAATGAGAGCTTTTTCCACCATCAAGGATGTATGAATAAGAGCTTATTAGATTTTTAGATTTTTTTTAATCTCCTACGTGACTTCTGATGTCCATTTCAGATACCACAGCCCTTCCCCCAACCTCACCCCGAACACTATCCCTTGGATCTCTGGGACTTTGTCCAGGTTATTCTAAAAGCCATTAGGCCCTGTTGCTCTCATCCCTCTCATTCCGTCAGCCGTATCCCATGCCTCTCAATCCTATTTCTAAAGCCACTTGCCCGGTATCCACCATGGTCAGTCCTCAGGAGCCATGTAGAGATTTAAAAAAAAAAGCTCCTAACCATCTAATACGGCTCTTACAAACTTAATGATGAAACCCTCCCATTCGTGAAATCTATTCATAATTTTCAAGTCTCACTCAAATAGCTAATTTGTGAGAAAAGAAAGACTTCTGTTCACTAATAACGTAGATAATTAATCCTTTAAAACATATTTAAGCTGTCAATCAAACTGTAAACTAAGAACTGGCTTTGTAGCTTTTGAAACTCGACCAAACGTTCATAATAACAGCACTTTGGAAATGTCAACAAAACATTATGGAACATTATTTTTCTAACCAGTACCAGACATCTTGTCAATTAAAACTGTACAACTGACTTCTTTAAGTGTTCACCGACAGCTTAAACCCATTTATTCCATGTTTAAAAATTGAGCTCATGACATTTAAAATTATTCAAGTGTGGATATAGCTTTTTATGTCCAGTCAATAAATTAGTGTCCCCCACAGTGCAGCTAAGGCTTTTAAAATATTCAAAATGGGTTCTGCTTGAGCTCTGCACCAAATTCAAAGAACCCTGCTGAGTTTGGGTTTCTCAGCTGTCAGAATCGCATCCTGCCCTTTCCCATGCCAGCAAAAATGGGATCTTTTGGAAATGGGAACGAGACTTTCACAAGATTTATAAGCACTGGGCACAAGATACTGATAGTCGATTTGAAACTAGAAATTGTTTGGTCTGAGTGAATGTGTTGTCAGTGCACAGCCAGTACCAGCCAATTCAATGGGGAGTGTAGCTGCTGTCTACTTTTTTTAATGAAAATGTTAATGCATCAGGAGAAATGTATAACATCTAGATCTTCAAGGCCTCTATGACGACAGACTAACAGCTGTTTGTGCCTTACAATGCACTGGATTACTTCTAAAGCGTGCTTTCAGATGTGTTGTTTCACTTGAAGTCAGCAGCCTTGAAGAAATATTAGCTGATTATTAGGGTTTGATCAGCTTACTTTGCCATTTTGATGAGGGTTATGATGTTATTTGAAGACAACACTAATATTGTATTAAAAAGGTTTATCTGACAGTTCAGAATAATAAATTACTCTTATCCTTGAAATTATCTTTTGGGTAAAGTAATTCATCACAAATGCCATAGATTATCAGGTTCCAAACAATTTATTTATGTCTTTCCCCTCGTGAAATTAAAAACTTCGTGATTAATTCTTCTGTTAAAATCAATAGCCTGTGTCATGCTAAGTGAAACAGCAATTTTAATCTTTATTTAATTTGAGGGTGATATTGAATGCATTTAAACACAATTCATATTGCGCTGCAAAACCTCGGAGTATGAACTCTTATATTTGTAACAGGTTTGTCGTTATTGCATAGGTGTTTTATTATGGAATTTCTGGCATAGTTTTTAAATTATGCTGTCTCTCTTGCATACCGTTTTTTCTGTCTGCACAGCGCGGCCCTCCTGGGAGTGCTAACCTTGATCATCAGCTGGAGTTCACTTGGCCTGGAACTGGCTGTGTCAGTGGTGAGTTTCTTTCACATGTAGTAAATAATGGTCCAGATAACTGGCTAACACAATGCTGGCTATATTGTTTTTCTTTTTGCCGCTAATGCATGTTTAAAATAGTTGTACCAAGGCCTTAGCGGTAATTATTAGCACAATGTTTTCCGAAAAATGTTCTGTTGAACTCTGCCACCATGCCTTAACTCACAGCAGATCAGGGTTTTCTTTCACCCCTATACTTGTTAACCTATAATGGCTCCCTGTTAAGCAATGTCTTGATTTTAAAATGATCAGTTTTGTTTTTAAATCCCTCCATGGTCTGCCCCTTCCTAACTCTGTAACCTCCTCCCTCCTCACAATCCTCTGAGATACCTGTGCTAATCTAATTCTGATCTCCAATGTGTCCTGGTTTTATTTCCACCAGCATTGGGAGCCATACTTTCGCTTGCCCAGGCCCGCTCACTTTCCGCCTTTAAGACACTCCAAACATTAATGTTTAAAGAATACTACGGTGGCAGAGTGGTTGGCAGTGCTGCCTCATAGCACCAGGGACCTGGGTTCAATTCCGTCCTTGGGTCGCTGCCTGTGTGGAGTTTGCACATTCTGCGCGGGCTTCCACCGGGTGCTCCCGTTTCTTCTCTCAATCCGAAAGATATGATTAGATGCACTCGTGATGCTAAATTCCATCTCTGTACCCGAACAGGCATTGGAGTGTGGCAACTAGGGGATTTTCACAGTAACTTCATTGCAGTCTTAATGTAAGCCTACTTGTGACACTAAGAATTAAACTTCAAACCTCTTTGACCATGCTTTCGGTCATCTGGTCTCATTGGCCTAAGATAAATGTAAGTTGTTGATGTGTATGGTTGTGGGCTGCTATGTAGAAGACTTAGATTTTCATCGCTATCACAATTATAAACCACGTATCAGTGTTGTCTGTAGCTTCTGATTTGTGAGTTCAGTTATACTTGAGCCTGTCGTTGACTTGGAAGATACTGAATATACGTATGTTATTAGAGAAGCTTCTGAACTGAACCATGCCAGTGACCTGAATTAGCTTATATAACTGAAGCAATGGGATCCTTCAATACCTTGAGTCATTTGTTTATGTACTGATTTTTTTTTTGTTTTCACATGGTAAGCATCAGAATCATGGTAATTATTAGTGAAATCCAATACCATTAATGTTAAATTTTTGACTTTTCTGTTTGAACTTGTGTTTAAAAGCTTCAATGGAATATGCTAGTGGTGTGACTCAAAACATTTTTAGAAATAGAAACAATTTTCGTAAAAATGGGATGAACTTTAGCATTAACACAGCTGAATGAATGACACAACAAACTAAGATTTACATTTCCTCACGTTTGTACTATTCTTTTGCTGCCCTTGTTTTAAATTATCACTTTGCTCCACTGCTTTCTTTTATGATGCTGATCCATGTACATTTAAGATGTTTGTCTCAAATCTTTTTTGGGTATGGGGCATATTTCAAGCTGATGCTAGTTGTGCTTGGTCTGCTTGTGCATTATACTATGAGTACTTTTCCCCACTGGAACCTCAATTCAAGGCGGGCCCGAGGGGCTGAATGGCCTACTCCTGCTCCTTGTTCACGTGTTTGTTTCAAGACTTGAACGTTGCTGTGACCACCCTCGCTGGAAGCTGGGGGGGGGAACCTGTAAAAGCAGGAGAGGCAGAGTTTTTAATTTTGACATCATTTTTAAAAACTTTTGTTTACAGTTGATTTTCTCGAGCAGGAATCAGACAGCAAGCGTCGGCCATTTCGGACGTATCCACTGTTAATAAAAAGCAAGGATCGAAGGGCCCTGGCAGCTGTTAACTATCAGTTGGAACTCTGCAGC
The DNA here is from genome assembly GCF_965287045.1 of Carcharhinus amblyrhynchos. Lineage (NCBI taxonomy): Eukaryota > Metazoa > Chordata > Chondrichthyes > Carcharhiniformes > Carcharhinidae > Carcharhinus > Carcharhinus amblyrhynchos. The sequence continues at coordinate 8,233,595 of NC_137341.1, read as the reverse complement.
AGCCATTGATATCCCCCTGTTTGGGAAACCCTGTGCTATGATTTGAGAAACCTTGATAAATCCTTGAAAAATTATGAAGAATTCTGCTGAAAACTTTCACTGGGGAAATGCTAAGCAGATGTTGTCAATTAATTTGCCACCAAGTTTGAGGAGAAGTTGTTGCTGTGTCTTGCTACAAGAACCAGTTGAGGCAGGTTTGCCAAATCCTTAAAGGTAAAATTGAAATGATTGAAGCAGAGTATAGCAGGACAGTAAAATTTGCTTGGATTGTTCCAGCAAAGAGGTGGTACAGACTCCAGGAGCTAAATGGTCTCTGCATGATGCAAGATTATATGGAGTTTATCTTATCTGCCCAGTACCGATACAAACAATGATGTGATGATGGTCAGTGCGTAAGCACTTTTTGCATGTTGTGGATATTATGAACTTTTACACGATGGCATGTATTTCCAGTACTTGGAAAAAGTGAATTTAAAATCACTGTCTAGGGAAAGAAAGTTCAAATGACAATCAAAAAATTGAAATACTTGAATGACCATAACCCAATTTTTATAGTGGACGCGATCTATTTCCGACTGCAAAATCGTCTCTAATACTGTTCTTTATTCCACATCCCCCAGCCGTCTCTTGCATCAATGGTATCATGAGCCATAACCTTTTACAGTAGGGATTTTCGTCCCTAAACTGTTTTCCAGATGCTTCCGGCACCTTGTGTGCGTTGCCCTCAGATGCCAGTATCTATTCCCTATTACTCTTTAAGTATCTGAGACACAAATCCCAGATGCTACATTATCCCTTCTGCTGCCACATTTTTCACACTGTAGGATTGCTTCCACATTGTTTCCATGTCTCAATTTACAGTGTACAGTTTGTATTTATTCCAGACTCTGAGATTCCCCCCCACTCCCCGAACTCAAGACTTGATGTCCCTCCATGTCCCAAGACTCCTTTGTTTCCTAAACCCTGACAGGCATTCCCTATATTCTGTGTGTTCTCAGACTCATCGTCGAGAGATATGTAGCAATAAGTGCAAGTTCTTTTGGCATGCTACTTAATAAGTGGAATAATACCTGAAGGTGACTGAGTTACTTCCTAGCATCTGTGCATTATGCCTTCGATCAGCACAAGGAGATTGAATTTCAAGTGCGGATTATCTTATTCTTTACTGTATACGAAGTAAATGCCAAGTGACCCAATGTAGCATTTTTATTCAAAGTTAATAAAATTGAATGTGCTTGATTCCAGTACCAAAATGTCATTTTTAGCCTGAAAATGGGCTCAGTTAAAACCTGCCTTTCCTTTTTACATGTTGATGTGTTATTTGCAAAACAAGATTATATGATGTTTGGTTCAGAAGCTCCAGGCCAATACTAATGTAACATAATTTTGTCAAAATCCTTTTGAATTTGCATCACAATGCACAACACCAGCATGATTGATTCTGTTCAATAATTATGATGGGGGTTCTTCAGGGTTTTAAAAATTCTTGGCTGTAATAATTGGTTTGGGGTCAACTTAACAAATTGTCTGTTGGTCAATTTGTGATTTCTGCCATTGTGAAGAAAATATTAATAGGTTGCTGTGGGATTTGTTTTAATACATTGAGATTGATAGATTATTATAGTGATCGCCTCATTATCATAATGAGTCCAAGTTTGTTATAATATAAAATTAGGATGTGAGCAAGTAACAAGCAATGAAATAAAAGTGGAAACGAGAGCACATTGTTACTGTCATATGCGGTGATATGGAATAGATTATAATGTTGCAGAATAGATTAGTGATTTGAAGGGTTAATTAACAAATCTGTTCTCTTGTTGGCATGGTGTTGTTGAGTTGCATACCAATTCACTTTGCCTGGGTGTGAAAAAATTGAGAGTATATTATTTTGAGTAAGCACTTAAGTGACATTAAGTGGACTATATTATGGCTGAAAATTATTTTGCACCATGAAGTAAATTTTGTAATTTAGTAACGCTACTTAATCCATAAAACCCCTTTTGTTGTGGGTGTAATTCACATAATTGTTCTGGCTAATCTTGATTATTATCACCAATGTAATTTTTGTATTCATTCATGGGATGCAGGAGTCTCTGGCAAGACTAACATTTATTGTCCTCCCGATTTGCCCTTGGGCAGATGGTGGTGAGCTGCCTTCTTGAGCATCTGCAGTCCATGTGGTGTTGCTACTCCCACAATGCTAGAAGGCTGTGTTGTTGGGAAGGGTGTTCCATAATTTTTGACCCAGTCATGGTAATAAAGCTCCAAGTCAGGATGATGTGTGACTTTAAGGTAAACATGAAGCTGGTGGTGTTCCCAAACACCTGTCCTCAGTTTTGGAAGGACTTGGTCCAGCGCATCTTGCAAATGGTGCATGCAGCCACTGTACATCAGTGGTGGAAGGAGTTGTTTCAGCTGGTGGATGGGGTTGTTTTGCTCTGGATAGTGATAAGCTCCTTGAATGTTGTTTTAGTTGCTGTCATGCAGTATTCCATCCCACTACTTGTACCTCGTTAAGTGGTGGACAGGCTCTGGGGAGTTAGGTAAGACATTTATTGCAGGATATCCAGTCTTTGACCTGCTCTTTGTAGCCATTGTATTTGTGACCACTCCAGTTAGAGCGCCAGTCAGTAGTGCACCCAGGATGTTGAAGGTGAGAAATTCCCTGATAATCTGAGTGGCACGGTGGTTAGCATTGAATTCCCACCTCAGATGACTGTGTAGAGTTTGCGCAATCTCCCCGTGTCTGTGTGGGTTTCCTCCAGGTGCTCCAGTTTCCCCCCCACAGTCCAAAGATGTGTGGATTCGGTGGTTTGGCCATGTTAAATTGACCCTAGTGTCGGGGGATTAGCAAGGTAGATATGTGGGTTTACAGGTACAGCGCCTGGGTGGGATTGTGGTCGGTGCAGACTTGATGGGTTGAATGGCCTCCTTTTGCATTGTAGGGATTCTATTCTACTATTCTCTCCTGTAGGACATGGGTTAAGTGTAAAGCTAAAGATTAAAAGATTAAAGTAAAAGCAGAATACAATTCTGTTGCTGCTGAAGACACCCAATGCCTCATGGATGTCCGGTTTTGAGATGTTGTATCTGTTTTGAATCCCATTTCACATGTGGTCCTGTCACCGAACATGACGGAGAGCATCTTCAGTGTGAAGATGAACTTTTGTCTGCGGAAGAATTGTGTGGTACTTGCTCCTACTGATACTGTTGTGGATAGATGTACAAGTGTAACTGGCAGGCTGATGAGGGTAAAGAAAGTCAAGTAGATTTCTAGTATTAATTTTCTCATCACCTGCAGCAGGCCAAGTCTGGGAGTAGAAGGACTCAGCCACTGCAATTATTTATGGTGCTACCAAGCCACTCTTGCCGATAGACAGACATTGATATACCTTGCTGAGCACTCTGAAAGTCACGTTATGTCTGTAAAGTTTATTGGGAAATGAAAACTTTTCCCAAAAAGAAGCAACATTTTATATTGGCATTATGTTTTCATAAAAAAAGACTCAGGTGACCTCTTTTGTCACCAGAGACAAGAGATGGGCGTGATAACAGACCCCTGGGGAGTTGCTTCAAGTCCCATTCTCGATGTTAATTGATTACGCTTCGCAATTTTAATGGAAGAACTTTAAAATACCAATGGCTGCCAGACCTACCAGGTCCGTGAAGGTGGGATTTCAAATAGTCATTTTGTGAAATGGTTAAAGCTGGAATGTTGAGTGGGATATCAACCATTTCCCTATTGTGTGTCATAACATTGGCTCCAACCCACTCTACGGACAATGGGATGCATCAATATTGCCATTGTATAACTGGTTGGAGAGGGAGTTGATAGGTAATTAATTAACAAGGACAGCCCAACCAGGGAATCTGGGAGCAGCACCTCAGAGGGAGAGTTGGCCCCAAAAAAACGGAAAGAACACTGCCTCAAAGAGACAATAATCTCAAGCAGTGAGGGATAATTTTGCTTTACCTGCAAGATTATAGGCAGCTTTTACGGCCTCACTTATCCCAAAACTGTAAAATGCTGCCCAAGGTCAACGGACCTTTTCCATGGTTGGCCCCTCACCTGCTCTGCATCCTGTGGTGGGTGGGGTGTTAAAATTCCAGTATATATTTCTTCACAATAGAAGCTAAACCACATTTCCTAATAAAAAGCCAGGAAATTCCAACCACCTTTGTCTTCAAGGAACCAAAGAAAACCCTTCAGGCCTACAAATGTTTCTGGCCACCACCTTAAAGACTATAAACAAGTGACCCGTTTTTTATAACTCTGTTCGTTATCTTAAGTGCGTGCTACATCTCTAGAAATCTTTTCATGTTTGGGAATGGTTATTTGTTGTGTTTGCATTTCTGGTGTTGTGAAAGATTTAAACTTAAAAGAAAACCTGTTTGTATCTTCTTTAATGGCACTCAAAAGCGTAAAAACACTTCCCTACTCAAAAACACATCTTGTTGCTTTTCGCCAAGAGGTGAGAAAAGGAAGAAGATTGTCTCACACCTCTCCCCATCTGTGCCTTTCTTGCTACCCTCTGTTTCGTGCAGTCGATGACTCATCAGTTGAGTGAAGGCAGTAGGTGACAGACAGTAGGAGGTTTCTTTGCGTATTTTTAACCTGATGAGATGCTGTTCCCATATTGAGGAATCCTCAGGCCACTCTCTCTCCTGTCTGTATATCACTGTGCCATGACCTCTAGTGGCTATGTCCAGCTGGTGGCTCAAAGAGCCGGGAATATTGTCTGAAAGGTATGATTCCGTGATGTGGCTGTCAGGCTGTTATTTGACTTCCCTGTGGGATAGCTCTCCCTAATTTGACAGGGTCCCAGAAGTTCTATTTCAGAAAGCCAGTTGTTAAAAAATAGCACTGGAGCCATCTTTACATACTTGTACATTTATTTATGGAGTTACGTGTTACAGGCGTATACTTGCTAACCCAACAGCCACAATTTTAGTCTGTATTTGTAGGAGACTCGGATGAATATTCTGAGGCAGTTCTCCCAATAAATTCAAAATGTCGGAATGGAGGAATTCACACTTTTCCTCAGTGGGAGTTCACACCAGAATATGTCGATGTGCACTGCACCAGCATGAATATCGTTAGATTTTGTCGTGGTTCCCCAAGACGACAACTTATTTAACCCGATTGAAACAGAGAGTCTGAGTTGTAATCCTCCAAGCAGTAGACTTTATTTTTCAGCACAAGAGAATAAAGCCGGGATGTCCGGAACATTCCACTGAACCATTCTGCTTACAGTCTTTTTATACACCTTACAGCTCCATCCCCTGAGTTCCTTATCTTGCTTTCAAGGTTGATCTTTTTAGTCACCCAGACAGTTCTGCTTGTGCAGTAATCATGACTTGACTGGCTTAGACCGAATAGTAAAGAGAACATATTTACTTTACCCTTTCCTTTCAGCCATAATTACATTAAGTGGAGTGACTCAACAACAATCATTGTATAGCTAATTACATTAAGTAACATACATTGACCTGACTGATCATGCTGGTCTGACTACTATAACCATTATATTATATACTAATTATATCAGGTAGCCTACATTGAGTTGGTTAATCATGCTGCTCTCAGCACATCTCACATTTTGAACCTCCTTTAGCATACCCATCTTAATTACAACGTTCAGTACAAGTTCTCATACATGAGTACAAATTCTCTTACAATTTCAGGGGGCAGGGCCTCTTCATGCTGGAGAGGCTGAAACTAGCGGGACTCTGCACATGCGTAGTGGCCCTGAACTGTCGTCATCTCAATTGCTGGCTAGCCCACCCGTTCTCAGCTCACCCCAATCTCCAGCAACCCTCCAAGCAGTGACAATCCTGCCCCTTTTGCAGGCAGACACTGTTGGGCAGTGTGACGGTGCCCCCTGGGCATGGGCACTTTGTTCCTTCGGCAATGCTGGGGTCCAGGCTGGCACTGCCAGGATGCCCATGCCAGGGGGCACTCCCTCCACTGTTCTACTCCCTGAGGGCCCTTGATTGTCTCCCCCCCCCCCCCCCACTTCACTCTAGTGGGGTCAGGCCACTAACTCCTCTGAAGTGGGGAGCTACTGTAATCCCTGCTGGAGTGAAACAGTCTGGCAGAGTGGGAGATGATACGAGCTCGGAGAATTCGGTGCCCGCTAATAGCATTTAAATAGTATGCAAATTACTTTTAAATGCTTGCCCATCGATTTTTCAGCGCCGCACAGCCGCCGCTGGAAATCCAGGCCTGGGCGATGCAAGTGTGGCGCGAACGCTTGTGGGAATCCCGGCCTGGCTTTTATCACGTCCTGCCGAGGTAAATGTTAGTTTTATTCTTCACTCCTTTTGACGAGGTTCAATAAAGCTGAATGGTTTGCTAGGCAATTTCAGAGGGCAGATTATGTATCAACCACGTTGCTGCTGTTTTGACGCAGTGAGGTGAAAGTGACTGCCCTTGAAAATAAAGTAGTATTTGGCTGAGTGGCATCAAGGAGCCCTAACAAAACTGAATGGACTGGATGGGAACCAGAGAAAAATTTCACCACTGGTTAGAGTCACAGATAGTAGAAAGAAAGATATTTTGTAGGTACAAAATGTTGGAGGCTGATTGTCTCAGCCCAAAGACATCACTACAGCAGTTCCTGAGGAGAGTCTGAGATCCAACCATTTGGATTCATCAGAGGGCCAGAAATAGTGACATTTGCAAATGATTGATATGTTTGAGATTGTTTGCAATTCCTTAGATACTGCAGCAAGACCCAGATAACAGGCAGGCTTGGACTGATATGTGGCAAGTAACATTCAAGCCAAGCAATGACCATCTTCAATTCGAGAGAACCTGACAACAACCTTTCTTTGACATTGAATGGCATTGCCGTCACTGAAGCTCTACCATTAGCATCCTGGGGATTACCATTGACCAGAAACTGAACTGGACCAGCTATATGCATATGTGGTACAAGAGCAGGTCAGAGGCTGGGAGTTCTGTGGTGTATCAGTCATCTAACTTCCCAAATCCTGGCCACCGTCTACAAGGCACAAATGAGAAGTGTAATGAAATACTGTCCACTTGCCGAAATGAGCACAGCTCCAAAAACACTCGAAGCTTGACACCATCCAGGCCATTTAGCAGCCAGCTTGATTAGCACCCCATCTACCATGGGCAGCAGGTGCAACACCTGCAAATTCAACTCTGAGCCTTATATCATTCTGACTTGGTACTATATCACCATTCCTTCACTGGAATTTCCTTCGTAGCAGTTGAGTGTACTTGCACCATATGGACTGCAGTTCACCACCACCTTCTTGATGGTATTTTGGAATGGGCAATAAAGACTGACCTTGCCAGCGACACATCCTATGAAAGAATAAGTCATATTTAATAGCCACGTAATACCATATGTCAGAGGAAGAATGGAAAGATGATGAAGTGGGCGAGAATGCCCCAGCTTTTGTGGGGGACTGCATGGTTGTGTACCTTGGAACTTAGTTGGCCGTGTCATTGAAGCTGTATTCACCCGCATAATCAGTTGTTATGACACTGAACTCCATGATGACAGCACGTGATTGATAAAGCTGGAAAGGGGATCTGCAAGCACCTATGATGCAGGAGTATGTTTCATTTTTGAAATTCCAGGATTGAGACTCTGATCTGAAGGACTGAAGAATCAGAGGACTACTTGCAATAATATTCAGAAATTTGCCTTCAGATAAGAGTCCTTAGACATTCAACATCCTGTTGCTTTTGAAAAAATGAATCTGAATTTTGTCAAGTATGCTTAGTGAACCGTCACAAAGAACTTGTCAGGAAATTATGTGTCAACAACCTTTGTGTCTCCATCTGTTTGAGTGATGGGAGATCTAACTTTAAAAAACATTAAATTCCCAGCCAAAGCTTCCTGTAAATGTGGTTCCTCACTGAGAAAAATTACCTTTTGAAACCAAAGTGCAGACCCATTAAGCTGCTTTTTCTCACACGGGATTAACTCAAGATAAATCAGATTTACATCAAGTAGGTACTTAACATCGAGGCCACGTCCTGGGCAGTGATAGCGTCCACATGTTTGGATGGGGGAGAAGTGTTGGTAAGTCTAAAAGGAGAGAGCTATTTTGAGTAATTGCTAACCTGACATTCATTAGAGCAAAGAAAGCAATATGATGCTTAATGTTAACGTAATTCCATTTGAAGGGGGGGGGGGGTAGAGTTTGTGCTACTTCATAGAGGAAAGGACTAGAACGTTTTAATATTTGACCAGAAAATAATGCTGAAATGACAATCGTGAATCATAAGCTATGAAATATCCGGATGACCGATTTGAAATGTTGGCAATGGTGTGGGAGAACTAGGTTGAGGTTCGTGGACCACTGGCAACAATACTGGGAAAAGAGAGCTGTACCCCGGAATGACCTTCACCTGAACTGTTAGGGCCAGTGACCTGACAAATCGTATAACCAACTACAGAGAGGACTTTTAAACTAAATAGTGGTGGGAAGAGGGGAATGTTCACCTGAGGGGGTTTTGGAAAGTTCGGGTGAAATGATGAGGCTACAGTGCAGGATAGTGATATGGCTACAAACATACTGCATGAACAAGAAAGTAGGGAAAATGGTAAAAAGACATCATGAAAGGCTTTTTATTGGAATGCTCACAACATTTGTAACACACTGGATGAATTAAAAATCAGTGAAATATCATATGATGTAACCCTGCAACATGAATGCCAAGTGACCGTGGCTGGGACCTGAATGTTCAAGGGTTTTTGATATTTCAGGAGGACAGGAAGAAAGCTCAATGAGCTAGGGTAGCCTTGATGATAAAAAGACGAGATCGATATGGTTGTAAGAAATGGTCTTGGTTTGGAGGATCAAAATGTAGAATCAGTTTGGGGTGGAGGTAAGAGATAGAAAGAAGTGATTGGTGGGAGTGGTTTACAGGCTCTGCTGATGTTAGCCACACTGTAGGACAGAGTATAAATCAAGAAGTGAGTGGGTACTTGAAAGGTACTGCAATAATCATGGGAGATTTTAATCTTCATATGGATTGGGCAAATTAAATTGACAAAAGCAGCCTGGAGGATGAGTTATATTTGGGGCAGGGTTTTAGAACAATACATTCTGCAATCAACTAGGGAACAGCTGAAGGTTAATTTAGGTCTGGTAATAAGACAATCAATGACCCAGTTGAGGATTACCCAGATAAGAGTCATAAGATGGTTGAATTTCTGATTCAGTTTGTGGATGAGAAATATGGGTCTAAAACTAGTTTTAAAGGAAGTTGACTGAGAAAATAGGTTAAAAGGTGAGGTGGGAAAGAAGCGGAGACGGACATGTAAGGCTGTATTTCGTAACTCCCAGAAAAGTTGTATTCCATTGGAAAAACAAAAACGCTACAGAAAGATTGTACTACCCGTGGCTAACTGAGGAAGTTAAGCATGGTATCACATTGAAAGAGAAGATCTACACTTGGTCGCCCAGAAGATTGGACACGTTTTAGAAATCAATAATAGATGGCTTTAAAAAAAAAAGGGAGAAATTGGAGTACGAGAGAAAACTAGCAAGAAATATAATATCAGACAGTAAAACTTCTATTAAGTGGCCTCTCAGCGCCATGGACCGGGTTTGATTCCCAGCTTGGATCGCTGTGCAGAATCTGCATGTTCTCCCTGTGTCTGCGTGGGTTTTCTCTGGGTGCTCTGGTTTCCTCCCATACAGTCCAAAAGATGTGCTGGCTAGGTGCATTGGCCATGCTAAATTGTGTACTCGAACAGCACCAGAGTGTTGTGACTGGGGGTTTTCATAACAACTGTGTTAATGTTGCTTGCTTGTGACAAATAAATAAACTTTGCAAAAAGAAATGGTGCAACCAAAGAGGGTAGGACTGGAGTATTAATTATGGGAAACAGTAAATTATAATTGAGTGCCATAGGGATCAGTGCCAGCGTCCCTATTATTTACAATCTATATTAATGGCTAGGATGAAGGGACTACTTGTATTGTACCCAAATTCACTGTCGATACAATGAACAGTAAGAAAGCAAAGTGTGAGGAGGACACAGAGTCTGCTAACTGTTACGGATAGCTTAACTGAATGGGTTCAACATTGACAGATAAAGTGTAATGTGGGGGAAATGGGAGATACTGCAGAATGCTGCAGTAGAGAGGGAAACCAAATGGAATGTTTATTGCAAGGGCGATGGAATATAAAAGTAGGAAAGGTTGCTGCTGCTATGGAGGGCATTGGTGAGACTGTAGCTGGAATATTGCGCACAGATTTGGCCTGCTTACTTTGGGGGTGGTTCCTATTGCAGTATTTCAGAAAAGGTTCGCTGGTCTGTTTCCTGGAATAAATGTGTTCCCTTTGGAGACAGGTTGAGCAGGTTGGCCCGACAGTCATTGGAGTTTGGAAGAATGTGAAGTGATCTTATTGAAACACATGAGAGAGGCTTGACAGGGTAGATTGCAAGAGAATGTTCCCTCTTGTTCTAGTGCATCTAGAAGTACAGTGCACAATTTAAAAGTGAAGGGTTTCCCATTGGAAGTGGCAATGAGGTGGTTGCTCATCTTTGGAATTCTATTCCACAAAGTGGTGGAGGCTGTGTCGTTGAATATTCTCTGGGCTGAGTTAGACATATTTTTGATCAGTTGAGGGTTATGAGGGATGGGCAGGAAAGTGGAGTTATGGCTACACTCAGATTGGCCATGATCTTATTGACTGCTGGAGCTGGCTGGATGGATGGGCCACATGACCCACTCCATCTCTTGTTGCTTATCGTTGTTCATTGAATTTATAGCCATGTCATTATATTTTGACATTCATGTTTCAGTGTTGCTATAGATGTGCGATTTGTATCTGATTTCATTGGTTTTAAATACACTTGACCCAAACCAGTTATTAGACAGAAAGAGGTTGACTCTTTCCAAATCTGCTCTTAGTTTTCATTGACTATTCTGTAATTATTAACCTGTAATTCATTTCTTGACCAGGGTTCCAGTGACTTCTGCGTGTCTCCTGAAGTATACATCTCCAAAATGGCAGATGAGCATGGCCTTATTGCTAAAGGTATGTTGTCCTTAACAGAACTTGATAAGTAAGAAATTCATTCCTCCGAATGTAACATAACAGTACAGAGACTAATGATTTACTGTTCCACCAGTAATGACAATAGGCTTGTAGTTAATAACATGGTTGTTGTATCTAATTTGTGGATTATTTTTAACCGTGGTCACTGGTTGACTCAGAAATAGCTGTCTGTAAAATTGCCTAGGAGCTAATTAGGGAGAAACATCTCAACACATGAAATTCAAGCATCCCTGCTTTTAAGTACATTTCGAATCGTTTCTTTCAAGGTTTCCTTGAGGTTAGCTCTGGCATAAGTTTCAAATGGTTTCTGTAACGGTTATCATGATTTAAAATTTATTGAGCCTTGTCATGTCTGGACTGATATCTGTACTGATTTGACATGTTGTTTTGCTGAAGTAGACTCCTGTCAACTTTCTGTCCTCTGAATATAAGATTCTGCTTGCAGTTAGTGAACAGATGCACTCCATTCTGTAGTTTATTTATACATTACAGTTTTAACACGAACTTCAGTTTATTGTGCCATGCATTTACCAAGTTCATGCACGGTTAAATAAAAAGAAGAAAATGTTTCCCAAAACATTTCCCATAAAAATGTTTCCCGTGAAGATTAGCAAGGATGAAAATACCAGCCTTTTGGGTGCCACCTTGTCTACGGTCAGAAACAAATAAGACCACTTTACCCAAGTGCTCGTTTTAGCAGTCGTTGTTTACTGGCAGATCAAGTTTCACAGAGCAAAATCCCCTGCCCAAGTCGGGGAATTTGACAGCTTAGATTGATTTTAATTGCTTTCAAGATTGCCTGTGGTAATAGTTTTCACTTATGTTGTGCCTTTAACGTTGATGTATGTACCAAGCCACTGAGGAATGCTACCAAACAAAATTTGATACCTGGACACATAAGGAAATATTAGAACCAGTCAAAGAGGCAAGCTTTAAGGAGCAGCTTAAAAGCAGCAAGAAGAGTGGAGAAGCTTGGACAGGGAGCTCCAGAGCTTAAAACTTAGGCATGAGACAGTATGGCTGCCAGTGGTGGAGCAGGCATGATCAGGAATATGGAAAAGGCCAGAATTGAAAGAGCACAGATCCTGGTGGTTTGTTCAGGAAGTACAGCGATAGAGGGGGTAGAGGTCATCGAGGGATTTGAAAACCAGGATGAGGATATTAAAGCTGAGGCGTTGGCCGTCTTGGGAACCAGTGCTGCATGTGGTTGATCTGTGAGCTGGGCATGGGCAGAAGAGTTTCGAATGAGTTAAAGTTTACAGAAGTTGGAAAGTGGGGGGTTGGGCAAGAGAAAGTGGAAATAGTTAAGTCTGGAGAGATCAAAAGTTAAATAGCTACATACTTGCATTCAGCCATCATTCTTGCTTTCAAATGTTCTGAAAAGAAGCCATGTTGTCCAACCCATTGTGTTTAAGTGTAAGGATCATTAACAAAATATTATATTGATTAAACAGTTATTAATGCAATGTAACATGGATTATTTTGACTAACGCTGTTGATCCATGATGGATCCTATTCAGTGAGTATATATTGTGAAATCATTTTCCTAATTGATTTGTCATGATTTAATGAAATATTTCACAGACTGGAGCTGCAGGAGTGCTCAAATATAATGTATTTTAGATAGTGATGACTTTGGCTCAACAATAATGATCTTATTAAAAACACTGAATTATTAAAACACAGCAGATAAAATGTGTTTAATCAAGGTATTGTGTAACTTTAAATATTAAAAATGGGTATTTTAATATCTGTTCATTCGTTAGCACAATTTTCATCCTTTATTTGAGTATTAAATGCCTTCAAAGCGCAAGATACCTTTGTGAACCAGTTTAAATCTACCCCACGGTTGAAGGTGACTTTGCATCCTTTGTTCGAAGATTGTACCATTAATTGCTCATTATTGAAAATAATTATGTAAATTGTTTTTCATGGTCTGTTTTATAATTTGCTGTCAACCTGCTTTATCCTCCAGAATGAAAATAATGTACTAGACATTAGATATTCCTCTGGTTATATGTTGGAAATTCAATATTAATTATCCAGTTTTTAAGATTTTTAAAAATGTTTGGATTTTCACACACCACTTCACGTGCCCACATGATTTATATTCAGATGAATTTTCACAATGACTCTGGTGAATCATGAAAATAACGGCACGTTCGTAGTGCACACGGTTGTTAGTGCGTAAAAAGCCGAGCAGTTTGTGATGAGGGAGAGCTGTGTTGTGAGCTGCAAGATGCAGGGTGATTTGTGATGCCTGTTAACCCCTCAGAAGTTGGTGATCACCATTATTCTCCCCCTGGGTGTCTGAAGTTGCTGGATTTGTGCCGTGACTACACATTAAACTTGCTGCAGAAAGTTAGAACTGTAACCTTGCAGCAAAAGGAATCTTGTTAGCATAACCTAAGAAATAGGAGTAGGCCATTCAGCCCTTTAAGACTGCTCTGCAATTCAGTACGATCATAAACTATCTTTTACCTCAAATCCCACCTCCCGACGTGACTCTCCTATCCCTCAATTCCCTTGATATACAAAAGATAGATATCTATCTTGAACGTGCCCAGCAATTGAGCACCCACAGCCCTCTGGGGTAGATAGAGAACTCTTTATTCTCACAACCCTTCGAGTAAATACGTTCCTTATCATCTTAGTCCCTAAACGCTGGAACCTGAATTAAGAAACTATTCCCTCCATTTCTAATTCCCTAGCCAGGGGAATTTCCCTCCAACATCTACCCAATCAAGCTCTGTTAAGAATTTTATGTGATTTCCTCTCAATCCTCAAAATTCTACGGGCTCAGTTCATTTAGTCTCTCTTCAATCTTTGCATTCCCTCCAAGGCAGGTATATCCTGCTTTGGTTAAGGAGACCATATTAACGAGTGTTTCTTCCCACAGCAAGAGATTTTTCTAAAATGAAAACAGAAACAAGGTGGGAATCTTCAGTAAGTCAGACAGAATCTGAAGAAAGAAAGAAAACTTTTCACATTGACCTTTCATTTCTTCTAGTTGCGATGAAAGGTTTTGTTTGTAACTTAAGCACCTGTGGGGCTAGTATTTGGGATGGCGTGCAGGGAGAGAGAATAAAAAAACATGGGAAAGTCTCTGTTTGGAGTAAGGGCATGAGCAGTTGTAATGGAACAAAGGGTCAATGGTTCAAGACAAAAAGGGGTGATATGGCCAAAGTATTGGAGCAAAGATGGGTCCAGAGGCAGCATAAATGACAAAAGCAGAACCATTCCCAGCACCTCTTGTCACAAGAAAACGAGAGCGATGGTTATGAACTTGACTCGGCGTTGCGTCGTGACACATCTGAAGTGTGTGGAATTTAAGTTGGCATCTGTGTGCTGAAGACAGCAGCATGCTGTGAAAGCAAGCTTCAGTAGGTACCTGATCAAATCCAATGAGGAAACAGATAGCAGAAGGAGAACGGGGTAAAAGAGACAAACTGAATTCCTGTCCAAGAAGCAGAACGTCAAACTGAACATTGCTGTAAGAGAAGTAATGGTGAAGTAAATATTAAGCATTATGAAAGCTGAAAACCATGAGATTTTCCTAAATTTGTTTGTTGCCATATAATGAAAAAAGCATAAAACTGAAATCTGTAAATGAAAGCTCCAAGCCTCCCTTTTGGTTTGAGAGACTAGAACCCGGATTCAAATCAAATACTTTACCTTTGGGGCAGCACAGTGGTGAGCACTGCTGCCTCAAAAGTGCCACGGACCTGGGTCCAGTTACGACATTGGATGTCTGTGTGGAGTTTGTGTGTCCTCCGTGTCTGCATGGGTTTCCTTTGGGTATGCTGGTTTCCTCCCACGCTCCGAAGTCCAAAGATATGCAGGTTAGATTGATTGGCCATGCTAAATTGCCCCAATTGAGAGGCATTGGAGGAGCAAATATGTGGGGTTACACAGTTGGGATCTGGGTGGGATGCTGTGTTGGAGGATTGGTGCAGATGCGATGGGCCGAAAGGCTTGCTTCTGTGCTGTAGGAATTCTATGACTACAGGTGGAATTGTAAGGGTTCACTTCACTGTATTACACAGCTGTAAAGAAATGTAGTAGAGATATCCATAGAATGATAAGGTGATAGCATTTTGAGATCTAAGTAAACAAATAAGTTCCAGTCTTAGTAGGGACACTTGACTTCTTGCGTATCTAGCAATTTTGGATTTGTAGATTTGTATTTTTATAACTGACATTTCAAACAGTGCTATTCTGTAAGCTGTCTTATAACCTTATTGTCTCGTACAATTTTTCAGACAGCTTTGACAGCCCTTGTGATTTACAGAAAGCAAGAGTCTCGGATAATTGGCCTGTCTACTCTCTTCCTCGGCTGTAAACTGGACGAAGTACCTTACTTTATCAGCAGTGAGTCAGTAGCTATGAAACAGAATCTCCTGCTGAAATTCAAAAGGAACTGTCCCATTTAGCTAATGTCCTATTTATGCTCAATTTTAGTTTGAATAAAATGGATATTTGGATTGTTTTATTAATTACATTCATTTCACTTGGTCTGGAATTTCTTCTCTTGTGTCAGCAAGACATCTGAACATAGTAAGTTCTATTCTTCCCATCCATACAGTTAGGTCAATACCAGAATGCAGTAGTTTAGTGGTAACTGTACTGGATTCTTAATCTAGAGGCCTGACCGTGGACTGGCGACATTAATTCTAATCCCACGAAAGCAGCCAGGGAATTTAAATCCAGTTAATTAAATAAATCTGGAACTATCAAAAAAAGACTAGTCATTTCCCCTGGCAGTCTTTTCCCTTGGTTTCTGTGGCGATGACTCATCTTTCATTCCCCCTCCCTGCAGTATAATTATCTCCCACTTTCTATGCTTTTTAGCTTTGACAAGGGGTTGTCTGGATTCAACGTCAGTTCTTTTCTCTCTCTGTACAGATGCTGCCAGACATGCTGAGATTTTCCAGCATTTTCCCTTTTGGTTTTTAAAAAAACTAGTAATAGTTGTGAAACTGCTGAATTCTAATTTCAAAACAAAAAAATCTGCTTCACAAATGTCCCTTGGAAGGAGGAAAGTTTGCTGACCTGACCTGACCTGAGCTGGCCTAAATGTGACTCCAGAACATCTACCATGTGGTCAACCCTTAACTGTTCTATGAAATAGCCAAGAAAGCCACTCGGTTGTATTGAAGTGCTATGCAAAATTGTAATGAGAATAAAGCTGGATGCATACCTTGCATTGACCAAAGACCAGACCAGACCAGACAAGACAAAGATGTATCCAACCCAAGTCAGCCCTGCAATATCCTGTTGTCACATTTGGGGACTTGGGGCAAAATTGAGAGACTTGTCCCCCAGCATATTCAGATAAACAGCCTGATGATCAAACGCTCAGAATCATACCTTTTCTTCTAAGTCTCATCACATTATCATCGCATCCATGGATATATTCTATCCCAGCAGCATGATAGACTCACCAGAAGTGGTCGCACCATTGTATACAGTTGAGAAAGGATGTCTCTGGAAATCCTTCTCATTGACTCTGGACCCCATGACGTCTCATGACATTAGGTCAAATATGAACTTGGAAATCTTTCTCTGATTACAACTTAGTTCCCTTCCTCAGCAAACAAATTTGTGCTACTCCCTGATGAACGCTACTTGGGAAGCACAGAAGGCAACAGGAACCCGCAGAATGTACTCAAGATGGGAGACTTCAGTCTCTGAGAGTAACTCAATAGCACTGCTACTGGCTGCACTTTATGACATGGCTGCTAAACTGAACTTGCAACCTGAAGTGAGACAATCAATACGAGGGCGACACTCACTTAACATTGACCTCCCTGATCTACCTGTCACATCAGTTTTGGGAGGAATGACCACTGCGCAGTCCTTGTGGAGATAAAAGTCCTGTCTTCATGTATCGGCCATCGTCCACTGTGATTGCGTTGCTACCACTGCTAAATGGAGAACTAACACCCCTGAGACTGGGTATTCATGAGGTGCAGTGGACCACCAGTATTTGCAGTATTGTATTCTCCCACAGTTTATAACCACATGGCACAGCACATCCCTCACTGTACTATTGCTCAAGCCAAGCGATCAACCCTGGTTCAGTGACAAATAATTCAACAACTAAGATCAAAGCTGATCAGGTCAGGGAAACCAGGGCAGCGCTGTAGTTCTTCCACTTCCAATAGTGAATGATGGACAATTGAATAACAAGCTGGAGTGTCACCATCCTCCATGTCTACATGGCAAACTGGAAAATTCCCCATGTAAGACTTAGTCACAAAGAGCAGGACAGATCCCGTCCAGACAATTGGCTCCCCATTACTCAACTTGCAAAGTGCTGAAAAATGATATTGCTAAAATTGTCAAGCAGAACTTAGTCACCAATAACCTGCTCACTGATGCTCAGTTTAGATTTTGCCTGGGCCACTCCACTCCAGATTTCATTACAACTTGCAAACCTGCACAGAAGAGCTGAATTCTGGAGGTGTGGTGAGAGTGATGACCAACCATGGGAGCAAAGGATCCGAATACAATTGAAATCAGTTGGGAACGGGAAAACTCTCCATTGATTTGAATCATGTCGAGCACATTGGTTGCAAATTGTCACAACCCCCAAAACGTTCCTGCTGGAGTTTGTCGGGATAGCGTCCTCGGCTCAACCATCTTTAACTGATTCAACAATGACTTTCCCTCCATCTTTTACTAAGATGTGGAAGTGTTTGCTGATGATTGCTAAAATCAGTTTTATTTGCAATTCTTCAGATAATGAAGAAGCCCATGCCTTCATGCAGCTGTACCTGGGCAAAATTAAGGCTTGAGCTGATCGGCAGCAGGCATGTTTGCCATTTCAAGTACCAAGATTATCTCCAACAAGAGTGTGTTACCATCTCCCCATGGCTTTCAATGGGATTGGGATTGTCATTGCAGAATCCTCCATAATCAACATTCTGGAGGTCACCGTTGTCTAGAAAATTAATGCACTCAACCACTAAAACTGTGGTGGTAAGAACAGGTTATAGGCTCGGCAATTTGAGTCTCTAAACTTTTGACGACTCAAAGTCTTTCCATCATCTCCAAGGTAGAAATCAGGAATGTGATATGGAAAGCTATTTATTGGATAAATTCAGCTCAACAACATCTCAAGAAGGTCAACATGGTTTAGAACAAAACAGCCTGCTTGATTCATGGGTGAAATCATGATCACCTGTCAGGGGTGTAATTCTCAGCCTTTTGGCTGTGAAGCATCAGATCATGTCCAAGGTGGAGAGCAGTGTCTTGTCCTGTCAGCTTGGACCTTGTACGTGTCTCTCTGAGGGCCATGAATTGGATTCAATTTGAATTGGCTTTTGGAGCAAGCGAGGCATGTATTCGGGTCTGCCCAGTCCACGTTGTGCGTTGGTTTTGTAACTTTAAGAACGGACTAGAAGTGTAAAAGTTCTCTATGTACACCACCTGATTATCTGTACAATGACCTATGGTATCTCCCAACCCATGACTATGCTGCTTAGAAAGCCGATGACAGCTGATGCGTGGGCCATCGTTGCCTGCGGGTTCTCCCAAGTCATCCTTTATTTGGAAAAATATCGCATTCCTTCATTATCACTGGGTCCAAATCCTGGTACTCCTACTTAATAGCACTGTAGATGAACCTACACCACGATTGTCTTGGTTCGAGAAGGACATTCGCTGTCATCTTTAAAAGACAATTGGGGATATGCAATAAATGTTAACATTCCCAATGCACCAAAATCCTATACATGATTAAAACACACATTGGATTTAAATCTTGTTTGGTTATAAACAAATCTGCGTTAGCTACACCATGGTGTTATGCGTATGTTTTAATGATAGTTGTCTTGAAGGAAAGCACTTATTTAATTGTCCATTGTGCCAAAAGTAATTCGAATAGAACAGGAATTATGACCTATAGGCATGAGGTATTTACTCCACAATGATCAAAATTGCACAAGAAACCCATCAAAGCAACATGTATTTTTACAGCGCTTTTAATAGGGTTACCATTCCACAGCACATCAGTGACCTCTTGTCAAACAACGTTTTGATATACGGCCATATGAAGGATTAATGCAGGAGATGAAAAACTTGGTCCAAAAGCTAGTTTAAGGATCTTAAAGGAAGAGAGAGGAAGGCATTCCAGAGCTTAAGGCAGAGACAGCTGAAGAATGGCCATTAGTGATGGAGCAATTAAAATCCAAATGCACAAGAGGCCAGAATTGGCGGAGCACAGAAGTCTTGTATGGAGAAATTTGAAAACAAGGATGAAAAGTTTGAAATTGGGCCGCCATCAGACTGGCTCCCAGTGCAAGTCTCTGAGCAAAGAAAAACACAAATAATCCTTCGGCCTTTAGTTACGATATTGTAGCACCAGAAATGTGAGGTGCTGGTTAGGTCTTTTTTAAATTCATTTGTGTGACTTGGGTATTGTTAGCTGGCCAGCTTTTAGTACCTATCCTTAGTTGGCCTTGAGAAGGTGGCGGTGAGCTGCCTTCTTGAGATGCAGCAGTCCACGTGCTGTGGGTTGACCTACAATGCGATCAGGGAAGGAATTTCACGATTTTTACCCTATGAAGGAGCAGCGAAATATTTCCAATTCAGGATGGTGAGTGGCTTGCGGAGGGACCATGCAGGTGGTGGTGTTCCCATGTATCTGCTGCCCTTGTCCTTCTAGTGAAAGCGGTTGTGGGTTTGTAAGGTGCTGTCAAAGGATCTTTTGTGAATTGCTGCAGTGCATCTTGTAGCGAATACACAGTCACTACTGAGCGCGTCGGTGGCGCAGGAAGCTGATATCTGTAGATGTGGTGCCAATCAAGCGGGCTGCTTTGTCCTGGATGGTGCTAAGCTTTTTGTGTTGTTGGAGTTGCACCAGGCAAGTAGTGAGTATTCCATCACACCCCTGACTTGTGCCTGGTAGATAGTGGACAAGCTTTGCCTTTTGAGTATCAGATTTTGAGCAGTATTGTTGTGAAGTAAATATAGTAGAGAAAGTTGCCTCCGACATATCTCCTCGTTAGTTCAAAGCAGTTGTAAAAAATTTTGCTACTTCTGCTTGTGTGGAAGTTGTATTGTATTCTGGTCTGCTTACAAAGGGTTAGCTAACCACTGGGGGTTAGCAGCTTTTGATTTCAATCTAAAAATCTTAAAGGAATCAGTAGAAACTGGTGAGTACACTGCTGGCAAATCACATCATTTGGATAAAATGGATATGATAGGCTATTGGCTGTAAAGAAGATTCTGCTGCCTGATTTCCTGAATATTTCCAACATATTCTATGTTTTTCAGACTTTCTGTCTTCAATATTATGCTTTTCTGATAAATGGCCAAGCGTCCCACAGCAACACATCATCTCGTTTTTTGGGAGTGCACAGGCAATTTAAATTCTTTTTGTCCGATGACCCTAAGGGGCTGACTTTCCTGTGTCCTGTTTGGGAACTGTCAGGTTGATATGTGGCTGCGCAGCTTAGAAGGAACATTATCCAACTTTCAGCCATGAGTGTTTACTTTTGCGTAGTATCGGTTTGAGACCAGAGGAAGAATCCTTGGTTGGTTAATGTAAATTATCATTCCATTGAGAAAATGGTGTTAGTTGTCTGCGGTCTCCTTTGTTTGCAGTCAAATCTTTTTCCACGTGCAGATTTAAGATGGGGCAAAAATAATGCTTTTTCTGAGATGTCATTTTGAGGTTGCTGGACACTTGACGATTGTAACAGGGGACGACGTGACCAGTGAGAGTCAACTTAACTATCTTGTAACTAATGATTTGCCTGCAACAGTGGCCTTCATGCACACCACTCTGGTGCTTACACCCAAATTTCTGATCTGCAGCAAGATGAAATGGGAGGGTAGTACTTGCCCAGTACATGGTCTGGAACATGTAATTTGATTCTGTCTTTGCCAAGCAGGCTACAGAGTTCTGACAAAGGCAGAGTTCAAACACTAATATACTACAGATGCTAGAGAACTGAAATATGAGCAGAAAATGCTGGAAATACTCAGCAGGTCAGAGAGCATTTGTGGTGAGAAAAGTACAGTTAATGTTTTAAGTCTGTGACCTTCCATCCAAGCCGAAAAATGCTCGAGATGCAACGGTTTTAAGTATTTTAACTGTTTCTCCCCGGATACTGCCAGAACTGCTCAGCATCTTTTGTTGATATTCTTAACACTGCTTAATCCAAAGGTAGTTAGCTGGATACTTTTTTGGTATACTTTGATTTTTATTGTGAGCTTTGCTTCATGGAATCATTTGACTGAACATTATGCCACTCCAAATTTTGATTTTTTTCTTAATGTTGTTGCTGATGAAGGCATATTTTAATTATATGGTGAACTGTAGAGATCGTAGAATCCTACAGTGGAGAAGGCGGCCGTTCAGCCCATGAGTCTGCACCGAACACAATCCCGCCCAGGCCCTATCTCCATACACCCATTGGTAATCCCACTAACACTAAGGGGCAATTTAGCAATGCCAATCCACCTAACCCACACTTCTTTGGACTGTGGGAGGAAACCGGAGCACTGAGAAGAAACCCACGCAGAACTGGGGGAGAATAGGTCACTGTGGAGTTCGCACAATGCGGGAATTCAACCCAGGTCCCTGGCACTGTGAGGCAGCAGTGCTAACCACTGGGCCATGCCCTTATTGTCAGCAATTAAGTGGTCAGATATTGTGATAGGATGCACAGCTCTGGCTGCTCAGGCAGTTGAACTTCAATTAAGATTGGGTGCAATGTTAAATGTTGTAGAATATGGTGCCACCGTGATTTTAAAAAAAAAGTTGGAAACCTCACTAAGCTGCAGTGAGGCAGACTATTGTTTCTGCCAAAACAATGTACCTGAAAATGGCTGTGCAATTCATTCCTCACACTGAACAGCAATACTGTACTCAGCCATGATAGTTAGGCATTTCCTATGTGCTGAGTGGGTCTGAAATGTTGTTTCCATAATGGCATCGCAAATCATTCAACACATTTGGACTTTAAAAACTTGAAGGTGGTAATCTCTCAAAATTTATTAAAGAAAGGTAATTTGTTATAAACCCACTGATCTACTTCGCTTACTGTAGCATTTAAATTGTCATGTTAGTTTTGCTTAATAGATTATTTCAGTTTAGATTAGGAGTATATGCCAACCACTGGAATGTTTGCTGTAATCCCTAGAATAGTGCATTTTCTTTATTGCATGTTATTTATTGTATAATTAAATTATATTAATTGGACTAGGCAACAGAAAGAACACACACATTGGATTTTATGTTGTGCTTTCTGCCTCACCCCAAGGCTCTCTAATTAAGAATCAATAGAAAAAAATGCTTGATTTGAGGCCACTGCTGAGAATTGTAGTACTTTGTAAAGGGGCCGTCGAGCTGAAACGATAAACGTTGAATGGCAGCGTTGCTGTCCAGCAAGCACTTGCTTCGAATGCATCCTTCAGTGTAATTTGTGTGCCTGCTCAGAATCTAAAATGTGGTGTTTAAACTGCCAAAAGCTGCAGTCATTACTTCACTTTTTGATGTGTCGCTATATGTTGCACAACCTATAGAGAATCCTTCATTCGGAATCAAGGAGGGAAGCAGATAAGATATAAATATCTTTCAAATATTTTGAAGATTGTGGCACTTACTATCAAAGAAGATTTCAAACAATTTATTTGGTAAAATAGCTAGATCATTCAAAAAAAAATCTTCATGAACTTGTTTGCCTTTAGAACAAGGGGAAATACATTCCATTCGTCATGTGGTGGATAAATGTTTGCTTTTGAAACTGCAAAATGCCACATAAACAGGATGCAACACAACTTATTGGTATTCTTCGCTTAGAGGAAGAAACTTTTCAAAACTTAGCTTTCAAAGGACAAGTAATGTATTTATGTCGGAGAGGATCCTACACGGTGCGATTATGTATTTTTACAAATATGTAAATGTTGGAAATCTGAGATGGAAAAGCAGTACCAGATATGCAGAAGCAGGTGTGTTGGTGCTTTAGAAAAATAACAGGTTAATGTTTCAGTCCTTCATTCAGCTTCATTCATTCTGCTGTGGTGAACAGCAAAAAAACTCGTCTTTATTCCAGCCTCATTCTCCCATGCCAGTAGTCTATTGTGTATTATGGTTACAGATGAAGTCATGATTTATTTCGTTGCATATAGAATCTTCTGCAATGCAGAAGGAGGCCACTCGGCTCATCGGGTCTGCACTGACCCTCCAAAGAGCATCTCTACCCAGGCTCCAGCCCATCCCCATGTTATGAGAAATTCTTTTGGGTGGCCTGATTAATTTAAAGACTAAATATTTTCATTAAACATTTCATTTCACAAAAAAAAACTTTATTCAGTTCAATGAAATTAGTCAATTAAACTAGTTTTTGTTAAAACATTGAAATGTTGGAATCAAAAATATTACAAGTTAACAATATTCAGACAAATGTACAATTAGGATAAGACAAATCACATTTTGGCTAAAATGGGAGATCAGTGGTTTCACCTGCACAGCTAATGCATGAATAGGCTTTCACAGAAGATCTTCACTTTCGTGCCAAAAAAGTAGAATAGTTTTCATCAGATTAATCTGCTCAGCACTTAATTAACAGCAATTTTATTCATTCATTGATTTGTCAATCTACTGATGTCATGCCTTTTAATCAATAATTCTCTGATCTAACTGTTATTCGTTAGTCTGTTTTATTGAAATTCTCTCCCAAAAAAAGGCTTCTTATGATTCAGCATTTACTCTAACCAATTTAAACCAGTTCCATTGAAGACATCTTGATCTATCGGACTTATTTCCTTCGGCTTAGATATGCATTTGTAATTTACTTTGCATTATTTGTGCCTGACTTGTGCTGATATCTTTCATGAATACATCTTTCATTTTAATGGCATGTTAAAAACATTTCTTAGAGACATTAAGATGTTACTTAAATATTTTGTATTATTCTCAAACCACATATTAAAACATTAGCTAATTATCCTCATGTTGGGTGTTTAGAATTAATCAGAATTCTCAACTATACCCATAACCCCACGCATTTAGCATGGCCAATCCACCTAACCTAGTCGCCTTTTGGACACTAAGGGGCAATTTAGCATGGCCAATCCAACTAATATGGCATCTTTGAACTGTGGGAGACAACTGGAACACCCGGAGGAAACCCAGACACACACGGAGAGAACATGCAAATTCCACACGGTCACCCAAGGCCAGAATTGAACCAGGGTCCTTGGTGCTGTGAGGCAGCAGTGTTAATCACTGTGCCACCCACAGTACGTAGCAGTTTTGTACATGTAGTCATTTTTTTAACGATAGATGCCGGGGGTGTCGCGTTTCCAAATGTGGGTGCCATTGAAGTCATTCACTGCCTCGCTTTCCAACTGGCCTCCAACACGTTGCAGTGTGGAGGAGACGCAGGATTTTTCACATTTGAACAAAAACGCTAAGTTTTTAAAGAGAATCGACCCTACAACAGATGCTGACCCAATTTAGTGAGACGTTGTTGCTTGTGTCGTGACTCAATTTTGCATCACTATGCAGTCACACTGATGCATTTAGAAAATTGAGAGATGGCGGGATCTTTGACAGCTCGGCTCAGCATCCATGTATTCTGCTTGCTGATGTGCAAGCTTGCCTGCTTTCTGAATTTAAGACCACGTGTGGACAATTCACTTCTTTCCAAGATGGAAACAATATACAGTAGCAACGATGAACCCACTTTGCTTTGGTTTTCAGTTGATTATCAACTTTTGAAGGTTTTCAGTACCGCTGCTCTATAAAAGGCTTGATCAAGTTTGCTGTTCTCCCTTTCAGTTTTCCTCAAGGTGTACATTTTATAAGTTTGTGCCTTGAAACTATCTGGTTGTGTTTTTCTTTCACATTGAAGTGTTGAAAATTGTAACTTTTAAATTTTGCTTTCTCTCTTTCTGCAGAGGTTTTAAATTACTACCTGGTGTGCAACATTGGATATCCAAACCCTTTTCAACAGGTGAGTCGGTATCTGCTTGCTACACTCCATCCACGTTGTCATTTCGGGTACCTGTGGATGTGCTCTTCGAAGGGAAATTTAGACATTGAATTAAGTTGTTACCTGTTCTACGACTTGTTTCCAATGCCCAGGTTGTGAAGGTTGACGTGCTCGTTCCATAAATACAACCAGATAAAAATGGAACATTTAAAAAAAACACATGCAAGCACAAAATTGTTGTTAACACAACATTGTAAATGAGTTATTTCATTTCTCAGTGCTATGTTCATCAAGCAATGTTGTGTTTTTTACCTACCTATATCTATTTCAGTGCTCTGGGTAGTATGTTCTCCTTGCAACTATTTTACTCAAACTGAAATCAGGAAGTCAGTTGAAGAAAAAGAAACAATTTTTAAAATTGCTTGTGATGTGGACATCACTGACTAGGCAACATTTGCTATCCATCTCCAATTGTCTTTGAGAAGCTGGTGATTAAACACTTTTTTTTTTGAACTGCTACATTCCACGTGGTATGTAGCTATATCCAGAGTACTGTTAAGAAATGGGTTCCAGGATTTGACCAGGCCTTGCAAGAGTGAAGGAATGGTGATATTGTTCCATGTCAGAGTGTTGTTTGGGTTGGCAGGGCCCTTACAGGTGGTGATATTCTGATGCCCCTGCTGCACTTCTCCTTCCAGGTGGTAGATAATCACAGGTTTAGAAAGTGTTGTCGAAGAACGCTTGGTAAGTTGTTGCAGTTCATCTTGTAGAAGGTACATACTGCTGCCACTGCGTTAGTGATGGACGGATTGAATATTTAGGGTGGTGAATGGGGTTGGTAGTCAAGTGAGCTATTTTGTCCTGGATGCTATCAAGCTTCTCGAATGTTCATGGACTGCACTCCCCTAGCTAAGAGGAGATGATCCATTACACCCCTAACTCATGCTTTTTAGATGGTGGATGGACTTCAGAAAGGCAGGAGGTGAGTTACTCGACTCGGAATTCCCAGATCCTGTCCTGCACTGGTTGACGCAGTATTTATATAGCTCGTCCAGTTAATTTTCTGGTCAGTGGTGACCTCTCGGATGTTGACATTGAGGGTTTCAGCTGTCGTAATGCTGTTGGACATCAAGGCAAGATGTTTACGTTCCGTCTTCTTGGAGGGGGTCATTCTCTGACACTTGACTGGCAAGTAACATTTGTGTCACAGAAGTCTGAATGTTACCCAGATTTTGCCGCGTGTGGACGTGGACTGCTTCAGTTTTTGAGCAGTTTGAAATGGTACTGAGGATTGATGATTGTATAGCGACCATCCTCACTTCTGACCTGACGGAGGAAAGGTCATTGGTGAAACAGCTGAAGACGGTTGGGCCGAGGACCCTGCCCTGAGCAACTCCTTCATTGATGTCGTGGGACTGAGGTGATTGGTCTCCAACAACCACAACCAACTTCTTCTGTGAGGCGCTTTCCCCTTGATTCCCCACTGATTTCATTTTTGCTCTGTCCCCGTGATGCCACACGTGATCAAAGGCAGTCACTGTTGCGTCAGTCTTGTACATGATGAAGGACAGCAGTACCCATTAGTTTGCCCAGCACAACTATACCCAGTTCAGAACATTTGGTAGAGATTACATTGGTGACAAAGTGGATTTTTAAGATTTGCTGAGTTTCTGTTTCTTCTTTATTATGCAGAGGAAATATGTTTAAACTTCTATGTTCATAGAATTCCTACAGTGCAGAAGGAGGCCATTTGGTCCATCAAGACTGCACCGACGACAATCCCACCCAGGCCCTGTCCCCACAACCCAGTGTATTTACCCTGCTAGTCCCCCCCTGATACCAAGGGGCAATTTAGCATGGCCAATCCACCTAACATCCACATCTTTGGACTGTGGAAGGAAACCCATGCAGACACAGGGAGAACGTGTAAACTCAACAGGACAGTCATCCAAGGCTGGAATTAAATCTGTGTCCCTGGTGCTGAGAGGCAGCAGTGTTAACTGTGCAACGTAGTGGCACAGCGTTTAGCATTGCTGCCTCACGGCGCCAGGGAACTGAGTTAAGTTCCCGGCTTGGGTCACTGTCTGTGCAAGAGTTTGTACGTTCTCTGTGTCTGCGTGGATTTCCTCCGGACGCTCTGGTTTCCTTCCACAGTCTGAAAGATGTGCTGGTTAGGTGCATTGGCCATGCTAAATTCTCCCTCCCGAACAGACGTTGGGGTGTGGTGACTAGTTGTTGATGTGAGACTACTTGTGACTCAAATAAATGAAATAAAATAACCACTGCACCACAGTACTGCCTATATTGAACTGAAATAAAGAATATAAAAAATAATTCCTGAAACAATATTACAGAATTGTGTGCAAGACAATTTTAATGACCATTGCAGTAATCATATCATGATTAAAACGACAACAAGGCTTAAAGTTGAGAGAATGATGTTAAATGTAACTGATTACATTAGTTTATTGCTGCAGTCAATATAACTTGTCTTTGATAATCCTGAGGCTATATGGTTTGGAAAGTTGGAAGAACAAGCATTTAGTTCATACATCTGGTACACGTTGGGCTAGAATAAACTGGAGCCAGGGAACAAATGCTGTCTGTTCCTGGTTAAACTCGCCCATGCTTGTTCAATTGTTATAAGCCTGTGCTGAAAGGTGCTGTCATTGGAACTGCTGCATGGTGTTCTCAAGGACTTGTGTGAACAGAGCAAGAACTCCATAACCCATCAGACTGCAGAATTGTTATTCAACGGTGCAAAATCTAAACCAGGATGTGTAACTGATAATGAATTCATATTAGGTACAGAAAATGAAATAAAGTGAGGGAAAGAAGAGATGGATTTTTATTTTAAATACCTGCATTAAAAGACCAAGGAGTGATGTATGTTGATTTTCAATTCCAGTGATGTTGCTTTGCAGTAACTAAGTTGTATTGCATCATTAAAGTGGATATTGAGAGAGAAATGGAGAAGTCCTGATTTTCTGTAGCATGTTTAGTTCACATCTATGACGTATGCACCAGAACATAACTCTGTTCAATGTGAAGCCAGGGAGTGAGATGCTGTTTTCACAGACTGAGGGGGAGTGCGGTATCTTGGACAGCAGCTACCCGATATTTGCTTTTAACTGTCTGATGTGTGCGTAAATAATGGTGAGCGATGTTAACCTTAGCATTTTTACAGCATGTTTTGGCCAATTTATAGAATCATGAAAAATACATCTTTAATGGCAATTGTAGAGATTATATCCACAATAAAACATATACAGATATAAAGTTCACGAGACAGGATTGAACGTGGCTGGTTATGTTTCCGAGCAGTAAGTAAACACAGATTGATAGGCAGCCCTCAGGTTACAAGCTCTAGAAACTTAGGGGAAAGTTCATTTTGTTAATGCAGCTGGAATGTGCTATGTTTGTGGTGTGGTGGTTTTATTTTCCACGGAAGGATGATTCTTAGCAAAGAAAATCTCTTGAGGGGTAGTGGGAGGTGATTACTAAGATGTGTTGGATGAGTTCAGTGATAGTTTCTCAGTGCAGGACCCAAGGTTTGACTGATTCAAAGTAATTGAAAGTATTTTTTGATATCTTGCGGGGTAAATTTTAAAATGTCTACATCCAGATTCAGTATCTCCCTGATGGCAGTGATAGAAGAAAAGTTTATTTATTTTTGTTACAGATTTTCACGTTTTGCACTTAACTGATGATTAACTTCTCAGAAGTTGGATTTTTGGAGGTAACTTTAATTACAATACACATTCAAAACACACATTCAAAACACCCATTGCTGAATCTATCTTGTCTGCCGGCTCATCGACAATAGCATCAAATAAGTTCTCTTTAAAATGGTTACGTAGTGAAACTTCATTTGTAGTAATTGCCTAATTTCAAAATTTGCTCTTTTGGCGGTGGGTGTGTGGGGAGGGGGCATTTTCCATATTTATAGCCATGCAATAGCAGGAAGGAATGGCTTTAGCTATTGTGTTGTCACAGATTGTTAATGGCAGTAGTCATATCTTGATTGGTTTTTTTCCCCAGCATTGTAGACTGTAGCGGCAGTAATGAGGGGAAGGTTGGAACCATCACAGAAGAAACTGCTGGAATTCAGATGGGAGTATGAGAAGGGCTCGTAAAGGATTTCTAATGAGGAACAGATAACTTGAGGGGGATGCAAGGGAAGATATAACATGAAACAATTAAGAGGAAGAAAGCCGCAAAATAGACTCAAGTAATCAAGTGCAAAGAGAAAATGCGCTGGAATTAGTTTTCCTACAGTGCATGTCACTAAAATTAATAGGGACCTGCAATTTTTTTTGTGACTATTAGCACACATTGCGTAGAATATAAGAAATTAACCAAATAAATCTATGATTGTAGAATCTCTGAACGATGATTTATAATTGAGAAGGAAAGTGGGGTGAATAGGAGTGAAGAAAGACTTTTAAGTATCATTGTCCTAGAATCAATCCAGGTTGTTATAAGTTGCCAGTTCCTGCACCCTCGGTGTCAGGTGGCCAGTGGTGAGATGAACGTGGAGCTCTGAAAGTTTTAAGCTGGTGCTCATGTTTTGTTTTACGGGGCCTTCATTTCGGTGAGAAACTTTCCACTGGCAGGAGGCTCGGTAACCATAGTGCACAGCTTGAAGATAATTGGCAAAGATCAAGGGGGAAAGGATCAGAATGATTTCTAAAGAGCAAGTTCTTAGAATCTGTAAGGCACTAACTGAAAGGATGGTGGAAGCAGATTTGATGGTAACTTCCAAAAGGGAATTAAACACCAACTTAAAAAGGATAAAGTTGCAAGGCTGCGGGGAAAGAGAACGGAAGTTGGACACATTGGATCTTTCAGAGAACTGTCACAGACGCACAGTGGATCAAGTCATCTTCCTCTTGTGCTGTATGATTCTATTCCTGATTGTTACCAGTCATTCTGTAGCTTGCAAAAACGACGGCTTAACAGTGCCGATGTGTCTTGGTGATGGTGACATTACTCACGTACACCACCATTATTTGCAGTGACACTATGATGTAATTGTTCAGTGTATGCATACTGAGCGAATTACCATGGACAGACTGCAATTGTGTGGAGTGTCTGAGTAGCTGTCTCTCCAAAAACCAACTGCACTTCAAGAGGAATGCAAAAAGAGTGCAGTTAGACGCAGACCAAATATAAAAGCAGCCTTGGTTTTAAGCTGTATTCATGCCAACTGGATTGGATGTTAAAAGTTTTTGTTTCAGGCCAGAACACAGATGCAAGGGTTGGAGGAAAACAGCATTTACAAACTCTGGTTAAAGAGAATTAAGGTCACTGTAAACTTTAAAAACATGTTTATAGGAAATTTGACATCTGCTCTTTTTGAGTGTGCTCAATTCCAATTGTGTTTTTACAAGTTCATCAGAGTTTTTTGTCTAATAGAAATGTTAGGTACAAAAGATGACAGTGAGTGTTGCTTGACTTGAAAATCTACCTTTTGATACCTTATATTTGTGAAATTGATTTGAGAGATTGGAAGAGGAGCTGGAGGTTTGTGCAATTATAATTGTAGTTGGAATACCGTGTAGCAACTTTAATGTAATAAAACATCCAGGTGCTTCACAGGAATGCTACAAAGCAAAGTTTGACACCCTGCCCTGTAGGACGACAGGGTAGCCAGCCAAAAGCTTGGGCAAAGACGTGGGTTTTAAGGAGTGTATTCATGGAGGGAAGCGAAAAGGGCTGGGTGTTTAGGAAGGGAATTCCAGAGCAATAAAAATTGGGGATGTACAAGAGGTCAGAATTAGATGAGTGCAAGTTTCTCGGAGCATTGTGTGCCTGGGGGAGATTGCAGAGATGGGGTGTGACAAGACCAAGAAATGATTTGAAAGCAAGTCTAAGAAATTTAAAGTCAAGGTGCTGCTTGACCAGGAATCAAATGTAGGTCACCGAGCACAGAGGTGAATGGGATTTTGTTGCCTGTGTTGCTGCTTGGATAATCTCAAATGGGTGGAATGTGGGAGACCCACCATGTGTGTTTTGGAATTGTCCAGTGGTAACAAAAGCGTGAATGAGGGTTTTTGGCGAAGTGGAGTTCAGTGTTACGATCTATTAACCTTGAACACAATTTGGTGTGGTGTCATTAAAACTGTTCTCTCACTACTGTTGTGTAAAAGATGGTCTCTAATCATGTACTACAATGGCAGCGATAAAGCTGTAACATAAATGAATGGTTGTCTTACCGTGACAGCCTGCACTAGCACCTCCAGTTGGAACTGTCAAGGGCAACAAATGAAAATGCTGTTAACTCTATTTGGCATTGGGTCATGATTTTGGTTCATCTGGCCTAGTCCTAGCCAGGATAGCAAATTTTCAAAACCCAGTAAGATATTGAAGCCAGATAGATAACCAAGGGATGACTTGATGCAAGCTAAAATGCACGTCAGGTTGGATGCTAGGAAACGCTGCTTTTTTTTCGGAGAGTTGTCGGGCTTTGGATACGATTACTCATACAGGGGGTTTTGCAGAAATCACTCAAAAGGCAGCCAGGCAGGTGCCTAGAAGAGGAAGACATCTCAATTGATAGAAGGTTGTTGAATTGATGTGGATTAACAGTATCAATCGCCAACTTACTTGATCGCCTTTGGCGTTGAGAGGGGAAATTCCACGAGTTTTTCTGAAATGGCGGAAACATTTTTTTTGTCTTTCCCAGAAGATGGATTGCCGTGTGTGGATGAAATGGCGTACGTGGGTTACGCTACGTTGGGTGGAATTGGCGTGATGAATATTCCTGGCTTATTGTAAAAATGCATATTTAGGGGTGCGGGGGAGGGGGAGGGTGAGGGTGTAAATGATGCACCACCTAATTATTTTGCTTTTTTTTTTAAACCCTCTAGAAACTCTCCAGCAGCCATAAGGCCCTGGTAGAGATACAGGATCACGTATCGGAGCTTCTGAAGTCAGCTGTACGCGAGTTCCCATCCTCTCGTGTAAGTAATAGCACAAAATCGATGGGATCCGTTTTCTTTGACTCTAGCATTGCCATATAGTTTCCCCAGCTTCCAAAGAAGTTTTGCGCGTTGAGCAATGTGACAATGGTGTAGCGCCCAGATTGTAATTATCTGTGAAAAATGAATAGTAATGTGAGAAATATTAACTTTTGAAATATCCCTTACGTTTGTGAATTGAATAACGATTATTTTTAATGTATGTTATCCATTTGAATAATTTGTCGTTTGTTTAAAGTTGCCCCTTGACGTGTCTCTCAGATGCATAAATCATTGCAGCTAGCTGATTATGGATTGAATGCACCATTGGTTAAATGTTAATTTTTTTATGATCCATACAAATCAAATAATATTTGAAGCACGTGCTTTTCATATTGGGCATATATAGCACAGGAGGAGACCATTCAGCCCATCATGCCAATGTCATCTCCAGAGCAGTGCAATTAGTTCCTCTTGTCTGCTCTTTCTCAGTAGCTCAGCAAAGATTTCCTTTTGCAAACATTTATACAATTTGCTTTTGAAAGTTGTCAAATCCACTCCCCTTTTCGGCAGTCCATTTCAGATCATCATAATTGAATAATTTCTTTCCCTTTCAAATTGCCTCTGTTCCTTTTGCCAATTAGCTTAAATATGTCCTCTCGCTATAAACCTCCTGCCACAAGAGAGAATTTCTCCTTATTTACTCCATAAAAATCCTTAACGATTTTGCACACACTATGAAATTACCTATTAACGTTTTCTGCTCTAAGGAGACATTTATATAGACAGTGATGAAACGTAACAATAGCAATGCAGAAAGACCAAGTTTACTGGTGTATTCTTCCCAATCTGAGTTGGGAATTGAGTGCAGCTCTCTAGTGGTCTGTATCCCTTAAAGAATACAAACTCTGAAATTAAACTTTGATTCCTGTGAAATGCAGGAAAGCTCATTGGTAAGGATCCAGATCGTCATGTTTGTATGGTGGGCGTGTGCAGTAAACCATTACATATCATGTTGAGTTTTAATTGGAATAAATATATGTAAGACTGGAGTGAGGAGAATGCTTTGTGGTTTCTTGGGCATTGATCAAGTTCTTTCACTGACTGGTTAACCTATGTTTAAAGTTTATTTATTTGTGTCAGAAGTAGGCTTACATTATCACTGCAGTGAAGTTACTGTGAAAATCTGCTATTCGCCACACTCCGGTGTCTGTTCGGCTACACTGAGGGAGAATTTAATAATACGCCTAACCAGCCTTTTGAACTGTAGGAGGAAACCGGAGCATGTGGAGGAAACACGCAAAAACGGGGAGAATGTGCGAACCTGGGTCCCTGATGCTGTGAGGCAGCAGCGCCAACCACCATGCCACTGTGCAACCACTCCATCAGCTGTTATAAAAAGATGGATGGTGTTCATCTTGCGGATTGTTAATCTATTTCACAATATTGTCCAATGGAAGAACATGTACACTAAATCTCCTTAATATGGAATGCTGACACTTTTGTATTTATTCATGGATTCTGGAATTTGCTGGCTAGGTCAGCATTTGTTGTCCCTTCCTAGAGCCCTTGAGAAGGTGGTGTTGAGTTATCATTCTGAGCTGCTGTCATATAGTGTAGTTTCAGCCACACTGCTGTTAAGGAGTTCCAGAACTTTGACTCAGCAATAGTGAAGATACGCCAATACGTTTCCAAGTCAGGATGGTGAGTGGTTTGGAGAGCAGCTTCCAGGTGGGGGCATTACTATTTTCTGCTGCCCTTGTCCTTCTAGATGATAACAGTCAAGGATTTAGAAGGTACTGTTGAAGGAGCCTTGGTCAGTTCCTGCAGTGCATCTTGTGGATAGTACACACTGCTGCCACTGTGTATTGGTGGTGGAGGGAATGATTGACAGTCCAACCGGAAACTGACATGTGGGCTGCTTTGTCCTGGATGCTGTCAAGCTTCTTGAGTGTTGTTGAAGCTGTACTCGTCCAGTTAAGTGGAGAGTATTCCATCGCACTCGTGACATGGACAGACTTCAGGAGTCGGGTGATGAGTTACTTGGTGCAGGCTTCCTTACTCATGTAACCACTGTATTTGTATGGCTAGTCCAATTTGGTTTCTGGTCAGCATGTGGTTAGTGTTGGATTCAGCGATGGTAATGCAATTGAATTTCCTGGGGTGATGGTTAGATCCTGTCTTGATGGAGATAATCATTGCCTAGTACTGCCTGCACTTGTGTGGCGTAAATGTTACTTACCATTTGGCAGTCCAAGCCTGAATATTGTTCAGGTCGTATTGCATTTGGACATGGACGGACTGATTGCTCTTGCCAGAACTGTTTCTTGCACAAAATTACATTGTGTGTAGTTTTGCTGTTTGGTAATGAATACTATGGCCACGTCACTTCATTGCTGTTGTGCTGTGAGCCAGTGCATTCTTTGCTCAACATACCTCCCTTCGTCTGCTGGACTTCAATGAGAAGAACTTGCACAGCTTCTTTTATGAAGGAGAAACCCTTGCTCTGCTTTGCTGACCTCAGGGACTTGCTTCACAGCAAATAAACCGAAGTTCTGCAACAAAAGCCTTTTTGTTTCATTGCCTCGTTAAAGCTGCTGCATATTTCTGCACTATTTCCATTCCTCAGTGACCAGCTTCTCATCTATCCGAATGTGTTTTCAAGATTGAAGCCCACGGGATTAAAGGAGCATTGGCAGCATGGGTATGAAATTAGTCACGAGTCTTAAAGCAAAGAGCAGTGGTAAAAGTTCCAGGTTGCTGGAAGGTACGAAATGGTGTCCTATTAGGGCTATTCTTTTTGCTATATATTAACTTGACTTGAGTATGGGAGGCACTGTATTTTGATGATTGCAGATGGCACAAAGCTTGGAAAGATAGTCAACAGTGAGGAGGATAGTAGAAGATTTTAGAAGGGCATAGACTGATGAAATGTGCCGACAAATGACAAGTGAAATATAATGCAGCTAAGTGATTCATTTTGGAGTAAGAATGTTAAAGTAAAGTTTATTTATTAGTCACAAGTAAGGCTTGCATTAACACTGTAATGGTTACTGTGAAATTCCCTGAATTGCCGCACTCATGTGCCTGTTCGGGTCAAGGCACCGAAGCAGCACGTCTTTGAGATTGTGGGAAGAAACCCAAGCACCTGGAGGAAACCCACACAGACACGGGGAGATTGTACAAACCCCACGCAGACCATGACCCAAGCCAAGAATCGAACCTGGGTCCCTGGCGCTGTGAGGCAGCAGTGCTAACCACTGTGCCACCATACCGCCCCACAATGTGGAGAAGCAATATAAATAGAAGTTGGCAAAATTATTTTATAATTAGTAGCAAAGCATAGAAAAGCCAGCAAGTTACTCTAAACCTTTATAAATCATTGGTTAAGCCTCAACTTTAGCAAGGAGGTTATCAAGAGGGTAAAGGTACAGAGGAAATATACCAGAGTTTGTCCTGGATTGAGGGACTTCAGCAGTGTGGAGAGTCTAGTTAAGCTGGGTTTTTTCCTTTCGAGGCAAGAAAAGTTAAGGAGAGAATTAATAGAGGTGTTCAAAATAATGAAGGCTTGAAATAAAAAAAAGAACTGCTTTTCACTGACTGATGGGTCAGCAATCAGAGGCTGCAGATTGAAGGTAATTGGCAAAAGTGCCAGAGGGGAGCTGGGAATGTGCTTTGGATGGTGAGTTGTCACTATCTTGAATGTACTGTTTTAAACATCTGTGGAAGCAGACTAGTAACTTTTAATAGGGAAATAAATATAGCCATGAAGGGAAAATGGTCAGGAAATGGGAGAAGAGTGGAGTTAATAGGATCAGTCTTTCAAAAGTTGTCTCGGGCCTCCTGTGCTGTATGATTCTATGAATTCCAGATCATAACATAAAGTCATGATTTTTAATGAATAGCTTGATTTTTACCCAACTTCACGAGTGTCTCCAATCAATTCCCCTAATTTTTTTGATTTGTTTTGTGGAGCAGAAATTTTAGGCTAGGATATACATTTTCTCCAAACTAATTTTCAAACTCATATTTTTGATTTATACCGTGAGAAACAAAATAGAAACAAGTTAGCAAGGCACTCACACTGCATGATTCTTTTCGAATCCTGATTGAAATTGACAATTATTATTTGATTTATCTCATTCCATATGTGCATTTAACTAACTGTAGGTAGACAGGAATCAGAATGACTAAGTCACGTTAGTTTTACTAATTTTTACTCGTGCATCTGTACGTTTAATTAACGATTGGAAAAAATAAAAATATTGCCGGAATTAGATTTTGTAGTTGGGATTGCACTGGACGTGGTGAAACCTGTAACCGTGATTGTTACCGGTCCAACAATGCTGACTTACCTCTTCAGCAGTCGCATCGACTTTAACAACCTCCTCCTGCTCATAAACTGGTGCTCATGAATGTTGTAAATGTACCATCAATTGTGATAATGTCCCATAAAATGATCACTGCTTACTTGTATTGTTAACAGGAGTATCTGGATCGGACCCAAATAGTATTGAACTCAACAGAAACCACCCTGCAGCAGTTGACAGCTCTGGTTGATTGTCGTAGCCTTCACATGGTGAGTGTTCAAGGTGGTGTGAAACTGCAAAGAAAAGTCAAATATTGGGTTCACAAAATGGATAATTGCTCTTTGTCTTATAAGGACATAGTTTGTCACTTTTTTGCACTCCGTATGTAATGGCAGTGTCAATTTTTGAGATTTGAAGACAGCTTTATAACAGGCTCCTGACCTAGTTGATCTAATTATAGAGTAGTGTAGAAATTAATGAATCTGATAATAATCAACAAACTGATCCAGCGCAGCATTGTACTGCTGTTTGTCTTCATTGGCAATGCTGGTGGCGCCTCTCATGACACTTCAACTTTCCACTATTTATATTTTAATTAACTCTGATGTGAAATTTCTTTTAAAGATACGTGATGAGTAAACTGGTGAACTTCTTAAATTGCACAATTGGTAGAATACACAGTTAATGTAACTTATTTTAGACAAAAAAAGGCACATGATTCACGTGTTAACGCATAGTGAAATGATTTCATGGGTTGGTTGTGATTGCCTGATGGTGTCAGTAAAGAATCCCGGCTCCCCCCCCGTAGGCACTCCAGGTTTTGTTTCTCCTCTGCCTTTGTTAGGGAATTACATTTGGAGAGGTGGGCTTATAGGACATGTTATGATTCACTAGCCACCATGTGTGTAGGACAGGACTGAAAGGCCAGCTGATCTTTTTATGCTCATCATTTTCCTCTGCTCATTCACGTCTGGAAATAACGCATCCATTAGCAGCTGCATTCCACCCAGTGCGCTATTAATATCCATATAGAATGGGTTCACCTGCAAACTAAATATACCTCTTTGAATTCGTAGCACAGGAACAAAATTAGAATACATGCACATTATCACTACAGACACCTGTGACTGGTTTTAGGTACTTGCACAAAGAATGAATTTGGGAAGAAAACTGGTCTATTTATGAAGTCTTGTTGCTGACTTCTTGAAGAATTGTACAAAATAGAACGGCCACGTGGAATTTACAGGAATTAAAGTTTTCTTCAATGCTAACAATTATATTTTAAGATAAAATGAGAAATTTCCTGAAATTATAGTGAATTCCAGCGCGTGGATTTTGCGCAGGCAAAAATTGACAAGTCAATTGAGATATCAGGTCAGGTGAACAAAAGTTTGGTCAGAGGCTTTAAGGAACCTCAAAGGAAAAGAAGGGAACTTGGGGTTTGGAGTCTAGAAAGCTGAAGGTATAATAGAAATGATGACGTGATGGAAGCCATGCACAAAAGATTTGAAAGAATGTGGAGTTCCTATGGGGCTGTGAAGTTTGAGGAGGTTACAGAGGTTGGGAAAATTAACATATTTTCAAAGCTAGGTCATGCTGCAGTGAATTATAGCATTTTTATCTACAATAGTTAAAATTCTTCACCTGACCTTTTTGAGGGAGTAAGGAGAACATTAGAGCCCAGAATCTGACACTTTGCCTGGTCTTCCTGCCTCTACTCCAATCCTTTTGAAAATAATTTTGTGGCTAACTGGATATGAAATAATTGGCAAGTGAATAGCTGCATTTGTACTGTACTTTTTCTTCTTAAAACTGCATGTTCGCGTTTTCATTCTGGCCGCCTTGCTGCTTGCCTCAGTCGTGGTGATGCATTTTTTTTTTGAGTATATGTCTTGGGAGTGTTGGCACACTCCAGCCACCAAATGGCTATTCGTGCATGAATCTTTGGGTGGCAGTTAAATGATGGTCATGTCCTCTCTGTGACTGCATGAATTCTTGACAAGAGGGGGTATCAGACGTTAATCAAGTATGGGACCTCTGGCCCATGATTTTCCTTCTGTATTTCTACATCTCCCTTATTTTCCGCAGGATTACGTGCAGGCTCTGACGGGACTGTGCTATGATGGCGTGGAGGGTCTAATTTATTTGGTTCTGTTCTCCTTTGTAACTGCACTGATGTTGAGTTCGATTGTCTGCAGTGTTCCTCATACCTGGAAACAGAGCAAGAGGTACAGTGAAAACATCATTACATATTTGTATTTTATAATGCTCTCTTTATCATCTGAAACAGCATGGATGCAGTTGACAAATAATTAGGCCCAATCTTCTTATGCTTTTGTGAGCTTTAGGGCCATCAGAGTTGTGAGGGTGTGGTATGGCATTGTGTATGTTAGCTGTGAGT
This sequence comes from Carcharhinus amblyrhynchos, assembly GCF_965287045.1. NCBI lineage: Eukaryota > Metazoa > Chordata > Chondrichthyes > Carcharhiniformes > Carcharhinidae > Carcharhinus > Carcharhinus amblyrhynchos. The sequence continues at coordinate 8,194,911 of NC_137341.1, read as the reverse complement.
GCTGATAGATTAATGCCTGGAAGATCTTCTGCATCTCACCCCTTCATAAGAACATAAGAAATAGGAGCAGGAGTAGGCCATCTAGCCCTTCGAGCCTGCCCCGCCATTCAATAAGATCATGGCTGATCTGAAGTGGATCAGTTCCACTTTCCCGTTTTCTCCCCATAACCCTTAATTCCCTTGCCTACCAAAAACCTATCTACCCGTGTCTTAAATATATTTAACGAGGTAGCCTCCACCACTTCAACGGGCAGAGAATTCCAGAGATTCACCACCCTTTGAGTGAAGAAGTTCCTCCTCAATTCTGTTCAAAACTGCTGCCCCCCCCCCCCCCCCCCCCCCCCCCCAACCACCTTGAGGCTGTGCCCTCTAGTCCTGCTATCCTTTGAGTGGGAAGAATCTCTCTACCTCTACCCTATCCATCCCCTTCATTATCTTATTCTTCCCCACGATGATACAGGGCGTCTCCTATCCTTTCCACCTCTTCTGCTAAGACTTCCAGAGCAGCTTGTAAAATCCTTTGTCTACACTGCCTCCTACAATCAACCGTTGTTGATTGTTCTGCTACATGATATTCAGGATGATCTCAGCAGCCACAATGTACTACCCCTTTAACTGGTGCAGGCTAGGTTTAAGTTGTTCTAGGTACTAATGATATTGGCTTCACACATCAGCAAAGGGCCCAGTGAAAAGCAGAGGGAGCACTGGCTGCATGCAGAAATGATGGGAATAAGCAAGCAGCACCATATTAGAAGTCTGCCTGCTTATACAATCAGTTGGCACGGGTTAATCGCACATCCAGATCCTTGTTTCCATCTTTGGGAGTTACCCAATTTTACTCTGACACTTCCAAGTCAGAAGGTGTGCAGTAAAGTAAAGAGCATGTTAGTTGTCACTCATGTCAAGGCTGGTTGCTTCAGACATCTGCAGGTGACTTACCCCGCAGGTCCTCTTGCACTGATTGGTGTGAAAAACCATCTTATTGGAGTCGGGCAAATGTGGTAACCACCCGCAGTTTTGAGATTTTCTCACTTTGTGCTTAAATATAAATAGTGTCTGGTTTTTAGGGTGACAGAAACAATTCTTTTATTTGTTCTGCTCGTTACAGGGGAATGTTGGCAAGTTCTATCTCCCTGTGTTACTTTCTTTGGAAATAAAAGCAAAATATGGTAAATGCTGGAAATCTGAAATAAAACAAAATGTTGGAAACACTCAGCGGATCAGGCAGCATCTATGGAGAGAGAAACGGAGTTCATGTTTCTGAATCTCACTGTCACACATTTAACAAATATTTTATTAAATTTTGCTTCAGTGCTGATTGTACACATCTTGCACAGTGATTTTGCACTGCCATCTGATGCATTGTTATTCTCTGGTGCTGTTTGTGGAATTGTTCAAGTCCTTCATGTAATGCCTTTATGGAAGAGTGGAAAATATGGACCATCGAATCTGCACTGACTCTCTGACAGACCATTTTATCCATGGTCTGCACCCCCACCCCAATCCTTGGGAACAGGACTTAATATATTCAGCCATTTCCTGAACGTTTGCCATTACAGAAACACTGTCTGTCATGGTAGAAGTTCTTGGAAAATCAGTGATGTTCAATACATACAACCCATTGTGGAATTAACACTTAATCTGAACCAGAATGGGATGGATAGGATAGAGGTGGAGAGACTCTTCCCGCTCAAAAAAGACAGTAGGACTAGGGGGCACAGCCTCAAGATAAAGGGGGGGCAGTTTAGAACGGAGTTGAGGAGGAACTTCTTCACTCAAAGGGTGGTGAATCTCTGGAATTCTCTGCCCGTTGAAGTGGTGGAGGCTGCCTCGCTAAATATTTTTAAGACACGGGTTGATGGGTTTTTGATAAGAGAGGGGATTAAGGATTATGGGGAGAGGGTGGGAATGTGGAACTGAGACATGACAGATCAGCCATGATCTCATTGAATGGCGGGGCAGGCTCGAAGGGCTAGATGGCCTACTCCTGCTCCTATTTCTTATGTTCTTATGTTCAGTTATTGACCTGTAGTTTGGTTTTCAAGATCATGCCTACTGACTCCATGTGTGTCCACTTGGGTGTTCGGGTGGGAAGAGAATCAAATGGGGTTGGATAGACAATGGAATTGAAGCCGTAATTTTATTGAACGGCAGAGCAGGTCCGAGGGGTCACATGGCCAACTTCTGCTCCTGTTTCGTATGTTCATAATTTACTTTCTTTGTGTGGCCCATTAATGCTACTCTATAGTTCTTGCACCTTTTTTGTAATGTCCCTCTAAATTTATTTCTGTCTTCCCCAGTGACCTGCAGAATACCCTCTACTTTTTTTAAAATCTTAGATTCTGTAATTGACCCTTTTTAAGATGCCCTCTCTATAATATTCCCCTTAATCAAAACTGCCACTCTTCTTCTCTTTCCCTATTTTTTCTGAACAGTTTGCGTCCAGAAATATTCAGCAGCTCATCCTGCCCTTTCTTGAGCCAGATGAGTACGTCGTTCAACAGCAGTGCTGCCCATATTAATGATCTGGGTCTTCCTGTTTTGCTTTATGTTAACTGGATGGGATGGTTATTGGGGAAAGATGTTATTTCAGAATGATATAACCTAATAGCGTTTTGTGCAGGAGTGTAATAGGGCATTTGCTATGCAAGCTGCTGAACATTGGTTCACTTTAATAGTCCCAATGTTTAGACATACAGTAACTTTTTGAGGACCAACTGATATGTCATATTGTCAACTAAACGTTTTTTAAATCATTAATAATTAAATCATTGGAATAAACAGACTTAAAGGTTCATGGAAGCAAGGAACTGGTTGGCGGCATTCTGATGTAATGTACTGGTGTTTCAAATTGCATCCTGTGGGCCACATACAGGCCATAACTCTGGCAGCTCAGTTCTTTTGACGCTCATATTCTCTGGTTTCTCCTGTTTAAAATTTGCAGGCCCATAGATTTGCACAAAATGTTCATAGTATAGCTGTCCAATAAATCTCAAATCTTTAATTAACTGACTGATTAATGGGAACATTCAATTTTCTTTTGTGGCCTGCAAGATTCCATGACAACCACCTCATCAGCCCGACTAAGATGTAAAGCTTTCACAGTGCCGCAGTGACTTGCAGTGTGTGGTTTGGCCCAAGCATCAGTGGTGCTCCTCTGTCCTCTAGTGGTGAATGTTTACACTTTCCACCTATACTGGGTCTACGTCATTTTGGTTTCTTTGGGAATTAATTTTATAAAATAACTTAATTGCATAAAAAAAGCCACTAATTTGAATTAATTTTACTTTCGTTTCAAATTTTACGCTGCATTTAGAAGCAGTGCAGGATTATGTTATGAAAATATTAATCTAATTATTTTATCCTATTTGTACTGCCTCTGAGCATCCTTTATTTTGGAGGACAAGCTGTCACACGCTGGAAGCTGGCACCGTTTCTGTTCTGTACTCGGGACCCCGGGATTTTGAGAAACGTTGAGGCTGACTTTTGCGGTATCCCACACCAGATCCTGAGGGTTTAGCATGTGAACTCTGACCATTCAGGCAGCTAGAAGTCTGAAGTGAAAACAGATGATGTTGATTTGGTGCAATAACCCTTCCAGTCACAGGAAAAGCCAACTAATAACTTTGCAGATGTACAAAATCATCCCCCACCAACAGTGCCTTTTAAGGTAATAACATATCCTAAGGCACGTTAGAAGAATGCTATCAAAAATATTGTGATATCAAGGAACATCAGGAGATTCATCAGCAAGATGACCAAGACCTTGGTCAGAGAAGTGGGTTTTAAGGAACGTCTTGAAAAAGGTGGGAAGAGAAGCATTGTGGTGGAGAGCTTTATTAGGAGTAGGGGCAGAATCAATGGCTCTGGAATTTTTTTAACCGTTCAAGGAACATGGCGTAGCTGGCTGGCCAATGTTTTTGCCCATCCCTAGTTACCAGGGACAGTTGAGTCAACCACATTGCTGTGGCTCTGGAGTCACATAGGCCAGACCAGGCAAGGATGGCAGATTTCCTTCCCTAAAGGACATCAGTGAACCAGATGGGCTTTTTTGACAATTGACAATGATTCCATGGTCATCAGCAGATTCTTAATTCCAGATATTCTTCACTGAATTCAAATTCCACTGGTGCCGCGGCAGGATTCGAACCCTGTTCCCCAGAACATGAGTTGTGTTTCTGGATTAATAGTTTAGCAACAGTACCACTAGGCCATCACCTCCCATAAATGGAGTTTGTGGCTGAGACTGGAGATGCTGGAAAAAGCCTTTCCGATATTTAGTTTTCTTCAGATCTAGTATTGGACAAAACAGTCTGGCAATTTGGAGTCAGTGGAGAGGAGCAGGGAGGTGGCGGTGAGTTCAGATTTGGTCAGTATACGTATGGCCATCACTGCCAGAATAATGATCCTTTTTCTGTTTATGGAATTATACAGCAAAGTGGGAAACCATTCTGCCCACATCATCTGTGCTGGCCCTTAGAAAGAACTTTCCAGTTAGTTCCACTCACCAGCTCTTTCCCTGCCTGAGTTCTCGTGGCTCAATATTGTTTCCCCTTTGTAAATAATTCTGCAGTTTCCTTATTTAAAAAAAAACTTTTCACTACCCTTTCAGGAAGTGCACTTTGCAGATTATAGTAAGTACTGATCACGAGAAGTTGCATTTCACCTTTGGTTCTTTTGCCGATCGCTTCAGATCTATATTCTCTGGCTACTGACCCTCATGCCACTGGTAGCCATTTCTCCTCGTTATCAGAAAACTTAAAGATTTTGGACATGTCTGTTGAATCTTCCACTAATTAATTTGCTCTGACAGTGGCATCGGCTTTTCTAATCTTTCCACTTAACTGAAATATTCGTCTCTGCTTCAATTCTATTAAATCTCCTCTACAATCTCTAAGACCTTGGTTTTTTTTTCTGTAGTGTGGAAAGTTTGGTCACTTTAATCCAGGTGTGGCCTAACCAATGTTTTATAAAGATTTAGTATAATTTCCTTGCTTTTTCTACTCTACCTCTATCTATAAAGATCTTTAGGCCTTTAAAGATTCTCTCAGCTTGTCCAGCTACCTTCCAAAAACTTGTCCTTGAACGTGTCTGTTTCAGCATTGCCTTTAATGTGGCATCGTGTACTGCGCAAGATGTGAAGGACAGTAAATACTTGTGTGAAAGTTTTAAGACTCGTCTTTTAAGCCAGAAGTCTCGGGCAAAAGTACATTATTCACCCACTCTAGGGGCGAATTGAGGCCCACGTGTGGTCAAGAATGCACACTTGGGGACTTTGTCTTGCTCATGTTGCTACTTTGCAAGTTGTGGGATGCCTGTGTTGCTAAGGTTCCTGCCAGTTCTGACACCCAGCCCCAGCAGAGGTCCATGTGTTTCTCTCTCACTGCCCTCCTGGTCCTTGCCCATTGACTCTTTCCTAGGGACTTGCCAGCCTGGTCTTGTGAAACCAAATTTCTCTCCTCCCTGGCTCAACAGTTCATCACTGGCTTCAATGACAATTATCATTGAAGTTTACCAGTGGTGCGGTGCCTACTGAAGGGTCTCAGTTGGCCTAAGGGTGGATGGGCTACTTGATGCTTCCTCTGCCACTGGTTCAGTATCAGCTAGGGAGGCTGTTAGGTGACGGGCATGCAACCGATTAGAGTAACCAGTCATGTTGACCTCAGGAGATTACTAGCATAGCCATGTTACATACATCATAACAAAATCTGCACTGTGCTCTGTTAAATCATACATCCCATTTCAATGTTAAAAGCAATTTTATCAACTCTTCAGCATTTAGAGCAAATATAATGGGTAAGAAAAACTTAATTTATTTTGTAGGTTTAAAACATTTTAAATTTTTTTAATCTGCAGTATGTTACTGTGCAAAATTTGAGTCCAGAATAGAAATGCTAAACCTAGGATGGTGGTACACATGATTAGTTTAATATTAGCTTAAATAAGAGCGCCTTGTCTGATGTTGATTATTGTCTGGTTTTCCCTTTCCTGACGCAGTCACGTTGATGATGACGGAGACGAGGATATTGTGAGCCCACAGGGAAACCGCCAACAGCATGACAATCTGTACAGAGTTCATATGCCCAGTCTGTACAGCTGTGGGAGCAGTTTTGGCAGCGAGACCAGTATCCCTGCCGCAGCACATACTGTCAGCAATGCGCCCGTCACCGAATACATGTAAGTGACTGACCTACCGTCTGTTCTCTTAGTTCCTGCTTTACAGTTTGCTTTATCCCCGCTTCTGCTTAAAATTAAAATAACATTTTGCACCTGGAAACATTTTAAAACCTTGGGTGCTATTTTACCAGCCTGAGGTTTGTACAATCCCGCCCGAGGCCAATGGAGAACGCTGTTCTCTGAACCTCGCTTGGCCCCCAGAATCGGGGTGGGTGTGCCACTAAAATTCCAGCACTTGTGTGAGAAATGTTAAAGTGCATTTTATTTTATTACTGATTTATACAGCAATAATGTTACGATATAACCTCTGTAGACAAGTTGAAGTGGGAATCCAATTTAGCTATCTAAGTGGAGTTTTTATTTACTGCTATTGATGTGCCAGTTTAAATACAAGAAGTGATCACTCTACCAGTCGAAGCCCTAAAGCGGGTTGGATTTTCAATCATTCTCACCTGATTCCTTTTTCCTAGTTTGATATCTGTTTGTAAGAGCAGATTAAACTAACAGCATTTTCCCTCAACACGTAAAGAAAGTACGTTTTGGTCATCATGATGTCTTGACGTTTCGACTTGTCTGCTTGGGTTCTAGACTTTTCCCACGGCCTCTAAAATCAAACCTCTTGGTTTGAAGTTTCGGTTTCCGTGACACACTTTATAGAAACGGTCATGTGAAAGTCATTGATTTTGATTTGATTTATTACTGTTGCATGTACTAGTATACAATGAAAAGCGTTGTTTCTTGCACGGTTTACAGACAAAGCATATCATACACAGAGAAGGAAACGAGTGCAGAATGTAGGTCACAGTCATTGCTAGGGTGTAGAGAAAGATCAACTTAGTGCGAGGTAGGTCCATTTGAAAGTCTGACAGCAGCACGGAAGAAGTCTGTTGATACGCGACCTCGGACTTTTGTATCTTTTCCCCAACGGGAGAAGTTTGAAGAGAATGAGAGTTCAGAGTTAAAAATGCGAACTTTAGTTTGTTTTAACTTTTGGCGTGAAATGCCTTATGTAAGTGCTGATGGGTGGGGGTGTTACTCTTCAACGTGTACTTCTGGCATTTCAGCGTGTCTTCCAGATTAGCTTGAAGTCTGACTTTCCTGTTTTTCTCTTAATTGGTGCGATTGGAGTGGCTCAGGGGGAAGAGAGCGCCTCTGCTCAAAAGTGGAAACTTTTCCAAAAAAAGTAAAATTTAGAAGGGTTTAATCATTCTCTTGTGTAAAGAGAAAAAGTGGTATGTATAAAATTGATCTCCTAAACCTCACTTTCCTCTATATTTATATAAACATACAAATAAATGGTGTTGCCATATTATCAATCTAAAGTTCCATTGAGATCAAGTTTCTTAAGCCAAGTACATGTCCAACCAGAATGTAATTTTTTTTCCCTTTGTCATTAAACAGGAGTCAGAACACAACCTATCAGAATCCCCGCTGTGAGAACACACCTCTGATTGGCAGAGAATCGCCCCCTCCTTCTGTAAGTTAATAGATTTATTTCGTTTCACACTGAAAATTAATTAAAGTCAAACGTAAAAGTAGTCCAAAGCTTCAGAAAACTGTAATTCAGTAGACTCGATCAAAGAAAATATATATATATATATTTTTAAAAGGGAATGCTGGTCACTTAGAATGTTTAAGTAACACTAATGCAATTGCTTTTTGTTTGTGTAGTATCCTGGTGCTGGAAAATGAATGCATACCACACAGATTTTTGAAGAGTCTGGTGCAATAGAGCCCATGGTATCTTCTAATGAAGGGATTTCATGTTGCTCAAATTTCCTATATTAGAACAAGAACAAAAATGAGGCACCATTCGTCAAAAATTTGTCCCGTAGTTCTTAGACATGGTGGGATAAAACAAAAATTGACTACACTAGCCCCTTACTATAACATTGTCTGGTATGCCACAATCTCTCAGATAACACATATTCCTTATGGCTCCCTTTCCATAGGGGAACCATATAAAAGACTATCTACACCACACTCGTCAGTATAGCGAGCTTTTTGTGTGACTGCAAAAGACAGCTTTATAGAGAGGGTCTAGTGTGTACTGGTAAGTGGTGTTTTATCTTGCCTAGTTTAATTCAGATTGTTTTTCTTTTGTTGTCTATTAATGGTATGCATATACCATCTATTTAATCCTTTGAGTACAGTGTAGTATTTTGCACCATTCAAGTATTTAAAATTGCAGCTAAATGTCCAAATTAAAATGTATTTGCATTCTTTGATAGGATTCTAATTATTTACCCCATTGTAGTATGTGATATTGGATGATTATTGAACGGTATATTTTAAAGGTGCAGAATTGATAAAAGTCTTAAAGGATTGAAATGTCTAAAGAAATAGTGTGAGAAATACTGTTCAGATGATGGCACTTAACACCTCAGCAGTCCACTTTCCTTTTTTAAAAAAAAGCTTTTGTTGAAAGTGAACTGTTGAATGTATTTCTTTCTGTTTATCTGTCAACTGTTGTATGAAGATTTTGCCATCCTGGCAGTGTGGGGACCAACGTTTTTCTAATTCTGTTTTGCACACTGCAAAATGATGTGGGTATATCTTTTGGAATATGAAACACTTGGGAGTTTGAATTGACACCAAAGACCATTGATTGGAATACACTATTGGGATATTTTCTTAATTTTAAATGTATTTTATCGCTATTTTCCATTTAAATTCTTTGTCCTTTTCTCATTTGTCTCTGTTGTTCTCATTAACGCTGTTTTCAATGTCAATGCTGTTTCATTCAGCCTTCACTCTAATATGCACAATCTCTTCTGAGTCTTGGGTAATTTCTAGTAAATACTGACTATCCAGATTTCATTGAGGTGATCGCACTAAGGAGACTCTCAACACCAGGCTAAAGTCCAACAGGCTTTCGGGTCACTGTTCCTTCATTAGTTGAGTACTCCCAAAGCTCATGATTCCAACTAAACCTGTCGGGCTTTAACCTGGTATTGTGGGACTTCTTAGTGTGCTTACCCCAGTCGAACACCAGCATCTTCATATATTGAGGTGATATCAGAGCCTTGTCTATTTTGATCATAATTGATCTCAAAATAGCCAGCAATCCGATTCACCTGATTGGTTGTAAGCCCGGGTGAAAAGGATAATTTAGAATCGTTTTTTGGCATTTGCTAAAATTGGAAACTAGTCATTTGGCATAATTTATCAAATCAAATACCGGAGTTTGTTTCCCATACTGTGATGCTGTCCTATTATTATGTAAAATGTCTTTGACCAGAACTGGTCGACAATAAGAGGGCATCTCGCGAATCATGTTCAGAATGTGTTTGAACTTGTTATTAGATTTGAGAGGAAGGGGTGAGCCCCAAACCAAGGTTTGGGGTTTAAGAAAGACAGATTCTCAAAGGATGAGAATGTCCTGGGCATGAGCTGTTAATGGGTAAACTTGTGGGAAGGATTCAATGCATATTTGGTATGAAAAACTAGAATGCTTCTCATCCTTTTAGCTAAGATCGAGCATCAGGCCAAGCCCAAGATGGGATACAGTGCCTTTTCTTGTCAGCTTGAATCTTGTTTATCTCTGCTGTGGGGTCCAGGAATTGGATTCAATTTGAATTTGGTTTTTGGAGCAAGTAAGGAGATGGATTCAGGCTTGCCCTGTCCACTTTGTAACTTTAAGAACGGAGTAAAATATTTTTTAATGCAAAAAATTTACCAAAAAGGCAAAACTTCTACTTGTGCAACATTGGTTAATCATTGGTTTAATAATGAGCTTCAGTGCAGAGAAAAAGCCTCCACAAAGGCAAGGAAAGTGGGAATTTAGTTAGGAATTAGCAAAGAGACGTAAGTTATGAGATATACAAAATGACATACAAAACAGCTTGCAAAGGACATCAAAGCTAATAGCACAATTTATTATAAATATGAATGTTAAAGGAAAGAGTGTGGTGATGGGGAATGTGAACCCACTGAAGACAGACACAGGTGTGAATATAATAAACAAGAAAATGACAGACACTTTAAATGAATATTTTGTATATTTTTACAACAGAAGAGGAGGATAAAATACCATTAATGTCAAAGAACCTAAAAATAAGTCACAGGGAGGAACTTGATGGATTTAGTCTAAAATAGAAATGCTAATGAAGAAAATAATGAGACTTAAAATAAACAAATCTCTAGGATCTATGGTTTCCACCCCAAGATAGTAAAAGAAATAGGTGAGGAAATTGGAACTGTTAAAATTATCCTGAATGGCGTATTTCGGATTGAAAATTTGTAAATGCCATTTGGTTATTTAAGATGAGAGGGGTTTGCAAAAGAACCACATAGCTACAGACATATCAGGACCATTTGTGGAGAAGTTACTGGAATTTATTATCAGAGACAGTGGCTGAGCATTTGGACTTGTATACATTGGTCAAAGGCAATTAGCACAGATCTGTGAAGGGTGGATCTGTTTAACTGAATTCCTTTGCGGAGGTCATCGCCAGCATGGTGGTTAGAGACATGCTTATGAATAACGTAAGAACTAGGAGCAAGAGTCGGCCATCTGACCCCTTGAGCCTGCTCCTGGCTGATCTTTTTGTGGACTTGGCTCCACTTGCCCGCCCGCTCACCCTAACCCTTAATTGCTTTACTGTTCAAAAATGTATCTATCCTTGCCTTAAAAATATTCAATGAGGTAGCCTCAACTGCTTCACGGTCAGGGAATTCCACAGATTCACGACCCTTTGTGTGAAGAAGTTTGTGCTCAACTGGGACCTAAATCTGCTCCCCCTTATTTTGAGGCCATGCCCCTTAGTTCTAGTTTCACCTGCCAGTGGAAACAACCTCCCTGATTCTATCTTGTAAGATCATGAAGACACTAGATATGTTTCTATAAGGTCTCCATAGAACTGAAGATTGTCCATATGTATTTTGAGAAAGCATGCAAAGTTTCACACGAGTTTATTAGTGTAGATAAAACCAAATTAAATTGGAGCTAACGTTATGAAGTGGGTGGATAATTACTGGGGTGGTAGGAGATATTGACTAGAGAAACAGGGCTGTTCTGTGATTGATGTGATGTGACGAGCATTGATTCCCAGAGGTCTGCACTGGAGTCTCAGCTTTTGCCCATATATATTAATGACTTGGATGAAGGAATATGTAGTGTTGCAGTATCCAAGTTTACAGATAAGATCACGCTGGAAGGCACAGTAAATTATCAAGCTGGAGCAGAAAATAACAAGAGGATGAGCTAACTTGGCAGTGGTCAGTGTGGTTTAGAAAAAAACATTTTCCAAATAGAGACTAGGAACTGGGGAGAATTAGCAAGATTTGGGTGCCTACACAAGTTATTAAAAGCTAGTGCACAGGTGCAAAAATGAGCAAATAGGCTAATTGAATGCTGGCTTTTATTTCAAGGAGGTTCCAAACAAAAGTGAGGAAGTTGTTTTCAGTTCTGCAGCACCAGAGACCCGAGTTCGATTCCCGGCTCGGATCACTCTGTGCGGAGCCTGCATGTTCTCCCTGTGTCTGCATGGGTTTCCTCCGCGTGCTCCAGTTTCCTTCCACAGTTTGAACGACTTGCTAGTTAGATGCATTGGCCATTCTAAATTCTCCCTCTGTGTACCCAAACAGGCGCTGGAGTGTGGGGACTAGGGGATTGTCACAGTAACTTCATTGCAGCGTTAACATAAGCCTACTTGTTACACTAATAAATGAAGTTTAAAAACTTTAAACGTACGACTGGAGTAATATGTTCAGTTTTGGGTATAAAATATATCTTGAAGAGGGTATATTGCATATTGGGCTAAAGGGTTAAATTATGAGGACATGTTACAAAAGTTGGCTGAAATCCCATCAAGTTGGAAAGGCTCAGAAGTGATCTAATTGGAGAAGCAAAGTTATTTCTGTACATGGAAGAACCTAGAACTCTGAGGATGTTATCTTAAAATTAGAGCTAGAGTATTTGGAGTGAAAGTAGGAAGCATTTTTGCTGCAAAAGGTAGTGAAAAGTTGGAACACATTGCTTCTCCACCCCTGCCCTGCCGCGCCCCCCCCCCCAATTTTTAGAACTACATTGTTGGGTATTATATCGAGTGTCAAGGCATGTAAAAAAACCGGAAGGCCATTGGAATTGAGATACAGAGCGGCCATGGTTTTCTTGAATTGTAGCTAGCCGGTGAAATGGCTTACTCCAGCTCCTACAGCTGAGACTTTCCAGCCCCATTAGGATGGGATCCATCGTGGGAGATTCAGTGGCCCAACTTTTGGTGGGACTGGGTGATCCCAGAGGCAGGTGGGTCTGCCAAATCCCATCCAACGTTTCTGAATCATGATCGTACCAGGGTTTTGCACGTAGACATCGCTAGAAAAATCACTGGTGGCACGAGATGCTCCCCCCCCCCCCAAGAAAGCAAAGTATCTCCCTTGGTACCTGAGCCAGTTTGACTTGTGCATCACCTCGCTTCCTGAAGATTTGTGTCTTTATTGTAATAGTGGTCACTTTTAATGGTGCATTGTGATGCTTTCAAAATAACCCCCAAGATTTTTTTTAAATATCAATCCTGTGTTTGTGGATTAAATAACTACTTTGAGAAACAAAACCCGTTTTCCACCCTTTTTCAAAAATCACATTCATGAGAAACAAGCGTTTTAAAGATATTTGAGATTTCTCTGAATTATATTAAACTGAGAATTCCAGCTGTGTTTGGCTATGGTGCATAATTCTACAGTCCTCAAAGGTTAAAGTGTGCTTGGTTCAAAAATATAATGGAGTATTGCATTAAGTTAAGAGGAGGAGGAGTGGGCTTGGTTTGCTGAGGGGCTTTTGTGCTGTTAAGTTGATAGACGTGTTCATATATGAAAAGGTTTTTATTTTTATAAGTTGTGGTGCTCCCACTTGTTCCTGTGTTCCTTCCCCCTGTCCTGGGAATGTTCCTGGGTGTTTTGTGGGTTTGTTTTCCCCTTTACACTTGCTTGCACTGGATTTCTCTTTTGAGGCTGCACTCTATTTCTCTCTCTTGCAATGCCACAGCTGTATTTGGCTGCTCTGGACAATGGCAGCCATCTGAGCTGGCAGCCAAAGAACTGCAACAGTGCGAGAACCAACTCTTACTGGTAAAGAAGGCAGCAAACCAGAACAGGTACTGAAATATGGCTTTATATCCCATTCCCTATTGCTTTCAGTTCCTCAAGTACTCACCCTTGCTAAAAATTATTATTTTGAATGAGCAATCCTTTCCCCACTCTGATTCTCTGAAACAGCACCCTTCAGCCAGCACAGCATTTTAAATGGATACTGGAGCATTGCTTTGTTGCTCCACTCCATGTGGCTTCTGATCTTCTTTTAAATTTTGCACTCTTGCTAAGTATCAGAAGAATAAACTTTACGATACAGCTTATATCCTATTTAATTATTGCTTTTAGCACTCTCAAAAATTACACCTTGCAGAACAGCATGGAAAAGCATTGGAAGATGGCTCCAGATCCCATGCACTAGTAGGGATGTCACAATGTGGGTTACGACAAGATGGTTCATTGCTTTGCCAACCCTTTCCAAACATGGAGGTTAACGTGCATGTCAAGGATATAACGTTCCGTGAAGGCTTGCAATCATCTTCACCCCAGACTATGTGGACTAGTGCAAGTAATGTTGAATGTGGAATTCACTTGTGCTGTTTGTTTCATATCTCCAATGCTTAACATTTCTGTTGGGCTGATGTCCCAGCAGAAATATTTGTAATCGCAACATTTATCTTCCAAAAAAAAACTCCCAAAATATTGCAATAACCTTCTCTGACTGGTATGATATCATGAGGCCACTATTGATGTGAAAGATCATTCATTTGTGATACAAATCATGTGACATCCCTGTTATATGCTTGTATGCACTCAGTGGAATGTACAGAATGTAGGTGACCACTGAAGCGCAGTTTGAACACTTTGAGCACTGTATTAGCCCTTTTGCACCAAAATTATTTTAATTTTATATTTATTTTAGCTTGCTCAGAAAATGCTATAAAATGTTCTGTTTCGTGTCTTCTCTTGTGATTTGTGAAAATGCAATGTTTTACAGTGTGGAAACATAATTTTGTTCCTGTTATCTCAAGGACATCTTGCAACGTCTAACTTTTGAAGTTTTCATTCTTCGGTGGCAGTGGTTCTGATATCCTACAATAAATGCTGTGCTGCCATCATAGTGTTCCAAATGGAAACTGAAACATGCTTTATCACCAGTTGTCGTCTTGATACTAAAATGTGCATCTTTAAATAATGTGGCTTTGGTGCAGTACCTTCTATATTCCAATAAGAAAAGAAATGGTGACGGAGTAGACCTGATTTATACTTCAGCTGAATCATGATGCTTGCTGAGATATGTTCCTGTCGTCTTCTGGTTAGCCTGTGCAAGGGTTTCCTCCCACAGCCCAAAGATATACAGGTTAGATTGATCGGCCATTCTGAATTGACCCTTAGTATCAGGGGAACCGGCAGGGTAAATGCGTGGTGTTGCGGCAATAGGGTCTGGGTGGGATTGTGGTCAGTGCAGACTCCATGGGCCGAATGGCAGCCGCCTCAGAGATTCTATGCTTATCCAACATCTGATACTCAATGAGAAATTCCTCCAACTAAATATGGCAAAGATTAAAGCAATTGCCTGCAATCCTCACTCCAAACTCTGACCTCCAGCTACAGGCTCTAAAATACTGAAGTTATAAATTTATAAACTTGTATTAACATAGTCAAAGGTTATGGGAGGGGAAATGGCAAAGTGAGCTAAGATAAGAATCAGATCAGCCATGAATGTTTTGAATAGCACGGCAGTCTCAAAGGGCTGAATGGCTGACAACTGCTGGTATGTCCTATGTCTTTATGACTCCATCCTCTCCCACGCAACTGAGCAGGCTAAACCGACCCTTCAATCTTGCTGTCATACCTGTCCAAGGTGAGCTTCCAAGCACATATCTGTACTATCACAAAGACCACCTATTTCCACCTCTGCAACATTGTTCAGTTTGGCCTCACTTCAGCTCATCCTCTGCTGAAACCTTCATGATTTCACTTTCTCTAAAGTCGACTGTTCCAATGCTTTCCTAGCTGACCCCACACATTCTTGTATCCCCTAAATTTGGTGTCATCCAAATTCTCCCCTCCGTGTTCTTACTCGCACCAAGGGCCTGTCCCCATCATGCTTCACCGGCTGACCCACATTGAGCCTTGATCAACCGTTTGATTTTAAAATTCCCATCCTCACCCCCCCTACTACTCTTCTCTATACTCTCAATCCAAGGTATCTACTCACCTAATTCTTCAACATTCCAATTCGTAATTGCTCTACCATTGGTAAGTGCCTAGGCTTCAAGTTCAGGAATTCCTTGCATAGTCTTTTGGCTCCTTACTTCTTCTTTCCCTCTTTGGCACACTCCTTAAAATCGACATCTTTGACCAAGATTTTGGCCATCTGCACAAATCTTACTGTGTCTAGTCTTGGTTCATAACACTTCTCCAGATGGTTTATATTCACATAAATACAAGTCGTCATTGTTATTGGTTCTGTGTTAATGTAAGTTGATACTTAGTTAAATTCTCTGTCCCTCAATGAGATCCCACTTTATTGTTTTATTCCTCACCACTGTAGGGCTTCTGCCTCTCAGCTTTCCTCTTAACTGATCCCGGTTTTCAGCTGGGAACACAGGTCACAGGAGTAGGCCGTTGAGTACAAGATGTTGGATGAGCAATCTGATAATTTGGCAGACGGAGGTGGTGCTGTGAAGCTCGGTGTCGTCGACGTATATGTAACAGTAAAGTGCTTTGGGATGCTGTCATTGAGGAGCAGCAAGCAGGTGGGAAGTCGAAATGGGCCAAGGAGCAATCCTTCAGGGACACCAGAAATCACAGTGCAGGAAGAGAAAACATTGCTGTTGCATAGGAATGGAACCACTCGAGCGCAGACACATCCAACTGGATGACCGTGGAGGAATGTGTGATTAATTATGGACAAGGCTGCAGACAGGCTGAGAAGAAATGTTTCGATTTTTTTTCTCTCACAATCACACACAAAAATGTGGGAAAATAAATCAAGACGGTTCACTGGAGTGTGAGCCAGACAATTAAAACAAGGTCAAAGGAGAGAGTTTTAAGGTTTGTAGAGAAGAGGGAGATACACTGCTGAACAGATTTAGGGAGAAAATCCTAAACCTTAGGGTGTAGGCTGAGTGCCTGAGGCAGGTAAAACCACAGGGTACATAATTACAATGGTGGAAATTAAACTTCAAGCAGATGTTAGAAGATAATTTATTACAAAGTGATTGATATTTAAGAAGGTAACGAACCTCTGACATTGAGGGTGTTCAAAATGCATTTGAATAGGTCAAAGTATTTATTTATTCACACTCAATACAAATGATCACAATCAATATTTAAAGCAATTGCGTATGGATTATTGGTTTCTGTTTGTGCAAGGGGCAGGAGGGGTGGGGGAAAGATGTATAAGTATTTGCTTAAAGGGTGACTGCACTGAGTTACATCATGACTTGTGGTTCTCCATTGTCTTTGCCAGTTGTGCTGTGTGCGTGTGTCTGGATATTGAATTTTCAACTCCCCAAAGCCAAACCTTACACTATTCCTTCATCTTCTGAGAGATAGAGATCAGGAACTGGACTATATTCCATTGTTGCCAAAGTATGATGAGGCCAGTTACAATAGTTAACCTTCCCTGCTGGAGAATGGGTAACTCAGTCATTAGTGTGTTTATCAGCAGGGCACATTGTTATCTTGTGTAAGCAAATGCTGAGATGATGGATTGGCAACTGAGGAGCATTCAGCTGATATAACATTTCCAGATTCAACTCTTGTCAGTGTTTAATTCTGATGAAGGATCAATCTTTGAAACATTAGCTGACCTGTTCTCTCTCTCTCTCTCTGTCCTATTTAATACTGACAGCATTTTGCATATTAGTTTCCAGCAATTGCAACTTTCTGACTTCTGCCTTTTTATTCATGAAAACACAAAATTTAAAATATTACAATTTTTCGAAAAGCTGTTTGTTTAGCTGAGGTAGCTGCACTTGGCAAAATTTCCAGAGTTGACTTTAGGGGCCTCTAAATTGAAATGACGTATGGTAAGATGTCAAAAGTCTGTTGAGCTATTTCACTATCATATATGGCTGATTGAGAGACTGTACTTGCTGACTGGAGAAGGTTGAAGCATGAGCTGTTTTTGAGATTATGAAAGTTGTTTTTTCATTTAAACGTAGAGATGTTGTTTCCACTTTGCAGGGATGTTCAAAAGCAGGTGTCATAAATACAGGATGATCATTAATAAATCGCAGAATGGGGCATCAGTGTAGCTACTGAATCAATGAGAGTAAATGATTGAGAAATAAACAGAGGGAATATGGAGCAGGAGAGGGAATTGAAGTGGGTGAATTCAGTGACTAGTCAGGTATGGAAAGATTTTGATCCAATTTGTAATGTCTACTTCATTGCTTGGCATAAAGGCTGGCGTTTTTCTTTTACATTCCTAGTGTATTTCCCCAAGGGCAGAGAAAGTTCAGGGGGGATTTTATAGAGTCAAAGAGGTCCAGAAAATAATGAAAGGCACAAATCAGCTAGATAGTATCTTTTCTCAAAGATGAGGGGAGTCGAAAGCTAGTGGTCACAGGTTTAAGGTGAGAAGGAAGAGATACAAAAGTGTCAGAAGGACAACTTCTTCACACAGAGGGTGCAAGTATCTCGAACAAGCTGCCAGGGGCAGTAGTAGAGGTGGGTACAATTCTGTCCTTCAAAAAGCATCTAGACAGTTACATGGGTAAGATAGGAATAGAGAGAAATGGGCTAAATGTGGGCAGTTGGGACTAGCTTCAGATTTTTAGAAAAAAGGGTGGCATGGACAAGTTGGGCCGAAGAGATTTACAGCGTGGGAACAGGCTCTATGAACCTTTATGACTCTAATTACAATGATGGACGGTTTTGTCCGCGGAAAGATGGAGAAACTGTTTCCAGCGCACAAATTTCATCTAAATGACAAACTAACCAGAGGGACAGTGAGGATTTTTGTTTTTCAGTGTTACGATCTAGAATTCGCTGCCCAAAACGATGCTGGAAGCAGATTCACTAATGACTTCCAAAAGGGGATTGGATAAATACTTGAAAGGGAAACGTTTATGAAGCTCTGGGGAGTGGGAAGAATCGAATAGCTCTTCGAAAGCCCCAGCACAGACAATACCAAATGCTATGTCATTCCATGTTTCATGATTAGTTTACTAAAATCACTTCAGTATAACAACAGTACTATTCCAACTTTGATTTATCTTTCAATTGAAATGATAAACAGCTGCCTTGCCTGCTCTGTCAAGTGGACCCTGAAAAACCCTTTGGCATGTTTCAAAAGACAACGGGGAAATTTCTGTGTCCTGGCTAACATTAATCCCCTGAAATATTGTCTGGTTGTCTGTCTCATTGGGAACTTATGTGCAAATTGATGGCTGCGTTCACCTCATTTGCAGCCTTGACTACACATCAATTAGTATTTAAACACCTATATACACGCTGGAGCCTCCTGAGGTTGTCCAAGATGACACTTTGTTCCCTCCTGATTTTTAAACTGCAGCATAAATGAATACTGACGTTTCTGTAGGTGATCTACAATTTATCACAGAACTCTTTGCTTGTGAACTCCTCCCAGTACTGCCCAATAAGCATGCATGTCCCTTGATTACACACTAAATATTAAATTTACATTTGATCCATATTGAATCTGTACTCTTTGTCTCCCTGACTCTCCCCCACCCCGCCCTGCCCTCTGCCATTGAACAGCAATTCTCCCCTGCAGGCACAGTTACTCAAAATATTGAAATCTTTCTGAGCCTAGTTGTCTCGTTGCCCACCTCACGACTTTTTTAAAAAAACGAGCCATTAGCTGAACTTGTGCACCCTGCCTGTAATCTCTTTCTATAGCCAAGTTTCCATTTATGGTCATGTGTCATTTCTTGATCTAAGCTGGTTATGTAGCCAGCATCATATTTTCATTCCTTAAAATAATTTTCACAAGGATGTGAAACTTGTGAAAAGCTGAGAGCTGTGTTTCCTTTCGCTTACTAGGCGAGAAATATTTCCTAAATCCCACAGAATATTGGCTAAACTTCCTGAATCCGTGTTGACTCTTCTTTACTGGGATATAACTATTCACATGCTCACCAACTGGCTAGTTGTAAAAAAGAACTTTCCTACATTGAAACGTTACGCCCTGCAGTTTACACTAATATCAGTTCTTCTTATTTATATGCCCTATTTGACGTCAGTTTGCCTTTTTTATATAGCTGTGAAGTGGAACATTTTGTATGTGTGAGAATCCATAAATTAATGTGAATTAATCCTTCACTGTGATGCTGTTTATTTTAAATGGAATCCATAGGCATACTGTACATGAGAACAAAATTGAGGTTTTCATCTCTCGATGCAGTGAATGATTGTACAGATGATTTGAATGTTGTGCTTTTATCTTTGAATATAAGCAAAGTAACTGCCAAATTCTGTGATGATTAATACATGTCTCATCTCTTATGTTTATAAATGCATAAAACAATTATATTTTTAATTTTTGAAAGCATTTTACTTTTGATCGTAAGAACTGAGGATATTTTTAAACAACTTTAGCCATTTATTGCAGTCATGTTTGCTATAACCCTCTTAATGTGTGTGGCCATGGTGAAGTTTATTTTTGTGTAATATATAGCTGATCATTTTCATTAAAATCCTTTTATTGAACATAGGAAAAGGTCATTCATCCCTGGAGCCTGGAAGCACTATTCTACTATTCCCATATCCCTTGACATCTTTAATATCGAGAAATCTATTGATTGCTGTCTTGAACGTACTCAATGAACTGAGGCGCCACTGCCCTCGGGGGTAGAGAATTCCGAAGATTCCCCACCCTCTGTGTAAAAGAATCCCTCAATTCAGTCTGAAATGATCTACCCCTTATTCTGAGATCTTCGTGTTGGCTCCTTTCAATCTGTCACTTCCAATAGCAGGTGATCCTAATACAGGAGAATATTTAAAGGCAGAAAAGATTGCTGATTTAAATGCAATTCTGATCTGAATGCATGGATTTGCCTTTTTGCCACCCCTCTCTCAAGCATGTGCTCACTTTGTTACTGAAGGCTAACACCAAGTTCCTGGGGCGAGGTGTTAGTGCCAGTAATCCAAGGCAGTCTGTGCCCATTCTAGTGAGGAAGTTAATCACAAACCTGTTCAACCTCCTCTGCAAAACAAACTTGTAACGTACACTCCCACCATCACTGTTCATTTTAATGAACATGATGGCATTAAGTACAACCTCTTTCTTATTCATTCATGGGACATGGACGTCACTGGCTAGCCAACATTTATTGCCCATGAAACTAAATGGTTTGCTGGACCATTTCAGAGGGAAGTTGAGTCAGTCACATTGCTGTGGTTCTGGAGTCATGTGTAGGCCAGACCAAGTAAAGATGGTAAATTTTCCCCCCCCCAAGGGACATTAGTGAATCAGTTGGATTTTTCCAACAGCGGATTCATGGTCATCAGTAGGATCTTAATTCCAGAATTCAAACTCCACCAGCTGCTGTGGTGGGATTTGAACCCAGGTCCCCAGAGCATTAACGGAGTTTCTGGATTAATAGTCTAGTGATAATACCACTAGGCCGACGCCTTCCCATGTTGCTTAAGGTTGTTGTTTCACCAACCTTGAAACTCTCTGTATCTCAGCCTCCTTGATGTACAAACTGGTCCCTTCCAACATTTGTGGTGATTAATCCCTACAAAATGTAATGAGTTCAACTTGGATGTTATGGTCACCACTTCATAGTTGGGGATTGAGGAGAGATTAATAATAATATTTTACAGAAACTGAGTAATTCTTTCAGGTGTGCTGCTTGTACAAGTGTGAAATGGAAAATTGAAGAAAATAGTCTTTTGGTAAAGATGATGTAGCTTATTAAATTAATAGTTGTGCACATTTGATAGACCTTGCTAATATGGTTTCTCCTCTTGCCTCACAGTACTCAAACAGCATGAGAGCCAAATACCTCGCCACAAACAGGCCTGAAACCAACAGCATCCACTAAGACTTGAGGAGAAAAGGAAAATAAACTGGAACTTCTGCTTGTCCAATGCCACTAATACAGTCAAACTAACTTAATGAGAGCAACGCTATTCTATCAGTTGTACAACAATAGGTAGATTAGTGATTACTAGGAATGGATAATTCTGCCAAAGTAAAGTGTGGTATGAATGCTTTGGGGTGTGTATTGTCACATCTGTAGATGCTGCACAACCTTACCAGTCCCAATATCACATTTTACATCATTCCAGTTTGCTTCAGTTTAAGATTCTCTCATTTCTATTATTGCAACGGGGGGTGTCAGGATATCTAGGTGCACCGGTCTATCGCCGTACGAACAAGACCACGATAGCTGTACCGGTTGGTTTTCATGTTGTAATAATTGTAAAGTGCACCAGTCGCTGTCGATCAATAAACAATAATTCCGATTAAAGCAAAGTTTGTATTTATCTGGAGAAGTTCACCAAGATGGGATGCCAGAAAATGATGAGAATGCAGTGCTGATATTAATTGTTTTATGGTCGTCACAAGCTCAAAGTATTGTGGCATCTCTAAGACGTCGGAGATAGAAATGTGGAGAGACATTTTTGAGTTCATGGTGACACCTGTGGTCTTTTATGTTTGCTATGGGTGTGATATCACTTTTAACCACTAAGTTGAATATAATGGGGATGTTTTATCTGTGATAATGGCATATATTGCCACAAATTTTGTGTAAATATTGGGAAAATGCACTAAAGCTCTGAAAGCCAGCAAACTTAGGTAGCTAATTGATGTGGTTAATCCGGTTCTAGTTATCACTGGAAATGCATGTGTTGTAACTTCTGGATAAGAAATGGTTTTCTAAAGCTTAAAAAAATTTACACCGGAAAATGTCCAGTCCTAACAGGTGCATGTTTTCAGTATTGCTTAGCAAACGTTTTAATCTGTTGCACAAAAGATCCCTTCCAGTACTCTTTTTGATATATATTTTTAATGATATCACAGTATTATGCAGTACCTGTAGTTTTGCTTCCATTTTGTTTGTATTTTCTTTAAGGTGCAATTTCTCATGCTTTGACCTGCACAGGCATTATTATGTATCACCTGATTTTAATGAGTTTAAATTGGATCAAAGTCGTACATTACTGGAAACATATCAATGCGTCTAACCACTTGAGGATATAACGTCCTTGCGGATAATAGAGTAGTGGCATTTTCCTGTAAGACTCAGTTTTGTGGACTATTAATACATGGTTTAATTAGTGCGATATTAAGAATAGAAACATTTAATTTATCAGTTAGATAAATCAAAAGCTTCAAAGTTCTTCTTCTTCTTCCTCAATTATTGCTGTCTCGAAAGATAAAGTAACCACAAGCCTGAATCGTGACAATCCACTGTTCATTGTTTCCGCTGATGTTTAGCGATGGTGCTGTTTAACAATCTAATCAGCTATTTATAGGACACATTACGGCAGTTCTGTCATTCAGATTCAATAAGAAACATTCCAACTTTGGAGTTTGAGCAGTTTTCTTCAGTGTGAAAAGGAAGTTTAGAACTCAAGTGCTCAAACTTAAGGCAAGGTGTCTTAATCTCTGGATGATTCTTTAAAACAACGTCATTTAATTTGTTCTCTTCCTGCTTCTCTCCAGCTGATAGCTGAGTAATGGAATGCCACAGATTCCTGAATGAAACATTCCAGAGGTCTAGCCCCTCACCCCCGCCCCGTTCTTGTGGAAAAAGTGTAACAACGCTACCGCAACTGCAAGCAAACTTAGTCTTTTGCTCTTAACATCTGAATAATCCATCTCAACAACACTTGGAAACCATAGTGCTGCTGTTAACTTTCCAACAATCTATGGATTCAGCGCCGAGGTAAAATAAGTAAGGCCTCGGGTTGCTCCTGGGTGCTAGCATAAATAAAATTAATATTATAATTTTCTAAACTCTTTCTTTGGAAAAATTGTTCCAATAACTAAACTATGTTTAAACCACTTCATGCCTAGGTCTATTATGGTTTTTTTTGTAGCCTCTATAGTGGAACATTTCTGCAGTAATTTTGATGGGAATACGGTAAATGCGGTAATACTCGATTGACGAATAAAACTGTTATGCACCAAAGTAAAAGCTGGATTGGAAACTCCTAAAACACAAACGTGCTTTGTTGAGCTTATTGAAATACAGAAGCTAGCTTTCACCAGTCAACCAGTTTCAACGCTGACATAATCCTACTTCAGTTTAGATTCCCTTCCCTCCAGTTATGCGCTGAGATGTAGCTTTGCCACCAACCAGCGTGGTTCCAAATGGGTACCCATGTCTGATTCAACTTTCCTAAAGACGAAAGATTACATATAAGATATTCCCTAAAATACTGATACTTTTCCTCGAATACAGTGAGGTGCTCAAATTGTGCTTCAGGAAAAAAAACTGAACCGCGTCCTGCCGCAGCAAGACATAAGTTCTTCACTATAAAAACCAACATCGAAATTTACAACGTGTGAAAATAAAACACACGGTTTTACATTCATCGCATGAAATGTAGCAGCCATATATTACTTGGGTGTGGGGAAGGGAATTAAAGGTCGAGCTTGAATTCATTGTGCACTGTGTTGCTGACGGGGTTTCTGTAATAATTTTGTTTTAAGTTCTGTCCGTCGATCAAAAAGTGGACCTGTCCACCACTTTGTTCAGCCTGATGTGCAGGATAATCTAAAGAAGGTTGGTGTACTCAGCTGCAAGTATGCACTTATTCTCGATCGCTTTCAGAAGCACAAATGTTCGTTTTAATTCTGTGACAAGTGGATTTCCACAGTTTTATCTTTTTTTACACCTGGGAAAGCACATAACCAACCATGCAACCTTGAAAAATGTGAATGCTGGAGACACCAGGGTGTAAAATTGGCCATCAACCCAGACCTTGTGGTGATTGTAAGATACTTGCTGTGAATTTCCTAAGCACTGCAGATTTAACCTTGTAGTGCCATACTCTTTATGTAGTACTTAATGTATTCTCTTGCTAGTATGGGGACTCGAGTACTGATAGATGTTTGAATTTCCGACCAGCATTTTTTTTCGTTGTTTTGCCAAAAATTCCATTTCAAATGAACAGGTTATTTTTGTGACCAGGGTCAGTGGAAAGCAGCAGCAGCAATATTTGCAAGATCAGTGGCTGTTTGCCCTACCTTAATGTATATTGTCTAATCGATTCCCTGCTCACAAGGTGAGATTTGAAATAATAGGTTTGTTTAATAAAAAGTATCTATTTCCAGAAGGCCTTAAGGTTAACTGTTGGTGGGAGATTGGAATTGGGGTAGCGAAAAGTAGCTCGAGCATGTAGATGTTGCCTTTGTGAGGCTACGCCATGATATGATGTGCCTTTACTGGGTGACATTTCACTCAGTAGTCACATTGAATGTGATACCTGCCATTACAGCAGTGGACGGAATTGAAGCATTGAGTACGAAGTGGTTATTACACACGACCTATTTACGTAGTACAGATTTTTAAGCTTAAACTTCAAAATTTATGTCCCGAATTCAGCCACGTTTCACATGGACCCTGTCACAACTTTCTTGCCTTCCCTGTAAGCAGGAAGACTCACTTTTTTTTTTGTTTACATCAAACTCCCTTTTTTAAAAGAAAGAGATTTTAATCTTTTTTTAAAGTTTTATTCAGCAGGTTAAATGTTCGCAGTTCCAACACAATTGATCTGGAACTTTAATTTCAGATGTAGTTCACCAATATTTGAAATTATTAGAAAATGCTGGCAGGTGAAAATTTTGAAATGTAAAAAAAATGTGAGTCCTGTATAATCTATTTAGTTACATTGTGAACCAGAGTTACTCTGTCGTATTAGTGTGACAATCCTTCAGTGTTTTAATAGAAATTTTATCATTTGTAGAAAGCTATATCCACAAATGAATATCTCTTGCACGAACAATGGGCATTGATTGGTGAAATGTAATTTGCCTCAATGCACTTTTTTAACCATTTCAAACTATTTGTTGTGTAACATACTGCTTCAATTTTTACTTAATATGTAACTTAAAACTGGTAATTGTAGTAACTAGTACTAGTGTAGTTTTGTGGAGCCTGTTTTTAAAACAGCATTTTTTTTGATTTAAAAGAAATGATAAATGAACCTGTGTACTATTGCTCTTTTTATTATTTTTGCTAAGAATTGCTCTAGCTCTTACTAGATTTATAACATTTTAAAACAAAATCTTTTTTTCCAATGAGTAAAATGTTGTAAATGTCAAACCTGTGGTTCCCATGAGCTTGAACTCAATGTTTTCAAAATGAAACTAATAAAGTTTGTTGGACTTGCCAATTGCACATCGTCATCCCTTCTGGCTTCAGCGCAAGGCAACAACCCACCCACCGCCCCCACCCTCATTAATACAATGGTCTGATTTAGACAGGCACTTCTTCTCATGGAAAATGCCAGCATGTCATAGTGGGGCAGCATCTGGCTTCATTTCTGCTTCTTCTACAGCCTGAGACCATCACCCTGAAGGTTGAGGGCAGTAACTGCAGGAGGACACTATTAGCTCCAAGTCTCTCTCCAGGGTGGCACGGTGGTTACCACTGCTGCCTCACAGTGCCAGGGACACGGCTTGGGTCACTGTCTGTGTGGAGTCTGCACGTTCTCCCCGTGCCTGTGCGGGTTTCCTTTGGGTGCTCCGGTTTCCTCCCACAGTCCAAAAGACGTGCTGGCTAGATGCATTGGCCGCGCTAATTTCTCCCTCAGTGTACCCGAAATGTGGCGACTGGGGGATTCTCACACTAAATTCATTGCCATGTTAACGTAAGCCTACTTGTGACACTGATAAGTAAAATCTCCTGCATCTCCACTTTGACCATGAAAGAATGATAATAAAGAACGCTGAGTCAAAATCCTGGACTACCTTAGCTGAACGATACTGTGGCAATACTTTCACTACATGGGCTGAGTCCCGTTATCATCTGAAGTAAAACTACCCAATAAACACTTGGTCAGCAATGTCAGAAACCTAGCGTTTTTTTAATTCTTGCTGCTCTATGGGTGAAATACCCTGCCTCGAACACCCATTTGTCCAATCCATCTTTACACATGAACAAGTTGAACATTAAGTTCATGTTGGTTCTCCAGGCTTCAGACATGAAGCAGAAAAATGTTAAAGGATCATCTTTTCCCTTTTTAGCAGTGATATTAAAACCAGAAGGAGCAGCCCATGCAAAATAATGGTCAGAATCTGGTGGTCCCAATAGCTTTTACATTATTTCAGGGGTTCTCCTGGCAGACATCAAGACAGCTGGGGGAACAGCCCTTCAAACCAGAAGAAGTATCAAAACTCTCTGATACCTTCAACTCTGATCTCACTGCTAGCCCCTCCACTCACCTACCCAATCCCAAAGAATATTTCGCTGAGGCGAAAGCAGATTTGGGGAGGCATATCTTCAACTTGTGAGGGGTGTGCTACTGGATCTTGTCTCGCACCTGGACCACCCTATTCACTTCATCAACTAAAAGCAAATTCTCAATACGACTGATGCAAAGGTCAAAATGTAATTTAACTTTAATCAGCAGTTATGTTTCTTTTTTGTTTTGATTTGATTTGATTGTTGCATGTTTTGGGATACAGTGAAAAGTATTATTTCTTGTGCACTATACAGACAAAGCATACTGTACATTGGGAAGAAAAGAAGAGAGTGTGGCATGTAGTGTTACAGCCATAGGGTGTAGAGAAAGATCAACTCGATACAGGGTAGGTCCACTCGAAGGTCTGATGGCAGCAGGGAAGAAGTTGTTTGAGGCATTAATACAGGAACAGCCGGTAAGATCGCACCCATTGTCTCCAGATGTTTCCTGACTTGTTTTGTCCCTGCTCCCTGTTTTGTGATCTGGGTGCAGCATTCGCAGTTCTCCAGCATCACTTCTGCATTGAAAGGAGATCGAAAGTTGTGCCCAGTTCTCAGTAACTTCCATCCTTTCCTCAGTAATTTTTGAACTTTTTCCTGGAACGACTTCAAGGGATATGGGGAGCGTGCGAGGAACAATGGTGTTAAAGAGCAAGAGGATCAGCCATGATTGATTTGAATGGCGTGGCAGGTTTCAGTGTCCAATAGGCTTTACTCCTGCTCCTAAACCTGGTGGCACAGTGGGTTAGCACTGCTGCCTCATAGCAGAGTCTCTGGTTCGATTCTGGGATTGGGTGACTGTATGGAGTTTGTATGTTCTCCCTGTGTCTGCATGTGTTTGCTCCAGGTGCTATGGTTTCCTCCCACAATCCAAAGTTGTGTGGGTTAGATGGATTGGCCGTGCTGAATTGCCCCATAGTACCAGGGATGAGCAGGATAAATACATGGGAGATGAGGCGTGGGTGGGATTGTCAGTGCAGACTTTATGGGCCAAAAGGCCTCTTCCTGCACTGAGGGTTCTATGGTTCCCTATGCGCCTACATTTCTATCAAGTGCCTTCACTTTTGAGTGCTCTCAACCTTTTAAGTATCCTGTTATATCTAAATTTATCGCATTCAATATCACGACTGTTGTTCCAAGTCAGGTAGGGATA
Source organism: Carcharhinus amblyrhynchos (assembly GCF_965287045.1). NCBI lineage: Eukaryota > Metazoa > Chordata > Chondrichthyes > Carcharhiniformes > Carcharhinidae > Carcharhinus > Carcharhinus amblyrhynchos. Next base: position 8,167,146 of record NC_137341.1, on the reverse strand, counting down.
CTTAAAGGTGTTTCATGAAGCTCATCTGACCGTAATGTTTTATGTTGAATTTGGCTGGAATGAGCTTGAGGTTTCACTTCAGGTGTGATTGAAGCTTTTACCAAAAACAATGCTACATTAAGAATATTGTTGACATGTACAGTAAGACAATTAGCAAGACTTCTAACAATTACAAACAAGAAATGCAACAACCACAATAGTGTATAACTCTTAAGGAAATGTCTCTAATGTGTTCCAACCAAAGTCAATATCCAATACCCAAACCCCTCCAAATAAGCACAATACAGCATAGATTAATGCCCACTTGTTATAGGAATCCAGCCTCCTGCATGGAATGCTGAAAATCCCTTGTGAAGAAACTCAGAAGAGGTTGTAATCAAATCTGTTTCCCAAAATACAGCTTCTTTAAGGCAGGGTTGCAATAAGCTGCTCCTTCAGCTAACTGATGATGGTTTCGGAACCAAATAAAAAGAACAGAGAGATATAGAGGCTGCTTCTTAGCTTGCGACTAATCTGCTTCCAACAGACACTCCCCAAAATGAAACTTAAAGCCCAAAGGGGGAAAAAAAACCCTATCGCCTGACTGCCACAGCTTAGGTCCACCTCTAAATGACATTGCTGAAGCTGCATATATTTTTAAATAATGTTTCTTAAATGTACACTCACTGTCACAACATGATAGCAATTTAATAGAGGCTGGAAATTTGAAATAACATAAAGCTGGAAAAATTCAGAAGGTCAGGCAGTATCTGTGGTTGGAAGCTCACAATGATCTTCCTGTTATACTGCTACAGTAACTGCATTTCCTTCCTAGATGAGGACAGGTGGCAGCTATTCATTGAGAACCTAAGATCTGATCCAATGGCTAGGCGGAGGGGGAGAGGTATCAAATAGAAATTTAAGCTTAAATTTGAACAAGAACATTTCTCCCGACAAACCCCCTTCACTTTCAGACCATCGTGTTTTGAATCGGAGGTGGATTCTCCCCCTCTGAGAACACCTAATCACACAAAGAGGAGGACCTCACTTCATAATCTGTACCACTTCACCCTCATAACAATGTGCTCTTCAGCAACTTTTAGTGGTTAAATAAAAATAACTCCCTGACATTCTCTCAAGTCAACAAGTAACAATTTATTGAACATGAACAACCCAATAAAGCAAAATTCTAATGGAATGATGTTCAGATAAATACAATTTCCATTCATTAACAAAAAGAAAATAGAATTTTAGTCACTCTCTAAATTACGACCAGGTTTTGTCTCTTTGGGAATATTCTGTGCCTTCCCTGTTGATGTTCTTAGCTTTTAGCTCAAAACCTCATCTAGATAGCAATGACTCTGGCAGTTGCTCTCCTGCTCTGTCACGCCACCCCCTTCCTTTTATACCTGTGATGACATATGAATACCCATCCCATAATCGGATTGGTCCTTGGTTGCCAAGACAGATTTAAATTTAATAGGTTCTTGGTGTCCAGGTGCCTAATTCAAACTGATTGGCTGAATTCAAACAATTCAAATGACTGTTGCCTTGGTAATGCTGCTGCTTGGCCTTCTGATACAAATGTTTCAGTCTGAGTTCTCTATATGTACTCACATTTTTAAAATTTCCTAAGCACAGAAAAGGCTCCACCCTTTAAAGGGCCCACACAATGCTTTCTCTCTAGCATTTTATAATTTTACAAACACCAATCTACAATTACTCTAATCACCTTCGCAACAATTGCAATTAAAATAGTTCATGTGGCTCTCTATGGGACTGTTTGTCCAGATAAAGATCCACATGATCATATAGCCATAGATTGATCAGCTGTGGCCTGGAGACTCCTGGCCCGATCCTGGAGAGTTGGTAACCCTCCCCGATCCCAAAGCGCCACATTGTAATCAGCTTACCTCAATTGGCTTCTGTTCCCTTAGCTGTGAACCCTTGTCAATATGGTCGAAAACTCCATGATTGGCTGCAGGTGCATATCCAATAACGGCTGCTAAGTCTCACGAGTAGCTAGAAACAGGATTTGGGCTGCCAAGATCTCAGTTTGAGATCACCCGCCCCCTCCCCCAAGCCAGTGACATAAGGTGCATAAACCTGATTCAGATATATTGTAATAAATTAAGATGCGATTACAGGGCCCGACACCATAGTGTCTGCCCCGAATACGTCCTCCTCTCCTGGACTGTGATGTTACACCACCGTGAATCACTGTTGATCTTTAAAGGCGAAAACCAGTTGTGATGCCTAGACCGGGGTCATTGAGGGGCCTGCAGTGGGGGCTGAGGGGCAAGGTAGCTACCTAGCAGTGCCAAGGTGGCACATGAAGGGGGCAGTGCTTAGGGAATTCTGAAGGGGCTTTTACCCCCCCCCCCCTTCCTTTGGCGGTAGACAGGGTTCCCCTGATGAATGGTGGGGGGGAGAGAGGGGCAAGCCCTGATGCTTGTGTTGGTGGGGGGGGGGGAATGCTGCTCTGATGTTGGCATTGTGGGGGGGAGGGAGTCCTGATCTCAATCGGTGGAGGAGAGAGTGCCTTAAATTTAACTTAGAGGGTGCCCCGGTCTCAAATAAAGAGGTCCTGATCTCTGAACCCCGAGTTACTGACATGTTTCGGCCCCGCCCCTCCAGCTGGCTGCGTGATCCTCGCCAGCACTCTGGAATTGCACAGAGTGCCATTAAACCAAGTGAGGAAAGGTGTCTGTGAATCCAGCCAGTTTCCCCCCCGCCCTTGCCTGATCCTACCATGTGCAACCTTGGGATGATCAGACCCTTAGTTTCTGCACTTTCTCACCAATGCACTACCCTTCTGCTGTAAACCTTTATCCGATACTCTCAAACCTTCTGAATAAATCTTCAACTTGCCCCCTCTCATTGTTCATTCAATTTTGTGTACTTGGCCATATCATCACTCACTGTCGCCAACATTTTCCTGTTTGATACCTAACACTTGCCACTTGGAGCAGTTCATTAAAAGGTCTTGAATGGCAGTACAGAGGCAAGGCATTGGATGAACTGTTGTAGGTGGTCGAACAGTCTCAATCCTATTTGCAGTCAGCACAGGACACTCACTGCACTCGCCTCGCCTGGGATGAAATTCGACAGAGGCCTGCACTAATATTTTGTCGTATTGCAGCAGGACAAAAGTCAAGAAGCAGCTGAATTGGTTGACATCAGCTTACAAAGACCAGTTTTCACATACATTCAGCGACATTAACTGCTCACAAAGGATTCAAGTGGTTCACAATGTTTGGCAGGGTTTTGAATAAATGTGGGGCCATTGCTTCAAACTGGCAGCAGAGGGCAGCAGACACAATGGAATGAGAAAGTGACTCCACCGTGAACAAGGTTTAGCCTCGTTGCCTATCAAACATCGATTTGATAGAGCATTAACCTACCACACGAAGCTGAATAATGTTTGCAGACATCTATCAACAAAAAAAAAATTGCTGAGAAGGAAAGCTGTGGAAATCACAGGGACACCAGAGCTAGGAGCAGGCCATTCAGTCCATCGAGCTTGCTTTGCCATGCAATATCGTCATGGTTGATTTTGGGTTTCAAATCCATTTTTCTGTCTGCTCTCTGTGATTAACCCCCATGGGGAATCACTGATTGATCTCCCCGTAGGCCTCGCTGAGCGTGAGTTCCCCTGGTAACAGGCCGTGGCCTGCCCAGCTGAAACTCACTCACTGAGCCTTTTGTAAGGCAGGCCCGGGACTAGGCCTGCTGAACTGCCGTCCCAGGTGGCGACTAGTGCGTGTGTGTGTGTGTGTGTGTGTGTGTGTGTACTCCGTGGTAGCAGTTTTACTTTGCATTCTGTAATAAACTATCTTCCTTTCTGTCGGGCTTCCTGAGTCATTACATTCCTTATGTGGACAGACAGGCCCAAGAAGAGAATTAAAATTCAAGGCATTCACAATCCAGGAACCAATGTACGTCAGTGAGAATGAGGGGGAAATTGTGAAGGGAGCTTGGTGCCAATCGATATGTCAAAACATTCAATTGCCTTTTTTAATTTAAATGTAATCAGTGAAAGATGCTGATGACTCATGCTTTTCCTATGATGAGTCAAGTAACTTCTGCAAAAATGTCTGTGGTCAGCACTACTGTCTCACAGCGCCAGGGAGCCGGGTTCAATTCTGGCCTTGGGTCACTGTCTGTGCCGAGTTTGCACATTTTCCCCGTGTCTGTGTGGGTTTCCTCTGGGTGCCCCGGTTTCCCCTCTCAATCCAAAGCTATGCAGGTTAGGTGGATTGACCATGCTAGATTGCCCCTCAGTGTCCCAAGATGTGCAGGTGAGGTGGATTAGCCGTGATAATTGTGCTGAGTTACGAGCATAGGTTGGGGGTTGACCTGGATAAGATGCTGTTTTGGAGAGTCAGTGCAGACTCAATGGGTCAATTGGCCTCCTTCTGCTCTGTAGAGATCCTACAGTTCAGAAATCGTAAGGCTATCAAAAAATTTTGTTTTTATTCAAATTCTTGTAATATTTTAATTTATTTGTAATGTTTTTGAAGATGGTTAAAAATGGCACTTTAAACCAATAACAAGAGGACATATAAATTGTAGATTATTTGAAGCAATTTCATCAGGTTCAGTTTATTTTTTGAACTTGTTTTGCATTCTCTGTCTGAAGTTTGTGTGTTCCGAAGGAGGCAGTTTGAAGAGGGTTCACTGGGTTCACTCCTGGGGTGAAGAGATTGTCTTTTGAGGAGAGGTTGAGCAAGTTGGCCTATACTCACAGAATCATAGAATTCCTGCAGTGCAGAAGGAGGCCACTCAGCCCATCTGACAACAATCCCACCGAGGCCCTATTCACTTGTTTACCCTGCGAATCCCCTAACACTGAGGGTCAATTTAGCATGGCCAATCCACCCAACCAGCACGGTTTTTTGAACTGTGGGAGGAAATCAGAGCACCCAGAGAAAACCCATTCAGACACGGGGAGAACGTGCAAACTCCACCCCGACAGTGACCCAAGCTGGGAATCGAACCTGGGTCCCTGGTGCTGTGAGGCAGCAGTGCTAACCACTGTACCACGCTGCTGCCTGGTGGAGAGTGAGAGGCGGTTTTATTGTGATATGTAAGGCGGGGGGTGGGGACTCTTGACATCATCAATGCTGAGAGGAGGTTTCTCTGTGTTGGGGGGGTGGAGCGGGATTCTGGAATTAGGGTGTAGGGTTTCCAAATATGGAGTCTCCCATTCAAGACAGAGATGTGGAGCCATTCCTTCCCTCAGAGGGCGGTTCGTGTTTGGAATTCTCTGCCTTCGTGAGCCATAGAAGTTGGGTCACTGAATACATTCTGAGTTTTGATCGACAGGGAGTCGAGGGTTGTGAGAGCGACAGGAGAGTTTGAGAGCACAATCGGGTCAGCCTTGATCTTATCAAACGGCGGGATGGGCTCGAGGGGGCCGAGTGGCCTACTCCTGCTGCAAAATCTTACAGTCTTGTGCACTGATGTCCAAGCCACATACTTTTAGTTCAACATTTATTCTGATCATTAAAAACACAGCTCTTAGAGACTGAGCTATATGGGACGTATTGATTTGATTTATTATTGTCACGTGTATTCACACACAGTGAAAAGTATTGTTTCTTGCGTGCTATGCACAAAAAACATACCGTTCATAGAGAAGGAAAGGAGAGGATGCAGAATGTGGTGTTACAGTCATGGTTAGGGTGTAGAGAAAGATCAACTTAGTGCAAGGTGGGCCCTTTCAAAAGTCTGACAGCAGCAGGGAAGAAGCTGTTCTTGAGTCGGTTGGTACGTGACCTCAGACTTGACTCCAATCAGCTTGGATCATGTAGATCAAGCCCAAGACAGGAGGTGAGAGCCCTGTCTTGTCAGCTTGGATCAGGAATGTCCCAACTTGTTGGGACTCTGAATTGGAATTGACTTGATTGGATTTATTTGGAATAAAGTATATATAGAAAAAAATCTTTTTCCCGACGGAAGAAGGTGAAAGAGAGAATGTCCGGGGTGCCTGGGGCCCTTAATTATGTTGGCTGCTTTGCCTAGGCAGCGGGCAGTGTATCGGGGTGACTTGACAATGAATGCTTGACAGGTTAACTAAGGGACTACGTAGTCCATTTGAATGCCATAGTGTGCAGTGTGAGACAGCTCCACACAATTACAGCGTGGAGTTCAAACCCATATCGGGGAGTGGGGCTTGTCATGCTTTTCCCAAAGGGGGGAACCGGAGATCAGAATGCTGGGCAACTTGTGTTGGAATCTCTATCTCAGGTCATCCTTGGGAAATTCCTGCAGAACAGCTGTGACAAAGGTCTTCAACCTATCCTCTTTGATTTGGTTTGCCCTGGTGGTGTAAAGAGAGAGAGAGAGAGAGAGAGAGAGGAGTAAAGTCAATTTAATCATTAAGCAGTAAGTTAATTGCAATTCTGAGATATTGTTTAATTGATTCTGTCTATCAGAGCTGTGGGTAATTTTGCAGCAATTACACAGATAAACTGTATCTGTTTACTCTGTGTGTACTGAAGGTTTTGGCATCGTGAACCTAGAAAATGCAGAATTAAAATTCTTGAAGTTTTCACATTGTGATTCAGAGACTGCCTGCAGTGCAGAAGGAGGCCATTCGGCCCATCAAGTTTGCACCATCAACAATCCCATCCAGGCCCTATCTCTGTGTATTTGCCCTGACACTAAGGGGTAATTTAGCACGGCCAATCCACCTAACCCACACACCTTTGGAGTGTGGGAGGAAACCGGGGGCACCCAGAGGAAACCCACGCAGACACAGGGAGAATGTGCAGACTCCCAAGGGAGGAATTGAACCCAGGTCCTTGGTGCTGTGAGGCAGCAGTGCTAACCACCGTGCCATCCCTATCTGATTAATACTAGTGGATTTTGATGGATAGCAATGAATTGGACCCTAATTGCCTCACCCTTTGGTGTTGGAAAGACAGTAACTAGTTATTAACCTCTGATATTAACTCATGGTGGGATTAGATAAAGAGACAACTGTTCAATTAAGATTACTTAAGCTTCACTTTGTAGATATTTTTCTGCACTTTTTTGATGGACGCTTTTGAGGGGAATGAATTCAAAAAAGGCAGGTGCTAAGTGAAAACTGCAAATCGATACGAGATAACGCAGCTGCAATACGATAACATTACAATTCAACCAACACTAATAGTTTACTCAAATGAGTATAGTGCTTAATCAAAAGCCCAAAGAACCAGACTGAAAATACAACTTTGAGTTTAATAACCATTTTAATATGGACAAATATTTAGATAAGTTTATTGGTGGTATGTACTGTGCAGGAAGATTGTAAAATCAGGCAGACAGTCAAGTACAGAATAACCAACCTTTATTGAAATTGCAGCCTAATTCGCATACATATTTATGTATACATATTTAATTAAGCCGTGTAAATGCATGCTCCATTATGGGAACAATTAGACTGCGCCAGCACAGCAACCTACCTCTGACTATCCCTTGGGAGCCTGAGATGGAGACACTAATTCCAAATTAAGCTCAGTAAGATAACCATCGAGTGGTTACATCACAGAAGGAGGCCATTTGGCCCATCGAACATGTGCTAGCTCTCTGCTAGAGCGGTTTAGTGCGTTTCACGCCCCTTCCTCCCACAGCCTTTCACCCTCAGCTTTTTGTCTAACGCGCTGTAATAATCTACAAGCAATGTCGCTGTTAGAACATTTAGTTCCATTACAGATATTTCATTATCTTATGAACTCTGGGGAAGTAGCTTATGGACTTGAAATCAATTCATTTTCTAATTAATGAAGTTTGCTGGATGAGTTCCAGGGATGAAGGTTCTGCATATAAAGATTGAGCAGTTTATATTCGCTGGAGTTTAGAAGAAAGAGAGGAGACCTAATTGAAGTTTATAAGTTTATTTTATTAGTGTCACAAGCAGGCTTACATTCTGCAGTGAAGTTATTGTGAAAATCCTCGAGCTGCCACACTCCGGCGCCTGTTTGGGTACACTGAGGGAGAATTTCGCACGACTAATCCACCTAACCAGCACATCTTTCAGACTGTGGGAGGAAACTGGAGCACCCTGAGGAAACCCATGTAGACACGGGGAGAACGTGCGGACTCCTCACAGACAGTCACCCAAGCTGGGAATTGAACCCGTGCCCCTGGCACCGTGAGGCAGCAGTGCTAACCGCTGTGCTGCAGAGATTGACAGGGTAGACATAGAGCAGATGTTTCTCCTTGTTGGATGTCCTGGAACAAGAGGCCATCGCTTTAGGCTAAGGAGGTGGCAGATTTAAAACAAAAATGAAGAGGAATTACTTCACCCAATAGGTCATGAATATGCGGACTTTGCCACCCCAGAGTGCAGTGGACACCAGGACATTAAACAAATTTAAGGGGGAGATAGATTTTTAATTAGTAGTGAGATGAAGGGTTATGGGGAATGAGTAGGAAAGTGGTGATGAAGCTGAGATGAGATCAGCCATGATCATATTGATTGGACAGTAAAAAGTCTGACAACACCAGGTTTTAGTCCAACCTATTTATTTGATAATATTATCAAATAAATAGGTTGGACTAAAACCTGGTGTTGTCAGACTTTTTACTGTGTTTACACCAGTCCAACGCCGGCATACCCACATCATATTGATTGGTGCAGTCTTGAGGGGCTGAATGGCCTACTCGTGCACCCAGTAAGTTCTTATCCCCCTTGATTTGAATGTTGGTGTTCATGTCTGTTGATTATTTGTCAATAAGAGCGAAGGAAACCTGGCCTTATTGGCCCTCCCATAATGTCCCCTATTATTGAACCAATTTGGTATGACAGAGTCAGTTACAAAGTTCAGCTGGAAATCTATCTTCCATAGATACAATATTCAAGGTTTACTATTAACAGGATCCTGTTACTGAGGTCAAACCCAAGACACAATGTTTTTCATTATTCAGGATGTTTATTGATTTGCTCAGTCTCATAGCTCTCCCCCTACACAATCCAACGTCCCCTATTACTATATTCCAAGGTCCAATTCTCTTCCCAAACCTAGTGACGCACTAAGGCAGACTTTCATCTGTCTCCATCGCTAGTGATTCCCGGAACAGGTAGTTAGCCTGTTGCCGGGGGACTTGCAGCTTGAGGGACACCACTCCACACCACGTGTGGCTGACTAGTAGCCTCTCCCACTCTTACTGCCAGCCATTGGCATGTTTGGAAGGATTTTGCAGGTTAACACTCAACCAGTTTGACCACGTTACTGATGCATCCTCCTTGGTTATGAAGTCCTGGGGTGGGACTTGAACCCAGAGGTTTTGGCTCAGAGACAAGGATGATACCCACTGCACCACAAGACCTTCCCTGTTTACATATAATGAAAGACAATTAATACTCAACACCTCTTAATCTTAACATTGTAATTAACGTGACATTTACAATGTAATTGACATGATATTAAGATTATTCCATTCATTCAGAAATTGCTGGTTGCAATGTTAAGTGTTTTAGACAATCATTACTTGTGTTCTCTTCAATTTGAATAATCATGCTCAGAATCTGGCTTCTCGAGACAGTAAGAACTCTCACAAAACCCGGTTAAAGTCCAACAGGTTTATTTGATAGCACGAGCCACTAGCTTTCAGGGCTCTGCCCCTTCAGTGCCAAGGAAAGGAATGCGATCATCACCCACTTGCACAGTGGGTCTGACTGCACCCATCACCCACACACAGTGGGTCTGACTGCACCCATCACCCACACACAGTGGGTCTGAGCGTGACCATCGCCCACTCACACAGTGGGTCTGAGCGTGACCATCGCCCACTCACACAGTGGGGTCTGGGTGTGACCATCGCCCACTCACACAGTGGGTCTGGGTGTGACCATCGCCCACTCACACACTGGGTCTGGGTGTGACCATCGCCCACTCACACAGTGGGTCTGAGCGCGACCATCGCCCACTCACACGGTGGGTCAGAGCGTGACCATCGCCCACTCACACGGTGGGTCAGAGCGCGACCATCGCCCACTCACACAGTGGGTCTGAGCGTGACCATCGCCCACTCACACGGTGGGTCTGGGCGTGACCATCGCCCACTCACACGGTGGGTCTGAGTGTGACTATCGCCCACTCACACAGTGGGTCAGAGCGCGACCATCGCCCACTCACACAGTGGGTCAGAGCGCGACCATCGCCCACTCACACGGTGGGTCAGAGCGTGACCATCGCCCACTCACACGGTGGGTCAGAGCGTGACCATCGCCCACTCACACGGTGGGTCAGAGCGCGACCATCGCCCACTCACACAGTGGGTCAGAGCGCGACCATCGCCCACTCACACAGTGGGTCAGAGCGTGACCATCGCCCACTCACACAGTGGGTCAGAGCGTGACCATCGCCCACTCACACGGTGGGTCAGAGCGTGACCATCGCCCACTCACACGGTGGGTCTGGGTGTGACCATCGCCCACTCACACGGTGGGTCTGAGTGTGACTATCGCCCACTCACACAGTGGGTCTGGGTGTGACCATCACCCATTCACACAATGGGTGTGCGTACGCCCATCGCCCACTCACACCACTGCCTCTGCCTCAATGCGTCAGTTATGGACTCTTGATGCAAATTACCATTTTGTAACGGGGCAGCACGGTGGCACAGTGGTTAGCACTGCTGTCTCACAGGACCAGGGACCCAGCCTCGGGCCACTGTCTAAGCAGAGACTGCACGTTCTCCCCGTGTCTGCGTGGGTTTCCTCCGAGTGCTCTAGTTTCCTCCCACACTCCAAAGATGTGCGGGTCAGGTTGACTGGCCAATCTAAATGCGCGGGGTTACGGGGATGGGGTGGGGTGTTCTTTTGGAGAGTCAGTACCAAATCGATGGGCTGAATGGCCTCCTTCTATGGCAAGTTTTCTTTTCTTCATTCATAGGATGTGAGTGCCCTGGGTGGGCCAGTATTTATTGCCCAAGCCTAATCACCTATAAGAAGGAATTTAAGAGTCAATCACATTGCTGTGGGTCTGGAGTCACATATAGGTCAGACCAGGTAAAGATGGCAGATTTCTTCTTCCCCTAAAGGTTAATGAACCAGAGGGGTTTTTTTTATATATAACAGCCGGCAATGGTTTCGTGGTCATCATTAGACTTTTAATCCCAGATTTTTATTGGATTCAAATTCCACCATCTGCCGTGGTGGGATTCGAACCTGCGTCCTCAGAGCATCACCCTGGGTCTCTGGATGATTAGTCCAGCAGCAATACCACTACACCACCACCTCCCCTTAAGTGAATGAGAAAAAGTGTTGAAAAATGGGTGGTGGAAGGGGAGAACATAGAAACGAGAAACAGGAGTAGGCCATTCAGCCCTTCGAGACTATTCTGCCATTCATTTTGATCATGGCTGATCATTGAATTCTATATCCTGATCCTCCCTCCCTCCCATATCCCTCGATCTCTTTCGCCTCAAGAGCTATATCGAATTTCTTGAAATCAGACAATGTTTTGGCCTCAGTTACGTTCTGTGGGAGTGAATTCCACACGTTCACCACCCTCTGGGTGAAGAAATTTCTCCTCACCTCAGTTCTAAGAAGGACGGCGGATTTCCTTCCCTCAAGGACATTACTGAACCAGATGAGGTTTTTTTGACAATCGACAGTGGATGTGACGCTAATAAATAAGCTTAAATAAGAAGTGGATGGAAGTTGCATTACGATTAGAGACTGGGCTCGATGTTTAATTGTGTTTGTGGCTGTACACAATGCCTGGAAATTTCTATTCTACTTTCCACATCCCTGTGTGCATGGCAACAATAACAAGGTGACCTTCCAAATCATTTGCTTTGCATATCAGTGATCGTCTCCCAGTGAACACAAATGGACCGAATGCTACCTGGACATAAAGTGAGTCGGTAATACAGTTTATTGTAACATAATAAAAGTGTCACCACAAACTTAATGAACGTTCAGAACAGTAATTCATGTCCGCTATTCAAATCCCGTATATTTTTTTTAATTCTCTGTGGCGTTATCATTAGAAGCTTCTGGTAAATTAATCAGAGCTGTTCCCTTTAGAAGGGAATGAGAAGAAGAATGGAGATGAAGCATCCTATTGATCGGCTGAGGAACAGTTGTTCTGCCTCGTTTCACCCCTCCACGCTCTCTAAATTGTCACCAGGCTTTTCTGAGATCTAGTACCGGGTGAACAGTAATTCCTTCCAATGCTGGGAAGCTCAAAGACAATGTCTCGGTCCCCCTCCCCACTATAAACTTTGTCCCCTACCCACCCGCTCCATCCCTCTTCCCAGTAACTGACTCAGTCAAACGAGACTGTCCTGTGTTTTGAACAAAGAAGATTACAGCACAGTAACAGGCCCTTCGGCCCTTAAGGCCTGCACTGACCGTACTACCTGTCTGATCTGAAACCCCCTACCCTTCCAGGGACCATATCCCTCTATTCCCATTCTATTCATGTATTTGTCCGGACGCCCCTTTAAAGTCACTACCGTATCCGCTTCCACCACCTCCCTTGGCAACGAGTCCCCGCACCATCACCCTCTGTATAAAAAAACTTGCCTCGTACATCTCCTTTAAACCTTGCCCCTCGCACCTTAAACCTGTGCCCCCTAGTCATTGATTCTTCCACCCTGGGAAAAAGCTTCTGATTATCCATTCTGTCCATGCCTCTCATAATCTATCGGGTTGCCCCTCAACATCTGTCATTCCAGTAAGAACAGACCGAGTTTCTCCAACCTCTCCTCATAGCTAATACCAGGTAACATCCTGGTAAATCTTTTCTGTACCCTCTCCACATCCCTTTCTTTGTCAATGGGGATGAACTGGAAGTGGTCGAGAGCTTCAAGTTTTTCAGTGTCCAGATCACCAACAACCTGTCCTGGTTCCCTCATGTAGACACTATAGTTAAGAAAGCCCACTACTTTCTCAGAAGACTAAGAAAATTTGGGATGTCAGCTATGACTCTCACTAACTTTTACAGATGCACCATAGAAAGCATTCTTTCTGGTTGTATCACAGCTTGGTATGTCTCCTGCTCTGCTCAGGAACACAAGAAACTACAAAGGGTTGTGAACGAAGCCCAGTCCATCACTCAAACCAGCCTCCCATCCATTGACTCTGTCTACACTTCCCGCTGCCTTGGAAAAGCAGCCAGCATAATAAAGGATCCCACATACCCTGGACTTCTCCCTTCCACCTGCTTACATCAGGAAAAATATACAAAAGTTTGAGGTCACGTATGAACTGACTCAAAAATAGCTTGTTCCCTGCTACTGTCAGGCTTTTGAATGGACCGATCTCATATTAAATTGATCTTTCTCTGCACCCTAACTATGACTGTAACACTACATTCTGCACCCTCTCCTTTCCATCTCTATGTACGGTGTCCTTTGTCTGTATAGTGCGCAAGAAACAATCCATTTCACTGTATACTAATACATGTGACAATAATAAATCAAATCAAATTTTAAAAAATCATACCCTTCCAGTAATGTGGTGACCAGAATTGAACACTATATTCCAAGTGCGGCCTATGGTTCTATAAAGCTCTGGGATTGGCTTCTGATCGCATTACTGTACTCTCAATAACATTGACCCTGGATTCAGCACATCCTGACAACATGGTTGGAGACAAGGTGGACAATTGGGGTGTGATTAACGTGGGGGTTGTAGGAGGTGGATTTCGGAGGTCGGGAAATTCATATTCCCATGCAAAGTAAAATAAATGCCACTGCTAACCTCTAGTCATTGGGAAAATTGCTGTCTGCTGTTAGAAAGCATGAAATTGCACTGGAGAATTATCATTACGCTACTTGTGTGTCACACCTGCTTGTGATGAAATTTCTCTTATGATCTTTTACCAAACTCTTACTGCCATTCACACCAGTGGGATCTTACTGTGCCTTTAACAGTGCAACTCCGCCTTGGATCTCCTGGCGGCAAGGGGTGCGTTCAACAGGAAACCCCATTGACAGTGGTGGGACCATCAGATCACATTGCCGAGAAATACAACGTAGAGAGGGGGCGAGGTCCAGCCCTGTGTCTGGCAGCATTTAAGTTGCAGCATGGCACTGCAGCACAGTGGTTGGCACTGCTGCCTCACAACTTCAGGGACCCAGGTTCAACTCCAGCTTTGGGTGACTGTGTGGAGTTTGCACATTCTCCCCGTGTCTGCGTGGGTTTCTTCGGGGTACTCCGGTTTCCTCCCACAGTCCAAAGATATGCAAGTTAGGTTGATTGGCCTTGATAAATTGTCCTTAATATCAGAGGGATCGGGGAGTAAATATGTGGGGTTAGGCGGACAGGACATCACATGGGTGGGATTGTGGTCGGTGCTGGCTCGATGGGCCAAATGGCCTCATTCTGCACTGTAGATGCTAAATCTGAACCTGCGATAGTAGACAGTTCATGATCCATTAATTCTCAGCTGGGAGGTCAGTTTAGCTCTGTTGGCTGGTTAGCGATACAGTGTGGATTCAATGAATGTCCCCTTAGTTGAACAGTCAGTTGCAAGGGGACACAAGTTAAAAGTGAGGGATGGGGGAGATTTGAGGGAAAAACATTTTTACTCAGAGGGTGGTTTTTTTTGGAGTTTTTTTTCGAACTGGGAGTGTAAAACAGGAAGTAGGCCCCAGTGACCTCTGGGAAGGTTTTTTTTCCCCTTTAAAAGGAGCTTGCCTTAGAGGGTTCGACCTCATTGTTTCCAGAGGAGAAGTTGGAGGGGAGACTCATTACAAAAAGCTTGAAGGTAAAAGAGATTTTTACCTTACCTTTTTTTTTGAAGGTTTTTTTTTCAAACTGGGAGTGTAAAACAGGAAGTAGGCCCCAGTGACCCCTGGGAAGGATTTTTTCCCCCAGTAAATTTAAACAGAGAGGAATACAGGTACAGCATTCCCTAAAAGTGATATCACAGGTGGATAGGGTCATAAAGAGTGCTTTTGGTACATTGGCCTTTATAAATCGAAGTATCGAGTATAAAAGTTGGAATGTTATGGTAAGGTTACATAAGGCATTAGTGAGGCCGAATTTAGAGTATTGTGCACAGTTTTGGTCACCTCGTTACAGGAAGGATGTAAATAAGGTTGAAAGAGTGCAGAGAAGGTTGACAAGGATGTTGCTGGGACTTGAGAAGCTGAGTTACAGAGAGAGATTGAATAGGTTAGGACTTTATTCCCTGGAGTGTAGAAGAATGAGGGGAGATTTGATAGAGGTGTATAAGATTTTGATGGGTGTCGATAGAGTGAATGCAAGCAGGCTTTTTCCACTGAGGCTAGGGGAGAAAAAGAACCAGAGGGCATGGGTTAAGGGTGAAAGGAGAAAAGTTTAAAGGGGATATTATCTTCTTCACGCAGAGAGTAGGGGGAGTGTGGAATAAGCTGCCGGATAAAGTGGTAAATGCGGGGTCAATTTTAAGAAAAACTTGGACGGGTTCATGGATGAGAGGGGTGTGGAGGGATATGGTCCAGGTGCAGGTCAGTGGGACGAGGCAAAAAATGGTTCAGCACAGACAAGAAGGGCCAAAAGGCCTGTTTCTGAGCAGTAATTTTCTGTGGTTCTATATGGTGACGTTCTGGAACGGGAGGGAGTGGAGGCGGGGTGCCTCACATCCTTTAAAACGTGCCCAGATGAGTGCTTGGCACATCATAACGTTCAGGGCTATGGGCCAAGCGATGGCAAGTGGGATGAGGTGGGTCTTTCACGTGTCGGTGCAGACTCGCTCAGCCTCTTCTACACTCTCCTGTTCTGTGAATTCCCGCAGTGGATGAGCTTATCCACAAAGGTCTCACTTTCTCAGCCTTGCCCCTCGCCTCAGGTGCGGTGACCCTCGGGTTAAAGCACTGCCAGTCAGCCCCCGGTCAGCGGGGAGTATAGTGACCTTACCTTTAATTCTCGGTGCATTGTGATAAGGCTGGGATTCTGTAACGGCCAGGTCTACGTGACGTCTGATAGCAGCTGAAAGTGAGGGGTGGATTTAAATGACAAGAGGACCATTTGAAATCTACCACCCCCCTCCGGCTCCTGAGATCACTGTGACGTTGTCTCCTTTCAAAAAAAAGAATATTACAGTGCAGGGCAATCATCTTATTCCGGAAAGGCTTATTCCTTTTCACAGTAACTCAATAGAATTATCTCTCAGTGTTAAAGGTCAGGCCTGTCACTCAGATGATGCCACAGCCTGACTGGATTCAGCACATCTTTCATACAAACTTTGGAAATAAACAAACGGGAGGGTTTTTACTCAGTGGAAAAGGTCAACGGGAGATTATTGCACACGTAAATGCCCCTGAGGTACTTGGGATCATAGGCAATAGGAGCAGGAGTAGGCCATTCAGCCCTCCGAACCCATTCCAGCATTCACTGAGACCGTGCATTATCCCCGTATCCCTTCACGTTGAGTTTGCTCAATGACCAGGCTTCCACAGTCTATAGGGCAACGGTTCAGCACCCTCGGAGTGAAGAGGTTCATAGAATCATGGAAACCCTACAGTGCAGAAGGAGGCCATTCGGCCCATCGAGTATGGACCGAGAACAATCCCACCTCAGGCCCAATCCCCACAACCCCACATATTTACCCTGCTAATCCCTCTAACGTAAGCACCCTGAGACACTTAAGGGGCAATTTAGCAAGGCCAATGCCCCTACCCTGCACATCTTTGGACTGGGTGAGGAAACCAGAACACCCGGAGGAAACCCACACAGGTTGGGGGAGAACTCCACACAGACAGTGACCCGAGCCGGGAATCAAACCCGGGTCCCTGGTGCTGTGAGGCAGCAGTGTGAACCACTGTGCCACCGTGCTGCCCTGTTGGAGGGTAATGATATCTGAAGACTGCAAAATAGGCTTTCCGAATGACATGTACAATATATACGAGAGGCAGTGTATCCCAGCTTGTGACTGCTGTGTTTCCAGATGGTTCAGGGTAGAGTTCAGAAAATAATACAAGATTTGAATCGAGAGCCTTGCCTGCACAAAGCTGGTAAGGTCATTTTGCTTTCTCTATCATTGTGGGTACAGTTCTCCTGGCGTTGATCATCTCTTCCCATCACTGCCTGCCCACACCTTGAAAACCTCCGGGCCCATTTGAAGCAACATCTAATTCCCTCTGTAGGTCAACCGCGCCCCCCCTCCCCCCCCCCCCTCCCTGGGCCCACCCCCACCAGCCACGGTCCCCATGAGGGGATAATCCGAGCAAAGGCACAGGGTCATGAACTCACATCTCTCTCTTTGGAAAAACGATTTTCCTCCCAGCGCCTCACCCACCTCTCACTCCTCAGCTGTCCACCTCAACCCAGTGGAACGTGGTGGCAGCTGTTCGAGCAACATCTGGATAGCCTGAGGCGGATGGCTGGCGTCACAGGCTGGCAAGCTGGGTGAGGAGTGGGTAAGTTCAGGCTGAGTAAAGTTCCCTCGTGGGGTAGAGGGGGAGGGGAGCTGGGGGTCCTGACACACACGTGGAGAAATTCCCCCTTTACTCTGGAGGCTTTTCTCATCCTCTTGAGACCCAATAAGCTGTCTTCATCTGCGGGAGAATCGTGGCAACCTCCCCAGCTGAGACTCCTGGAGATTTATAGAACACAAAACACAACAGCACAAACAGGCCCTTTGGCCCACAAGTTGCGCCGATCATATCCCTACCTACCAGGCCTATCTATAACCCTCAGTCCCATTAAATCCCATATACTCATCCAGAAGTCTCTTAAAAGACCCCAGCGAGTTCACCTTCACCACCACCGACGGCAGCCGATTCCACTCACTCACCACCCTCTGAGTGAAAAACTTACCCCTAACATCTCCTCTGTATCTGCTCCCCAGCACCTTAAACCTGTGTCCTCTCGTAGCGACTATTTCAGCCCTGGGAAATAGCCTCTGAGAATCCACCCGATCTATTCCTCTCAACGTTTTATAAACCTTTATCAGGTCGCCTCTCAACCTTCGTCTCTCCAGGGAGAAGGGACCTCGCTCCCTCAACCTATCCTCATAAGGCATGCCTCCCAATCCAGGCAACATCCTTGTAAATCTCCTCTGCATCCTTTCAATAGCTTCCACATCCTTCCTGTAGTGAGGTGTCCAGAACTGCGCACAGTACTCCAAGTGGGGTCTGACAAGGGTCTTATAAAGTTGCAGCATTACCTCCCGACTCCTAAACTCAATCCCTCGATTAATGAAGGCTAGAATTATGTGAATTTTATGTGGCTCCCACCAGTACCTCGGTTGCCAGGCTGTAGTTATGAAGGCAGACAGTGGGAACTACGGCCAAACCCCCTCCATTTTAAAGATTCCAGGCTCAGCCGTTCAACATTCCTCGGATCATGTTTACAGCATCTGGGGAAAATAATGTGCGCAGCCTCACATTGCCAGGGACCTAGGTTCGATTCCCGTCTTGGGTCACTGTAGGTGCGGAGAATGCATGTTCTCCCCGTGTCTGCGTGGGTTTCCTCCGGGTGCTCCGGTTTCCTCCGAAAGATGTGCTGGTTCGGGTGCGTTGGCCATGCTAAATTCTCTCCCTGGGTGTACCCCCGAACAGGCACCGGAGTGTGGCGTCTAGGGGATTTTCACAGTAACTTCATTGCAGTGTTAATGTAAGCCTACTTGTGACACTAATAAATAAGCTTTAAACTTTAAAGTTTGTTGACATCAAATGGTGTAATTTTGGTTGTCAAGATTGAGTGGATGTGTCGAAAGCAATGAGAGCATAGTGCCAATTCTAGACGATTCCGTCTGACACACGTTAACCAGTTTGGTCCCTGACCACATTCGTCAACATTTATGTGTCTGGGGGAACGTGAAGTGTTTGTCTAAAAAAGATAGATAAAGATAGCTAGTTGCTATTTTCCTTTGCTCGTGAGTTTTTGGGGGGAATATAAATCTGCAGACACAATAATTCATGTTGGCACACTGTAATGAGACGGCATCAATTGTTATTGAATAACTATCTGTTTGGCTCTCAAAGTTCTCTTGCTGACGTTCTGCCATCATTTCTCTGCCACTCAACACATTAGTAGCTGTCAGTGTGCAAAGAAATCAGGACGCCAGCCATAACTCATTTCACCGATTCCAAGGGCGATAGGGAAACACTGAGAGGTGGCACCCCGGGTAACACGAGAGAAAATGAGAACCAAGGGGTGAAGATGGCAGCAGGAGGTAAACTCAGTTGGGTAATTTGCTAAAACGGAGAGAGGAGGGAGAGTCAGCAAGTTGAACGAAAGCAGCGGGAAGTTCAACAGGATGAAGCCTGTTAAACTGTAGGTGGAGAGCGAGGATTCTGTCTGCTCCGGGTCTGTCTGCGTACCTCAAACTGGAGGAGACAGTGGGTGGCATGGTGGCACAGTTGGTTAGCACTGCTGCCTCACAGTGCCAGGGAGCCAGGTTCGATTCCCGGCTTGGATCACTGTTTGTGTGGAGTTCGCACATTCTCCCCGTGTCTGTATGGGTCACCTCTGGTTTCCTGCCACAGTCTGAAAGACATGCTGGTTAGGCGGATTGGCCATGTTAAATTCTCCCTCAGTGTCAGGGGGTTTAGCAGGGTAAATATGTGGGGTTATATGGTTGTGCAAACTCAATGGGCCGAATGGCCTCCTTCTGCACTGTCGGGATTCTATAATTCTGAAGACTGTGGTACAGTCACTGAATTAATAATCCAGATGCTTCTGAGGCCAATACTCCGCGGACGTGGGTTCAAATCCCACCATGGCAACTGGTGGGATTTAAATTCAATTAATAAATCTGGAATATAAAGTTAGTCTCGGTAACGCTGACCTTGACACCTTCCTGCTCTGCCCAAGACAGGGAGAAACTACAAACGGTAAGGAATGTAGCCCAGTCCATCACACAAACCATCCTCTCATCCATTGACTCCATCTACAGTTCCCGATGCCTCGGAAAAGCAGCTGGCATAATCAAGGACCCCACGCCCCCGGACATTCTCTCTTCCATTGTTTTCCATTGGGAAAAAGATACAAAATTCTAGATCAACTGACTCAAGAACATGTTCTTCCCTGCTGTTGTTAGAATTTTGAATGGACCTATCTCGCATTAAGTTGATCTTTCTCTACACCCGAGCTATGACTGTAACTTTACATTCTGCACTCTCTCATTTCCTTCTCCATGAATGGTATGCTTTGTATAGCACGCGAGGAACAATACTTTTCACTGTATGCTAATACATACGACAATAATAAATCAAATCAAATCATCGATTGTTGTGAAGGCCCACCTGGTTCATAAATGTCCTTTAGGGAAGGAAATCTGCTGCCCTGACCTGGTCTGGCCTACATGTGACTCCAGACCCACAGCAATGTGGTTGACTCTGAAAATGCCCTCTGAAATACTCAGTTCAAGGGAAATTTATGGGGATGGGCAACGTATGGCAGCTCTACCAGTGATTCCCATAGTGCGTGCAAGAGTAAAGGATAAAAGGATTGTTTCTAATTGCAGTTGAGAAAGTTCAGGCATGATTTGATTGAAGATTTCAGAGAGGATCAAGGGGAACAGATTGGGTAGATTGAAAGATCCTGGGTTGGGGAAGGTTGCAGATCAGGCGAGAAGAGTTGTGTGAAACTTGTCGGGTTGCAGTCAGACTGAAGTATTTCACATCAGTATATAAATGACTTGCTCACGCCCACATACACTTCACTTGAGATCCAGATGTTCACACAGTGCTGGGGTACAGTCGGAGACCCTGCTGCCAACACCACATTGCTACTGGGAGCTTGTGGGGGAGGGGGCGGGGGGTTAACAGGTAAGGCTCTGCTAGCAGTTAAGGTGGGGGTCACTTCAAGTCGGCTGCAAGGCCAGACCCCCAACGATGGAATGGGGAAAGTGACCAGAAGGGCTGCAGGGTAAGGCCCCAAACCTGGCAATGGAGTAGGTGGCCAGAGGCAAGACAAGGGCAAGACTGACATTGAGGGTAAAGGTAAGGCTCACCCACATGACTGGACTGGTGTGTGTCGGGGCAGAAGTGGGGAGTCGGGGTTAGAACGTGTTATGTGCCTGAATGAGTGGTGGAGAACATGAAGTGGGTATGCCGGCGTTGGACTGGCGTAAACACAGTAAAAAGTCTGACAACACCAGGTTTTAGTCCAACCTATTTATTTGATAATATTCTCACAAGCTTTCGAGGGGTTACCCTCTTTGTCAGGTGAATGGAGAGTTCTGGCCTCAGACAGAGCATATAAAGCACAGACAGTTTAGAGATTACTGATTAAAATGCGAATCCTTACACCTAACCTGCTGTTCAAGACCTGAAGTGGCTGATAATGTGAGTGGTAGGAGCACTGATCACAGTTTAAAGAGATGTGTATTGTCTCCAGACAGTACAGTAAGTGAGGTTTTGCAAACCCAGGCAAGTCACGGGGGTTACAGATAGTGCGACATGAACCCAAGATCCCTGTTGAGACCGTCCTCATGTGTGAGGAACTTGGCTATCAGTCTCTGCTCAGCGACTCTGCGCTGTCGTGTGTCGTGAAGGCCGCCTTGGAGAATGCTTACCCGAAGGTCAGAGGCTGAATGCCCGTGACCACTGAAGTGTTCGCCAACAGGAAGGGAACAGTCTTGCCTGGTGACTGTCGAGCGATGTTCATTCATCCGTTGTCGTAGCGTCTGCATGGTCTCCCCAATGTACCATGCTTCGGGACATCCTTTCTTGCAACGTATCAGGTAGACAATGTTGGCCGAGTTGCAAGAGTATTTACCATGTACCTGGTGGATGGTATTCTCACGTGTGATGATGGTATCCATGTCGATGATCCGGCATGTCTTGCAGAGGTTGCTGTGGCAGGGTTGTGTGGTATTGTGGTCACTGTTCTCCTGAAGGCTGGGTAGTTTGCTGCGAACAATGGTCTGTTTGAGGTTGTGTGGTTGTCTGAAAGCAAGAAGTGGGGGTGTGGGGATGGCCCTGGCGAGATGTTCGTCTTCATCAATGATATGTTGAAGACTCCGGAGAAGATGTCGTAGCTTCTCCGCTCCGGGGAAGTACTGGACGACGAAGGGAACTCTGTCCACTGTGTCCCGTGTTTGTCTTCTGAGGAGATCGGTGCGGTTTTTCGCTGTGGCGCATCGTCTCGCCAGGGCCATCCCCACACCCCCACTTCTTGCTTTCAGACAACCACACAACCTCAAACAGACCATTGTTCGCAGCAAACTACCCAGCCTTCAGGAGAACAGTGACCACAATACCACACAACCCTGTCACAGCAACCTCTGCAAGACATGCCGGATCATCGACATGGATACCATCATCACACGTGAGAATACCATCCACCAGGTACATGGTAAATACTCTTGCAACTCGGCCAACATTGTCTACCTGATACGTTGCAAGAAAGGATGTCCCGAAGCATGGTACATTGGGGAGACCATGCAGACGCTACGACAACGGATGAATGAACATCGCTCGACAGTCACCAGGCAAGACTGTTCCCTTCCTGTTGGCGAACACTTCAGTGGTCACGGGCATTCAGCCTCTGACCTTCGGGTAAGCATTCTCCAAGGCGGCCTTCACGACACACGACAGCGCAGAGTCGCTGAGCAGAGACTGATAGCCAAGTTCCGCACACATGAGGACGGTCTCAACAGGGATCTTGGGTTCATGTCGCACTATCTGTAACCCCCGTGACTTGCCTGGGTTTGCAAAACCTCACTTACTGTACTGTCTGGAGACAATACACATCTCTTTAAACTGTGATCAGTGCTCCTTCCACTCACATTATCAGCCACTTCAGGTCTTGAACAGCAGGTTAGGTGTAAGGATTCGCATTCTAATCAGTAATCTCTAAACTGTCTGTGCTTTATATGCTCTGTCTGAGGCCAGAACTCTCCATTCACCTGACGAAGAGGGTAACCCCTCGAAAGCTTGTGAGAATATTATCAAATAAATAGGTTGGACTAAAACCTGGTGTTGTCAGACTTTTTACTGGGAGAACATGAAGACATGTTTCACTTCACATTGCTTATCTTACCAACAATCTCCTTCCTCCCGTTAAGAGAGGAAGTTGGGTATTGTATGTATTGATTGGCAATAGATGGGACTAGTGTCTGCTCTTGGAGGGCTGTCAGCTGTTCACAATGGACAACAGCTCTCCAGCCCCTCCAGGCACAGCGCTGCAGTGGCCAGAAGAGGTACTACAGCACTATCCCTGAGCCGAAATCCAGGGACTGCACTTCAGGTAATTACTGGGGGACCCATGGGTGAGAGGGTAGGGGGTGCTGTGGGGTTTGGGGATGGCGGGGGTGGGGGGGCCAATCTCAATGTCAGGGGGTAGGTCGGGGCTGGAGGTTAAGGGAGGGCCAAAGCTCTCGGGTGTTAGAAGGAGAGGCTGAACTCTCCCTTTGTGTCTTGGTAAAACTGAAAATGATCGGTGAGGTGAGATCTGACCGAAGCAACGTATGTGACGGCGTCCCGTTAATACGGGCGGCACAGTGGCGTAACGGTTAACACTGCTGTCTCACAGCGCCAGGGACCCGGGTTCGATTCCCAGCTTGGATCACTGTCTGTGTGGAGTTTGCACGTTCTCCCCGTGTTTGCGTGGGTTTCCTCCGGGTGCTCCGGTTTCCTCTCACAGTTCAAAGTTCTGAGGTTGACTACACGTGTCAAATTGACCCTAGTGTCAGGAGGGTAAATGAGATTTCTCAGAATAAAGGTGGGATTGTGGTCGGTACAGAATCGATGGGTCAAATGGCCGCCTTCTGCCCTGTAGGGATTCTATGATACGGAACTGAATTAAAAACTAGGCTGTACGATTCCCATTTCACTCCCACTTCCTTGGCCGCATCTGCAATTCTGGTGTTCTCCTTCAGCAGGCAGATTTGCCACCTTCAATGCTTTGCTACGGTAGCTCAGTTGGCTGGACGGCCGGTTCGCGATGCAGAGCGACGCCAACGGCACGGGTTCGATTCCCGGACCGGCTGAGGTAACTCACGAAGGCCCTGCCTTCTTGACATTGCCTGAGGTGCGGTGATCCTGAGGTTAAAAAAAACACCACCAGTCAGCTCTGCCCCCCTCAAAGTGGTGGGGTGGGGGGGGGAGAGAGAGAGAGAGAGAACAGCCTCTGGTCAACTGGGACTGTGGTGACTTTGCTTTATGATTAGCAAACAGCGGAGTAATGTTAGAGGAGGCTGGAGGATACAGATATGACTTATTAGTGACGCTCAGTCTCCGTTACATTACTGGGGGGACGGGAAAGAGCAGAAAGCTGAGATCATATTGAGCCCCCAGCGTTACTGGACAATAAAATATAGACGAAGGGATCCCTGGGAGGGATGATCATTAGACAGCCAGGAATTCAGTGACAATTCAGCCAAAAAAGCACTAGTGGTTTATAAATATAATCTGAAACTTTGAACGTTACCTTAAATCACTCCCTGGCGCTTTTGTACTCATATCTTTTGTAACTATTTAATTTTGATGAGAGGTTTTTATTTTCACTCAGTCAGTTTTAATGCTGTTAACAGCTGTCAGCACAGATGTTGTCTGGCAGTCGACTCCTTCACCACACTATCCCCCAGCACAGTGCCATTACTTCACAGCAATGGCAATATTGCAAATTTACTGTGTGATGGATTCTATATAAACCAGGGAAGGTAGTGGGGGTGTCCACTGCAGGCAAGCCCACAACCAGAAGCAGCAGACTACGAGAGGGTAAGTAATCCAGTCTATCCCATATTTCTGCTCCCCGCGCCCCCCCCGACTATTATTTGACAGTCAAGTGAATAAGCCTCGCCTTCCTTCCAAAAAGATGTGTCTTAAATAACAGAGTGAAACACATATCAATTAGTTTCATCATTAGTTGTCACTAATTAGTGTCACAAGTAGGCTAACATTAACACTGTAAATGTGGGAATCCCCTAGTCGCCGCCTGTTGGGGTACACTGAGGCAGAATTTAACACGGCCAATGCACCTAACCAGTGTGTTCTTCAGACTGGGAGGAAACCGGAGCACCCTGAGGAATCCCACGCCGACACGGGGAGAACATGGAGAATCCACACATACACACAGTCACCCGAGGCCAGAATTGAACCCAGTTCCCTGGCGTGCTGGGGAGGCGATGGCCCAGTGGTACTATCGCTGGACTATTAATCCAGAAACTCAGCTAATGTTCTGGGGACCTGGGTTCGAATCCTGCAGGTGGTGGAATTTGAATTTAAATTTTAAAAAATTGGAATTAAGAATCTACTGCTGACCATTGTCCATGTCAATTGTTGGAAAAACCCATCTGGTTCACTAATGTCCTTTAGGGAAGGAAATCTACTGTCCTTACCTGGTCTGGCCTATATGTGACTCCAGACCCACAGCAATGCAGTTGACTCTCAGTTAGGGCAATTAGGGATGGGCAATAAATGCTGTTCCACAAATGAATAAAACAAATCAGTCACAAATGCTGATTAAGACAGTGAGATAGAGACAATCAGCAGAGAAAATATGGAATCAATTAAAAGAAATAATGAACTAAGCTATAATGTCAGGTTTAGTTTGTGATTGATGTGGCAACAGTGAGAATAACACTTTTTGCTGAGTAAGAGAGACAGAGAGCAGGAAATACAATCCGGGCTGGAGAAATGGTTTCGCAATAAAATTGCATGAAAAGAGGTTTGTGTACTATCTGTTGTAAATTATTAAATTACATCAGTGTTCTATTTGTTATTATTTGACGTATGTGTCGACGCTGTGAGGCACAGTGATTAGCATTGCTACCTCACAGAGCCAGGGACACGGGTTCGATTCCTGGCTTGGGTCACTGTCTGTGAGGAGTTTGCACATTCTCCCCGTGTCTGCCTGGGTTTCCTCCGGGTACTCTGGTTTCCTCCCACATTCTGAAAGATGTGCTGGTTAGGTGTATTGGCCATACTAATTTCTCCCTCGGTGTACCCGAACAGGCGCCGGAGTGTGGCCACTGGGGGATTTTCACAGTAACTTCATTGCAGTGTAAATGGAAGCCTACTTGTAACACTAATAAATAAACTTGAACTTATAAACTAAATTGGATTTGACCCCTGACCTTGCGCCCCACCCTGGATCGAGGTTGCAGCTTCAATGTTAACACTGCCTGGCCAATCAACATGCCTGTCAACTATAAAGGCAGAGAAAATCCCGGTCGGTTTGATTAAATTCTTCCTGGTTGTCGGTGCGTCCCATGACCGAAATATTGGGATGCAGATTGCCATCTTCCTGTGCAGTTTTACACGGATGGGCAAGTGAGACACATGGAATTCCGGCCTTGATCCGCCGCTTGCAGAATCGGGATATAATATTCAGAACTGACTGCCACTTTCTCACAATAAAACAAAGCTTCACATCTGCAGCCAAATCACGTTGCTGAACATTACCGCGTTTATATTTCCTGAACGTATTCCGCAGCTTTCAAAAACGAGTACGTTAAAAAACTGTTTATCATCGTCAGTTCACGGGGAGGGTCAGCGCTCTTCCATTCATTAACGCAACTCCATGTTTGAAATGGTCCAGACCCGCTCGATGGGTCTGATTTGAACTGGACGGGCTCTGAATGGGTTAAAATGTTTCCGCTAACAGGGCTGCCTCTGGCATTATTGAACTGTGCGGCCTGTCTGATGTGCATTTCCTGACAAGTTGACAGGGCGCAGGTATTAATTTATCAAACCCCATAATTTGTAATTAGTTAGTCTTGAGTGTGGGCCCAGGAATGTGTCATGCTCTGTGCCATTAATTGCTCTGTGTAACAATAGCAGCGTAGTAAGTGCTGCTTTTGGTTAAAATCGCAAAGTGGTAATTACTGCTGCATCGTTTATATAAAAAAAAAACCAACCTGATCAGTTTTGGTGATGGAAAAGACTGTCTTTCTGAGGTGGACTCAGTTTTGACACTTGAATCCGCTCACTGTTGACATTCCTGATAGGAGAAAGGTAGGGTAAAGAGGATGGGCTGGAGGAGTTCAAGGAATTGTATTCTGATGCTAAGCTTTTAATTGCTGCAAGTGCAAACTGGGATTCGGACACGTGTTGGGGGTGGTCAGAAGATTATGATTCCCAGGGGGCTTGGCGGAGGTGGGGTGTTCAGTTCTGGCCCAGACACACCCGAAAGTCCAGTGATTGAGCTGGCCAGTGGTCAGGAGGTTAGCAGTGCAGGGCTACCGCGCTGATCTCAGACACTGACAGATCGGCACACGCACTGTGGCTCGCTCGACGCTATGCTGCCGGCCTCTCCAGTGGGAATAGGCCCCCTGCCCGCTGATTTTTCAGCAAGATTCACGCTGCGCACAGAGCGTGGGAGATTCACTTTGAAAGTCCCACTGAGAAAACCGACGTGATTTATTCCAGTTTTGAACCAATTTCAACATTCAGAATTTTCTTGGGAGAATCGCCCCCAACATCTTTCACATCGGCCTGAGAGGGTGGGCAGGGGCGCGGTTTAAATTGTATCGAAAAGATCTTCAATGGTTCCACATCGGATTTGAGTTGAGAAATTGAATATAATTTGCCCAGCTGGAAACTGGGTTAACTCCTGAAGTCAGACAGTGGGATCATTCTTCTTTCCTGCCAACGAGATCTTACAGTCCCACTGAAGTCAGCACCTCTGTCTTCCCCTGCGGCGTAGAAACTAGAAGCAGGAGTAGGCCATTCGGCCCTTTTGAGTCTGTTCTACCATTCATTTTGATCATGGCCGATCATCCTGATTTTCCCCCCCCATATCCCTTTTGCCCAAGAGGCTAATTTCTTCTTGAAATCAGACAATGTTTTGATCTCAATTACATTCTGTGGTGGTGGATTCCACACATTCACACCCTCTGGATGAAGAAATTTCTCCTCACCTCAGTTCTAAAAGGTTTTCCCCCCCTATCCTTGAACTATGACCCCTAGTTCTGGACTCCCCCACCATTGGGAACATTTGCCAGAATTTTACTACCTTGCCCACCTGAGGCTCATAAGATCCCATCCTGAGGCCAGTGGAGAATGTCTTTTTGCAAGCCTCACCCGTTTCAATTCCAGGATGGGCATGCCAATAAAATTCCAACCATTCTTTCTGAATCTACCCTGTCTGATCCTGTTAGAATTTCATAAGTTTTTACGAGATGTCCTTCTCACTCTTCTAAACTCCAGTGAATACAATCCTAACCGAATTTGTCTCTCCTTATACGATAGCCTGCCATCCCAGGAATCAGCCTGGCAAACTTTTGTTGCACTCCCTCTATAGCAGGGACATCCTTCCTCAGATAAGGACACCAAAACTGCGCGCAATACTTGAGATGTGGCCTCACCAACGTCCTGTACAATTGCAGCAAAACACCCCTATCCCTATGCTCAAATCCTCTTGCTATGAAGGCCAACATGTTCCCCAGCAACGGGGTGGGGGGAGCCCCGCTAAAAGCCATAGACATTGACGGGACTGGCAACAGCCAATGGTAAACCATTTCCACTCCAGAAAACATGCCATGGCAGGGAAGGGGGTTAGAACATAGAACATTACAGCGCCGTACAGGCCCTTCAGCCCTCGGTGTTGCACCGCCCAGTGGAACCAATCTAATGACCCTCTAACCTAAACTATTCCAACGTTATCCATATGCCTATCCACTGACCATTTGAACGCCCTTAAAGTTGGCCAGTCCACAACTGCTGCAGGCAGGGCATTCCACGCCCTTACTACCCTCCGAGTAAAGAACCTACCTCTGACACCTGTCCTATAATTATCACCCCTTAATTTAAAGCTATGTCCCCTCATGTTAGCCATCACCATCTGAGGAAAAAGGCTCTCACTGTCCCCCCTATCTAACCCTCTGATCATCTTGTGTGCCTCAATTAGGTCACCTCTTAACCTTCTTCTCTCTAACGAAAACAACCTCCAGTCCCTCAGCCTTTCCTCGTGAGATCTTCCCACCATACCAGGCAACATCCTGGTAAACCTCCTCTGCACCGTTTCCACATCCTTCTTATAATGCGGCGACCAGAACTGTACGCAATACTCTGAGTGCAGCCTCACCAGAGTTTTATACAGTTGCAACATGACCTCACAGCTCCGAAATTCAATCCCTCTCCCAATAAAAGCTAACACGCCGTACGCCTTCTTCACAACCTTATCAACCTGGGTGCCAACTTTCAGGGATCTATGCACATGTACACCGAGATCTCTCTGCTCGTCAACACTACCAAGAGTCCTTCCATTAGCCCTATATTCTGTAATCCTGTTACTCTTTCCAAAGTGAATCACCTCACACTTTTCCACATTAAACTCCATTTGCCACCTCTCAGCCCAGCTCTGCAGCTTATCTATGTCCCCGGTTGGTCCCCAGAAACCCATGCCCAAAGGCCTGAAGCATTAAACAAGACCGAACAACGACATTTCAAAGTGGGCCTGCATGGGGTTCCAACCCAGAATGTTTCATAGAATCATAGAAACCCTACAGTGCAGAAAGAGGCCCTTTGGCCCACCCAGCCTGCACCGAACACTATCCCACCCAGATCCTACTCCCATATCCCTCCATATTTTACCTGCTAACCCCCTAATCTACACATCTCAGGACAATAAGGGGCAATTTTTAGCATAGCCAATCAAACTAATCCGCACATCTTTGGACTGTGGGAGGAAACTGGAGGAAACCCACTCAGACACGGGGAGAATGTGCAAACTCCACACAGACAGTGACCTGAGCCAGGAATCGAACACAGGACCCTGGAGCTGGGGAAAATGTTTGGGTAAAACATTTACCCAACATTGGGTTTAAGCTGGGTAAAATGAACACAGCCTGTCTCATATGTTGGAGTAGAGCTTGAAGCCAAGCTGCTCTGAGTTTAAGAGTGCTCCAGTTGAGCCAAGTCTGATGCTAATAAACTTGCTATTCTCCTGAGCAAACAGCTTTTAATTGTTTTTTTGGCGGCAGGATTCCCAGAGCCAGTGGTTACATCAATGTAAAGCAGCTGGGACTTTTTGGGACTAATGATAAAATGTCATTCCAGCTTTTTTACATCAGGAATGTTTGACCTCTCCAGTGCAGCCAGCTTACAGTCTGCACAATCTCAGACTAATTACAGCAGAGTGCTGCACTTATCCTGAGCCACAACATAGAAGTGACTAAATACACCAATACTTACCACCCAGCAGACCAGGTTCTGAGAGAGAAGCCAAGTAATATCCCACCTAGGGGCAAGGACAGTGGCATAGTGGTTAGCACTGCTGCCTCCCAGCGCCAGGGACCCGGGTTCAATTGTGTGTGTGTGTGTGTGTGTCCGTGTGTCCGTCCGTCCCCCTTAGTGTCCCAGGATGAGTAGGTTAGAGGGGTAAATATGTGGGATTATGGAGGCAGGGCCTAGGTAGGACTGTTGTCAGTGCAGACTTGATGGGCCGAATGGTTTCAGAGGAGCTCCTGCTTGGTGTCAGAACAGACCAAATAGCCCCAACCCTGCCTTACAAAGCCTGTGCAAGGAGAACATTAGAGCTGATTCTCAAAAACATAAGAAATAGGAGCAGGAGTAGGCCATCTAGCCCTTCGAGCCTGCCCCGCCATTCAATAAGATCATGGCTGATCTGAAGTGGATCAGTTCCACTTTCCCTCCTTCTCCCCATAACCCTTAATTCCCCTGTCTGTCAGAAATCTATCTACCCGTGACTTAAAGCACCCATTCAAGTAGCAGGAGATGTGATCCCGGAAGCTACCAATCCTCAATGCTGTTCCTGGTATCTGGAAGTCACAGAATTCTCTTGGGCAAAGCGAACGGAAATACAAATTCAGGGCGGTGTAAAACAGAAGGGCTGCCAATTCCTGCCAGCTGTTGTGCCCGATCAAAGTCGATGCCTAACAGTGAGTTCCGGTTGTACTGTTCTGGGCAGAAGGCTTTTGGAAAGTTGCGGGGAGTTTGATGGAAGCCTGGGTTGGTATCAGCCCTGCCTCTGGGCTGGGAAGCAGAGTCAGAGAGGGGCCTGGGAGCAGGTCATATGGTCACACCCTCCGAGTGCACCAAAAACAAACCCAGCTCCAAAAAGACTGACGAGGTTTGTGCTCAAACAATGGAATTCTGACTCTGAGCTGAACAGAGCTTATCTCTGCTCCCAACCACACGGAACTCTCTCATTTCACATGAGCTAATGCTTTGGCTCTGATTTGTTACAGATCCCTAAATGATTATACTTTTTATATTGTAGCGTTCTCTTTTACACAGAACAATATGTGCACATGGCGGCAATTATTCCATTGTGAACTGCGGAAAGATGTTGCCATTAATTACATGATTGTTTCATTACCGAGAGTTTTATTTCCAGTGCAGATAAAGGTCCTTAAGATTATAATTGCAGAAGATGCAATAAATCGAAAGCCTTTTTTATAAGTTACAATTTGAGATGCTCATTTTCCATTACAGCCACATGTTCTATTATTCTTTCCATTAAAGTAACAAGAAAAATCTATTAGAAGAATTGGTTCCCATTTTGATGCTGATGAGACTGTATGATAAAATTATAATTACATTTTATAGTGTGTAGCTAATCTTGGCTGCTTCAGCGATGTGTTAGAAAGCCTAGCGATGATGTAATGTGCCTTTTGGGCGAACAATATGATTCTGCCAAAAGTCTTGTAAGTGCCGAACTCGCGTAGAAAAAAAAAATTGGAGTAACTCCCGCTGGTTTTCTTCAGCCAGGTTTTCAAAATGTATTTCCCGCACTCTGAGAATCACAGAGGGCGCGAATCACAATAAAAATCTGTGAGTGGGACTTATCCCTGCTGGAGGGACTGGCGGCATTGGCACTGAGCTGGTCGTTGTCCCTCCACCCATCTGTCAGCATGGAGATCAGCGCAGGCGCAGTAGCCTGGCACTGCCAGCCCCTCCCCCCCCCCCCCCCCCCCCGATCGCTGGCCAGCCCCGCGACCCCACATTGCTATCCATCTGACCACCTCCCTCCACCCTCCATGTCTTCGGGCCAGACCTGACAGGCCCACTCCCATCCTCTTCCCCTTGATCTCTGTCCCTCCCCGACAGTCCCATTCCCCGCCCCCCCCCCCCACCTCACCCTTGTACCAGTTCCCTGTTAGTGGGAAGGTGTTGGAGTGAACGACTCCATCCACAAACACTCGGTCCCTCCACCTCCGCCCGTGTGTACCGCGCACCAGGTGCGCCGCGGAAACTCGCCAAAGCTCCTGAGACGGCAGCTTTCCGAACTCACGTCCGCGACCAGCCAGAAGGACAACAGATGCACGGAAGCACCAAATGGGGTTAGTGTGGATGGACTTTGTGGACCAGGTTAGGCTGATGGGCCCGTCTCCATACTGTCGGACCCTATGGCTGGAATTTTACCACCACGCCCGCCCCAGAATTGGAGCGTTTGCGGCTCACAGGATGGAATTCTCCATTGGCCTCTGACGGGATTTTACCCCCCCGTCTCCCGGGCGAGGTAGTAAAATATCGGCATGTGAATCGATGACCTGGATATTCAAAGGCATTCAAATGGTCATTGGATAGGCATATGGATAATATTGGAATAGTTTAGGTTAGAGGGCCATTAGATTGGTTCCACTGGTCGGCGCAACATCGAGGGCCGAAGGGCCTGCACTGCGCTGTAACGTTCTATGGAAGTTCCCCTCCAAGCAGCTCACCATCCTGACTTGAAAATATATTGCCGTTCCTTCACTGTCAGTGGGGCCGCAATCTTCTCAAAACGTCACACCCTCTCCTCGTCCAGCTCCAGGGTGATTCGAAAGCTGAACGAGCCACCAAATGCTTCCTGAAGCTTCTACAGCACAAACGCAGTGTCCCCTCCTAATTGAAATGAACAGCAGTTCAGGGAGACAGTCGCTGGTGAGTGTCAGACTGAGGGTGAGGTTCAGGGAGTGGCAGGGAACAAGGAACTGTAAACGCTCTTGGGCGTTTGCAGTGAAACGTGAGTCGTTTTGAAAGCCTGAAGCCGCTGATTTAACTGACTGGGAAGGTCAGTCTGATAGAAGGCAACCCGTGATAGCCAGCCTGCCTCACTAAGGCCAGCACTGATTCATTGCAGCAACTGCAATAGGGCTGGTTTCTTGAAAATTATTTTTTTAATCCCATGTGGCCATCACTCACTTTCAGAGGGCATTTTAAGAGTCAGCAACCCAGCTGTGGGCTTGGAGTCACATATAGCCTGGATCTTTCCCAAAGGACAGTTGGGTTTTTGCAACAATTGGTTATAGTTGTACAGTCATCATTAGTGGGCACAACCATCGAATCCCTGCAGTGCAGAGGAGACCATTCAGCCCATCAAATCCGCACTGACTCTCCAACGGAGTATCTAACCCAGGGCCCACACCCCATCCTATCCCATAACCCTACATATTTACCCTGTTAATTTCCTTATCGTGGGACACTAAGGGGGAATTTAGCGTGGCCAATCCACCTAACCTGATCACCTTTGGACCGTGGGGGGAAACCGGAGCACCCGGAGGAAACCTGTGCAGACATGGGGAGAATGAGCAAACTCCTCACAGAGCGAGGCCGGAATTGAACCCGGCGCTGTGGGGTAGCAGTGCTGACCACTGTACCACCCCATCATCAGTAATCAGTTGTACGCAGGTAGACAGAACAGCATGAGTTATAATAGAGTGGATGACACACTCCATTCACTCCATGTGAGTGTCTGTGCTCAGTGCGTCCTGTGGAATCTTTCCAAATTCCCAGGACATTTCTTTCCTGCATGCGCTGAGGAAAGATTCTTAACTGAGCTTCTATTTTAAAACCAGCATTTGCAAGTCGAGATGACATGTTTTGGTTTGGGTCAGTTGGGTTGATGAATTAAGATCAGATTGAATCCGAGTGACAGCTTTATGTATAAGGGAGATTTCAGCACAAACGCAATTGCCTTTACATTGCCTTGAGAACTTGTCTTAATCCAGGATTCAGGGACGGTTTCATACACCGATCTGACAGATTCACTTCCCCACATTCTAACCAGATGGTCTCTCAACTGAGAGTCCTGCATTCGTAACAACAGGGTTGGATGAATGTCCTTTTTAATTGGTCAGAGCTGTGAAAGGTTCCATCATAGATTTTTTTGTAACATCTTTCTCCGGTATTTCGTACTGTCCTCGTCCGTTGCCGGGATTTTCCAGTGCCGCTGAAAGTGAGTGGAGTTTTGGCTGGGACGTCAGATTCTCACTGACAATAGACGTGACTAGAGAATCCCAGCCATTGTCTGCAAAGAGGATTGTAATTGTTTTTGTTACTTTCTAAAGTATTTGGAAAGGCAACAATCATAAATTTAGACTCTTGAATGTGAGCTTGAAAATATTAATGGATTAAAACTGAATTTAGCTAGTTCGTTCCCTTCCCTGAAGAAGGCACTCACGCTATTGGCAACCCTCCAGTGCTCTATTCAAGGGGCTGGGATGCTGAGCATGGTGGCACAGTGGTCAGCGCTGCTGCCTCACAGTGCCAGGGACCCGGGTTCGATTCCCAGCTCGGGTCACTGTCTGTCTGTGTGGAGTTTGCACGTTCTCTCTGTGTCTGCGTGGGTCTCTTTTGCGTGCTCCGCTTTCCTCCCACACACCAAAGATGTGCGGGTTAGGTGGATTGACCATGCTAAATTGACATTTAGTGTCAGGGGCATTAGCAGGATAACTGCGTGGGATTGCAGAAATAGGGCCTGGGTGGGATTATGGTCAGTACAAACTTGATGGGCTGAATGGCCTCCCGTTAGTGGGGGTGTTGGCAGTGTAGGATTCTATGATTCTAAGCTATTCAACTGTGGAGTCATTACAGATGAGGCTGGCTTTGTTCCCACGTGTTCTTTCTAGTTGGGGGTTACAAGATAATCATTCTGTGTAAGAATCAAGGCTGTTTTTTCACTAACATAGACTGGGGGCAGGGGGATACCCATCCATGCTGAAAGGGCACATATAGAAGATTGCAAAAACTGTTACACTAAACATCTCTCCACACAGCACCCCGTCAAATTTTCCAACTGGGCTGTCCACTAGTATAAAAAGCATCCTTGACAGTAGTAGTCGAATGGCGTCTCAAGCCTCCTTCCTTGATCCCTTAGAAAACATGTCCTGGAAGTGACAAGCCAGACCACCCCCTACATTATCATCTGTGCTTATGCACCCCTCAAACTGGAATGCTACACTGCTTTCAATTAGATATTTAAAAGGGTTGCAGGTTGCTTTAAGAGTGGATCACACGATGGCAATGCCACTGCGGTGTTGCCACAGGCTGCTGTCTGACTTTCAGTTCTGCACTTGGTGAAGAACAGAGAGCAGCTTTTTAATAAGTCTGTTGTTGTTACTTTGAATCCATGGGCAGGATTTTCCAGCTGTGCTTGCCCCAACACCGGAAAATCCCATCCGAGGTCAACAGACCATTGCATGGTCTGTCTCCCCCACCACTAAGTCTGTTTGTCAGACTTCTGAGTGTGTTTCTCCCCCACCACTGCCAGCTATGATTCCCGTGGTGGGTGGGATGGGAAAATCCACACCATTTGTGCAAACTGCAGCTTTTCTCATTGTGCAAAAAAACCCCTAAACATAGTTCAGACATTATTTCATAAACTTGATCACTGACTTCCACATTTTATATTAGCTACCAAGCTGTGCCAGATATTTTATCGTCCAAATGGACTTTGCAAAGTTTGATTTATTAGCAGTCTTTGTAAAGGTTAATATTCTTTTCTCTTCCATCAATGGATATATAAGTGGCTACATCCTTTTAACTGTGTCCGCTACTCCATGGCAATGCCTCAGCCAATCACAGTCAATATGCCAACCGATTGCCTCCCTTTTATCTCCGATCATCGAGTCCCCACGGTGCACAAGTGCTGCGACCTTTTTGTATTCTTGTGTTTGTCCTGATGAGTGCAAGATGAAAAGATTCAACAAAGTGGCCCTCTTTCAGCAATACCTGCTGGCTTAAGGATGGCATTAATGTGATTCCCAGCTCCCTGTTAGTCAGCTCCCAGGTTCACAACGAGCTAGAGGTTTCCCATATGATGGAAAGGATATCCGCTCTCTAAAACCGGGTCTGGTGAATGGAGAATTTATTGCAATTGCAACATGCACAATATTAATCAGACTGGACTCCGACAGATTGGAATTTCAGCCTGAGGCCTCCTGATCTGTACGGTTCAATGCCCTGGAGAATTTACTGCCTGATCATTAATATTTCCAACTGTATGTTTTATGCTACAAGGCCGTGGAACGTAAGAGGCTGAGGGGGCGACCTTATAGAGAGGGATAAAATAATGAGGGGCATAGACAAGGACATCTTTTCCCAAAGGTAGGGGAGTCTAAAATTACAGGGCCATAGGTTTAAGGTGAGAGGGGAGAGATACAAAAGGGTCCAGAGGGGCAATTCTCTTCAAACAGAGGGTGGTGAGTGTCTGGAACGAGCTGCCAGAGGTAATAGTAGAGGTGGGGACAATTTTGTCTTCTAAAAAGAATTTAGACAGTTGCATGGGAATAATGGGTATAGAGCGGTATGGACCAAATGTGGGGCAACTGGGACTAGCTTAGTGGTTAAGAAAAAGGCCGGCATGGACAAATGGCCTGTTTCCACGCTGTAAACCTTTACGACTTTGAGGCAAACTATTCCAAGTCAACTGACTGTGAGGTTTACAGAGAAATATTCTGAAGCACAAGCACCCAGCAGGGTGCTCTTTACAATTGTGAAAAACTAATTCTGCGACTGTGAGCGCGAGAATACTTGCCAAGTGTCGCAGTCTTGTGAAGACGATATCACGCTGATTAGCAGCAAACTGAACAGTGTTGTTAAGTGTGCCGGGAAACCCACTCTCACCTGCAGCACTGACCCGAACATCACCCTGTCCCCTCACTACAGATCGAGAGATATGAACGGCTGTTTCTGTGGATAGTACCAGATGGTGTCTGATTTTTAATTTGATTGATTTATTATTGTCATTATCATACAGTGAAATTTTGTTTCTTGTGTGCTAAACAGAAAAAGCATACCGTTCATAGAGAAGGAAAAGAGAGGGTGCAGAATGTAGTGTTACAGTCATAGCCAGGGTGTAGAGAAAGATCAACTTAATGCGAGGTGGGTCCATTCAAAAGTCTGACGGCAGCAGGGAAGAAGCTGTCCTTGAGTCAGTTGGTACGTGACCTCAGACTTGTGGATCTATTTCCCGACGGAAGAAGGTGGAAGAGAGAAAGTCCAGGGTGCGTGGGGTCCTTGCTTATGCTGGCTGCTTTTCTGAGGCAGCGGGAAGTGTAGACGGTGTCAATGGATGGGAGGCTGGTTTGCGCGATGGACTGGGCTTTATTCCTGACCTTTTGTAGTTTCTTGTGGTCTTAGAACAGGAACCATACCAAGCTGTGATACAACCAGAAAGAATGTTTTCTCTGGTGCATCTGTAAAAGTTGGTGAGAGTTGTAGCGGAAACTAGAGGTGTTGGTGGGCTTTCTTAACTATAGCACAGCACTGGGGGGCGGGCGGGGACCAGGACAGGTTGTTGGTGATCTAGACACTAAAAACGTGATTAAATATGAGAGTGAGTGCACCGTGCTGGTGAGAATGAGAGCTTCAGTGTTCCAGTTCTGGATCCACACTTGCTAGCGCCAAAGCTTTTGCTCTGTGCCTCTCATCCCTTTACCCGGAGGTTCAAATCCTTCTCTTTCAGTGTGTTATGATCAGTGAGGGTGACGTGGGGCTGAAAGTGTGCAGGCAATAGAAGGGGCTGCATTTTTAAACAATGGCACATAAGGAATCCAGCTGTTGAGAGTCTTTGGCTTGGAGATGGAGCCTGCATGAGGGCAATCCATATTCATGGACATGAGATCTTTACTGGTCCAGACTGCTTGCCCAGCTTCCCCTTGGCTTATGGTTGAAGAGAGATGTTGGTTTCTGTCATGGAGATCCCATTAGTAATGATGAACTGTCAAAGATTACTGTCTGCAAACTTGGGCCCATTCAATTATTTCTTTGTGTCACAAGTAGACTGACATTAACACTGCAATGAAGTTACTGTGAAAATCCCTGAGCTGCCACACTCCGGCGCCTGTTCGGGTACACTGTGGGAGAATTTAGCACCTAACCAGCGCATCTTTCAGAGTGTGGGAGAAAGCCGGAGTACGCAAAGGAAAACATACAGACCCCGCACAGAGAGTAAGCCAAGCCGGGAATTGAACCCGGGTCCCTGGCACTGTGAGGTAGCAGTGCTAACCACTGTGCCGTCCCCTAGTCACAGTTTGTGACTTCCCTGGGACTTAGATACTGATGCCACATCAAGTGGAGGCGAAGTTGTTGAATATGAGTGGGAAGTTTAACAGGCTGCTTGGAATGGAGGAGTGTTGTGATGGGCTTGTCGCCTGCTACCACTTGGAAGCCATGATGTGGAGATGCGGTGAACACAGTAAGAAGTCTCACAACACCAGGTTAAAGTCCAACAGGTTTATTTGCCGCAAACGCCACTCAGCTTTCAGAACTGGCCACCATGTGGAAGGGTGGCCCCACCGGTAAAACACACCACTGCCCATGTAACCAGCAGTGCCTAGTCTCCCATGGTGGCATAGTGTTTGGCGCTATAATAAAACGGTTTAAAAGAGAAAGAAAAAAATACAGACCCAGAGCGGAAATTAAAAGGTTCCATGAAAGGAAAAGACATCTGGGGTGTGTGTGTTCGGAAGCTTCCTAACTTGCGAATGGAAAACCTTTTTTTTTCCAGTTTGTGTGAGTGGGTGTGATTGCAGAAGGTGTGATCCTTTTAGCTTGAATATTCCTTTTGCATATGTCTGTTTCTGTGAACTAAAAATGGTTTAACCCTTTTGTGGGTCTGCTTGTCGAGAGTTGTTTTGAGCCTTTTTGTTGAAATGTGTGGAATATTTATCTGTACAATGGGTGGGTTTCTCGGCTGGTTTAAACTTTGTTTTTTGTTGTACCCCCCACCACCCCCGGTACTCAAGATCTGGAGATTGGCACTTAGGGTTTGGAATTTTGCCGTCCTGCCCACCACGGGAATTACATTGGGTGGAATAAGACCACGCAAAGTTCTGTTGGCCTTGGACGGGATTTTCCTGGTCTCGGGGTGAGCGTGGTCGGAAAATCCTGCCCTCTGAGTGTATAACTCGCTATAGGAATTCGTATTTCTCGGGTGCATGAGTGTGCTTATTGAGTGTGTTCATGTCAATTTAAAATTGTACGGTTAAAAACTTGGATTTTGATAGAGATTTTTGAATAAAATGTGAATCTGCGGGGAATCCGTGAAAAGTCAATGTGAGAATTTTAACTATGGGCTACAGAGATGTGGAATTAGTGCTGGGATATTGAAATGTCGACTCTCTGCTCCCTCAACCGCCTTTCCTTTTTAAAATTCTTTTTATTCTATGAATTAATTTTTATTATTTATTCTTTCACGGTATCACTGGAAAGGCCAACGTTTGTCACCCAAACCCTAACTACCCTTGAACTGAGTGGCTGGTCAGGCCAATTCAGAGGGCAGCTAAGGGCCAACTTTGGCAAGGACTGCTGGGCGTGGTGGGTGGGAGAGACAGGGAGGGCCAACCAAAAATCCATTGACTTTCGAAGGGTCTGGATAATCCCAGCAGCGGGTTGACCCAGAACATTCTTCCTGAAGAGTCCAGCGCATTACTGTGGGTCTGGAGTCATATGTAGGTCAGAGCTGGTAAGGACGGCAGAACATTAGTGAATCGTAAGACCATAACATCGTAAGATATAGGAACAGATTTAGGCCATTCGGCCCATTGACTCTGCTCTGCCACTCAATCATGCTTGATATGATTCTCATCCCCATTCTCCTGGCTTCTCCCTGTAACCCTTGATCCCCTTTTTGATTAGGAACCTGTCTATCTCTATCTTAAATACACTCCTGGCCTCCACAGCCCTCTGTGGTGAAGAGTTCCACAGATTATCACTCTTTTTGGCTGAAGCAATTCCTCCTCACCTCAGTTTTAACAACCTTCACTCCGAGGTTGTGCCCTCGAGTTCTAGTCTCTCCCACTAGTGGAAACATCCTCTCCACGTCCACTCTGTCTCGGCCTCTCAGGATTCTGTAAGTTTCAATTAGATCTCCCCTCATCCTTCTAAACTCCATCGAGTATCGGCCCAGATTCCTCAACTACTCCTCATATGGCAAAATCTTCCTTCCTGAGATCATTCCTGTGAACCTCCTCTGGATCCCCTCCAAAGTTGGCACATCCTTCCTTAGGCATGGGGCCCAAAACTGCTCACAGTTTTCCAAATGGGATCTGACCAGAGTCTTTGAAAACCTCAGCAGTACTTCCCTTCTCTTGTATTTTAGCCCTTTTAGAAATGAATGTCAACATTGAATTTGCCTTTCCAACTGCCAATTGAACCTACATATTAACCAGATGGGTTTTTATAACCACCAATGATAGTCTCAGTGATGGTGACTTGGAAAAACTAACTTTAGATTCCAGATTTATTAATTAAATTTCAATCGTTGCAGATATTTAGGTTATTAAGGTAATTTGTAGGAGTTTTTAATCCCAGGGACAAAATTCACACACGGAATAATGGGTCATTTCAAATATTTTTTAATGTTTGATAGCATTTAAGACCAAAATTAGAAGGTGTTTCTTTTCTCTCAGTGGAGTTGTGAGTCTTTGGAATTCCCTTCCTCAAAAGACAGTGGTAGCAAAATCTTTGGATGTTTTTTATGGCAGAGTTAGATAGATTCTCAATGACTAAGGGGATGAAAGGTTATGAGGGTTAGGCAAGAGGTCAGCCATAATTGGACTGAACGCTGGAGCAGCCTCAAAAGGCCAGTGTTTCCGCAGAAGGAACTCTTCGAAATGCAGCTGGTGAAAATACAATAGAACTTACTCCAACTTATAAATCAAAGAAAGGATTTAATAAAGAAACGCCAAACTTGGGGCCACACCCTGGACCACTCCAAGCTCGCCCCAATCCTTCCTTATTTATCGGGAATCAGCTGGTCAGCTGACTATTACATCCCTCTGTAATTGGTTCCATGGTTTACTGGGTCAGCTGACCCTTACATCTTCTTCCCATTGGTCACACTACATCCAATGCAAAGTTGTCACCAGTTACATTCTAACAGGCAAAAGGCCTACTCCTGCTCCTGACTCAATTGGAATTTGGGACAGTTAATGTGACAACGGTTTTTCAATCATCCAGGTAATATTACAAATCTTGGGTTGGAAAAGTTTTTTTTTAAGTTTGGGAAAAATTAGGGCTTGATTTTTCAGCACCCAAATTGATTGATTTGATCGATAAATCTCAATGGTTTTAAATTTACCTTTTTTAAAACAGGTGATAAAATTCTGTGTCAACTTTGCACATTTTTGTCTGCGAGTGGATCAGTTGTGCTGAGTTTAAACCATCACAGAATGGGTGGCTGCTGTGGGTAATGGCCCCTGGATGAAACCTAAGAGCAGGAGACAAGTTCTTACCTGCAGCCATCCAAATGTCACTGCACAGCGATCACTTGGAACTTTGCTTTCAAAAGGCTTTACACTACTGGGGCGCTTTGTTATCTTCAGGAATAAGGAACTGAAGAGTTTATTTATTTACTGGTCTCACAAGCAGGCTTACATTAACACTGTAATGAAGTTACTGTGAAAGTTCCACACTCT
This sequence comes from Carcharhinus amblyrhynchos, assembly GCF_965287045.1. Taxonomy (NCBI): domain Eukaryota; kingdom Metazoa; phylum Chordata; class Chondrichthyes; order Carcharhiniformes; family Carcharhinidae; genus Carcharhinus; species Carcharhinus amblyrhynchos. Next base: position 8,125,690 of record NC_137341.1, on the reverse strand, counting down.
GGTGCCTGTTTGGGTACACTGAGGGAGAATGCAGCAATGGCCAATGCACCTAACCAGTGTGCCTTTCAGTCTGTGGGAGGGAACCGGAGAACCTGGAGGAAATCCATGCAGACACAGGGTGAATGTATAAATCCACACAGTGACCCAAGCCGGGAATGGAACCCAGGCCCCTGGCACTGTAAGGCAGCAGTGCTAACCCCTGTGCCACCGTGCCATGCCATTTTCATTGACATTGACATTCATCCTGCAGTGTGTTTTCCCTTGATGGCTTGTCATTGGCAATCTAACTCGCTCAGAATTGTCAGTGTTTATGTCAGGTAAGGGTTGTATGACATGCGACCTTTCCACCAGATTGTAACTCTTACACTGAGACTTTCCAGCCCCTTCGTGGCATGTATTCTGACAACAGAGGAAGTTCGTCATCGGTTGGTGGTGGGATCTTCCTGCCCTGTCACACCCAATGGTGTTTGTGTGGCTCGCCTGCTGGGAAAATGACCGTGGGAGGCGGGGGGGGAGGTCTTCGGTGGGACTGGAAAATCCCACCAACAGAAAGGGCTGGAAAATCCCACTCTTAGTCTTGTACCCATTTTAACAATGTGGTTGATTTCAGGAGTTATCATCAACCCAAGACAGCTATGAAATAATGATGTATCGGGTCTATTGGATTTAATTTTAATTTGGAACCATTAACTTGATGTAAAGGAAAGGAATGTCCAAACTCTAAGGACAACACATTCCTAGCCGGCAGCTGCAAGTCATCTTTGGTTAGTCACCAATCACGGTCTCATTAAAACATGGTTGCTGAATAAAACATGAACTTTGACCCTCTGGCATTTTTAAATAAAAATTTTGGCAGCTGTGCATGATAGTGAGCTGTTTCAATTTCCTGTGCTGAATCATCTAACCCATGGGGGGAGCCCTGGATACCGATTCTTGATCTGGTCTAAAATAAATGATTCTTTTCATTGAAATGTATTACTACAGGACTCTAGTTCAGTCTGGAGTAAATTGTCCCCTCCCCAGTAGAATTAAAGGGGAACAGCTCTGAACTCTCCCTCCGTTACATTAATGGATGTAAAGCAAGCTTCCAGAGGTGCTTTGAGTGCACAATGGGAGAATTGATCCTATTTACTCTCAGCCTATATTCACATCTAAATATATGGTTAAAGAATTATAGAATAAAATCATAGAATTCCCTACAGTGCAGAAGGAGGCCATTTGGCCCATTGAGACTGCAATTGCACCCAAGCCCTATTTCCATAACCGCATGTATTTATCCTGCTAGTCCCCCTGACACTTAGGGGCAATTTAGCATGGCCAATCCACCTAACCTGCGCACCTGTGGGGGGGGGGGGGGACCGGAGCACCCGGAGGAAACCCACGCAGACCAAGGAGAACCTGCAGACTCCGCATCTGAGTCAGGAATCGAACCCAGGCCCCGAGTGCTGTGAATCAGCAGTGCTAACCACTGTGCCATTTGTGGATCCAGTATCACTAACGTGTAGATGGGTAATAGCACCGACATGTTATGAATGATATTCCCTGTGCACAAAAACAATTTTTAGCCTATTATCTTTGCTTCCGTGAGGGCAGAAAGGACAACTCGGAAGCAATGAAATCAAACATGACTAATCATTTGTTTCTTTATAGCACACCTGCTGCCTTCCGTATTTTGCAACATTTATTTTGGATGAATATGATTTCTTTTTCTAATTTGGAAAGCACTGATGTGTCTTGCTTCAATGTCATTTACGTGAGGTAAAAGTTGCACCATGGTTATTTTTGGGAGATGCAATCTAATTGTCAGTAGATTGCTTTGAGATATTACAGTGTCACTGCCCCTTCATTACAACAGTAGAAATGTCGCTTACTGCTTGTATTTAACCAGGCTCGTTAATTTATATTCCTCGGCAAATTAATGAGTCAAATTTAATAGCATATTGAATGTGTAGACTTGTGAAAAATAATGGACCACACTGCTTACCATTTTCCCAAATATTCTTTGCAAGAGGAATTTTGTTATCGTCTGTTGCATAAAGCGTCAGCAATTTTCTATAACCTTGCGACTTAAGACAACTTGTAGAGAGTCGACCCTTTAAGGGGGTAATCTTTGAGGGTCATGTGAGGGGAGTGGACCCTATGGAGTGTTGAGGTGGGGAGCCGAGCCAATTAGGTGCAAGGTTGCGTGTCCCGGATTGGGGATGATCCTCAGTTGGAGCCAGGAGGATAGTCATATCATTCGATTTGTCAGATCCTTGTTTGGAAATGATTATTTATGATTGACAATAAACACTTTGAGACATATCGAATCGCTCCCATTTCATTACACTGGCGACGAGGAAAAACCTTTTGAAGGCATTGGGGATTGCGGTGCGCAACTAGAGGGGGCATAGACTTCAGCATCAAAACCACCAAGAGCAAAGGTACATACGCACATTAAAATGTCTTTGATTGAAAAGATTGAATCATTTGACCCAGGAACGGAAAACTGGGGACAGGGTATAGAAAGGCTGCATTAATTCTTTGTAGCAAATAAGATCACCACTGAAGACAAGTGAAAGGTTATTTTGCTCGCAGTCTGTGGCCCACAGAATTCTAGCTTAGTGAGCAGTCTAACATCACACCTGATGCTCCAGACATTTGGCCAGGTAGTTGAATTAGTAAAAAAATAATTTCAACCCCCCGATCCTATGTAATTATGCTGAGATAGATATTTCATTTAGCCAAGGGAGACAATTGCCTACTTCCTGGCCAGATTGAGTGGGTTAGCAGAGCACTGTGAGTTCAGCCCAGCTTTAGGAGAAAGGTGAAGGGACTGTTTGTTCTACAGTGTAAACAGCCTAACCATACAGAAGGAGTTACTGGCTGAGATCAAAAAAAGCTGTGGAGTTGGCCCAGGTGACTGAATGCACTCGGCAGCGTTGCAAAGTGTGCCAAAGGAGGTAAACCGTCTGTGGTGGGAGATGGCTGCTGTGAATAATAGCACGAGTGCGGGCCTGAAAGAGGGAGCACAGCAATAGATGGCACAGTGGTTAGCACTGCTGTCTCACAGCTCCAAGAACCCAGGTTCAATTCCTGGCTTGGGTGACTGTCTGTGTGGAGTTTGCATGTTCTCCCCATGCCTGCGTGGGTTTCCCCTGGTTTCGTCCCACAGTCCAAAAATGTGTGGGTTAGGTGCATTGGCCATGCAAAATTGCCCCTTAGTGTCCTGGGGTGTGTAGGTTAGAGGGATTAGTGGGGTAAATATGTGGGGTTAAGGGGATCAGACCTGGATGGGAACCCCTTCTGCACTGGAGGGGTTCTATGTTTCAATGAGGGCTGAAACTTGTTTCCAGTGTGGGGGAAATCACTCCCAAGAAGTTTGCAGGAATTGTGTGTGTTACTGGTGCTATATAAAGGGTCATTTAGAAACATGGTGCAGAGTAAAGCAGTAAGGACAGAATATACTTTAAAAAAAACCCACAAACTGTTAGTTTAACTGATTTAAAAAAACTGAAGGAGGAGCCTGACATGGGATCTGACCCGTTTACCCTAAACTACATCCAACTCAGTAAAGTGACCCTTATAGAGATAGCCTTGATGGTAAATGTCAGATGCCTGAAAACAGAAGTCGACACGGGGGCTGTGGCCACAGGCATAGAGGAGAAGATACTTCGTTATCTTCAAAAAGGCCTCCAACCATCGAGATGGAGCAGATCAGAAGCTGCATTGTCCACATATAGGAGAGAGACATTGAACACAGGGTCAGTCACAGTTACCATGCCCTACAAGAACCAAACGGCACAGCTACCTGTCCTGATAATTAAAGGTCACCGGTCTTGCCTAATGGGCCGTGGTTGGGTCAGCCAGATAATATTTAATTGGTTGGAAATATTGAACCTGCGAGATGGAGGTTTTCAAGAGCTGCTGTGTAGATAGCCCAAGGTCTTCGAGAATGTGCTAGGGTGTATAAGGGGAGCTAAAGCCAAAATTGATCTCAATCCTGATGCAATGCCCAACTTTATTCAGGCCAACCCAGTGCCTTGTGCACTTTGTCATAAAGTTGAAGTCAAGACTGTAAGATTCAGGTATTACCAAGCCTGTACAATTCTCTGAATAGACCGTAACCATAGTCCCCATCCTTAAACTGGATTGCACTGTCACAATTTGTGGGGATTATAAACTAACAGTCAGAAAGATAGATCCTTCATTCCTAGAATCAGGGACCTCTATGCCAAACTAACTGGGGTTTGAAATACACCAAGTTAGACCTCAGTCACACCTACCAGCAGCTGGAGTTGGATGAAGATTCATGGAGATTGGTTATGGCGCAATGATTAGCACTGCTGCCTCAGCACCAGGGACCCAGGTTCAATTAGAACATAGAACATTACAGCGCAGAACAGGCCCTTCGGCCCACGATGTTGCGCCGACCAGTTAAAAAGCAATGACCCTCTAACCTAAACCAAACCCTTTCCGTCCATAAACCTATCCACGGATCTCTTAAACGCCCCCAAACTAGGCGCATTTACAACTGCCTTGGAGCAATGTGTGTGTGGAACCTGCACCTTCTCCCTGTATCTGCGTGGATTTTCTACTCACAGTCCGAAAGACGTGCTGGTTAGGTGCATTAGCCGTGCTAAATTCTCCCTCAGTGCCTCCCAAACAGGCGCTGGGGTGTGGCGACCAGGGGATTTTCGCAGTAACTTCATTGCAGTGTTAATGTAAGCCTACTTTTGACAATAGTAAATAGCTTTAGACTTAAACTTACTATCAACACAAGATGCTTTCGGAGAGTTGATATAGACTTGATGGGCTGAATGGCCTCCTTTATGTACTATAGGCATTCGATGGGTGTTGTATGGGAAAATGGTATCCCCAGGTAGATATAAAGAAAGTTTGCCGGTCGTTTATGCAATCAAAAGGTTTCATCAGCACGTTTGTGGATGACATTTTGCAATAGCTTCAGATCACATGTGGTTGTCAGGTTTATTCAGAGAAGAGAAGCCAATTCCACCAACTGCCTCTGTAAAGGGGAGGATCGGGGGGGTGGGGGAGTCAAATCTCTGCCAGGTGGGCAATTGGCAAGAGGGGTGGTGGTGGTCCCAATGTCCGGGGGGGGGTGGTGGAGCAACATCCATGGCGGGAGAACAACACCAAAATTAAGATTTCAATTAAAATCAAAGAAAACGTTTATTGAGGCAGTTTGTGACATTTCAGACGCTCTGAGTCCAGAGATTCTCACGCTGTGAAATTTATTGAATTCAAAACCCATTTAATTTCGGTTTTGATTTTTTTTTTTCAGCTCAAACGGGCGAAAAGCAATTGAAATGCAACCACTCATGAAAAACAAGACTCAGCATTCCTCGCGGTTGACTTGAAGAGTGTGTTCTGAATTGATGTACGGACGGAGGGAGTGGAGCGGTGGCCGTTGCTCTTCAGAGGTCAAGGTAACAATTGTATGGCATCCCGAGCTACAAATGGTGCTGGGTCGCTCACCGTCTGGGACCGGAACATTAACGTCAACTGATTCCTTTACCAAACCGTGACCTCAGGAGGAAAAATGAGTTTCCATTTCCCCTTTCCCTCCTGCTCATTCCCCCCACCCATCAGCTTCCTGGGCGAGATCAGTCAACCCTCGATTGGCTCGTTCCTACGATGCAGCTCTCATCGAATCACTACAGGAGGCCATTCGGCCCACTGAGTCTGCACCGGCAACAATCCCACCCGGGCCCCATCCCCGTACATTTACCCTGATAATACCCCCCGTGACAGTAAGAGACAATTTAGCAAGGCCAATCCACTTAATCTGCACATCTTGCCGTGATCGGAATAAATGGTGGAGCAGAGGCGAAGGGCCAAATGGCCTCCTCCGTCTATGTTTCTGTATCTTTGGACTATGGGAGGAAACCGGAGCACCCGGAAGAAACCCACGCAGACACGGGGACAATGTGCAAACTCCATGTAGAGGGTGGAATTGAACCTGGGTATCTAGTGCTGTGAAGCAACAGTGCTATCCACTTTACCTGCCTAGGTATTTTACCTTAACGCCGATTCCAGGATCGGGCGAGGCTCGGAGAACGGCATTCCCTGTTGGCCTCGGGCGGGATCATGTGAATCTTGGGCGAGCGTCCTGGTAAAAATCGGCCCATAGTGTCAGTGGACGTTGGTTTCTCAGCAGTGAACTGCAGTGTGATTACATTCAGACTGTGCATTTGCAATGGGCTGGGCTAGCTGCACTGTTATGTCTACTCAAAGCAATCTAAAAGAGACAGAACTTTTCCTTCTGTGGTGCTTTATTATTTACAGAAGCAGAAAAAAAAACACTAAATGAGGCTGAGGATTCTGTGGTGAGCAACTCACCTCCTGAAGCCTGTCCGCAAGGCCCAAGTCAGGAGTGTGATGGAATACTCCCCACTTGCTTGGGTGGGTGCGGCTCCCATCACACTCAAGTAGCTCAACACCATCTAGGAGGAAGCAGCCTGATTGACTGGCACCCCATTCATCACCTTAAACATTCACCCCCTCCACCATTGATTCATAGTGCCAGCAGTGTTTACCATCTGCAAGATGTACTGCAGCAACTCACAAGGCTCCTTCAGCAGCACCCGTGATCGCTACCGTCTAAAAGACCAAGGGCAGCAAATGCATGGGAACCACCATGGGGAATCTGCAAGTTCCCCTCCAAGTAACACACCATCTTGACTTGGAAATATATCAACTGTTCCTTCACTGTCACTGGGTGAAAACCTGGGACTCACTCCCTAACAGCACTGTGGATGTACCTACACCACCTGGATGGAGCAGTCCAAGAAGGCAGCTCACCGCCACCTTCTCAAGGGCAATTAGGGATGGGCAATAAGTGTCGACCTTACCCTTTTCCTGGTCTGCAGACCTACAGCAGACGTCCTTTGCACTGGCTAATGCTCTTACCAATGTGGCGTCTGGGTTGATTCACCTGACAACAATGTGTAGGTGCTGCTAATGACATTTTGCTCTTTGAGGACAGTCGTAGACACAAAGAATAAGCTCAATGGGACCAACTTCTTGCGCAATGGTAACTCCAAATAATTATCCGTGTCTGTTTGTTAGCTTTTCAACCTTTTGGAATGTGTCATTCCCAGTACACAATAATCTAACATTTCAAAGTTAATCATTTAGTTGTCCTGTCACACACAATGATTGGTGGCCCTGACTGTGTACAGTTTACATCATTCTCCAGTCTTACGCAGTTATTGTTTCAGTCAGACTATTCTTGACCCTGTGGACGGACATTATCGTTTCGTCGGTTACTGGAACCTCAGTCCCACCTCGTCTCCAAAGACCACACAGATCAATCACCTGAAGTCTGTGGGATTTTTGAACTCAAACCAGGAATCAGGCCACGTGCCAGAGTTTGAGTGGGTCACGATGCTGAAGAACGTTCATATCTTCTGGTCTGCGTCTCCCACTCAAATCTCCTGGTGTCCAGATTGTCGGATACTGAACGTGTGTTAGGAGCTGCGGAGATCTTGATGAGGACACGTGTGCGTTAATTCCCTGGAAGCTTAAACTTTCAATAGGCTGAGTTCCACCACCCAAGACTCTCCGTGAATGTTTCTGACTCCCATGTGCAGTACTTGACTGCACAATTATCCGATGGAGCTGGTACGCTGGTTAACACGTGATCTAACTCTGATTGCTCAGCATGCCGAACTGGCCAACGTAACTGATAGCCCCCCCACACATTGCCCAATCACACCCCCACCAGACAGATCCAACTACCCCCTTCCCTACAACCCATCTACCTTCCCCACCATCTGATCACCCACTCATACACCTCGAATTCTCAGTAATGCATTCCATCAAATTATCTATCGCTTTGAAAGCTAATTATTCTGCCTCACTCTTGGTGGCAGCTGCTCTTGTGAAATGAGGATGTGGCCGCTCCTTGCCTGTCTTTTCTTGTGCCCAATGGCATTCTCCGTGGATGTTTGACCCTTCAATTCTCTCCCAGGATATCCCTTGTGAAAATAAACGCGAAAGGATCGAAGGTGAAAATCATCGGGGGCAATGTCAAAACGTTTAGCATCACCCTGACAGCAATCTGGGCTCTCAATAACAGTGCTTCAGTTTTAAGTTTAAGTTTATTTATTTATTAGTGTCACAAGTAGGCTTACATTAACACTGCAATGAAGTTACTGTGAAAATCCCCTCGCCGCCACACTCCGGTGCCTGTTCGGGTACACTGAGGGGGAATTTTTTCACGTGGCCAGTGCCATTGCTCCTGATAGTCCCAGTGCATTGGCTAATCATCATAGAATCATAGAGTCCATACTGTGCAGAAGGAGGCCATTCAGCCCATTGAGCTTGCGCCACCAATAATCCTATTCACATAACCCCACATCTTTACCCTGTTAATCCCCCAACACTACGAGACAATTTTACAAGGCCAATTAACCCTAACCAGCACATCTTTGGACAGTGGAAAGAAACCGGAACACCCGGAGGAATCCCATGCAGACACAGGGAGAATGTACAATTTCCACGCATGTCAGTTACCCTAAGCCGGAATCGAACCTGGGTCCCTGGCACTGTGGGGCAGCAGTGCTAACCACTGTACCACCGTGTTGCCCCATGGCAGTCAATCATAAAGGTGTTGTGTCCAATGAATACCTGGGTTGGTGTGACGTGCAATGGGTGCTTCTATTTCAGACTCTCTGGAATGTTCTCTCTGCGCGCAACTTCCAGGAGTACCGAAACGTCTGGAGTGTAACCGCGACAATCTGTGCTCACATCATGGTGCCTTCTGGTTTTCAATTTAGAACACGCAAATAGAATAAACATCACTTTTCCTCCTCAAAATTTCCGCAACCATCTCCAAGGTTAAGTTTGGTTAATAGCCAGAAAAAGTTAAGCAAAGAAATTCATCAGTGTCTGTGCTGAAAGAGAGGAAATGGAGACAATAGTGTCAGCTTTGGTAGAGATTACTGATGTGGAGATGCTGGCGTTGGACTGGGGTAAACGCAGCAAGAAGTCTCACAACACCAGGTTCAAGTCCAACAGGTTTATTGCTGTGAGACTTCTTACAGAGATTACTGAGACAGGGAGAGAATGTTGGTCACACGTGGGGTTAAAATAGGGGTGGCCGGGCACTAATTCTACACCGTCTGCTGTTGTGCTGGTTGTTGAAGGAAAGTCTGACTGAACAAACTATCTGATGTGTATCAAAGGTTAGGTGCAGCAGGGAGCCAGCTGGCCATGGCTGCCTCTCCTGTGGGCTGATACAAAGCTGCATGGCTCAGGGCATGGGGGAGGTGATGGCCTAGAGGTGTTATCCCTCGACTATTAATCCAGAAACTCAGCTCAAGTTCTGAGGACCTGAGTTCGAATCCTCTGAAGGCAGATGGTAGAATTTGAATTCAATAAAAAAAATCTGCAGAGGACCGTGAAACCATTGTCAATTGTTGTAATGATCCATCTGGTTCACTAATAGTGAGGTTTAGTAATGTCGTGTAGGGAAGGAAATCTGCCGTTCTTACCCGGTCTGGCCTATCTGTGACTCCAAAGCCACAGCAATGTGGTTGACTCTCAACTGCCCTCCAGACAAAGGGAACTAGGGGTGGGCAATAAATGTTGGCCTGCCAGCAGCACGCATGTCCCACTCAGGAATTAATAAAACTCACCTCCTGCCACCTAAAGGGACCATCAGGTGAGTAGAATCAGCGGGGCAAGCAGAGTGCGCGCTTGGTTACTGCCTCCAGGTATAATGGCACCATAAAAATGGCGTGGGGTGGGGTGGGGTCGTAAGCTTTACAAGTACAGATGACCATAAGCAAAGCAACAACTGGGCTTCGGATGAGTGCATTTGGAGATAGGGACCTGGAGCGATCAGGAGTGATACTTTCCATTGCAGATAGAGAGTCCTGAGTGTGGGCTGGGAAGGAGAGAGGAAGGGAGCGAGGGACGAAGGAAGGTCACAGCCTCAGTATTGAGTGAGATGCCAGAAAAACAAGCTAGCTGGACATGTCAGGGAACCTGTGCTGCAGGAGGCTGCGTCTATCAGGGCAGATAGTAACTGAGGTTCGTGCCCTTGGTGAGAAAGAGCTCTGATCTCGCACTATTGCTCACCCTGCCCTGTCAGTCACCAGAGGAGTCATAGTGATCTGCCTTCATCTCCAGCTCGTTCCAACAATCAGTGACAATCCTTGGTCCTGCCCCTCCTGCGACAGGCAGTGCACCATTGCCTCTTGCAGATCACTGTCGCCCCATTTACCAGCCAGCAGTTCAAACAGTTTCAACAGTGGGGACCTCACAGGTGATGGGTAGCGGGATTTACCCCTATGACTGGATTCCTGGACAGTATCAATATTTGTCCCAATGTGAGGGTGAGCCAGGGAGGTCCATCAACAGGAACAGCTGATCATAGAATCCCTACAGTGCAGGAGGAGGGCATTCAGCCCATCGAGTCTGCACCAGCCCTATCCCCATAATCCTTCATATTTACCCTGCTAATCTCCCTGACATTAGTGTCAGTTTAGCATGGCCAATCCACCTCATCCGCACATCTTTGGAGCGTGGGAGGAAACTGGAGCATCCGGAGGAAACCCAAGCAGACACAGGGAGAATGTGCAGGGGTCACACAGGCAGTGACCCAAGGCCGGAATTGAACCCAGGTCGTTGGCACTGTGGGGCAGCAGCGCTAACCACTGTGCCAGTATGTAATCCTCAAAGCACCCACCTGCTCCATGACCACAGCAAGAGCTTGATACATGTTTGTGGCCAATCAGTGACCTATTGTGGGGGGGACGTGATGGCCTAGTGGTATTATTGCTGGACTATTAATCTGGAAACTCAGCTGGGGACCAGGGTTCGAATCCTGCCACAGTAGATGGTGGAATTTGAATTCAATAAAAAATATCTGGAATTAAGAATCTACTGATGACCATGAAACCGTTGTTGATTGTTGGAAAAACCCATCTGGTCCTTTGGGGAAGGAAATCTGCCATCCTTACCTGGTCTGGCCTACATGTGACTCCAGAGCCACAGCAAAGTTGTTGACTCTCAACTGTCCCAGGGCAACTCGGGATGGGCAATAAATGCTAGCCAGCGACACCCATGTCCCATGAATAAATAAAAGAAAATTTCTCAGCGGTGCCACCAGGGACGTTGTAGCAACTGCTGGTAATGCATTGACACCTGCAGACGCTATGACAATGGATGAATAAATACCGCTTGACAATCACCAGGCAGGACTGTTCTCTTCCTGTTGGCGAACACTTCAGCGGCCACAGGCATTCAGCCTCTGATCTTCGGGTAAACGTTCTCCAAGGCAGCCTTCACGACATACGACAGCACAGAGTTGCTGAGCAGAGGCCAATAGCCGAGCTCCGCGCACATGAGGATGGCCTCAACCAGGATCTTGGGTTCATGTCGCACTATCTGTAACCCCCATGACTTGCCTGGGCTTGTAACATCTCAGTTACTGTCCTGTCTGGAGACAATACACATCTCTTTAACCTGTGCTTAATGCTGTCTCCACTCACATTGTCAGCACCTTTAAGAATTGATTAGTTGTAAAGACCCGCATTCTAATCAGTATTTTGTAAACTGAGTGTGCCTTTATATGCCCTGTTTGTGATCGGAACTCCCACTCATCTGACGAAGGGGTAGAGCCCGAAAGCTAATGGTGTTTATTACCAAATAAACCTGTTGGTCTTTACCCTGGTCCAGGTGTGAGACTTCTTACTGCATTGGCAGCCCAGGGCACAACTGAGTAAAGGGCTTTGCAGGGGTGAGTGCCATGTGGGAGCAGGGGGGCATGTCGGTCACAGGGGCAGGGGTTGGCTCGACGGTAGGTCCCTTGATCCGGCCTTTTGAATGATGGATTTCTCCTGCCTGGAAGCCCGAAAATAACCCTGACAGGATTTGCATCTCCAGCTCGCCCATAGTGCATTCTCCGTCCAGTGCAGGGTGAATACCAGTAACAGCGGGATGAGGTCCTGAACTGGGCATTATTTAAGGGTCTCAATTGGCAGTGACATGGGCTTCTTACATAAAAGCCAAATACTGCAGATACTGGAAATGTGAAATAAAAACAGACAGTGCTGGAAAATCTCAGCAGGCCTGACCTGTGGAGAGAGAAACAAAGCTAACTTGTCAAGTTTCTTTGACTCTCCTTCAGATGTAGACTTCTTCCTTGATTAACAGTGAGTCTGCTGTGTTATCCTGTTTGAGGAGTATCTGTAAATGCCAGCCTGTGCTCAAGATCAGGGTGGCATAATGGTTAACACTGTTGCCTCACTGTGCCAGGGACCCCGGTTTGATTCCCGGCTTGGGTGACTGGTCTATGTGGAGTTTGCACATTCTCCCTGTGTCTGTGTGGGTTTCCTCTGGTTTTCTCCCACAGTGAAAGATGTTCTGGTTAGGTACATTGTCCTGAACAGGCATCAGAGTGTGGCGCCTAGAGGATTTTCACAGTTACTTCATTGCGGTGTTAATGTAAGCCTACTTGTGACATTGATAAATAAACTTTAAATTAAGACGGGGTGGTGTCTCTGCAAGTTGTGGGGAAGATGACCAAGAAAGAGAAGGTTAGTGGGGGAAAGGTGGGGGAGATAGTGCGAACGCTTAAGGTGCCCTTGAAATGGCTGCCAGGTCTTCAACTCCATGATATCCCGGTGGGGAGGGTGACTTCCTGCCTGCTGCACCCCACAGGAATCAGTAAGCTCCTCATTGCTCATGAGCTGAATACACAGATCACACGTGGTGAGCTATCCCTCCTCAACACCTGATGCATTCGGAAAGATTGAGAGAGAAACTCCATCATGTTTGATTTTACTTGGGGACATTTTGTGCAAGATCAAATTCAATTCAACTCAATAAAAACAATCCCCTGTGAATGAGCACACTAACATCATAATGCCACGATTAAATGTCATCCCGACTGATTGTTCACTTCAAGTCTCCTGCTCTTGACAATCTATTTGGAGAGGATGTAATAAGAATGAATAGCAAAAGACGCCAACGGCTCCTCATAGACTATGTCATGTTATGGCTGGATAGAAAAAAATACCTTCACTTTCAAACAGCGAACATGAATAAATGTGCAGCAGCTGTCAGGTAGATTGGCCAAGTGGCTAACAGTGAGGCTGACTGTCTTAGTCTACAAGCATGGTGGCACAGGGGTGGCACGGTGGTTCGCACTGTTGCCTCACAGTGCCAAGGACCTGGGTTTGATTCTCAGCTTGGATGACTGTCTGTGTGAAGTCTGCACGTTCTCCCCACGTCTGCGTGGGTTTCCTCCGGGTGCTCCAGTTTCCTTCCGAAAGACGTGCTGGTTCGGTGCATTGACCACGCTAAGTTCTCCCTCCGTGTACCTGAACAGGCGCTGGGGATTTTTCACAGTAACTTCGTGTAAGCCTACTTGTGATAGTAATAAATACATTTTAAACTTAAAGTGCAGAGATGACCTTGAAGAGACTCTGCAAATTATAACTCGGTTATAAAGCCAAAGCACAGGCCAGCAGCATGCTGGCATTCTGTATCATTAATAAGAAGTTGGTAATGAGCAGAAACAGTAGTAAACCACGGGTGATAAAAACAGAAACGTAGAACCTAGAAGCAGGAGTAGGCCATTTGACCCTTCGAGCCTGCTCTACCTTCATCCCTATATTCCTTGATCCCTTTAGCTCCAAGAGCTATATCGAATTTCTTCTTGAAATTAAACAACATTTTGGCCTGAATTACAGTCTGTGGTTGTGAATTCCACACATTCACCACCCTCTGGGTGAAGAAATTTCTCCTCACTTCCGTTCTAAAAGGTTTACCCCTTATCCTCAAACTATAACCCCTAGTTCTGCACTCCCCCACTACTGGGAACATTCTTTCTGAATCCACCCTATCTAACTGTGTTAGAATTTTATAAGTTTCTATGAGATCCCATCTCATCTTCTAAACTCAAGTGAATATAATCCTAACCGATTTAGCCTTTCCTGATCCCAGGAATCAACCTGGTAAGCCTTCGCTGTACTCTCTCTACATCAAAGGACACCTTCCCTCAGATAAGGACACCAAAACTGCACACAGGTGTAGCCTCAACAATGCCCTATACAGTTGCAACAAAACATCCCTATCCCTATACTCAAATCCTCTCGCTTCGAAGGCCAACGTACAATTTGCCTCCTTTACTGCCGGCTGAATCTGCGCGCTTATTTTCAGTGACTGATGCACGGGGCCAACTGAGGTCTCACTGAGTATCCACCTCTCTCAATTTATACCCATTCAGTTCATAATCTGTCTTCCTATTGCTACCAAAGTGGATAACCTCACATTTAACCTCATTTATACTGCATCTGCCATGCATTTGCCCACACACTCAGCCTGTCCAAATCATGCTGAAGCATCTCTGTATCCTTCCCACAGCTCACCCTCCCACCCAACTTTGTATCATCTGTAAATCTGTAGATAATACATTTGGTTCCCTCTTCCAAATCATTAATATATAATGTGAACAGTTGGGATCCTAGTTCCGATCCCTATGGAACCCTACTAGTCACTGACTGCCAATCAGAAAAAGATCCATTTAAGTCAGCTCTTGGCTCCCTATCTGCTAAACAGCTTTCTCATTATCTGCAATTGCTCAGGCTTTAACTTTGCATAGTAGCCTGTTATGTGAGACCTTGCTGAAAGCTTTCTGAAAGTCTAAATAAACCACATCTACTGGTTCTCCTTGGTCAACTCTACCAGTTATATCCTCAGTACATTCTACACTCTATCCTTTCCTTCCTTTTGTCTGTATAGTGCACAAGAAACAATACTTATCACTGTATATCAATACATGTGGCAATAATAAATCAAATCAAATCAAAAACATTCAATTGGTCAGGATGTCTAGTATGATCTTAAGGGAAATTTCCCTCAATGTCTTTGTAACCCCTGTAACCTCTCCCTGTTTAAAATCTATCACATTCTTTCTTTTCAATCCTGCAGCATTAGGTACAAGTCCTCTGCTGAGTTATGTCGTTAAAAGCTCCTCCATACCAGGCCAGAACACAGATTTCAGTTTCCTGACCAAAAGCTGAGCAAGTGACAGATTCCCACAAAAGTGTAAAAACGATTATTCCAATTCTAAAATTACCAGAGCATTTCGTCAAGTCTGAATATCTGAGATCGGTGCTTTGGTCAACTGATATTTCAATGATCGATGTTCATAACTTTTCAAAGAGTTCCATCATCTTACTGGAGTAGATCTTAACTTTACGGGATAATGGTAAAATGATTTATAACTAACAGACAGCACTTTCCATATCTTTCCCAATATGTACTCCCATTGAAGTTAACTGAAACAGCAAAAGATAGGAAACTCTCTGCGAACTTGCTATCATCCATTTTACATTATCGCAAAGAGTCAAGATCTATCCTTCGAAATGCCAATGAGCTGGATACTATCAAGGGCAAAGCACTTGCCGAGCACCACGTTCTCTCCCTCCACCACTGACGCTCAGTAGCAGCAGTGTGTACCATCTACAAGATGCACTGCAGCAACTCACCAAAGACTCTTAGACAGCACCTTGCAAACCCACGACCACTTCCATGTAGGAGGACAAGGGCAGCAGACACGCAGGGATGCCATTGCCTGGATATTACCCTCAAAGTCACTCACCATTCTGACCTGGAAATATATCATTGTTGCTTCACTGTTCTTGGGTCAAAATCCAGGAACTCCCTCTCTAACAGCACTGTGGGTGTACCTACACATCAGGGGTTGCAGCGGTTCAAGAAGGCAGCTCACCACCACCCTCTGAAGGGCAATTAGGGGTGGACGATAAATGATTTGATTTAATTTATTGCTGTCACATGTATTAATATACAGTGAAAAGTATTGTTTCTTGCGCGCTATACAAACAAAACATAACGTTCATAGAGAAGGGAAGGAGAGAGTGCAAAATGTACTGTTACAGTCATAGCTAGGGTGTTGAGAAAGATTGACTTAATGCGAGGTAGGTCCATTCAATAGTCTGACGGCAGCAAGGAAGAAGCTGTTCTTAAGTCGGTTAATATGTGACCTCAGACTTTTGTATCTTTTTCCTAATGGAAGAAGATGGAAGAGAGAATGCCCAGGGTGCACGGGGTCCCTAATTATCCTGTCTGCTTTGTTGAGGCAGTGGGAAGCGTAGACAGAGTCAATGCTTGAGAGGCTGGTTTGTGTGATGGATTGGGCTACATTCATGACCTTTTCGGTCTTGGGCAGAGCAGGAGCCATACCAAGCCGTGATACAACCAGAAAGAATGCTTTCTATGGTGCATCTGTAAAGGTTGGTGAGAGTTGTAGCTGACATGCCAAATTTCCTTAGTCTTTCTTCTGAGAACGTACTGGCGTTGGTGGGCTTTCTTAACTATAGTGTCGGCATGGGGGGACCAGGGCAGGTTGTTGGTGATCTGGACCCCTAAGACCTTGAAGCTCTTGACCCTTTCTATTTCGTCCTTGTTGACGTAGACAGGTGCATGTTCTCCTTTATGCTTCCTGAAATCGATGACAATCTCCTCTGTTTTGTTGACATTGAGGGAGAGATTATTATTACTGCACCAGTTCAGCAGATTCTTCAACTCATTTCTATATGCTATCTCATCATTGTTTGAGATCTGACCCACTACGGTCATCAGCAAATTTGAAAATTGAATTGGAGAGGAATTTGGCCACACTGTCAAGAAAGCTGCTCTAACATCTGCAATGGTGATCTCAGATACAGGTTCATCCAGGGCTCCCAAGGGTGGAGGGCATGCTCTCGCTGACCTCTTGCTCAAAATGGGAGTAGAATGTATTGAACTCATCAGGGAGAGGTGCATTGGAGCTGGCGATTTTACATGTCTTCATCTTGTAGCCTGTTATGTCTTGCAGACATTGCCATAGTCGGCAGGGGTAGGTGTGGCTATCCTGGGACTCTAGCTGGCCTAGCCAGCAATGCCCACGTCCCGTGAAAGAATAAATAAAAATATTGAGGGTCTATATTGATGAGACAATCATAAATTGAGACCTGTTCCTTGCATTTTTCACTGTGTCCTTTGTTAGTCAGCATTGCAAGTAATTTTTGCATTTAAGGTCTAGAATCATAGAAACCCTACAGTGCAGAAGAAGGACATTCGGCCCATCAAGTCTGCACCGACAAGAATCCCACCCAAGCCCTATCCCTGTAACCCCCTCTATTTACCGCTAATCCCTCTAACCTACGCATCCTTGGACACTAAGGGACCATTTGGGATGGCCAATGTGCCAAACCTGCACACCTTTGGACTGTGGGAGGAAACCGGAGCACCTGGAGGAAACCCGTACAGACACGGGGAGAACGTGCAAACTCCACATAGACAGTGACCCAAGGCCAGAATCGAACCCGGGTCCCTTGGGCTGTGATGCAGCAGTGCTAACCACTGTACCGCCCTAATATATTGTATATTGTATAATATAACTAGATCTAGCTTTTAAGGGTAATCCAGGGTCAGTAAATTGACTGATAGGTATTGCCTAGCAGTTTTAGCTTGAGGAGATAATGCAGTTTTGAACCTGCATTCGCCTTAAGATAAGCACAGTTTTAAATGGAATTGTTTTTCATATAATTTCATAAAACCTTATAATCATGGAATTGTCTGGATTATATTCACTGGAGTTTAGTGGAGTGAGAGGGGATCTCACAGAAACGTATAAAACTCTAACAGGGGTTAGGCAGGGTAGATTCAGGAAGAACGGCTGGAATATCCTGGCCATTGAGCTCAGCGGGATTTTCCCATCCTGCTGCAGCGAACCGGGATTTGGCTTGTTGCTAAATTCTCCACCTTTGCTGCAGCAGGAATGTGGCATGAACAGAGACTCATCGGGCTCGATTTGACCATTGCGTCGTTCCCGCTTTCGGGTGCAAAAACATTGGAAAGTCGGGCGCCAGGCCATGAACGCGGTCCGTGCTCGCGATCCGCACTGATGCCCACTTTACCAAGGCCCGGAAATGGCCGCGATTCGATTCGCGTCGAAGGCAATTTAAATATATTTGCATGCACTTAGTTTGGATTAATGAACTGCCCGCCCACCTTTCCCAGCATTTCCCCCTTTACCATCGCGTTCGCACGTCCAGATTCGGCAAAAGTCTGTTTGAGCCGCTCCAGCTTCTGAAGGGGGTAAGTTGGAAGCTTCCAATAGCTCCCTGACTCAGATCAGTGGAGTAGGGGGAGGCAAACCATTCTCTGTTGTGGGGAGGGGGCAGGAGAAGGGGGGCCCTTCTGGTGCTGAGGGGGAGGAGGAGGCAGGTCAGATGTATCTCTGGTGGATGGGGGTGGGGGGGGGTGAGGGAGGAAGGAGGCCAGATCGTTATCTGGTCGGGTGAGAAGTGGTGGGGGGGGAGGCGTGAGGAGGGAGGCCGGATTGTTATCTGATGGGGGGAGGGAGGGTGGGGTGGGTGGATAGAACCCGACAGTGCAGAAAGAGGCCCTTCAGCCCATCGAGTCTACACCGCACACAGTCCCACCCAGGCCCTATCCCCATATCCCTACATAACATACCCACGAATCCCTCTAACCTACGCATCCCTGGACAAAAAAGGGGCAATTTCTTCGCATGGCCAATCAACCGAACCTGCACATCTTTGGACTTCGGTTGTAGGGGGTGGGGGGTGATGTCTGTGGGGTCCATTGCCCCCGAGCCGCTTTATCTGCTTTTCGCGGCCTGGGAGCGATGTGACAGCGGCGCGATTTTCAAATCTGTTTCCTCACTGCGCACGCGCAGTTCGGAGTTCCGATCATTCCGGGCGCGATAAGCCCCGCCCACATTGCGACCCGCGATTTTTTTTCAGACTGAGTGCGTATGGGGGGTGCGGAAAGCAGATTTCCAAGTCGGATCCGAATTGCGCCCAGATTCAGCACTTAGAATGAAAATGATAAAATTGTGCCCATAGAAACTCGAAGCATTAGTAGGCCATTCAGCCCTTCGAGTCTGCTCCGCCATCCATTATGATCATGGCTGATCATCAAATTCAATATCCTGATCCCTCCCTTCCTCCCGTATCCCTTGATCCCTTTGGCCTCAAGAGCTAGATAGTTTTTTCTTGAATTCAGACCACGTTTTGACCGCGACGACATTCTGTGGCAGTGAATTCCACACATTCACCACCCTCTGGGTGAAGAAGGCACAACCTCCAAAGACGGAATGATAAGAATCGGGGATATTCAAGTGATCAGAACATTGATATCTTGAAATGTTGGGGGGCTGGGAGAAGGTTACTGAGATAGGGAGAGGCAAGGCCGGAGAGGGGTTTTAAAACAAGGGTAAGAGTATTCAACCTGTGAGCAGGAGATAATTGGGACATGGTGCGAGTTAAGAGACGGGCAGCAGAATTTTGGATGACCTGATGTACATGGAAGCTGGGAAGTGGGAAGGTGGCCAGGAGCGTGTTGGAATCGGGTATGGGAGTCAGAATTGCATGGGTCAGGGTTTCAGCAGCAGGGTGAGCTGTAACGGGGGTGGAGTTGGGCAATGTTACCGAGGTAGAAATAGGTGTAGGTTGTGGTATCACAAAGATGTGCTTAAGACTTTGTCTCGGGATTAACTATAACACAGAGGCTGTGAAGCGTTTGGTTCAGTTCAGATATTTGTCAACAAGAGGGATGGAGTGACAAGGATGTAAATTCTGTGTGCAATGGTCAGTGATGGACAACCTAGACTAGTGAGCGAGCCACATGAGTGGGTCTCCTTCATCTCAGTGTGCGGCAAGATTAAAATCAGGCTTGTTCACTAATTATGTGAATCAGATGAAATATGTTTAATACAAGCCCAATGTGGGCGACATGGTGGCTCAGTGATTAGCACTGCTGCCTCACAGAGCCAGGGACCTAGGTACGATTCCCAACTTGGGTCACTGTCTGTGCAGAGTCTGCACATTCTCCCTGTGTCTGCATGGGTTTCCTCCAGGTGCTCCGGTTTCCTTCCGAAAGGCGTGCTGGTTGGGTGCATTGGCCATGCTAAATTCTCCCTCAGTGTACCCGAACAGGCACCAGAGTGTGGCAACTCAGGGATTTTCACAGTAACTTCACTGCAGTGTTAATGTAAATCTATTTGTGACAGTAATAAATAAACTTTAAACTTTATATTTCATAATGGGTTACAGAAAATGCTTATTCGTTTATATATTAGTAGAACTATCATCAACTTCAAAAGATAAAAGCAGAGGAAATATTTACACTTTGGATACAGAGGGAGCGCCCGGTTCTCACAGTCAGTGTTGTGAGCAATCAGTACACACCTCATTTCACTCACACTTGCTTTACGGGCAAATCACTTCAGTCACACTGGCAGGAAAAATCCCACACAGACAGGAGCCAGCGGAATGTGGCAACCTTGCATGTGGATAATGGTTAACCAAATGTCTGGTCGAACTCAGAACCCAAATGGGCTGCACGTGGCCCTGGGGTATAGGTTGTCTATCCATTGCTTTAGGTTTTCCCAATGATGAGGTTGAGGAAACCTGTGCTCGTCCAGCACTGAGTAATGGATCAGCAGTCTGACAATTTAAAGTTTCGTAAAATCATAGGATCCCGACAGCACAGAAGGAGGCCATTCGGCCCATCAAGTCTGTACCAAGCAGAATCCCACCCAGGCCCTATTCCCGTAACCCCACCCATTTACCCTGCTAATCCCCCGAACACTAAGGGACAATCGCCTAACTCGCACGTCTTTGGACTGCGGGAGGAAGCCGGAGCACCCGGAGGAAACCCACGCAGACATGGGGAGAATGAGCAAACTCCGCACAGACGGTGACCTGAGGCTGGAATTGAACCCAGGTCTCTGGCGCTGTGAGGCAGCGGCGCTAACCACTGTGCCACTCAAGTTGGCTTTGATATCATTAAAAGTGCCTCAACTGGAATGCGAAGAAACGATTTTTATGTTTATTCTCTGCATGGATTGAGTTCATTAAATAGAATTCAGATCAGTAAGGATGTACACTGTACTCAAGGCAATCTTCAAAAGGAAAGAAGGAACTTGCATTCATATTTTCACAGCTGCAGGGTGTCTCTAATACTTCACATATAATCACTTTGGAATGACAATCACTGTCTTTGTGCAGCTTTGCAGCTTTTCTCAATCACTTTCTCTTCTAATTGGATCCAAGAGGCATGAAAATCAAGAATTGCCGACAATCTTTTTTTCATTCGTTCGTGCAACACGGGCGTTGCTGGCTGGCTAGAATTTACTGCCCGTCCCTAGTTGCCCTTGGAGGGCATTTGAGAGTCAACCACATTTCTGGGGCTCTGGAGGCACATGTAGGCCAGACAAGGTAAGGACGGCAGATTTCCCTCCCTAAAGGACATTAGTGAACCTGATGAGGTTTTTCTGACAATGGTTTCATGGTCATCAGTAGATTCTTAATTCCAGATATTTTTTATTGAATTCAAATTCCACCATCTGCCGTGGTGGGATTCGTACCACCCAAGTGGTTAGAGCCGTGAAGAAGGCTTATAGTGTGTTAGCGTTTATTCACAGGGAGTTTGAGTTTAAGAGTTGTGGCGGGTTATGCTGCAACTATACAGGACCTTGGTGAGACCACATTTGGAACATTGTGTGCAGTTCTGGTCACCTCACCATAAGAAGGATGTGGAAGCATTGGAGAGAGCGCAGAGGAGATTTACCAGGATGTTGCCTGGTTTGGAGGGTAGGTCTTATGAGGAAATGTTGAGGGAGCTGGGGCTTTTCTCTTTAGAGCGGAGGAGAATGAGAGGCGACTTAATAGAGGTTTATAAGATGATGAGGGAGATCGATAGAGTGGACGTTCAGAGACTATTTCCTCAGGTGGATGTAGCTGTTACTAGGGGGCATAACTATAAGGTTCATGGTGGGAGGAGGGGTGTCCGAGGTAGATTCTTTACTCAGAGAGTGGCTGGCCTGTGGAATGCACTGCCTGCTGTGATAGTGGAGTCGGACACTTCAGGAACTTTTAAGTGGTTATTGGATAGGCACATGGACCACACCAGAATAATAGGGGGTGGGATAGCTTGATCTTGGGTTCGGACATAGCTCGGCTCAACACCGAGGGCTGAAGGGCCTGTACTGTGCTGTACTGTTCTATGTTCTATGAACCTGAGTCCCCAGAACATTAGCTGAGTTTCTGGATTCATGGTCTAGCGATAATACCCTCTAGACAATTTCCTAAGTACCTTCATTGGAACTGAAGCAGAATCTCTGCTTTACATGTTCAAATGGGATTTAAGACTGGGTGATAGTGGCGGAATGGGAGTAGTTCCAAGAGATTAATGCAATATGCTTATACAAATGAAGGAAATGCATTTTGTGTGATAGCTGAACCAAAACTGTAAGTAAAATTCACCATCATTGCCTGGCTATTTTGTTTTTTTGGGCTCGACCTCAGTCGCTGGACGTTTGATCAGAAGACAGGGTGAAATGCATGACCCCATTTTTGTCCTTGCCCACTTACCATCAGTCCCTGGAGGCAGATTTTGTTCTGAAGAGTGCTTTAACTGAATCCTTAGCTACAGCCTGAGAAAGCTGGATGTGGCTCACACTTTCCGAGGAGGTCTTGCCTGCACAGAGTACAAACTGGAAGTAAAGTAGCAGCCCCTACAAACACCCTAATGACACCATCGTGCGATCAACGGTTATAGCAACCGTTCAATCCTTCTGAGTGTGTGACAGCATGGTGGTATTATCACTGGACGAGTAATCCAGAGACCCAGGGTAATGTTCTGGGGACCCAGGTTCAAATCCCACCACGGCAGACGGCGAAATCCGAATTGAATAAAAATCTGGAACCAACGGAAACATTGATGAATATTGTAAAAACCCATCTGATTGGAAATCTGCCATCCTTACCCCAGGTGTGGCCTACTTGTGACTCCAGACTCCACAGCAATGTGGCCGACTGCTAAATGCCCCCTCAAGGGCAATAAATGATGCCCATGTCCTGTGAAAGAATTAAAAACAGAATTAAAGAAAGGATATGGATTCCATTCTTACCAGAACTGTGGAGGATCGCATGAATAATCCAAGACAAGACTCACTAAAAAGCTTGGAAAACATTGCGCTCAGAAACTATTCATGGAGAATTCTTGGGAGCATATTTTTGCAGAAGTAGGGCAAACTACAGGGAGACAAGCAAACACACTGATTTACTAGAATCCGCTTATGACATTTACTTGGAGAAAATTAAGCAACTGACTGTAATGTATAAACCGCTAAAATCCCGGATATTCCTGGAGTGGGGGGAGGTGGGCGATCACCATCATCAAAATAAGCTTGATACGCCTGTTGTGATTTTTTATTTTGAAAAGCTCTCTGTGCCCCGATGCCTTTTTCAAGCAGGGACAAGCATCCAGAATAATTGTATTTATTGTGTTATCTCCCCATCTCAGGGCACGCGCTAAAAATACGCAAGGAAACACTAGCTGCATGCAATGCACCATTGCAAAGATAATTTGTGGTGTTCTCTGAGATTTGATCACAGTTATTAGTAGCCCTGAAGGTGGGGCCAGAGCATAGAAAGGCTTGAGGCTCAAAGGAGAAAGTGCTGGAAAATCTCAGCAGGTCTGGCAGCTGGATTTTCCAGCATTTTCCCTATTGGTTTCAGATTCCAGTATCTGCAGTAATTTGCTTTTATCTTAGGCTTGACGCTCTGTTATTCCTCCTGTCTTCTGGTTGGGGTATTAAGACAAGCCTGCCAAGCCTGTTGTGAAGAAAGGTGTCATGCCCAATATTGATCCTGCAGTCAATGTCACTAACACAGATATCTCATTCATGGTGGTTCCAGGGGTCCTGCCCTCCGCAGGCCAGGCTGGTTGATGCAAACTGAGTTTCAAAGCGGTTTCCAGCTCGCCCAACCGTAGGCTAACTTCTCCCCAGAATCGAACCTCTGGATGAGCAGGAGACAGCACCAAACTCTAAACTTGGTGGATCAGGGTGAGGGTGGAAAGTAGAACAATGGTGAGAGACAGGGGTGAGGGAGAGAGACCGGGGAGGGGGGAATTGGGAAAGGGAGCGGGGAGGAGATGGCTTGGGAGAGGGAGCGGGGAGGAGGCAGGAGGACAAAGGAGAGGGGAGGAGGGTGGCTTGGGAGAGGGAACGGGGAGGAGTGGGGAGGGTGAGGGAGCGGGGAGGAAGGGAGGTTGTGAGAGGGAGTGCGGAGGGGGGGTCTAACAGAGAGAGTGAGGAGGGGGCGGTCTGCTAGAGGCAGTGGGGAGGAGGTGGCTTAGGAGAGGGGGATCTGGGAGGGGGAGTGGGAAGAAGGGTTGAGGGTGAGGGAGTGGGGAGGAGGGGGAGTGGAGAGGGTGAGGGAGTGGGATGGGGGGGGAGGGTGAGCGAGTGGGGAAGAGGGGGATTGGGGAGGAGGGGGCGGGTGAGGGAGTGAGGAAGAAGAGGGGTGGAGAGGAAAGGGGGAGGTTGAGGGAGTATAGGACGGGGAGTGGGGAGGAGGGGGGGAGGTTGAGGGAGATTGGGACGGGGAGTGGGGAGGAGGGGGGAGGTTGAGGGAGATTGGGACGGGGAGTGGGGAGGAGGGGGGAGGTTGAGGGAGATTGGGACGGGGAGTGGGGAGGAGGGGGGAGGTTGAGGGAGATTGGGACGGGGAGTGGGGAGGAGGGGGGAGGTTGAGGGAGATTGGGACGGGGAGTGGGGAGGAGGGGGGAGGTTGAGGGAGATTGGGACGGGGAGTGGGGAGGAGGGGGGCTTTGGAAAGGGAGTGGGGAGAAGAGGACTTGGGGGGGGGGGGTAGTGAAGAGGAGGGGTTGGAAAGAGAGGGGGGACTTATTGTGAATCTCCCTTCCCTCTAAGCCAGCTCCAATCAGGGTCTGGACCACAGCGAGTGGGAACCTGATGAATAGCAATCCAATATCATTCCATGTTATTGACAGGTTTGTGGCCAGCTGCCCCAGCCTCTTGTTGTTCCCTCCTCTCCCCACAACCCAGCAGGAAGACTACCCGGTGGGCTTTGGTGCAGGCCCTGACAGTGTGGATTGCTGCCTTGGACTCCAGCCGGGGGTTAAGGAGATACGTTCAGTGGCCATGTGCTCCACTGTCACTGCCAGGCTGTAAAGGGAGGGTCCTCCAAACTACCTGGGGGTTGGGTGAGCTGGAGCTGGATTGACCTCAGAGTTGCCCCCAGGATCTTGTGGCTGGACTGCCCCTTCTTGCCCTGGGAAAAATGGAAAACACTCTTAGCTTGGTGATTTCAGGCAGCTTTCTGTTAAAAAATCTTTATTCTTGTCTGTGTACTGTGAAACCTTCGAAGTGACCTGGTCACTTTAATATCTGGGCCCCCTCCCTGGACAGCTGAAAGCACAGTAGCACTCCGTTCAACAGAAGGAATTGCCCTTGCTTTCTCTCAGAAGCTCCAGGGGTGAGCAGACCCCTTTGAAGTCCTCGAACTGAGAGGAAATGTCAGTTTGACTGGAAAGAATTCCATTTTGTAGGCTGATTGATAGCTTCAGAGCAGATCAAACAGTTCATTGGTGATTCAGTCCAGAAAGCCTGAAGTACTTCCTCTTTTCAATATGGCTGCTCGCTCAGGTTTCGTCTAAAGTTTATTTATGAGTGTCACAAGTACGCTTACATTAACACTGCAATGAAGTTACTGTGAAAATCACTTTGTCAGGGAGGCAAAGGTTTTTTCATTCTTCATGACTCCCCAGTGATTTCTGTTGGATCGTGCTCGTGTCTGATGTCGGGGATGGGGAAGCAGTGGGTTTGTTGGCGAAGTATGTTCTGTTTGGTCAGACTGGTGGCCCTCACTGTTGAGAAAGGCCTTCAGGAGAGGGGAAAAGAAGGTGGCACAGTGATTAGCACCACTGCCTCACTGCGCCAGGGCACCAGGTTCAATTCTGTCCTTGGGTAACTGGCCAGAATTTTATCGCCTTGCCCACCCCAAGGCCTCTGATGGGTGTGGTGCTAAAATCTGACATCTGTGTGGTGTTTGCACATTCTTCCTGTGTCTGCGTGGGTTTCCTCCGGGTGCTCCAGTTTCCTCCTACTGTCCAAAGATGTGCAGGTTATTGGCCATGCTCAATTAACCCTTAGTGTTCAAAGATGTGCAGGTTAAGTGGATTGGCCATTACCAAGGGGCAGGATTATGGGAATAGGGTGGGATAGGCAGAGTGCTCTTTTAGAGAGTCAGTTCAGATTCAATGGGCTCCTTGTGGGGATTCTATGAATTCAATCGGGGGGGAAAGAATTATAATAAATGGTCTCAGAATGTCATAAAGAGTGAAAATGAAGACTGAGCCATTGCAGAAGTAGCAAAATTATTTTCCTAATGATCGGGTGGTTTCAAAATTATATACTTATAATGGAACATAATTTTTCTTAACACCAGTTCACTGTATAACAGTCCAAGGTCATTCTGATATATATATAGTCTGCCACATTATTCTCATCCAAGCCCAAATCTGCATTACTATAAGGTGCAGTAAATGAGGAGCATTGATGAATCAGTAACATTAGGAATGTTATTAAGAGCCTAATCATAATGTGGCAATCAGTGTTTTAAAATTGTAAATTAGCTAACTGGTCTTGAAAGTGGGTTTTGATTCTCGTGTCTCTTAATGCCGAGTTCTTGTCTGGATCTGGGGATTACTGATTATTCAGTTACATGGAGGCAGCTTGTGTCACTATATGAGGCATAGATAGGGTTGACAGCCAGGATCTTTCTCCCAGAGTTGAAATGTCCAATACTAGGGGGCATGCACATAAAGTGAGAGGAGGGAATGCTCAAAGGAGATGTCAGGGGCAAGTTTTTTACACAGAGAGTGGTAGGTGTTTGGAACACGCCACCAGGGGTGATGGTGGAAGCAGATACAGGTACAGTGTTTAGCACTGCTGCCTCACAGCACCAGGGACCCAGGTTCGATTCCCAGCTTGAGTCACTGTCTGTGTGGAGTTTACACATTCTCCCCGTGCCTGCATGGGTTTCCTCTGGGTGCTCCGGTTTCCTCCCACAGTAAAAGATGTGCGGGTTAGGTGCATTGGCCATGCTAAATTGACTCTAGTTTCGGGGGGATCAGCTGGGTAAATATGGGAGTTCCAGGGTTAGGGTGGGATTGTTGTTGGTGTAGGCTCAATGGGCTGAATGGCCTCCTTCTGTACTGTAGGGATTCTGTGATACAATAGGGGCATTTAAGGGGCTTTTAGATAAGTACATAAATAATAGCCAGCATAATTAAGAACTCCACACACCCCAAACATTCTCTCTCCCATCTTCTTCCGTCGGGAAAAAGATACAAAAGTCTGAGGTCACGTACGAGCAGACTCAAGATCAGATTCTTCCTGCTGCCATCAGACTTTTGAATGGGCTTACCTTGCATTGAATTGATTTTTCTCCACACCCTAGCTATGACTGTGACACAACATTCTGCACTCTCTCCTTTCCTTCATAGTGAACGGTGTGTTTTGTCTGTACAGTGCGCAAAGAACAACACTTTTTACTATATGATAATACATGTGACAATAATAAATCAAATCGAATCAAATGATTATGCAAGGAATAGAGGGGTGTGGACCAAAGGCAGGCAGAAGGGATTAGTTTAATTTGGAGTCATCTTGTGGGCTGAAGGGCCTGTACTGTACTGCTCTATGTTCTATAATGATGTGGAGATTGGATTGGGGTAAACACAGTAAGACGTCTCACAACATCAGGTTAAAGTCCAACACCAGTACAGAAGGAGGCCATTCAGCCCACTGAGCCTGCACCAACAACAATCCCACCCTAACCCTGGAACACTCATATTTATGATGTGATTATACTTAAACCCGGTGTTGTCAGACTTCTTACTGTGTACACCCATACTGACCCAGCTGATCCCCCCGAAACTAGAGTCAATTTAGCATGGCCAATGCACCTAACCCGCACATCTTTTACTGTGGGAGGACCTGGAGGAAACCCATGCAGGCACGGGGAGAACGTGTAAACTCCACACAGACAGGTTTATCTGGCGTTTGCCAGCAAATAAACCTGTTGGACTTTAACCCGGTGTTGTGAGACTTCTTACTGTGTTTTATAATGCCAGGGCTAATGTGTTCCTCGACTTTCAGCGCTCACAGACCCTTTAGACACACAACAGCGACTCTTACGCCTGGGGATCTTGTCCTTTTTTTGGGCAGCATTTCAAACGTTTTAGATTATAATATTTTTCATGTAGAAAACAACAGTTGCTCTGTGATCCGGGCAGGGATCCGCAGCTGTGCCAGTCAACCTCAGCCAATGCTACATTCTTTTACTTTTGCTTAGCTGCAATATGTGGCACAGTGAGATGGTGCCAAGATTTAAAGGGCTGATTAGTTGCCCTAAGAACATAAGAACATAAGAAATAGGAGCAGGAGTAGGCCATCTAGCCCTTTGAGCCTGCCCCGCCATTCAATAAGATCACGGCTGATCTGTCGTGGCTCAGTTCCACATTCCCGCCCTCTCCCCATAACCCTTAATCCCCTCGCTTATCAAAAACCCATCAACCCGCATCTTAAAAATATTTAGCGAGGCAGCCTCCACCACTTCAACAGGCAGAGAATTCCAGAGATTCACCACCCATTGAGTGAAGAAGTTCCTCCTCAACTCCGTTCTAAACCGCACCCCCCTTTATCTTGAGGCTGTGCCCTCTAGTCCTATTATCCTTTCTGAGCGGGAAGAGTCTCTCCACCTCTATCCTATGCATCCCATTCATCATCTTATACGTCTCAATGAGATCTCCCCTCATTCTTCTAAACTCTAACGAGTACAAGCCTAGTTTATTCAGCCTCTCCTCATAGCTCAACCCCCTCAACTCCGGTATCAGCCTAGTAAACCTCCTCTGCACTCCCTCCAAGGCCAAAATATCCTTGCGTAAGTACGGCGCCCAAAACTGCACACGGTACTCCAGCTGCGGCCTCACCAATGCCCTATACAGCCGCAGCAAGACCTACCTACTTTTATATTCAATCCCCCTCGCTATGAAGGCCAGCAAATGAGGGGCAGGCAGTGCTGTCACTTGGCCAGCAATCCCAGGTTCGAATCCCCGCCGGGGCAGATAATAAAATTGAAATTCCAGAAAAATCTGGAATTAAAAAACCTGTTGTAAAAGTCCATCACCCATCATTACCTGGTCTGGGATCCCAGCAATGTGGTTGGCTCTTAAATGATCCGGCAATCCCAATTAAGGATAGGCAATAAATCACATCCCATGAATTAATTTACAGCGCGGCATTGTGGCCTAGTGGTTAGCACTGCTGCTTCACAGCGTTGGGGAGCTGGGTTCAATTCTGGCCTCAGGTGAGCGTCTGTGTGGAGTTTGCACATTCTCCTTATGTCCACGTGGGTTTCCTCCCACACTCTGTGTTGGTCATGCTAAATTGCCCCTAAGTGCCCCAAAATGTGTGGGTCAGGTGGATTAGTGGGTTAAATGCGGTTACAGGGATAGGGCAGGGGAATGGGTCTGAGTAAAATGATCTGTCGGGGAGTTGGTGCAGATTCGATGGGCCGAATGGTCTCCTTCTGCTCTGTGTTACAGCATCCAAGCTTTATAAATGTCTCCTTCTGCACTGTAGGAATACTATGACTGTATGAAACATTGCTGCTTTCCACAAGTAGATGCGGGTCTCCGCACTGAGCATCACGCAGCTGTTTAGCTGACCTATAACGTACATTCACGAGTTAGTCTTGTCATTGAATTTCTCTCCATCTACCGCCCCCAGTGTTTTATTAGATAATTTGGTTGCTATGCAGGTTTTCTGAGTGGGTGGATATCAGGGGATCTAAAACAAATTAATTTAGCGGTGATTCAAGTAATGAGTTGTCTTCACGATATTACAGGCACACTCCGAAAGGTATAAATACGACACGGAGTTTAAAGATAATGAGATGTTTATAAAGCTTGGATGTTGTAACACAACAATGTCTTTGAGACATGAACACAGTAAGAAGTCTCACAACACCAGGTTAAAGTCCAACAGGTTTATTTCGTAGCAAAAGCCACTAGCTTTCAGAGTGCTGCTCCTTCATCAGGTGAGTGGGAGTTCTGTTCACAAACAGGGCATATACAGACACAAACTCAATTTACAAAATAATGGTTGGAATGTGAGTCATTACAGGTAATCAAGTCTTAAAGGTACAGACAATGTGAGTGGAGAGAGGTTAAGCACAGGTTAAAGAGATGTGAATTGTCTCCAGACAGGATAGTTAATGAGATTTTGCAAGCCCAGGCAAGTCACGAGGGTAAAGAAAAACTCCATACCTGTAAAGACTTGCATTCCAACCATTATTTTATAAATTGAGTTTGTGTCTTTATATGCCCTGTTTGTGAACAGAACTCCCACTCACCTGATGAAGGAGCAACGCTCCGAAGGCTAGTGTCTTTTTGCTACCAAATAAACCTATTGGACTTTAACCTGGTGTTGTGAGACTTCTAATTGCGTTTATTCCAGTCCAACGCTGGCATTTCCACATTTGAGACATGACTCAGACTTGTAGTTAGCTCTGATCCTATCACCCTCATTGGTTTAGTTATTTGACTTGTTGGTGCAGTTTGTAGTACTGAAGTTTGCTTTTGAATATTCATAGTGCGTTGAGCAAGATCTTCATTGCAGCAACTGGAGTATTGTGTATAGTTTTGGTCTATGAAAGGATATACTTGCCATAGCGGGAGTGCAGTGAAGGTTCACCAGGCTGATAGTGGGGTTGTCAGGGCTGTCCTTCATAGCTAGAAGCTTCATAGAATTCCTACAGTGCAGAAGGAGGCCATTCAGCCCATTGAGTCTGCACCGACCACAATCTCACCCAGGCCCTATTCCTGTAACCCCACATATTTACCCTGTTAATCCCCTGACACTAGGGGTCAATTTAGCATGGCCAATCAAACTAATCCGCACATTTTTGTAGTGTGGAAGGAAACCGGAGCACCGGAAGAAACCCATGCAGACACAAGGAGAATGTGCAAACTCCATACAGAGAATGACCTGAGCCGGGAATTGAACCCAGATCCCTGGCACTGTGAGGCAGCAGTGCTAACCACCGTGCTGCTTGTTCTATGGTTCGACAGCGCCTGTATTCACTAGAGTTTAGAAAGAACAAGAGGAGACCTGATGGAAACATATCAAATTCTTACGGGGCTGGACAGATTGGATGCAGGAGGATCTTTTCCCTGGATGGGGAATCTAGAACCGGGGGGCACAGTCTCAGAATACGGAATGGACCATTTAGGACTAAGGTGAGGAATAATGTCTCCATTTAAAGGGTAGTGAATTTGTAGAATTCTCTACCACAGAGGAGTGTCATTGTACATATTCAGGAAAGAGATAGATAATATCATAGAATCGTAGAACCCTACAGGGCAGAAAGAGGCCCTTTGGCCCATCGAGTCTGTACCGAACACAATCCCATCCAGGTCCTACATTTGGAGAGGTTTGACATGATCAGGAATAGTCAGCATGGATTTGTCAAGGGCAGGTCGTGCCTTACAAGCCTAGTTGAGTTCTTCGATAATGTGACTGAACACATTGACGAAGGAAGTGCCGTGGACGTAGTGTACATGGACTTCAGCAAGGCGTTTGATAAGGTCCCCCATGCAAGACTTCTTGAGAAGGTGAGAGGGCATGGGATCCAAGGGCCTTTGGCCTTGTGGATCCAGAACTGGCTTGCCTGCAGAAGGCAGAGAGTGGTTGTGGATGGGGCTTTTTCTGAATGGAGGTCAGTCACCAGCGGAGTGCCTCAAGGATCTGTTCTGGGACCCTTGTTGTTTGTCATTTTCATAAATGACCTGGATGAGGAAGTGGAGGGATGGGTAAGTAAGTTCGCTGATGACACGAAGGTCGGTGGTGTTGTGGATGATCTGGAAGGATGGCAAAAGTTGCAGCAGGACATAGATAGGATGCAGGACTGGGCGGAGAAGTGGCAGATGGACTTCAACGCGGATAAATGTGTTGTCGTCCATTTTGGCAGAACCAACGGGATGAACGAGTACACTATTAAGGGCAGAAGTCTGAGTAGTGTTGAGGAGCAGAAGGATCTTGGGGTCCGGGTCCACAGGACTCTTAAATCGGCCTCGCAGGTGGAGGAGGTGGTCAAGAAGGCGTATGGTGTACTGGCCTTCATTAATCGAGGGATTGAGTTTAGGAGTCGGGAGGTAATGCTGGAACTTTATAAGACCCTTGTCAGGCCTCATTTGGAGTATTGTGCGCAGTTCTGGTCGCCTCACTATAGGAAAGATGTAGAAGCTATTGAAAGGGTGCAGAGGAGATTTACAAGGATGTTGCCTGGACTGGGAGGCATGCCTTATGAAGTTAGGTTGAGGGAGCTGGGACTCTTTTCCCTGGAGAGACGAAGGTTGAGAGGCGACCTGATAGAAGTTTACAAAATGTTGAGAGGGATAGATAGGGTGGACTCTCAGAGGCTATTTCCCCGGTTTGAAATGGTCGCTACGAGAGGACACAGATTTAAGGTGCGGGGAGGGAGGTTCAGAAGTGATGTTAGGGGTAAGTTTTTCACTCAGAGGGTGGTGAGTGAATGGAATCGGCTGCCGTCAGTGGTGGTGGAGGCGAACTCGCTGGGGTCTTTTAAAAGACTTCTGGATGAGTATATGGGGTTTAATGAGATTGAGGGTTATAGATAGGTCTGTAGGTTGGTAGGTGATGTGGTCGGCGCAACTTGTGGGCCGAAGGGCCTGTTTGTGCTGTAGTGTTCTATGTTCTATGTTCTATGTACCCCAATATCCCTACATATTATACCCACTAATACCGCTAACCTGCACATCCCTGGACATTAAGGGGCAATTTCTTAGCACATTACATTAGATTTTAATGGCATCAAGGGATATGGGGAGAAAGTGGGAATGTGGCATTGAGATCGGTGGCGGGATCTTCCGTCCGCGCTCACCCGGAAATTCCTGCCCGAGGTCAATGGACTTTTGCATGGTCTGTCCCCACCTATTACGATTCCTGTGGCAGCGGGACAGGAAAATTCCAAGGATCAGCCGTGATCATAGTGAATGGCGGAACAGGCTCGAAGGGCGGAATGGCCTACTCCTGCTCCGATGTTCCTAACTAAGATCTCGAGCATTGAATGGAACTTGGCTATAACTTGTGATTTCTTTTAATCCAGTAGTCAAAGAAGTTTTTGACATTATTTTTATTGCTAATGTTTACGATTAAATTCCTGTTCAGTTTGTGAATTCAGTCATCATCTCATTTGGCACCAACATGTAGGTCGCTGAAGCTAATGCTGTTTGAATAATGCTGCTCTGCTGCACTCTTAATGTCAGGCTTCAGCCAACAGTGTACTGCTGCCCAGAACCAGCTTAAAGCACTCAAATATTCCAAGGTTCCCTGGTTCCCAATTTGATGATTCAGTTGACTTGAGCCTGACAGAAATCTCACATATTCTGTTCCATGGTTCATCAGTCAAAGGTGTCAAGTGACTCACCAGTTGAGAGTAGGCTATAGATTAGTTTCAATGACTTTGTGCAAGAGTGATCAAGCAGGAAGAGCTATGTACCCCTCTATTTATTGCAGATGCCACTGTGCCCGCTCTATAGGGTAGCTGCCCTGCTGATGTTTCTGCCCTTTAGTCAGGAAATTCAGATTTCTCTTTCACATTGCACGTACCCCATTGCGTGTTGGGAGATGAATTTTAAATGAGGCTCCAAATTGACCTTCCTTATGAGTTCTGATCCTGCAGAATAGCAGGAATGTGCATCGCACAGTGGTTGGCACAGTGCTTAGCACTGCTGCCTCACAGCGCCAGGGATCCGGGTTCGATTCCTGGCTTGGGTCACTGTCTGTGCGAAGTCTGCATGTTCTCCCCGTGTCTGTGTGGGTTTCCTCCGGGTGCTCCGGTTTCCTCCCACACTCCAAAAGATGTGCTAGTTAGGTACATTGACTATGCTAAATTCTCCCTCAGTGTACCCAAACAGGTGACTGGGGGATTTTCACAGTAACTTCATTGCAGTGTTAATGTAAGCCTACTTGTGATTTATAAATATACTACAAAAAAAAACTAATTCTATGGTTTCACACTGTAATGCACAGTTGTATAATATGTGGCTATGTCAAATCAGATTTAACCCAACATTTGCAGTCCTTCAATATTTATTGTCTCACCAAAACGTTGCCTTTATTTGTGTTTTAACAGAAGACTGAGAGCCTTAGCTATTGAATTTTGATTTGATGGACACGCTCTCACCCTGCCAAGTTATTCTCCTGTCAAAGTCAGCCTTTTCTCCTCGCGAGCGGAGCTTACCATTTATTTAATCGAGATCAGCCCGCTAGGCTCAGAGTTCCTCAGGTATGGCACAGTGGTTAGCACTGCTGTCTTGCAGCCCCAGGGACCTGGGTTCGATTCCTGGCTTGAGTCATTGTCTTTGCAGAGTCTGCGCGTTCTCCCCATGTCTGTGTGGGTTTCCTCCCACAGTCCGCAAGATGTGCTGGTTAGGTGCATTGGCCATGGTAAATTCTCCCTCAATGCACCCGAACAGATGCCGGAATGGGAGATTTTTGCAGTAGCTTCATCGCAGTGTTAATTTGTGACAATAATAATAAATTAATAATAAATACTGTGTGATGGAAATAACATTTCTCCATTCCGGGCTAACACTTGTTGACATTGAGATATTTGCCTTGGAAGGCTGCCCAGGCTGAGATGCCAATAATCAGACCCCATTGCGTGTTGGGAGATTAATTTTCAATGAGGCTCCAAGTTGACTTTCCTTACGAGTTATGATCCCGCAGAGTAGCAGGAATGTGCTTGGTCTTCCAC
Source organism: Carcharhinus amblyrhynchos (assembly GCF_965287045.1). NCBI lineage: Eukaryota > Metazoa > Chordata > Chondrichthyes > Carcharhiniformes > Carcharhinidae > Carcharhinus > Carcharhinus amblyrhynchos. Next base: position 8,090,978 of record NC_137341.1, on the reverse strand, counting down.
CAAGTTAGCAGATGAAGGCATTAGCCTGTCCATCCATGTCAGAGCTAGCTGATTTTCTGCTCTCTACCACAGATGAGTTGCAGGGTATCATTTTAAATGAGGCCCAGGGCCAACTTTGTTCAGGGTCTCAGGCTGGTGCTCAGCTGTGTGTGGTTTGGGATACAAGTTGTATTTCCCCTCTACTAACTATGTTGCAATAATCCAAAACTAACCTCCCTGTTCCAATCTTTCCCCATTGCCATAAACACAGTAAGTAGTCTCACAACACCAGGTTTAAGACCAACAGGTTTATTTGGTAGCACGACTATTTACTCTGCCTACCCCATTGCCGTAGCTTAGGTAGACAAGCGACAGTAAATTGCATCTTAGTGTCCTAAGACATTGGATCAGATGGCAAAAATCTTGGTCAGAAGACAAAGAACAAAGAATAAGGAACAATACAGCACAGAACAGGCTCTTTGGCCCTCCAAGCCTACACCAATGATGTGTTCCTAACTAGACCATCCGTTTGTATCTCCCTATTCTCAGTCCGTTCATGTGGCTATCTAGATAAGTCTTAAATGATCCTCGAGTGGCTGCCTCAACCACCTTGCTTGGCAGTGCATTCCAGGCCCCCACCACCCTCTGTGTAATATACGTCCCCTGCATATCTGTATTGAACCTCACCCCCTTACCTTGAACTCGTGAGCCCTTGTGTTTGTCATTTCCGACCTGGGAAAAAAACTTCCAACTGTCCTTCATAATTTTATAAACTTCTATTAGGTAGCCCCTCAACCTCCATCTTTCTGGGGAGAACAACCCTAGTTTACCCAATCTCTCCACATAGATAAGACCCTCCATACCAGGCAACATCCTGGTAAACCTTCTCTGCACTCTCTCCAAAACCTCCACGTCTTTCTGGTAGTGTGGCGACCAGAACTGGAAGCAGACATAGGTTAAAAGAGGAAAACAAAGAGAGAAGTGGAGGGAATTTTGGGAGCTTGGGGCCTAGCCAATGGAAAGCACAGTCACCAATGGTGGAGCAATTCTGATTGCGAATGCACAAGAGGCCAGAAATGAAACCGTAACTTATCCACTTTTCTATGAAAAGACACAACATGTCACTTCCTTCAACCACCTTATTTGTAGAGTTAACTCCAATTGCCTTCAGGGAATGTTCCTGGTAACTTGTCACCTCTTAGTGACAATGCAAACTTGATAATTCCTGATCGATGACTGGAGGATCTAATTTATCCCTACTGACCTCCATCAAAACCCTTCATCATTTCAAAAAACATCGATCAAATCTTTCTGGAGCCTTATCTGCTCCCTTGATAAAAGTCCCATTCTCTCAAGTCTCTCTTCAAAGCTACAGTTACCCATCACTTGTGTCATATTGGTGACTATACTTCATACTTGCTATGTTTTTCATATCCTTTCTATAATAGGGCTTGAATCGGGCAAGGTGGCACAGTGGTGAGCACAGCTGCCTCACTGTATCAGAGGTTTGGGTTCGATTCCAGTCTCGGGTCACTGTCTGTGTGGAGTCTGAACGTTCTCTCCCTATCTGCGTGGGTTTGTTCCGGGTGCTCTGGTTTCCTCCCACAGACCAAAGATGTGCAGGTTAGTTGGATTCGCCATGCTAAATTGCCCCTTATTGTCAGGGGGATCTGCAGGGTAAAGGTGGGGTTACGGGATAGAGTTTGGGTGGAATTGATGTTGGTGTAGGATCCAGTGCCTGAATGGCCTCCTTCTGTACTGTAGGGTTTCTGTGGTTCAATGATTCTATGATTCTAAGATTATAGAATCCCTACAGTGCAGAAAGAGGCCATTCGGCCCATCGAGTGTGCACCGACAATAATCCTACCCAGGCCCTCTCCCTGTAATCCCACATATTCACCCCACTAATCCCTTAAACCTACGCATCCCGGGATAGTAAGAGGCAATTTAGCACAGGCAATGCACCTAAACCGCACATCTTTGGACTATGGGAGGAAACTGGAGGAAACCCACGCAGACACGGGGAGAACATGCAAACTCCAGACAGACAGTGACACAAGCCAGAAATCGAACCCCGGTCCCTGGCGCTGTGAAGGAACAGTGGTAACCTTTGTGCTGCTCAGTTCAAGGGCAACTAGGGATGGTAATAAATGCTGGCCCAGCCCGTGATGCCCATGTCCACTGAATGAATAAAAAAAAGTTAAATATTGCTTGAAAGTATGCCTGTGAGCTGCCGTTACCACGCCAAAGGCACTATATAAATTCAGCCTGTTGTTGATGTAATAAAAGGCCTGAAGTCTTGTAAAATGAGTTTCGGAGAGATGGGGAATGAGTTTAGGATTGGGTTTCCAGGCGTGGTAATCTCTAGATTACCTGGGGAAGCACTGGAATGAGGAAAGACAGGAAGGTGAGACATCAAAGCTTTTCCAGGGATTAGAACATAGTCAGACAGATGGACTTTATTCTGCAAAGACAGTCCCCGTTTGAGCAGGCAGGATACTGGCAAAGTGGTTAAATCGGGAGGTGGCGAGGCACTGACCTCGGAGAGGGGTTGTGAAAACAAACTGAAGAAGACCAGTGAGCAGTGAAGGAAGAAACAGACGAGGGTAACATTCACGCAGGAAACAATTTAGCGAGAGGGATATGAAGAGTGAAATCAAACGGATTAGTTATAAACAGGGCAAAGTCCGAAAGGGGTGGCTTAGAGCAAAAAGCATGGGAAAAGGAAAATTGTTAAATAAAGTGAAAAGGTTAAAACGAGACTGTGGGAAATAAACTGGGGCAACTGGAAGCAATTATTTGACAGGAAGGTTTAGATTTAATAGCATTAACAGAAACCCGGCTGCAAGAATGGGAAATAAGCACGTTGGGATATAAAACCGTTTGGAATGGATAGTGAAGACAAGGGGGGAAGGGGAATAGTGAAGGAGGCAACATTTACTGTGAGAGATTTGGCATGAGCAAGAAGAGATATCGTCGGTGTCAACTGGATAGAATGTAAATGTTTGGCTTTTCGACAAGTGGAGAGTGCTGATCTGCCTCTCTGTCCTAGTGGATCCAGAGTCCACTTGAATCCGGCCAACATGTTGCATACATCAGACAAGCAAGTCAAGGTGGTTCTCCAGTTTTCAGCCACCCGAATTGCTGGTCAGCAGGAACGATTGGCAATAGCTTTAGGTGGTTTCCTGAGTGGGTGCTGGGCTGGGAGAGAAGACGAGGCTGAAAGGTGGCACGGTGGTTAGCACTGCTCCCCCACAGTGCCAGGGTCCCAGGTCCGATTCTGGCCTTGGGTGACTGTCTGTATGGAGTTTGCACATTCTCCCTGGGTTTTCTCCGGGTGCTCCGGTTTCCTCCTACTCCAAAGATGTGCAGGTTAGGTCGATTGGCCCTGCTAAATTGCCCCTTAGTGTCCAAAGATATGTAGGTTACGTGGATTGGCCATGTTAAATTGCCCCTTTGTATCCAAAGATGTGCAGGTTAGGTGGATTGGCCGTGCTAAGTTGCCCCTTAGTGTCCAAGGATGTGCAGGTTAGGTGGATTGACCATGTTAAATTGCCCCTTAGTGTCCAAGGATGTCCAGGCTAGATGGGTTGGTCATGTTAAATTGCCCCTTAGTGTCCAAGGATATGCAGGTTAGGTGGATTGGCCATACTAAATTGCCCCTCAGTATCTAAAGATGTGCAGGTTAGGTGGATTGGCCATACTAAATTGCCCCTCAGTATCTAAAGATGTGCAGGTTAGGTGGATTGGCCATACTAAATTGCCCCTTAGGGTCCAAGGATGTGCAGGTTAGGTGGACTGGCCCTGCTGAATTGGCTCTTAGTATCAGAAATGTCTAGGTTAGGTAGATTAGCCATATTATGGGTATAGGGCAGTATGGAGGACCCGGGCGGGATGCTGTTTCGGAGAATCGATACAGACTCTTAGGCCGGATGACCTCTTCTGCACTTGTACGGATGCTATGATTCTAGGGATAACAGCATGGTATTTTCAGAGGACTCTTCCTGTCCACACAAAACTGAATTAAAATGTAAATCTCTCGGACATTTTTTGGTTGTAATGATGCAAGCTCCAATCAGTTCTTTCACTTGGGGTGCTTTGTACATCAGAGCACCCTGACTGCTGAAAGGAATCTAGCCGCTGGAACAGATACGATCGGTTCTCAGCATTAGGTCCCTGTGACAGTGCTGGTCAGTAAGATCACTAACCCTAGCTGGAAGCCAGTACTGATACCGATAGCTTCAAATCCAGTTTGTTTGCAGGTTAACAGTCAAGGAAGTTCTTTTTTCGTAAAAACAAAATGCTGCAGAATGCTGGAAATCTGAAATAAAAACAGAAAAAGAATTGCAGGGTAAACTCTGGCAGAGCTTGTGGAGAGAGAAGAATTGTGATTCTAACATGACTCTCTTATAAAACTTGTTGGAAGTTTTATCTGGGGATGTATTACAAACCTTCAAACTGTCGGGAGGCAGTGACAGAGGAAATCTACAGTCAGGTCGTAGAGATGAGTCAGACGAAGAAAGTGACTGTGCTGGGAGGTTTTTATTCTCCTGCTCTTCAACTGGACCAGACAGGGAGTCAAATGAGAAAGGGGAATGGAATTCATCCAACTTGTGCAAGATAAATATGATAAAGTCCATAGAACGAAGTCTCACAACACCAGGTTGAAGTCCACAAGTTTATTTTGTAGAAACTTGTTGGACTTTAGTCTGGTGTTGTGAGATTTCTTACTGTGTTTACCCCAGTCCAACGCCGGCATCTCCACATCAAAGCCCATAGAGTCATGCAGTTTTACAGCATGGAAACAGGCCCTTTGGCCCAACTTGTCAATGCGCCCAGTTTTTAACCACTAAGCTAATCCCAATTGCTCGCATTTGCCCATATCCCTCTGTACTCATCTTACCCATGTAACTGTCTAAATGTTTCTGAAAGACAAAATTGTACCTGCCTCTACTACTGCCTCTGGCAGCTCGTTCCAGACACTCACCACCCTCTGTTTGAAAAAAATTGCCCTTCTGGACCCTTTTGTATCTCTCCCCTCTCACCTTAAACCGATGCCCTCTAGTTTTAGACTCCCCTACCTTTGGGAAAAGATATTGACTATCTCGCTGATTTATACCCCTCATTATTTTATAGACCTCTATAAGATCACCCCTCAGCCTCCTACGCTCCAGGGAAGAAAGGTCCCAGTCTCTCCTTATAACTAAAACCATCAGGTCCTAGTCGCACTTGAGTAAATCTGGGTTTAAGTTTAAGAGGAAAGGAAACACAGTCAATAGAAAATCGAAAATACCAGGCTAGGTTGAGATAGATTTTAAGGAGATGAGGATGGAGATAGCTGGATATAATGACTGTAGATTAACAGAATGATGATTTGCGTAAACTGAGATTGCGAAATGAATGTTGGCTGGAATTCTCCGGCCATTCATGCTGGTGGGATTCTCTGGTCCCACCAGCCGTGCAGCCTTGCCTGTGGGTTTCTCACCGGTGTGGGGTGACATCAATGAGAATTCCCACTGACGTAGACATGATGTAGAGACATCTCTTTAACCTATGCGAATGCTATCTCCACTCACGCTATCTGCATCTTCAAGACATGAATAGCAGGTTAGCTGCAAAGACTTGCATTCTAATCAGTATTCTGTAAAGAGTATGTGTCTTTATACGCCTTTCTCTGATCGAACTTTGCACACACCTGACGAAGGGACACCGTTTCCGAAAGCTTGTGGGTTTACTATCAGATAGACTGGTTGGACTTTAACCTGGTGTTGTCAGACTTCATACGGTGAATTCTCACTGACAGCAGCAGGACCAGAGAATCCCACCGCTGGCAAACCACTCGCCAACGGAAAACGCACGACTGGGAGGGCTGGAGAATCTCAGCCAGTGAAGGAAACTTGTTATAGATTGCAATGGTTGAATGGAAAATTAGAATGGAGTGAATGGCCTCCTTCTGCACTGTCGGGATTCGAAGGTTCTACGATGAGAAGGCAATTATCATTGAAGAGGAGGACTTTTAAGGACCATAAGAACAATGATGATGGAAAACCTGACGGGGAAGTTGAGAAAAGGAGCAAAATGAATGGGGATGAGGGATAGAAAGAGGAAAATATCGAAAGAACAGTGAAGTGCAACACCCGGCCACAATATGTGAGTCTCTCTGTGGGCTGTACGCATGACTGGCCCAGTTCTATCCGAGCACATAAAGGGCTCCCTCAGCATTTCAGTTGGAGACTGAGGAGTGGTCCTGGGAATCTGGGCGAGCCTCGCCTCTAAGTGTGTGGGGGTTGTGGAGAGGTTGTGTGGGTGGAGGGGGGGGGGTGGTGGAGTAACTCTCGTTTCCCTGGCAGCCGAACCTGTGTTCTGCGGTGGGCAGAATAGTGGGAGCTGTTTGGCACAGCGGGAATGAATCATAATCGCTGCCTGGAACCCTGCCAGGGACTTGCATCGCTCTGATTACTGACCAGCTGCACACTGATGGAATGAAATCTTTTCCCTGTTCATGAATTCTCCTGGGAGCACATTTCTAACCCTGACTGTCTACCCGCAAGGGAAGACGGCGAAACCCCCTGAGCTCTTTCGTTCCATCTGCTGGCACTCATCGGAAAAGGATTGTCGTTGTTGGCTCCTGCATCAGGGGGCTGGGGGTATCATCAATGGCGTGTAGATGTATTTATGGCTTGCAGACTGAGAAATGTGAGAAATATCCTCTGTCGAACCTGAAGCGAACCGGAATTCAAGAAGTTAATCAGAGTGATGTGAGAGATGCCAGGCTCGGCTGTCAACTGGCTGGAGGGTTAAGATCTGACGTGGGGGCGAATTTGAAATTGGGGTTCTGGAAGTCTCCTGGGACAGTGTAACATTTTCCAAGGGCTGTTTGCAGGGCGGGTTTGGGGATCCTACTCACCACCACTTAATGGTACACTTTGCTCACTCAGGAACTTGTTAAGGGCCAACCCCTTTGGGATTGTGGTTTTTCTTTAAAGTTTTTGCATTGAATTCAAATAGTCTGGTTTGCTTTAGTGCCCAGCTATCGGGTTCATTCTCAGGGATTTCAGAGTGTTTTTTTCACTTCCTGGTGAACTGACGCAGCACACAAATCAGCCTGGGCTGATTCGCACTGGGTCCATTCCTTCACTTTTGTGTCGTACCTTCGCGGCTAATTCCTCCCACCTCAACCTCTGGCCGCCTGCTCAAATCGACAGTCCCCAGCTATCGCTGCCGCCTGCCTTTGTGGCTGGGGCCAGGCAGACAGTGCCCAACTTACAGAGGTGTTCGACTCCGCTAATTGGGTGCCGACCTGGCTTCCTGCCAAATTGGGATGTTTATATTCGCAAAAAAAATGTACCAAGTGCTGCCATTGAGACATGGGGTCAGAACCTAGAGGTTTATCCGATGTCGGGTGACCAAGCTTGCTCTGAAAATCTGGCCCTCTCGGAGGAATGTTCCAGGGGGTCCCTCTGGAGGGTCTTGTACTCAGCTGAACTCACCCGGTACAGAGACCACGAAAGACAGCATGTAGTTAAAGAGCAAAAAGAAGTTTATTGCTAATGCATGCATCAGGAGAAAGGATGGCCTTTCTGTTGTAAGAGCACAAGTGAGATCTTCTGAGCACTTTAACTTCCCGCCCAGTTTGTCACCCAAACTGGAGGGTCCAATTACAATATTATATACTATTACCTTAGCCAATAATGCTCTACCTGTCAGCAGCATTAGGGGCCCATTAGTGCACTGAACCTGAAAGTTCTTCCCTCATTACGAGGAAACCTAACTACATAAATCCGGTAGATTCAAGGATATTGCTTTGGAATGTATGGGAGGGACTGCATGAGCTTATGGTTAATGAGGTTGGGACCTCATGCTGATAATGGGACTGGACATAGGCAAGGGAATTGACCTGCAAATTTTAATTGGTAAGGGAAGTGAATTCCCTTGCCTATGTCCAGTCCCATTATCAGCATGAGAAACTGTACCAACCTCGTTAACCATAAGCTCATGCAATCCCTCCCGTCCATTCCAAAGCCCTGATTAATTTGCAGTTGCCTGACTCAAGCTGATAAGGAGATCTGCTCACCCTGTACTCCAATGTCTCCAAAGAATTTGGTCTGTCTACTGCTGTCTACTTCCCATCATGCTGAGCAGTTAGATCGCCCATTGACCAAGGTTTCCAAAACACACTTTGTAACGTTTCAAGTCCATGTAACTCTTCCATAGAACTGAAGAGGGATAGAAATGTGATGAATTATACATCTTCTTGCTGCCTGAATTACTTGGAACACAGTGTGTGTACATTGCGATCCTTGTGCCAATTGATTTTGTTTTTAAGTTTATTTATTAGTCACAAGTAAGGCTTGCATTAACACTGCAATGAAGTTACTGTGAAATAACCTGAGTCGCCACATTATAATATACAGCCAGATGAAAAGTATTCAACTGCCCTCCCTTTCACCTCCAAACAGTCCAAGGTGTGCGGGTTAGGTTGATTGGCCATGTTAAATTGACCCTAGTTTTGGTGGGATTATATGATGTGTACAGTTATGAATGTTGAACCCCTGTAGAGACAAGCAATTTGTAGTTTGTTCAGTGTTTAAATTGCAATTATGCAATTTAATTTCATAACACTTGGTTACATTGTGGTTATACAGACAATACCTTTGCATATTGTATTAGGCATGTGGTGAATCCTTATTCTATATATAAGGCAACTTGTGATCTTCACCTTAACCTAGTCTACTTATTATAACAAATTTAAAATGAGGGGCTTTTATACAATAAGTTTTATATTACCCCCCTTCAGGCCTCCTATTTGAAAAGAGAAACTTGCTACTGAGGCTCTTTGACTCACACTCATCGGGGCAAACACAGTGGTTAGTAATGCTGCCTCGCAGTGCCAGGGTTCGATACCTCGCTGGGGTGACTATCTGTGCGGAGTCTGCACATTCTCCCTGTGTCTACATGGGATTCCTCTGGATGCTCTGGTTTCCTCCTAAAGTCCGAAAGACGTGCTGGTTAGGTGCATTGGCCATGCTAAATTCGCCCTCAGTGTACCCGAACAGGTGCCCGGCTGTGGCGACTCTGGGATTTTCACAGTAACTTCATTACAGTGTTAATGTAAGCCTACTTGCTGTCCTCCGAGGAAAAATCTATGAGGATGGCAATCAGCAGAGCGTGGCAACCCTGCAATGGTCAACTAACTGTCTTGTGGGTTGGACTTAGAATCCAAATGGGTGGCCCTGGGGCTGCAGGTTGCTCCCACTGCTCCAGTTGTTCTGCAGCATCATTAAACCTGGGTTATTTTGCAGTGGGGATTAAAAGTTGAGGGGCTATCAGTGGCACACATCTGTATTGCTTCAGTGGGTATAGTTGTTTCAGGGGCCAGACTGCAAGCATGTCAATGGAGTTGATGCTGAATGGTCTCAGCCGTGGAAGAATGTGCAATGCTTTTTCGAGGGTTTGAGAACAGTTCTTCCGTAAAAACAATAAACATAGCAGCCCTGATAAGATCGCTATGTTACACAGAAGATGTTCTGGCAATCAGCTCGCAAATAAACTTAGATTGAAGTTTGAGTGAAGAGGCATATCAATATTGATCCATTTTCAGATGCTGACTGATCTGCCTTTGCCTTTTCCGATATTTACTGATGTTTCAATCAATACGTGGATAGATTTAATCACTAATAAAAGAAAACATCACCCTCCCACTTGGTTCTACAGATGGAAACCCGGGGCGCAATTTCAGCAAATATAGAATATTTCAGACATGAATGTACTCTGACCTTTACTCATTTTTACAGCCTGATATTTTATAAGTGAAAAAATAGCTCACATTTCAAAAGGAGCTGAAGTCTACATGTCAGTGACAGTGGCAAAGGAATGTTATTTATAACCTTCCACACTTAACCTCATCAGCACTGTCTGTGCACTGGGAGATTGTCATAACATGCTAACTTCCAAAGAGTAAAAGCTTTAAAGTTTATTTATTAGTGTCACAAGTAGGCTTATGAAGTTATTGTGGAAATTCTCTAGTTGTCACACTCTGGCGCCTGTTCAGGCACACTGAGGGAGAATTTAGCACGGCCAATGTGTCGAACCAGCATGTCTTTCGGACTGTGGGAGGAAACCAGCGCATCCGGAGGAAATCCACGCAGGCACGGGGAGAATGTGCAGATAGCTACCCAAGCTGGGAATCGGACCCGGATCGCTGGTGCTACGAGGCAGCAGTACTAACCACTGTGCCACTGAGTAGAGGATGATGCTGTGTGAGCTGTCTTGTTGGGTTGATCAGAAAAAAATCTAAAAGTTAGCCCTGTGTGTTCTTGTTGTCTTTTGGATTTCTGATGCTGGTACTAATCACATTTTAAGCTTAGAAAGGTGTTTAATGCTGGTTATATTGCCTTGGACAAAAGAAGGACTGGTTTGGACTGGTTCTGTTATACATAATACGTCTCTAGTGCAGCGTGAAAAGTGTTCCCCTGGAATACTTAATTAGTTGCTTGCTCTTGACAGATATTTGAAAATAATACAACAAGATGTAGCAGTGAACTCATTTCTTGTGTCTATTTTGCAAGCACAAGTTTTATTGGCTGTAGGCCCAAAAATAGGTTAACAGGAGTACTCAGCAGGCCTGACACAGCTCGGGATGGCTCCTGCTCTGTCCAAGACTGCAAAAAAAATTACCAAGGGTCATGGATAAATCCCAGTCCATCACCCAAACCAGCCTTCCACCATTGAGTATGTCTACACTTCCGCTACCTTGGAAAAGCAGCAGTACAATTAAGCACCCCACACATCCCGGACATTCTCTCTTCCACCTTCTTCCGTTGGGAAAGAGATTCAAATGTCTGAGGTCACGCACCAACCGACTCAAGAACAGCTTCTTCCCCGCTGCTGTCAGACTTTTGAATGGACCTACCTTGCACAGTGGTTAGCACTGCTGCTTCACAGCTCCAGGGCTCTGGGTTCGATTCTCGGCTCAGGTCACTGTCTGTGTGGAGTTTGCACATTCTCCTCGTGTCTGCGTGGGTTTCCTCCGGGTACTCCGGTTTCCTTCCACAGTCCAAAGATGTGCAGGTTAGGTTGATTGGCCATGCTAGGAAACTGCCCCTTCGTGTCCAGGGTAGCGGAAGTTAGAGGATTAGTGGGTATAATATGTAGGCATGTGGGGGTAGGGCCTGGGTGGGATTGTGGTCAGTGCAGACTCGATGGGCCGAAGGGCCTCTTTCTGCACTGTAGGGTTTTATGATCTATGACGCATTAAGTTGATCTTTCTCTACACCCCAGCTATGAATGTAACACTACATTCTGCACTCTCTCCTTTCCTTCTCTATGAACGGTATGCTTTTTCTGTATAGCGTGCAAGAAACAACACTTCTCACTGTATACTACTAATACATGTGACAATCATAAATGCAATCAAATCAAATCAAATCAAAGTCAGGCATCATCTATGGAGAGCGATGCAAATTTAGTCATTCAGGACTTAAAATGTCAGTCAGAATTTTATTCCCTGAGGTGGGATGGAGGTGGGGCATAAAATTACCTGCCTTGGCAGCAGCGCCAAGCCCATTGCATACTCATCCCCACCTGCCATCCCATGGGCATTTATCCTGCCACAGGGAAGATGTTGGGTGGCCCTCCAGTCCATGGGCCAGTTGAGGTCCTTAAGTGGACAATTAATGAACATTTAAGTGTCTGCCCTGCCACTGCTGAGATGTTACCATGACGGTTGAGGCTAGTGCCAAGAATCCAAGAGCGAGGTGAAACCTAGTGGCATTTTCTTGCACTGGAGTGGGCCTATTTGGATTATCAGAGACCCCTCCAAAGTAACCCCCTGTGTTGCTCCTCTCCCTGGTCCTTCCCCCCCATAGACTAGGGCCCTGGATCCTGTGCCACCCTGGAATTAACTTTGTCCGGGTTCCGAGCTCTTCCAGTTGACTGCCCGCAATCCCAGCAGTGGCCACCACCTCCCATTGGCACTGCTGGAGAGAAAGAGAATGTAAGTAATTTGATCGGCCAATGTGGCGATTGTCCCTTTAAGGGCAACACAGCAGTAAAGGGTCGTCGTGCTGAGGTGACCAACTGGGACTCAAAAGGCGTGATCTTCCAGCCGCACTCGCCCCAAGCCTGGAAAACCCCACCCTAAATCAACAAACCTTTACATGGTCCACCCATGCCCGCTATACTTTCTGTGGCTGACGGGATGGGAAAATTCTGCCCAAAGAGTGTGTAATCATCCAGGGGTGGAGCCCTCTACTGCAAGAGGCATACAGGGACCTAGCTGCAACCAGGCCTCTGCTCAACAACTCTTATTATTAAATCCTTTTTGTGTTCATTAATGAAGTCTGTGATTTAAAAAAAAATCATTTACAGAATGTGGGCATGGCTGGCTGGCCACCGTTTTTTGCCCATCCCTCATTGCCCTCCATTTTCAGAGGAGATTTGAGAGTCAACCCCATTGCTGTGGCCCTGAAGTCACATGTAGGCCAGACCAGGTAAGGACAGCAGATTTCCTTCCCTAAAGGACATGAGTGAACCAGATGAGTTTTCCCCACAATGGTTCCATGGTCCTGGATAGATTCTTAATTCCAGGCTTTTCTATTGAATTTAAATTTCACCGCCTGCTGTGGTGGGATTTGAACCTGGGTTCTGGATTACGAGTCCTGTGAAAATACCACTGCTCCACTGCTTCCCCAAGTGAAGGTGCATCAGCTGACAGCTCTTGAACCCAGAATTTTCTCTTGGAAGCCCTAATGCAAGCCAACTGAAAGTCCAATGTTCATTAAATTTAAAGTTTTAAAGTTTAGTTTATTAGTGTCACAAGTTGGCTTGCATTAACAGTGCAATGAAGTTACTGTGAAAATCCCCAAGTCACCACACTCCGGCGCCTGTTCAGATACACTGAGGAAGAACTTAGCATGGCCAATGCACCTAACCAGCATGTCTTTGGACTGCGGGAACGAACCAGAGCACCCGAAGGAAACCCACGCAGACAACGTGCAGACTCCTCATTGATGGTGATCCAAGCTGGGAATCAAACCGGGATCCCTGGTGCTGTGAGGCAGCAGCGCTGACCACTGTGCTGTGCCCGCACCGAACTTTCACACTGCGAGAGTGGGGGTGGCAGGAATGCTGCCCCCATGCGATGCTCATCTGGTCAATTCTGTTTCTCTCCGCCCAGGTACTGCCTGAGCCGCTGAGTACTTGGAAGAGCATTTTCTGTTTTTATTTCAGATTGACAAGCTCTTGCAGTTATTTTTGCCTTAGCATGGGCTGAAGGCATCTCATAAATCATTTGGAAAGGATTGTGAAAAGGTTAAACATTTTGCTGTTTGGAATATGTGCACATTTATTCCAGCTGATTTATTTTGCCTATAGCCTTATCGTCAATGTGGAACTGGTAGCTTGTTAATAATGAGTACACTGGCAAGAGGAACACAGCTGCTCGAGAAACAAAGTACATTTTTGTGACTGCGTGAATGTTTACATGCCGTAAGATGGAAAGGTGCTTGCGCAGTTGACTTACCTGAGCAAAGGGCACCCTAAGTGCTACATATGTTAAAGTATATTTTACTGCTGTTAGATCAGACTTCCATCTGTTGATAACTGTAAACAATACAACACTTCACAACTCATTTATACACAAGTCAAATGCCTTAGATCTTTAATATTGAAGTTGCAATGCCCCCAGTATGTTCCATTAATGATCTGAGGGCGACCTGTCTTTGACATATGGCCACCTGCAAACTTGCCCCTCCTCCTTTCTCCCCTACGTACTCTATGAATGGTATGTTCTGTCTGTACAGTGCACAAGATACAATACTTTACACTAAGCCTGACTTTACCATTCTGATTCTAAGTGCTGAATCTGGGCGCAATTCAGATCCGACTTGGAAACCTGTTCTCAGGCGCACTTAGCCTGAAGAAAAAAATCGCGAGTCTGTATTGCGTTGTGGGCGGGGCCTATCGTTGGAGCCTTTAACTGCGCATGTGCAGTGAAAAAGAAAATTGAAAACCGTACCCTTGTCACATTGCTCCGAGGCAGCAAAAAGCAGATAAAATGGCCCGGGAGCAAAATGTGGGAGTGATGGCCCCCACAGACATCGTCCCGCCCCCACAACGTAACTGTCCCCTTTATCCATCCCCCCAGCTACCCAGACGATTCGCCACCCCCCGACTCCCCCCACCGATTGCCCGCGGAGTGGCAGTGGACTTCCCTCCCCCTCCCTAATGACCGCCTGCAGAGTGGCAGTGGATTCCCCTCCCCTCCAACCCCACGATCATGGCAAATGGTGGAATTTAAATTCAATTAAAAGAAAGAACGGAAAGTCCAATGATGACCATGAAGCCATTGTTGATTGTCAGAAAAACCCATCTGGTTCACCAATGCCCTTTAGCGAAGGAAATCTGCTGTCCCGACCTGCTCTAGCCTATAGGTGACTCGAAACCCACAGCAATGAGGTTGAGGGTGGTACAGTGGTTTGCACTGCTGCCTCTCAGTGTCAGGGACCCAGGTTCAATTCTGGCCTCAAGTGACTGTCTGTGTGGAGTCTGCACATTCTCCCCGTACCTGCGCGAGTTTCCTCCGGGCGTTCCAGTTTCCTCCCGCAGTCCAAAGATTTGTGGGTTAGATTGATTGGCCGTGCTAAATTGCCCCTTAGTGTCAGGGGGATTAGCAGTGTGAGTGTGTGGGTTTATGGGAATAGGTACTTGGTGGGACTGTTGGTGCAAACTCGATGGGCCGAATGGCTCCTTTTGCACTATAGGGATTCTATGACATCGTAAATGGGCTAGTAAACGCAGATTTGTGGCCCCCTATATCTCTAGTTTGGACATCTCTACAGGTGTATGTCAGAAATCATAGAGGAAAGAGAATGTCTAAGCATTCACTGGTGTAATATCCTGTGAGATGGGCATTGACTCACCATGAAACTGTTAACAAGGCAGCACTAAAAAATAATTTGTAAAGAGATAGCCCACTGGACCCAGCTTTATTTTTAAATTTGACAGAATTAAATGGATTAAGTTACACTCTGTTTCGTTGCCTCAGGTCTGAATTCAAGATAAGCTCCAGATGTCAAAGGAAATTTCAGCAGTCTGCTCTTTGAGTCCACAAAACCATTACACAAGCTTTGGAACTGTTTGCAACACATCTGTCTCAGGTTGTGGGCTCAGATCCCATTTTGGGATGTCAATATTTACTCGGTCTTGCAGCTAGCATGGTAAATCGGCACCACTTCTGACTGGCAAAGTTGAACTAAAACATCCTTGGGTGCCAACTCAAGAAGAGCAGAGATTGGAGTTTGTGTCAAGGCCAACATTCTTCCCTTGGACAATATTGCAAAAAAAAAAGCTTGCTTTTCATGGTTTGTTGGACATTGCCTATAAAAGTCACCAGACAGGAGTGTGATGGAATATTTTTCAATTACCTGATTAGAAGCAGCTACACTTGGTTTGATTTGAGTTAATATTGTCAATGTATTGGGATACAGTGAAAAATATTGTTTCTTGCACACTATGCAGACAGAAAATACCATTCATAGAGTACATAGGGGAGAAGGGAAGCAGAGGGTGCAGAGTACGGTGTTACAGTCATAGCAAGGATGTAGAGAAAAATCAGCTTAATATACGGTAGGTCCATTCAAAAACCTGATGGCATCAGGGAAGAAGCTGTTCTTGAGTCGGTTGGTACGTATTCTCAGATTTTGGTATCTTTTTCATGACGGAAGAAGGTGGAAGAGAGAATGCCTAGGGTGCACGGGGTGCATGGATTATGCTGGATGCTTTTCCGAGGCAGCAGCAAGTGTAGGCAGAATTAATGGATGAGAGGCTGGTTTGAGTGATACTGGGCTTCATTCACGTCTCTTGTGGTCTAGGATGGAGCAGGAGTCATTTGAAGTTGTGATGCAGATGCTTTCTGTGGTGCATCTGTAAAAGTCGGTGAGAGTCGCAGCGGACATGCCGAATTTGCTTAGCCTCCTGAGAAAGGAGAGGTGTTGGCGGGCTTTCTTGAATGGGCAATAAATGTACGTCAGAGATATCCCAAACCTGGCTGTGAAGAAGACAGTGTCCCAGAGGGAGCGCTGAATTTTGGAAGCTTTTCAGGTATTTTAATAATACGATTAATTCAAGAATTTTAAATGAATTGTCCACTGAAATCTTATTCTGAAACATATGTGTAAATAAAATGGCCAGAGCAATGGAACAATGTTTGATGGAAAAGAATTAAAGGGAAATTAGATTCTGTGTTAAGTTCTGTTTTGAAGCTCCTCTCCTATTTTCAATAATTAAAAGTGTCAACATCCCCTTTAGATGCCAACCCCATTAATCTGATGCAAAATATTTAAATATACGCTTAAAACAATGAAGCGCTATTAGTGATGAAAGGTTAGTGACTTAAACATTAATCCTGTTTCTCTCTCAAGGCTGCTGCCTGACCTGCTAAGTCTTTTCAGCATTTTATACTTTTTGTTTCAGATTTGCTAGTTTTCCCTATTTGTTCCCATCTAAATTGGAAGCTAAGAAAATGTTACACTCTTAAGAAATTTTTGGATTCATTTGTGATATTCTTCGGTTCAATTTCTTTATTAAACGTTTTCCACAGTTCATAGAATCCCTGCAGTGCAGAAGAAGGCCATTCGGCCCATCGAGTCCACAATCCCGCCCAGGCCCTAGTTCCCCATAACCCAATTTATTTTGCCTACTAACCCTGTGATGCTAAGCGGCAATTTAGCATGGTCCATCACCCTAACCTGCACATCTTTCTGACAATTTTATTCAATTTATTTTGTAACAAAATGACAGTGGACACTTATTAACTCGTTGAGGTAAGTTTATCATTAAAATACCTCGAGTACTGTTCTTGATCATTGAGGGAGAGTGAGGTGGCACGGTGGTTAGCACTGCTACTTCACAGCGCCAGGGACCCAGGTTCGATTTCTAGCTTGGGTCACTGTCTGTGCGGAGTTTCTCCCTGTGTTTGGGTGAGGTTCTTCTGGTTTCCTTCCACAGTCCAAAAGACATGGTGACTAGGTGCATTGGCCATGTTAAATTCTCCCTCAGTGTGCCCGAACAGGCATCGAAGTGTGTCAACTCGGGGATTTTCACAGTAACTTCATTGCGGTGTTAATATAAGCCTACTTGTGACACTAATCAATAAAGGTGCAGGTAGGGGAGATCAGCAAACCTTCAACCATCTACCTGTCAATGATTCAGAGCAATTACGTTGGTCTGCTACAGGTCAACAGAGCAACGACACCATTTGCTAACAATTGAGGCTGGGACCAACTTGTGTCTCAGACCAGAAGTATCAATAGCTGGAACGATCGCTACTGTCTTGTTTTGTATCTGGCTCATTTCCAACTAGCTCTGCCACATTATTTACTGTGCTGCCCACGTCCAAAAGTGATTGATGCTGTGGCCAGCAGGCCATCGCTGTGTCATGTTCTTTCCTATTGATTAAATGTTACCAGGTTGGATCATTTCCAATGATTGAAATGTCGCTGATACTAATTGTTCAACTGACAGCCTTGAAAAATGTGAGTGTAACAATGGGCTGGGTGAACTGAAAGTGAACAGACATGGACTGTCACACCATCAGTTGCCTATTCCCAGGCTCTGTCCCACCTGTTAGGGTTCAATTATTCAGGTTTACTGTTATTAGCGTCACAAGTAGACTTGCATTAACACTGCAATGAAGTTACTGTGGAAAAACCCCCCAGTTGCCACACTCTGGCGCCTGTTCGGGTACACTGAGGGAGAATTTAGCGTGGCCAATGCACCTAACCAGCAAACTATGGGATGAAACCGGAGGAAACCCATGCAGACATGAGGAGAACGTGCAGACTCTGCACAGACAGTCACCCAAGCTAGGAACTGAACCCAACTCCTGGCGCTGTGAGGCACCGCTGTACCACCCATTGAATATGTGAGTCTGATAACTGAGTTACGCTCACTGTGTTTGACTGGCTAATCCTGGGTGTGGATTCAAGCATACAAAGTCCCAGAAACTGAGCTATGAGAATGAGAGAGGACATTTTGTGCTTGGAGAAACATCTTAAGGCCTCAGTCACTGAACAAAGTGCACACTTAGCAACTGGTGTCATCTCTACATGTTGCTCTGAGGCAAATCAAGAATATAAAATATACAACACCACGCCAGGTTATTTTTCCAGTGTGTCGTGGAGTAGGTTTGGGTTGTAGCACATCGACCTGCATCACAAGGCCTTTGAAGGCATTAAGGGCCTATTGTTCCACTCAGCTCCAGGTCTCTGCAGGTGGCCAGGGACAGTTTAGTTGTCTAGGGGGTGGGGGGGGGGTGGCCTTCTGCAACTGACCATGGGGCTGGTGCTCCAGGCTGATTGAGAGGCCCTGTCCCTGCCTGCCTGAGTTCAGCAGCTTCCATTGGCTGTCCTCTGAAGGGACTCTCTCCAATCCCCCCACCCCATCCCCCCGCAATGATGACCAGTCCACAAAATCCATTCTTTCATTCAAAGTTAAAGAAGTTGGAGTAAGAGTGCTTCCACCTTGAGATATCTTCTCTGTCACCTGCTACGGGACTCTGCCATTGATCATGAGCTGCTGTGGGGCTTCCTATAATTTTTAATTAGGCGGGGAGTCCACCTTCCGACCATGAATATGGCCATTTTAATAGAAAATCTCAAGTGCGGTGGTCTGGGGCAGGATTAGAACAAAGAACAGCACAGCTCAGGATACAGGCCCTTTGGCCGTCCAAGCCCGCACCGCCCATTTTAACACACTCACTGAGTGCCTTATTCGAGTCTTTATGTTGCTCGTCGACGCTTTTGTCTACCTCGAGTGGAACTCCATAATAAAGGGGGTGGAAATTTCGGGAATTCTCCAATCCTGCCCGTTCCTGGCCCGTTGCCAGCGAGAATGGAGCATTTGTCCTTCAGGCAAATCTCCATTCACTGCAGCGGGACTGGAAAATCCCAGCCGCGGAGAGATCAGAGGATTTCAACGTGATCTCCACTTGAGCCTGATGGTGGTATCCTGAAGTTTGCAGGAAAATTCTGCCCAGTATGTTCAAATGTACAATTTATCTTGACTATGTACTTGCTGCAGTGCAGTTTGGCCTCAGATGCAATAAAAGGTTATGTGGGGCCGAGCAGTAAATGTGAAACAACTTGACAGGCTACACTTTGCCATGTGTATCATTGAGTGTTCGCTCATATATTTAGTTTCTCTTAACCTGGCTAGTTTCCTTCAATTGTACGACCATCTTCTCCAGCTGGCCCCCGTCCTGCAGGCATTTTTAGATGGTCTTCTATCTGTCACAGGCTGCACTGCTGTCTTGTGGGTTGGACATGCTGGACTGTCAAAAGTGACATACTACCTCACGTCACAAAACATTTTGATAAGGTGTCATTATCTCAGTAGTCAACAGCCTTCTGCCAGTTTATAATTTAGTGCTAATGCATTGCCTTGTACATCCTTTGGCTCTTGCCTGTCAGCTCTTACCTTTAAGTGTTTGCACCCTGTTGCGAAGTTGGATAAGATGTTAGAATTTGGCGTTTGTAAACTTATTTTAAAAATTGTAAAATGTGAAGAGGTGAAAGTATTGCATGGTCCCTTTAGAAAAGGTGGTGTTTTTTTTCTGCGCTTAGAAAGGTAAAAAAAACGGCAAGTGCATATGCAGTACACAGACTGAAACGTTTATACCAAAGGCTAAACAGCAGGGTTGCTTTGGTAACAGGCTTCAGGCATTTAATGTTTTTGAATTCCACCTATCAGTTCAAATTATGCACTTGGATTCCAGCAACCTATTAGATTAGAAACTGATGCTTTGGTAACCTGAGAACCAATCATATTGTTGGAGATATGGATACATCATCACAGCTATAAAAGAACAGGCAGTGGGACAAAAAGCAGAAAGGCAAATGCCCTCTGCCATAGCTCATATCTTTTAGCTCAAAGCCTCACCTAGATAGCAAAGAAGAAAGAGGACAGAATATTCCGGAAGACGACAAACCTGGTTGTAATTTAGAGAGTGACTAAAATTCTCTTTCTTTGTTACTGAGTGGGAATTGTATTTATCGAAACCATATTCCATTACAATCATATTTTATTGGGTTTGTTAATAGTTTAGTTAACCTGTTCACTGTTGGTTAGATCAATAAATTGTTTCTTGTTGACTTTAGCGAGAATGTCAGGGAGTTATTTTGATTTAACCACTAAAGGTTGCTGCAGTACAGATGTTACCCCTGCTCACACACTCTTTAACAGATTATGAGGTGAGGTACTCCTCTTTGAGTGATTAGGTGTTATTTTCTTCGAGGGGAATCAACCTCCCCTTCATAACCACCCCCTCATTCAGAGCTTTTCAGATGGCTGCCTGATGCAGATGTTTGGTGAGACCTCTTCCCTTGTGCTCTGCAGAGGAGGCTCCAAATGTACGGAGAGTTTACTGACGGTTCTTAACAGGCCTTGCTGTACCTGATGAGACTGATCCATCGCTCTCTACTGGCAGAGAGACTGGACACCGCAGCCAAAGATATTCACCTCCACTGGGCTTCATTAACAGTTGTCTAAAATGAAGGGCTCGCTGCTTCCTATCACTTCCGGTGTAGCTGGCATGCAGCGACATGCTGGGAATGGCACTGGCGTGGGTCAGAAGAGTGTGTGTGCCCAGAGGTTTTGATAGCGGGAGAAAGTCCGTGTCCAACAGATTCTCAGGTTGATTTGAAGGCAGGCACGGTGACACAGTGGTTACCATTGCTGCCTTACTGTGCCCAGGGGCCTGGGTTCAATTGCGGTCCCAGTCACTGTCTACGTAAAGTTTGCACATTGTCCTGGTGTCTGTGTGAGTTTCCTTTAGGTGCTCTGGTTTCTTCCAGAGATATGTGGGTTAGGTTTATTTGGGGCATGCTAAATTGTCCCGAGTGTCAGGGAGATTAGCAGGGTAAATATGTGGGGTTACGGGGCAAGCCTGGGTCAGAGTCAGTGCAGACTCGATGGGCTGAATGGCCTCCTTTTGCACTGTAGTGATTCTATGATTCTATGTTGTGCAAACTTGGACTGTGCGTGTCTAGGGAAAGTCATGATCTCAACACTTTCCACAGAAAATGTGTTCAGTTGCGTGTTGGGCACCCCTGGTGAGGTGCATTGGCCATGCTAAATTCTCCCTCAGTGTACCCGAACAGGAGTGTGGTGACTAGGAGATTTTCACAGTAACTTCATTGCAGTGTTAATGTGAGTCTACTTGTGACGGATAAATAAACTTGCAACTTTAAAACAGAGAGCATCATTTCGGGGAAAAGCCACGTTCCTGATGCCCCCTCTGCCATCTTTGGGGTACAGATCAGAGGTTGGCTGCTTGGAAAAAATGGAATACTCTCTCCACATGTGGCTCTTCCCCGTCTTTCAGGGGGACAGACTGTCTTTAAGAGGGGCAGGCTCACTGAAATATACGCTAAGCATCCATGCTGTTGGGCCCCCTTTGAGGGTATAGCCAATCAAGTGTGTGCTGTGCTCATTTAAATGAGGAGAGAGCCATATCCATGCTGCCTCCCTCAATAAGATTGAGTGAGGCTAATCGTGAATTCTGAACACCCCTCACACCCAAAAACTGGAGCAATTGAATTCTTCGCCTGCACAGTGATTCGAAATATAAGATTTATAAGACCCTTGTCAGACCCCACTTGGAGTACTGTGCGCAGTTCTGGTCGCCTCACTACAGGAAGGATGTGGAAGCGATTGAGAGGGTGCAGAGGAGATTTACAAGGATGTTGCCTGGATTGGGTGGCATGCCTCATGAGGATAGGTTGAGGGAGCTCGGTCTCTTCTCCCTGGAAGACGAAGGATGAGAGGTGACCTGATAGAGGTTTATAAAATGTTGAGAGGAATAGATCGGGTGGATTCTCAGAGGCTATTTCCCAGGGCTGAAATGGTCGCTACGAGAGGACACAGGTTTAAGGTGCTGGGGAGGAGGTACAGAGGAGATGTCAGGGGTAAGTTTTTCACTCAGAGGGGGGTGAGTGAGTGGAATCGGCTGCTGTCGGTGGTGGTGAAGGTGAACTCGCTGGAGTCTTTGAAGAGACTTCTGGATGAGTACATGGGATTGAATGGGATTGAGGGTTATAGATAGGCCTGGTAGGTAGGGATATGATCGGCGCAACTTGTGGGCCGAAGGGCCTCTTTGTGCTGTAGTTTTTCTATGTTCTATGAAACAAACTTGACCATAAAACATTTTCTCCAGACACTGTTAAGGTGGAGCAGTATTTTCATCAGTGGTAATGTGCATAAGTCATGCTTCACGCAAAAATCAAAACTTAAACCAGCATCTATCTTCTCGCTTTCTCAGTTGCCTGTTCGTGAATTATTCAATATAAATATTGCTGTTTTACTTCTAATCAGAGAGGTTTACAGCATGGAAATGGGCCCTTTGGCCCAACTTATCCATGCTGCCCAGTTCCTCATGTTAAATTCTTTTAAATGTGAAATCCATGAACTTGTGAAGCAAATGGAAATAAAGATTAAACGCTCCAGGATTAAATAGAGTCAAAAATGATGTAGAATATGTGAAGCTGTTAAAGAGAAAATAGAAAAGCACTAATGTCTCTGAATATTTATAGCTCTGTAGCTCAGCAGAGTTTGAAGGTTGGCTGAAAGGCCCTGATTCATGAGTTTTAATTTTTTAAAAACTTTTTTTTGCCAAGGTTCTGTCCCTTCGAAAATTGTTTCCTCTGCCAGAGAATTCCAGAATCTAGGCGGCACATTGGCACAGTGGTTAGCACTGCTGCCTCACAGCGCCAGGGACCTGGGCTCGATTCCGGCCTCGGGTCACTGTCCCTGTGTGGAGTTTGCACGTTCTCCCCATGTCTGCGTGGGTTTCCTCCGGGTGCTCCGGTTTCCTCCCACAGCCCAAAGATGTGCGGGTTAGGTTGATTGGCCATGCGCAATTGCCCCATGGTGTCAGGGAGATGAAGAGTGTAAATAAGTGAGATTATGGGGATAGGGCCTGGTTGGGATTGTTGTCAGTGCAGGCTCGGTGGGCTAAATGATCTCTTTCTGCATTGTAGGGATTCTATTTCTCTCGCCACCAAGGCCCACCCCAGCGTCTCCTTCACCCGTAAACCTTCACAAACTCTATCAGTTATAAAACCTAGAAGGGTACAACACAGAAACAGGCCCTTTGGCCCACGATGTTGTGCCGAGCATGATGCCAAATTAAACTAATCCCTTCTGCCTGCCCTTGGTCTATATCCCTCTATTCCTTTATCTAAAAGCCCCTCAAATGCCTCTACCGTATCTGCCTCCACCACCACCCCTGGCAGCACTTTCCAAATACTTACCACTGTCTGTGTAAAAAAAAAACTTGCCCCTTACATCTCATTTGATCTATCCCCCTCTCATCCTAAGTGCACGCCCCCTTGTATTAGACATTTCAACTCTGGGAAAAAAATTCTGACTGTCAACCCTCTCTGTGCCTCTCATAATTTTATAGACTTCTATCAGGTCTCCCCTCAGCCTCCGCCCGTCCAGAGTCCTGTCCCCTTCTTTTTGAACAGAAAACCAGCTTGTCCAAGCATTAACACAAAAACAATTCACATCAGCAGCTGTTTCTTCTCTACACAGCAATAATTCCTTTTTATATGTGTGTGTGTCTCTCTCTCTCTCCCTCTCTCTCTTTCTGTCTGCCCTGTCTCTGAAAAGCAGCTGCGCTTTTTTGCTTGTCAAACTGTGGCAACTGTCTCTTTAGTTTCAATAGATCTCAGTCTGGTCTCCTTCCCTGTGACAACCAAATCAGATGGGCCTGTCTCTGGACAGGAGTAGTATGATCTCACCACCTCACTTTCCAGAATATTTTATTTCACTTTATCTTAAAGGAGAAATTTTAAAACTCAACTGTCTTGTAAAGTCTTACATTCATAACAACACCCAGTTCTATCCTTTTTCCCTTTGTTTAAACTCTCCACCGTTATGCGGTATCGAGTAAGTCACAGTATTTCCTCTGGCTTACACTGGCAAGACTAAAGTGAAGCTCAGTAAAACCAAATTAAAATGTAAGTTATAGAACAGCATCGGGTTCATTGAGATAAATCTTCCAAAATGGACTTGATACATGATTTTCATGAACAAACATTACACTATTGCTGGTTTCTCAGTAAGCCAAGTTTGAAGTATAACAATTTTAATTACTCTGTGATTAATATTAGTAACAGGAAGGGTAAACTGAAGGGAGCTTTTACCCTTGCATGAATGCTTGCTTTCTAAACAGCCCAAAGATGTGCAGGTCAGGTGTATTGACCATGCTAAATTGCCCCTTAGTATCCAAAGATGTGCGGGTTAGGTGGATTGGCCATGCTAAATTGCCCCTTAGTGTCCCAAGATTTGTAGGTTAGGTGGATTGGCCATGCAAAATTGCCCCTTAGTGTCCCAAGATTTGTAGGTTAAGCCTCTTTTAGGGCAAACCAAATAAACCAACTCAAATTAACTGAGGGATTAAGTAAAAGGGGAAGCTCTCCAAAAGGAGGGGGAACAGCCTGAACAGAAACAAAGTACAAAGGAAACATAAAACATGAAATCATAATGTGATTATTGGGGTCTAGAATACACCCCAGCCCCTGGGTGCCCAACAGGCATGGAAATGTGCAGGTTAGGTGGATTGGCCATGCTAACTTGCCTCTCAGCATTCCAGGATGTGCAGGTTAGGTGGATTCGCCATGCTAGACTGACCCTTAGTGTCTCAGGATTTGTAGGTTAGGTGGATTGGCCATGCTAAATTACCCATTAGTGTCCCAAGATGTGCAGGCCAGGTGGTTTGGCTATTCTAAATTGCGCCTTAGTGTCCCAAGATGTGCAGGTTAGATTGATTGGTCATGCTAAATTGCCCCTTGGGGTCCCAAGATGTGTAGGTTAGGGGGATTAGTGTGGTAAATAGTGGGGATGGGGGATAGGCCTGGGTAAAATTCAAAAAAGGTGGGTTGGTGCAGATTCAATGGGCTAAATGGCCTCCTTCTGCACTGTAGGGAACCTAAGATTCTATTTTATTCAGATTTTCACATTGATATTGTACACAATTAGAATAGGACGATGGCGTCCCAGTTGTTAAGTTGTGAAGTAAAACTGTCAACTGTAATTTAACAGCTGGAAGGCAGGCATTGCTTCCTAATTAAGGTCAGTGATTTGGCACAGATCCTAACATGGTCAGCAGGAGAACTCTCATCGCCAGATCAGAATGTCAAGCGTTCAAGTCTTGTCTAACCTTAGCACGCACTTTATTCTGATGGTGCAGTGATGTGAGGTAACATCAGAGGCAGGAATTGAAGATCCTGAATTGATGTTCTGTCTGTCAGTAAAGAGGATGAAAATTAAAAGCCTGAGACAAAATTCTGCTCCTTAGCCATCACCTCCAAAACAAATTCACTGGGGTATTTATTTCATTGTTGCTTGTGGGTCATAAATTAAGTGGTAGAACAGCAATGGTAGCAATCTTATGCCCTGTCTCCTCATGGCGAATTTGGCAGGGGTGTTTAATCCAATTGGGGGGTGGCAGGTGGGACCCCGACATCACCTCCACCCCAATTAAGTCAAAGGCCTCTGAACTATGTGCCCCATCGTTCATTGAAGTGGGGCAAATAATGTCCATTTAAGGATCTCATTCTGTCAAAGCCAATGGTGGATGGCGGGAGGGGACATGCCACTCTGAGTGTATAACAAGCAAATCCTGGCATATTTGCTTGTAACCTCGCAGGGGGTGAGGGATGGAGGGTGGGTTGGGTGGGTGGGAGTCCCTCACCCAGATTGAGAGGCTATTTAGTCCATTGTATCCGAACCAGTCCTCCACTTGCGCAACTTACCTAATGCCATTCCTTCCTCCTTCTTCCTGTAATCCTGCACATAATTCCTTTGCAGATAACAGTCTCATTTCCTTCTGAATATTTAACTGAGTCGTCCCTCCACCACTCACAGACAGTGTATTTCAAACCCTGGTCGGTTGCTGTGTGAAAAGAATTTTCCTGGTATCATTTTTACTTCTTTTACTAATTACTTTAAAACTGTGTCCCCTCGCTCTTGATCCTTTCATGAACAGGGTTTGGAAGACTGGGTACACCACATTAACAGCATTGCCCTCATCAACCCTCTCTGTTAGCTCTTCAAAAAACTCCAACTAGCTTGTCAAACACAATAATACTCCTTGTGACGCTCAGATTTGAATTTCCCATCGCCGATATGAACAAACTGAAACATAGAACACAGACGGAGGCCGTTCGGCCCATTAGGCTTGTGTTGGCTCATTGAAGGAGCAATCTGATCAGTCTCATTCCCCCACCCCCCTGCTCTGACCCCCATCTCCTTGCTGTTTCTATTTATCCAATTTCCTTTTAAGGATACTCTTTGAAGGAATTGACCAGTTTATTGATGACGACAGAATGAAATTAAAAAATCCCACTGCGTTTGCCAGCAGTGGGGTTTCACATTTCACTCACAACTGCCAATTGCTCTGGATCTTCTGATCTGCAGCTGCGGAGAATGGATATTGATACTGTCCTCGATGGCTTAAGCTGGAGGGGACTGGCTGGATGTCACAGCGATACCTGTAGCTGCCATTCTAGAACATGTACAGTACCCCAGTCCTTACTGTGCTGGAAGGTACAGTCGAGCACCAAATGCATCAATAAAAAGACGAGCACTTTTCTTCCGCCTTTCGCATTTGAAAGATATCCTTTAACAGCCACGTTTGAAGTGTAGCCAGTTTTCTAAAGGAAAACACAGCAGCCCATCGCACACAGCAGAAGCAGGAATGCGCTAATGTGATAATCAGTTTCTGATGATGTTCTTCGAGGGATAAATATTGGCCAGAAAAACACCCAGGAGAACTCCCGTGTTCTGTTTCAAATTAGCACAGTGGGATCTTTTGTATCCACCTGGGAGAGCAGCAAGTTTAGTGTTCTGTCTGAAAGAGAGCACCTCCAACTGTGCAGCACGTCCTTGCCACTGCACTGAGAGGTTTCAGGAATTACATTTGTATGATTCCGTCAGCCAGTACAGGAATGGATTTCAGCGACGAGCCAATGCGATTTAATCGCTTATACCCACATTACTGTGACTTTTGCGTTGATGTCTATGTCAGATCACCAGCTTTATTTATAATCTAACATCATTCACACTATCTGGATTTGGTGACATGAGTTGGAAGTAAAATTGCCGATGTTCTGGTTGGCGATATTCCAATAAATTTCATACAAGCCCTCCCCGCAGCATGGCAGTGGGCGGCACAATGGTTAGCACTGCTGCCTCAGTGCCAGGGACCTGGGTTCAATTCCTGGCTTGGGTCACTGCACATTCCCCCCGTGTCTGCGTGGGTTTCCTCCGGGTGCTTCGGTTTCCTCCCACAGTCTGAAAGACGTGCTGGTTAGGTGCATTGGCCGTGCTAAATTCTCCCCTCAGTGGACCCGAACAAGCGCCGGAGTGTGGCGACTGGGGGATTTTCACAGTAACTTCATGTAAGCCTAGTTGTGACTCGAATAAATAAATAAATCCACAACCATTTGCACTCCCACTCCTATAGACATTGCCCCCATTCCTGCCATTAGCCCGACAACTCGATTATCTTCATAGCATCTCACCCTCCCATGCTAACTGGAAAGGCAACAGACACTTATCCTCCTGGATTTACAATCCTGACCGTTCGTTGAGCAGCATTGTCTTCACATCTCCGCAAAAATAATGAGAAAAAAATACACTTTTTTAAAATGCATTGATATATTTTGACGCATTTATATTTTAACGCATTCTGACCTGACTTGGGTCACTGTCGGTATGGAGTTTGCACATTTTCCTCGTGTCTTCATGGGTTTCCTCCGGGTGCTCCGGTTTCCTTCCACATTCCAAAGATGTGCGGGTTAGGTTGATTGGCCATGCTAAAATTGCCCCTTAGTGTCCTGAGATGTGTAGGTTAGAGGGATTAGCAGGTAAAATATGTAGGGATACGAGGGTAGGGCCTGGGTGGGATTGTAGTCAGTACAGACTCGATGGGCAGAATGGCCTCTTTCTGCACCATAGGGATTCTATGATTTTCCTTGGTTGTCCATCGTGACGATTGCTAAGGACATAAGAAATAGAAGCAGGAATCGGCCATTTGGCCCCTTGAGCCTGTTCTGCTATTAAATAAGATCATGGCTGATCTGATTGTGGTCTTTACACCTCCCTTTCCTGCCTGTCCCCCAAGACCTGGGCTCTCCAAAAATTTGTTTAACTCGGGCTCGAATATATTCATTATCCACTGGCCTCCATGGAGGAGTATTCCAAACACGAACGGCCCCTGGGGAAAACTCGTTCCTCCACATCCCTGTCAATTGCCTAACAATTAAAGCTTGCTCTTGTTGCCTGGTGAATACTGTGTTGCCAGGATACTTATGTAGCAAGGTACCCGCTGGGCACATTGACTTTCTATAATTTGCGGAACCTATGAGTTATGTACATGCATGCAAAACACCACTGCAGTGGGTCGAATCTCAAACAGTGAAGAGACAGAGTGCAGGAATGAGACAGAGAACCTGGTGCTACAACAATAATCTTTCCCTTAATGTCAAAAAGACAAAGGAGGCATCAACAACTTCAGGAAGCATAGTGGAGGACATGCGCCTGTCTACATCAATGGAGATAAAATAGAAATGGAGAGCTTCAAATGTTTAGGTGTCCAGATCACCAACAACCTGTCCTCTATTTTCTCAGGAGACAAAGGAAATTTGGCATGTCCGCTACAGTTCTCAGCAACTTTTACAGATGCACCATAGAAAGCATCCTTTCTGCTTATATCACAGGTTGGTATGGCTCCTGCTCTGTCCAAGACCACAAGGATCTACAAAAGGTCATGAACGTAGTCTAATCCATCACACAAAGCAGTTCCCATCCATTGACTCTGTCTACGCTTCCAGCTGCCTCAGCAAATCAGCCAGCATAAATAGGGACCCCGGACATTCTCTCTTCCACCTTCTTCCGTTGGGAGAAAGATACAAAAGTCTGAGGTCTCGTACCAACTGACTCAAGAACAGCTTCTTCCCTGCTGCCGTCAGACTTTTGAATGGACCTACCTCACCCTAAGTCAATCTTTCTCTACATCCTAGCTATCACTGTAATACTACATTCTGCACTTTCTCCTTTCCTTCTCTACGTATGGTACGCTTTGTCTGTAGAATCATAGAATTATAGAAACCCCATAGTGTGGAAGGAGGCCATTTGGCCCATTGAGTCTGCATCGACAACAATCCAACCTAGGCCCTATTCCTGTAACGCCATATATTTACCCTGCTAATCCCCTAATCAACCGAACCAGAGCATCTTTAGACTGTGGGAGGAAACCTGAGCACCCGGGGGAAACAGACACCGGGAGACCAAAGAATAAAAGAACAAAGAAAAAAATAAAATTATAGCACAGGAACAGGCCCTTTGGCCCTCTCAAGCCTGCACCGACATGCTGCCCGACTGAACTAAAACCCCCTACCCTTCCAAGGACCATATCCCTCTATTCCCATCCTATTCATGTATTTGTCCAGATGCCCCTTAAAACTGACGATCTAATCTGCTTCCACTACCTCTTCCGGCAGTGAGTTCCAGGCACCCACCACCGCCTGTGGAAAAAAACTTGTCACGTACATCTCCTTTAAATTTTGCCCACCGCACCTTAAACCTATGCCCTTCCATCCAGGGAAAATCTTCTGACTATCCACTCTGTCCATGCCCCTCGTAATCTCGTAGACTTCTATCAGGTCTCCACTCAACCTCTGTCGTTCCAGTGAGAACAAACCAAATTTCTCCAGCCTCTCCTCGTAACTAATGCCCTCCATGCCAGGCAACAGCCTGGTAAATCTTTTCTGTATCCTCTCCAAAGCCTCCACATCCCTCTGGTAGTGTGGTGACCAGAATTTACACTATATTCCAACTGCAGCCTAACTAACATTCTATAAAGCTAGAACATGACTTGCCAGTTTTTAAAATCAGTGCCCTGGCTGATGAAGGCAAGTATGCCTTTTTGACTACCTTTTCCACCTGCATTGCCGCTTTTAGTGACCCGTGCGCCTGTACACCCAGATCCCTCTGCCTATCAATACTCTCAACGGTTCTCCATGCATTAAACCTTTCAAAATGCATTATCTCACATTTGTCTGGATTGAACTCCAGCTGCCATCTCTCCGCCCAAGTCTCCAACCGATCCATATCCTGCTGTATCCTCTGATGGCTCTCATTGCTATCCGCAAATCCACCAACCTTTGGGTCATCCACAAACTTACTAATCAAACCGGTTACATTTTCTTCCAAGTCATTTATACATGTTACAAACAGCAAAGGTCCCAGCACTGATCCCTGAGGAAAGCCACTTGTCACAGCCCTCCATTCAGAAACGTCACCTTCCACTGCTACCCTCTGTATCCATCTTGAACATGGAAAACCCTCACAGTGACCTAAACCGGGAGTCGAACCTGGGTTCCTGGAGCTGTGCTAACCACCGTGCACCTGTATAGCGCACACAAGAAACAATACTTTTCACTGCATACTAATACATATGGCAATAATAAATCAAATCAAATTCAGTGGGAGAGTTGGAAACTATCTACAATTAAAGCTTGCTCTTGTTGCCAGGATACTTGTGTGGCAAGGTACCCACTGGGCACATCGGATTTCTGTAATTCATGGGACCTATTAGTTATGCGTACGCATGCAAAACAAAAATGAAGCACTTCTGTCTAATTTCAACTTGGTATCTATCTGTTTAGTACTGTCCTAATAGGAAAGTAGTTTATGAACCATTTGAATTAATAATCATTTCCTTGGTCTAACGCGACAAGAACGTTCCATATCTCTGCTTGGATTGTTTTCACAGCTTCTAAAATCAATCAGGTTCAGCTCCATTGTGGTTCCTGTCCTCCCTCCGTACTGATGTTTATTAGTGGTGTTGGGAATGGGGTCTCTGTTCCTGGCTTTGGGGACTGGGATTGTGAAAATCCACTGCGAAACAGTCATATTCCTCTCTAAAATATCTGGAAACCTGCAAGCTGTTGAGCATTTCAGGCTGCAGACGAATCAATCAGGTGGCACAGTGGTTAGCACCGCTGCCTCACAGCGCCAGGGACCCGAGTTCAATTCCTGGCTTAGCTCACTGTCTGTGTGGAGTTTGCACATTCTCCCCATGTCTGCTTGGGTTTCCTCTATGCATGCTCCAGTTTCCTTTCACAGTCCAA
This sequence comes from Carcharhinus amblyrhynchos, assembly GCF_965287045.1. Lineage (NCBI taxonomy): Eukaryota > Metazoa > Chordata > Chondrichthyes > Carcharhiniformes > Carcharhinidae > Carcharhinus > Carcharhinus amblyrhynchos. Next base: position 8,059,800 of record NC_137341.1, on the reverse strand, counting down.
AGATGTGTGGGTTAGGTGCACCAGCCATGCCAAACTGACCCTAGTGTCAGCAGGATTAGCAAGGTAAGTATGTGGGGTTATGGGGACGGGGCTTAGGATTGTGGTCTGTGCAGTCTTGATGGGCTGAGTGGCCTCCTTCTGCTCTGTGGGGATCTTATGAATCAAACTGAGTGTGATAACAGTATTTTCTCTCCGAGTCAATCTCAGTCTAATCAAATCATGGTCTGAATCTCTGAAATTAAACATCTGAGCCCGCAACCAGTTCCTGCACTGTCACTCCCTTCCTTTCTCTTTCTGATCTTCTTAAAATTTCCCCTTATTTGTGCGTGCATTTCTTCTTCAATTCACTTATCTTGAACGTCATAATAAATGGAGGAGCAGACTCGAAGGGCTGAATGGCCCACTCCTGTTCCCATTTCTTATGGTCCTATGGTGTTATATTACACAAGAATTATATAGGGATACACGGTCTGCGTGTGGCTGATACAATATGCATCGAATTGCTCCATTTCATAACCTGTACTCTTTGCTTCTTATTCAGTAAGTAAATATTACCAACAAAATATTGATAAAATCCCTCGCTGGAGAGTTTGCAGCTGGGCCTCAGGCAAAAGTCCTTTTTGTCTCATTAACAGATTCTGATATCTTACCTTTATGTAGAGGGCAGCAGGATGGCAAAGGGTGGCACAGTGGTTAGCACTGCTGCCTCACAGCGCCAGGGACCCAGGTTCAATTCCGGCCTCAGATAATTCGTAGAATAATTGAATCATAGACACCCTAAAGCGCAGAAGGAGGCCACTCAGCCCATTGAGTCTGCACCAACTACAATTCCGCTCCAGGCCCTATCCCTGCAACCCCATATATTTACCCTGCTAATCCCTCTAACCTATGCATCCCAGCACACCAAGGGGTAATTTATCATGGCCAATGCACCTAACCCGCACATCTTTGGGCTGTGGGAGGAAACCGGAGCACCCAGAGGAAACCCACGCAGACACAGGGAGAATGTGCAAACCCCACACAGACAAGGCTGGAATCAAACCCGGGTCTCTGGCGCTGTGAGGTAGCCGTGCTAACCATTGTGCCACCGTGTTGTCCATAAACTGCTGCCCGCAACTGTCTGTGTGGAGTTTGCACGTTCTCCCCGTGTCTGTGTGTGTTTCCTTCGGGTGCTCCGGTTTCCTCCCACAGCCCAAAGATATGTGGGTTAGGTGGATTGGCCATGGTAAAATTGTCCCTGAGTGTCGGGGGGATTAGCAGGGGTTGTGGTGATAGGGCCTGGATGCAGACTCGATGGGCCAAATGGCCTCCTTCTGTACTGTAGGGATTCTTTGATTCCAACTATGAGCACCTTCTCACTGCTGTTAAATCTTCCTCTGTCTCATAACCTACACATTTTTGTTGCAAACACTCCTCGCTCCCACCAATCAGTGACCTTTGACTCTGATCCAGCTTCCCCACCCCATCTCCTGCAGGATAACGCATTCCTCCCTCTCTTTACCTCTGAAGACGAGCCATCCAGGCTTGAAATGCTAACTCTGTTTTCCTCTCTGTAAGATGCTGCCAGACCGGCTGGGCTTTTCCAGCAGTTTCTGTTTGAGCTCAGAATAAAGAAATCAGCCACGAGAATTCACTTTGCGCTGAGGCTTGTGAACTGCTCCCAATGTTCTTGTTTTCCCTCTGGTCCCCAGATGTTGGTCATAATCACACTTTAAACTTGGAAAGGTCAGGGACTCTTCTGAGGGGAAATTCTCCCGTCCCATCCGCCGCGGGAATCGTGGGGGTGTTGGGGGTGGTGGCGGACCACACAAAGGTCCACTGACCTCAGGCGGGATTGTCCAGTTTTGGGTTGCGCGCGGCTGGAGAATCCCACCCTTTAACTTGCTCATACGGCCAAGAAGAATCGGTTTGAATTGCTTCTGTTACCCCGCACAGGTCTCAAGTGCACCCTGAAATGTGGCCCCGCCCCCCAAAACACATATAACAGGTAGTTCCAAGGCAATTAGTTCCTAGCTCTTTAGAAAAATAGATAGCATGCATCTTTGAAATTCCCTATTCCGGAGGATTTTTAGTTTATGCTCGCGTGAAACTGATGTCGACATAGTTTTCAACTCGGGGCAGATTGAGGGATGGGGGGATGAGGAAGTGGGGTGGCGGAGCTGGGGCAGAAGGCCGGCCTTGATCATATTGAAAGGTGGAGCTGGTACAAGGAGCTGCATGGCCCACTCTGGCTCCTATTCAGAATAGAATCACAGCATCATAGAATCACACAGTGCAGAAGAGGCCTTTCAGCCCATCGAATCTGCACTGAAAAGTGAGAAACACCTGACCCCACCCCCCGCCCCACCTAACCCCATTCACCTGCACCAGCCCTGAATGTTATGATGTGCCAAGTACTCATCCAAATACTTTATAAAGGTCCTCCACCACCCTCCCAGGCATCACATTTCAGACCGTCACCACCCTCGAGGTAAAAAAGGTTTTTCTAAAAGTTTATGCGTTAGTTTCACAAGTAGGCTTACGTGAAGTTACTGTGGAAATCCCCTGGTCATCACACCCTGTTCGGGTACACTGAGGGAGAATTTAGCATGGCCAATGCGTCTAACCAGCACGTCTCTGGACTGTGGGAAGAAACCGGAGCGCCTGGAGGAAACCCACGCAGACACTGAGAGAACATGCCAACTTCACACACACAGTGACCCGAGGCTGGGATTGAACTTTGCTCCTCGGTGCCGTAAGGCAGCAGTGCTAACCACTGTGCCACCATGCCATCCACATCCTCACACCCCCCAAACCATCTGACCCTCATCTTGAACCTCTGTCCCCTCATGTCTGACTGTTCAACTAAGGGGAACAGTGGCCCCGAAACCACTCTGTCCATGTCCCTCATAATCTTGTACACCTCAATCAGGGCACCCTTCAGTTTTCTGTACTCCAACAAAAACAACCCAAGTCCATCCAACCTCTCTTCATAACTTAAATATTCCATCCCAGGCACTGTCCTGGTGAATCTCCTCTGTATCCCCTCCAGTGTAATCACATCCTTCCTGTAATATGGTGACCAGAACTGCACACAGTACTCCAGCTACGGCCTCACCAGTGTCCTACACAACTCCAACATGACTTCCCTGATTTTGTAACCTATTCCTCGATTGATAAAGACAAGTGTTGTCATCATTTATTGTTTCAACACTTCATTTCATAAGTTTAAACAAAACAAAATAATATGTTTGAAATGTTTGCACCTTGTTTCTATGTAAGTAAATGTCATGTGGATCTAAGATGCATCTTACTCGAAAGAAATTGGTAAAGTACAAGACATTGGTAAGGCCACACTTGGAATACTCTGTATAGTTCTGGTCACCCTATTATAGAAAGGATATCATTAAACTAGAAAGAGTGCAGAACAGATTTACTAGGATGCTACTGGGACTTGATGGATTGAGTTATAAGGAGAGGCTGGATAGACTGGGACTTTTTTCTCTGGAGCGGAGGAGGCTGAGGGGTGATCTTACAAAGGTCGATAAAATAATGAGGGGCATAGTCAAAGTAGACAATCAGTATCTTCTCCCAAAGGTAGGAGAGTCTAAAACTTGAGGGCATAGGCTTAAGGGGAGAGGGGAGAGATACAAAAGTGTCCAGAGGGGCAATTCTTTTCATACAGAAGATTGTGAGTGTCTGGCACAAGCTGCCAGAGGCAATCGTAGAGGCGGATACAACTTTATCTTTTAAAAAGCATTTAGATAGTAACATGGGTACGATGGGTATAGAGGGATATGGGCCAAATGCGGGCAATTGGGATTACCTTCGGGGTTTTGAAAAAAAAGGTGGCATGGACAAGTCGGGCCGAAGGGCCTCTACCCATGCTGTAAACTTCTACGACTCTATAAATACGTTCAGCCATCTCTGAAGGTTGTATTCCATGCAGACAAGAGTATATCCTGCTTCACTGATACACAGTTCATAATCATTACCTTTCCCTTCCTGGGTAAGAGTGTGGAACTCTGAAAAGATAAGTTGTCCTTCTATGCCCATTTGAACTGGCTGCCTGATTATGTTGGGCCTGTGCTTCATGTGTAGCAGGCAGTAAATCTGCCTGGGTGAACCTTATCGTAACAATAATTTAGCTCCTTGAGCTTATATTGCCTCTCGCGCAGAACCAGAAGCTGAATATCGGGATGTTTTATGATCTTCCAGCAGCTTTCTAAATACAACCCTGAACAGGTTATAGTTGTGACGAGGTAAACAACACTCCACGTGTCCGTATGAATTCTACAGGTGATTCAGATCCATTGGAGCTTTGTGTTCACAGGGTAACTCTTTGGCCGAAGTTTTCCATCCTCACCCGCGGCTGGGATTATCCAGGGTGGTACAGTGGCACAGTGGTTTGCACTGCTGTCTCACAGTGCCAGGGACCCAGGTTCAATTCCCAGCTTGGGTGATCACCTGTGCGGAGTCTTTCACATTGTCTGGGTGGGTTTCCTCCGGGTGCTCTGGTTTCCTCCTACAGTCTAAAAGACATATTGGTTAGTCGCATTGTCCATGCTAAATTCTCCGTCAGTGTACCCGAACAGTCGCCGGGAGTGTGGCAACCAGGGGATTTTCACAGTATCTTCACCGCCGTGTTAATGTAAGCCTACTTGTGACACGAATGAGAAAAGGCTGGTCCGACTGCAGTGAATGGAGTTTTGACTGAGTGCCAAATTCTCCATTCTCGCTGACAGCGGTTTGCGTATGACATTGGAGCATTCCGGTCTTTATCTTTTTCATTCAATTCCCTACTTTTTCTCGTTATTTTTACCCAAATAAATTTCCTTTTGTACACGAATTAATTCTCTGTCTCTGGCCATCCTTGCCACAACTCCACATGAAGAGGATTTCCTCGGATTTATTTTTAACCAGTTTCGTTATAATTTTAGGATTTTGCTCTTTTGTTCTCAACTTTTCTATATTTACCTGAATATATTTATCTCTGTTACATAAATTTACACAAACACACGAGTGAAATAATACAGATACAGGAAACATGAAAGATAAACAGAAAATGCTGGAAATCATGAGCAGACCAGCCGGTGGATAAACAAAACAGAGCAAATGTTTTAGGTTGTCTGCCTTCGGATGTGCGCCATCGACTCTCACAGAATTACACAGATAGAACAGGCCCTTTGGCCCAACGCGTCTGCACTGAAAAGTGAGAAACACCTGATCTCCCATCTCATCCCATTCACCAGCACTTGGCCCATTGCCCTGAATGTTATGATGTGCCAAGTGCTCACCCAGGTACTTTTTAAAGGATGTGAGGCCTCTTCCACCCTCACAGGCGGTGTGTTCCAGATCATCACCACCCTCTGGGTAAAAAAAAAGCTTTTCTTCACATCCCCCCCTAAACCTCCTGCCCCTCACCTTGAACCTACGCCCTCTTTTGATTCAACTAATGGGAATAGTTTCTCCTTATCCACTCTGTCCATGCGCCTCATAATCTTGTACATCATGATCAGGTCGCCCCTCAGTCTTCTCTGCTCCAACAAAAACAACCGAAGTCTATCCATCTTCTCTCCATCACTTAACTGTTCCATCCCAAGCAGCATCCTGGTGAATCTCCTCCACACCTCCTCCAGTGCAATCCCATCCTTCCTATAATGTGGCGACCAGAACTGCACACGCTACTCCAGCTGTGGTCCCACTAAAGTTCTATACAGCTCCAACGTGACCTCCCTGTGTCTGGAATCTATGCCTCGATCTCCTTTAGGTTGCCTTCTCCATGACGATACTGTTTTTTAGGTAAGGGGACCAAAACTGAACACAGTGTTCCGGGCGAGGTCTCCCTAACAAACTGTAACGAAACCTCCCTCTTTTTAAACTACAATCCCAACTCCGACCCCAAAGTAAAGTATTCAGCCCCTTAAAGGGGGCTGACAAATCACAAGACAAATCACAGATGAAAGTTAAAACAGCATATGATTCAAGAGTTCGATGAAGCACCTCGTCCCTGCGGTGTCCATTAGGTAACGCCAGGTTTAAGTCCAACCGGTTTATTTGATAGTACACTCACTATCTTTCGGGTTAGTCCCTTCGTCAAGTGAATGGAGAATTCTGGCCTCAGACAGAGCATATGACAGCACAGACGGTTAACAAATGACTGCCTGTGCTTCATATGCTCTGTCTGAGGCCAGAACTCTCCATTCACCTGACAAAGGGACTAACCCGAAAGCTAGTGGGTTTACTATCAAATAAATGGTTGGACTTAAACCTGGTGTTGTCAGACTTCTTACTGTGTTTACCCCAGTCCAATGCCGGCACATCCACATCGTGTCCATTAGGCACAGAAGGCCTTGACAGTGCTGTGAGACCACAAGCTTTCGCTCCAGGGTCACTCGGCCAAGAATGTATTCATAGTAGAGGGGAAGACTGTGGCTCAGATGAACCCCTTGGTTGATGGCTGCCTAGACTTGTGGATGGCAAGTTTGCTTATATCTTTCCAAATGCTCACTGACTTTCACATTGGTGATAGATTCGATCAATTTTCTCAATCTCATCTGAGCTGCAGCATCTCATGTCCACATAGCATGTCTGGTGGGGTGTTATAGTTCACTCATAGAGTCCTGACAGTGCAAAAGAGACCATTCGGCCCATTGAGTCTGGACTGACTTGATGACCGAGTATTGTAACCACTCTCCCCCACCCTATCCCTGTAGCCACGCACACTTACCATGGCGAAACCTCCTAATCCACACATCTTTGAACACTAAGGGGCAATTTAGCATGGCTAATCCACCTAATCTGCACATCCTTGGACTGTGGGAGGAAACTGGAGTACCTGGAGGAAACCCACGCAGACATAGTGAGAATGTGCAAACTCTATGCACAGACAGTCACCCGAGGTCGGAATTGAACCCGGGTCCTTGGAACTGTGAGGCAGTGGTGCTAACCACCGTGCCACACCCTGGGTGTCTGAATTGTTCTGACAACATGGACTTTCAGACATATGTTGAAGTCTGGAGGTATGGACATTGACAGTCGAAGTTCCAACATCCTTTCCACCACATGGCTGGCCAAAGAATCCCTGGTGTTCTTGTTGCCTGACATTAGTGCCTGTTGGAAGGATTGATATTCAATCTGTTTGATGTGTTAGGAACACCTATCTTTCAACCATCAAGTCTGGGATTTCGATCCTGAGTTCAGAGGAAGAGGTGCTACTCACAGTGCCGCAAGACATTCCCACAACACTCCACCGAAATATCAACATAGATCAAATGCTCGAATCCTGTTCCATAGAATCCCTGCAGCACAGAAGGAGGCCATTTGGCCCATCGTCTCTGTACCAATCACAATCCCACCCAGGCCCTATTCCCATAACCCCACACATTTACCCTGATAATCCCCCTGACATTAAGGTCAATTTAGCATGGCCAAACCACCGAACTCACACACACCTTTGAACTGTGGGAGGGAACCGCAGCACCCTCAGGAAGCCCACGCAGACATGGGCAGACTGCACACAGACAGTGACCCGAGGCAGGAATCGAACCCGGGTCCCTGGGGCTGTGAGGCAGCAGTGCTAACCACTGGGCCACCATGACGCCCACAAATTGTGAGGCTTAAGCCAAACTGACGTGGTTTTTGCCTTCTTTTTGAACTGCAATTACTTCTATCACAGAATATGAAAGAGAGAGGCAGCATCGCAGGACATCTCACAAGGGAGTTAAAAAGCTAAGTATAAAATGTCTACATTGCTTCCTTTTCCTGACTCTGACCTTTTCCTGTCTTTTTGATTTCTGTCTTTTTCATTCTAATGTTTCTTTTCTCAGTACCTTTCTTTGAAAGTAGCCATTTCCCTGAGACGAAGCACACCACAAGCATTTATGAATTATTAAAAGCCAGCTTAACTTTAAAGAAAATCTTTGGGAAAAATCAGTGCTGAGATGTGTTAAAAATCATTGCAGGGAATGCAAAAATTATTTTCTACAAGAGAGAAACCCAAATGCATCAACATGCCTTTGTCCCAAAGTTTATTTGTTTAAAATAAATATTTCATGCTAATAAATTCTGGGAGGAATGAAAATTAAATAACTCAGTAAAAGAGTAACTGGGTTGCAGCCAGCGATTGTTGTTTCCAATGCGAGGCAAGTCATTATTATTGCAGCAAGTTCTCCCATGTGCAGCGTGAACGCCTCAGAGGGGAAACTAACGTGTGCACTATTGAGGAAACTAATCTTGAATTCTGATTGTTAACCAACAATGAGGAAACAGCCTCCCATTAAATCCGTGCCAAGTCAGAACAGTTCAGACCAGAATTTGCCCCCTCCCTCTGCACAATTGTAAAGGAAAACTTGGCCCCATTCGAAGTCGCCAATTTGTCTTGTGGGGAGGAGATAAATTATTTCATCAGATTCCAGGAAAGGGTTGAATGTATTTTGTAACAAACTGAGCAACTTTAGATAAAACAGTTTGTTTATTATGTAATGGGCCGGCCAGTATTTATTGCCCATCCCGAGGTGCCTGAGGGCAGTTGAGACTCAATCACATTGCTGTGGTCCTGGAGTCACCTGTAGACCAGACCAGGTAAGGACGGCAGATTTCTTTCCCCAAAGGACATTAGCAAACCAGATGAGTTTTTCCCCACAATGGACACTGGGCATCAGTTTCATAGAATCCCTACAATGCAGAAGGAGGCCCCATCAAGTCTGCACTGACAACAATCCCACCCAGGCCCTATCTCCATAACCCCAGGCATTTACCCGAGTGAGTCCCACTGACACTAAGTGGCAATTTAACATGGTCAATCCACCAAACTCGCACGTCTTTGGACTCTTGGAGGAAACTGGAGGAAACCCACACAGACATGGGGAGAATGTGCAATCTCCACGCAGACAGTCACACGAGGCTGAAATGGAACGATTCTTAATTCCAGATTTTTTTTATTGAATTCAAATTCCACCACCTGTCATGGTGGGATTTGAACCTGGGTCCCCAGAACATTAGCTGAGTTTCTGGATTAATAGTCCAGCGATAATACCATGAGGCCATCGCCTCCCCCTTGGGAAAATATCAGCTTCGGAATGACTTTAAATAAAGTGGCAGTGTTAAGAGCTAATCCCAGAACTCACGGATGAGATCATTTCATCTGTTCTGCACTCCCTATCTAGACTGCAATCAGAGAATCTCCAGAGTGCAGAAGGAGGCCACTCTGCCCATCAAAGTTTCATTGACTCCTCGTCAAAGATGTTACTCTGCCTTAACTTTTCCACAAGGGACAACAACTTAGACTGTTCCGCAGCAATATGGCCAGACGCATCCTTCACAACGCCATAGAACCTCAACACAAAGAGACACGTAGGGGGCGACCCTACCACCACTGGAATCGTAGGGGGCTGGGACAGGACCATGGAAATGTCCGTTGACCTCGGGAGTGATTTTCAGGTCTTGGGGTGAATGCGGCCCACCCCTGGTGTTTGCGTACCGACACACGGATTGCTACGTCCACACACAGGTGGCTATCGGGTGGGGGGCAATGTTGGATACACTTGTTCCCCCTTTTTCTGGTGGTTTCTGTGTGGAGTCTCTGCAAACACGGTCCATTTATGACCCCAAATAAAGTGTAGCCTTGTCATAGCCAACATGGACAGAGAGCTGATGAGGTGATACCAAAGCAGCAGTAACCCAGTGTGACATCAAGCAACCCTTGTAAATACTCAAAAAGCTTGACCCCATCCAGGACAAAGCAACCGGCTTGATTGATACCCTTTCCATTAACATTCAATCCCTTCATCACTGACGTACAGTGGCAGCAGTGTGTATTATCCACAAGATGCCCTGTAGGAACTCACCGACATTCCTTTGGCAACACCTTCCAAACCCACAACCATTTCCACCCAGAAGCAGCAAATACATTGGAACACCACTACCTACAAGTTTCCCTCCTAGCCACTGACTTGGAAATGTATCACTGTTCCTTCACTGTCGCTGGGTCAAAATCCTAGAATTCCTTCCCTAACAGCCATGTGGGTGTACCTATACCACTGGACTGCAGTGGTTCGAGAAGGCAGCTCAGCACCACCTTCTCAAGGGCATCGAGGGGATGGGCAATAAATGCTGGTCTCACCAGTGATGTCCACATCCCACAAACAAAAAGAGTTCAGTGGAATTTCTTACATCCACAGGCAGATATTATCTCAAGGTCAGCAAATAATATAGCATTACCACTGTGCTACACCGAATGGCCGACCTTGAATATCTCCCAGAGCAGAGTTTGAACATAAAACCTTCGCAATCAGGGTCAGAGGGTTGTCAATTTCACCAAGCTATTACATTATTGGATGCAATGTAAACTAAATTACTGGTAAATGAACAGGCACGGATAGTTAACATCTAACTGGCGCAAATGAAAATACATAATCAATTCTTAGCGGAGAGTTGAAATGAGAATTCTCCAAGCACACTGCGAATAATTTGTCTCTGACCCTTTGCAAGAAACAGTTGAAAAGTAAAATCAAAACTACTTAATTCAGACAGATTGACTTAAAACCAGGTGCTGGATATGAATCAAATGTTGCTGTAAATTGATCGGTACAAAACAGACAAAGAAAGGAATAAGAAATTGTGAATGATCAGAAGGTTAAGTACACAAAGGAATAACATGTGGCCTTTTCTAGAATGTCAGGGCAACATGTCCAGTGAGCAGCGTAGTCCTTTTAGGTTAAGTTATTCATATATTCAGAAATGTTAGAGAACTGAATGCATAATGATGGAGAAGGCTGGCAGCTGAATGTTTCTATCCAGCAACAATAACATTATCCAAAAAATGTAGACTCCATTTGTGCTTTCCTGAGTACTCAGGGCTCCCAATTACAATTTGCCATTGATAGTTCTGGTATGGCATGAATTTAATATCAAATTTGACAACAGCACTCAAAGCTCTCCAGCACGTTCCAAACTATCAAAGCTTTCTGGCGAGCACAAAGCTTTCCAGCACAATCACAACTATGGAAGTCTCCCACAACTATCTGGCACACTCAAAGGACACTGGCACCTCAAAGCTATCCCGCACACTCAAAGCTACCCAGCACACACAAAGCTAACCTGCACACTCAAAGCTGTCCCGCACACTCAAAGCTATCCAGCGCACTCAAAGCTACCCAGCACACTCAAAGCTAACCTGCACACTCAAAGCTGTCCCGCACGCTCAAAGCTATCGAGCACACTCAAAGCTATCCAGCACACTCAAAGTTACCCGGCACACTCAAAGCTATCCCGCACACTCAAAGCTAACCCGCACACTCAAAGCTATCCTGCACACTCAAAGCTATCCCGCATACTCAAAGCTAACCCGCACACTCAAAGCTATCCTGCACACTCAAAGCTATCCCGCACACTCAAAGCTAACCCGCACACTCAAAGCTACCCAGCACACTCAAAGCTATCCCGCACACTCAAAGCTAACCGGCACACTCAAAGCTGTCCCGCACACTCAAAGCTATCCAGCACACTCAAAGCTACCCACCACACTCAAAGCTAACCCGCACACTCAAAGCTATCCAGCACACTCAAAGCTATCCAGCACACTCAAAGCTATCCTGCACACTCAAAGCTAACCTGCACACTCAAAGCTGTCCCGCACACTCAAAGCTATCCAGCACACTCAAAGCTACCCACCACACTCAAAGCTAACCCGCACACTCAAAGCTATCCAGCACACTCAAAGCTACCCGGCACACTCAAAGCTACCCACCACACTCAAAGCTATCCTGCACACTCAAAGCTATCCCGCACAATCAAAGCTATCCAGCACACTCAAAGCTATCCTGCACACTCAACGCTATCCAGCACACTCAACGCTCTCCAGCACACTCAAAGCTATCCCACACACTCAAAGCTATCCAGCACACTCAAGGCTATCCAGCGCACTCAAAGCTACCCCGCACACTCAAAGCTATCCCACACACTCAAAGTTATCCAGCACACTCAAAGCTATCCCACACACTCAAAGCTATCCCACACACTCAAAGCTATCCCGCACACTCAAAGCTATCCAGCACACTCAAAGCTATCCCACACACTCAAAGCTATCCCACACACTCAAAGCTATCCAGCACACTCAAAGCTATCCCACACACTCAAAGCTATCCAGCACACTCAAAGCTATCCAGCACACTCAAAGCTATCCCACACACTCAAAGCTATCCCACACACTCAAAGCTATCCAGCACACTCAAAGCTATCCCACACACTCAAAGCTATCCCACACACTCAAAGCTATCCCGCACACTCAAAGCTATCCAGCACACTCAAAGCTATCCCACACACTCAAAGCTATCCCACACACTCAAAGCTATCCAGCACACTCAAAGCTATCCCACACACTCAAAGCTATCCAGCGCACTCAAAGCTGTCCAGCACACTCAAAGCTATCCGGCACACTCAAAGCTATCCCGCACAATCAAAGCTATCCAGCACACTCAAAGCTATCCTGCACACTCAAAGCTATCCTGCACACTCAAAGCTATCCCGCACAATCAAAGCTATCCCACACACTCAAAGCTATCCAGCACACTCAAAGCTATCCAGCACACTCAAAGCTATCCCGCACACTCAAAGCTATCCCGCACACTCAAAGCTATCCCGCACACTCAAAGCTACCCAGCACACTCAAAGCTATCCAGCACACTCAAAGCTATCCAGCACACTCAAAGCTATCCCGCACACTCAAAGCTATCCTGCACACTCAAAGCTACCCAGCACACTCAAAGCTATCCAGCACACTCAAAGCTATCCCACACACTCAAAGCTATCCCGCACACTCAAAGCTATCCAGCACACTCAAAGCTATCCAGCACACTCAAAGCTATCCCACACACTCAAAGCTATCCCGCACACTCAAAGCTATCCAGCACACTCAAAGCAATCCCACACACTCAAAGCTATCCCGCACACTCAAAGCTATCCTGCACACTCAAAGCTACTCAACACACTCAAAGCTATCCCGCACACTCAAAGCTATCCTGCACACTCAAAGCTACTCAACACACTCAAAGCTATCCCGCACACTCAAAGCTACCCCGCACAATCAAAGCTATCCTGCACACTCAACGCTATCCAGCACACTCAAAGCTACCCAGCACACTCAAAGCTACCCAGCACACTCAAAGCTACCCAGCACACTCAAAGCTATCCAGCACACTCAACGCTATCCAGCACACTCAACGCTCTCCAGCACACTCAAAGCTATCACACACACTCAAAGCTATCCCACACACTCAAAGCTATCCCGCACACTCAAAGCTACCCAGCACACTCAAGGCTATCCAGCGCACTCAAAGCTACCCCGCACACTCAAAGCTATCCCACACACTCAAAGCTATCCCGCACACTCAAAGCTATCCCACACACTCAAAGCTATCCAGCACACTCAAGGCTATCCAGCACACTCAAGGCTATCCAGCGCACTCAAAGCTACCCCGCACACTCAAAGCTATCCCACACACACAAAGCTACCCCGCACACTCAAAGCTATCCCACACACTCAAAGCTATCCAGCACACTCAAAGCTATCCCACACACTCAAAGCTATCCCGCACACTCAAAGCTATCCCGCACAATCAAAGCAATCCAGCACACTCAAAGCTATCCCGCACACTCAAAGCTATCCCGCACAATCAAAGCAATCCAGCACACACAAAGCTATCCAGCACACACAAAGCTATCCTGCACACTCAAAGCTATCCTGCACACTCAAAGCTATCCTGCACACTCAAAGCTATCCTGCACACTCAAAGCTATCCTGCACACTCAAAGCTATCCCTCACACACAAAGCTATCCCGCACAATCAAAGCAATCCAGCACACTCAAAGCTATCCTGCACACTCAAAGCTATCCTGCACACTCAAAGCTATCCCGCACACTCAAAGCTATCCTGCACACTCAAAGCAATCCAGCACACACAAAGCTAACCCGCACACTCAAAGCTATCCAGCACACTCAAAGCTATCCTGCACACTCAAAGCTAACCTGCACACTCAAAGCTGTCCCGCACACTCAAAGCTGTCCCGCACACTCAAAGCTGTCCAGCACACTCAAAGCTACCCACCACACTCAAAGCTAACCCGCACACTCAAAGCTATCCAGCACACTCAAAGCTACCCGGCACACTCAAAGCTAACCTGCACACTCAAAGCTACCCACCACACTCAAAGCTAACCCGCACACTCAAAGCTATCCTGCACACTCAAAGCTAACCCGCACACTCAAAGCTATCCAGCGCACTCAAAGCTATCCCGCACACTCAAAGCTATCCCGCATACTCAAAGCTATCCAGCACACTCAAAGCTATCCCGCACACTCAAAGCTATCCGGCACACTCAAAGCTACCCGGCACACTCAAAGCTATCCTGCACACTCAAAGCTACCCGCACACTCAAAGCTATCCTGCACACTCAAAGCTATCCCGCACACTCAAAGCTATCCAGCACACTCAAAGCTATCCCGCACACTCAAAGCTATCCCGCACACTCAAAGCTATCCGGCACACTCAAAGCTACCCGGCACACTCAAAGCTATCCTGCACACTCAAAGCTAACCCGCACACTCAAAGCTATCCTGCACAGTCAAAGCTATCCCGCACACTCAAAGCTATCCCGCACACTCAAAGCTATCCCGCACACTCAAAGCTATCCCGCACACTCAAAGCTAACCTGCACACTCAAAGCTATCCTGCACACTCAAAGCTATCCCGTACACTCAAAGCTAACCCGCACACTCAAAGCTACCCAGCACACTCAAAGCTATCCCGCACACTCAAAGCTAACCTGCACACTCAAAGCTGTCCCGCACACTCAAAGCTATCCAGCACACTCAAAGCTACCCACCACACTCAAAGCTAACCCGCACACTCAAAGCTATCCCACACACTCAAAGCTATCCCGCACACTCAAAGCTATCCAGCACACTCAAAGCTATCCCGCACACTCAAAGCTATCCAGCACACTCAAAGTTATCCAGCGCACTCAAAGCTATCCCACACACTCAAAGCTATCCAGCGCACTCAAAGCTATCCAGCACACACAAAGCTATCCCGCACAATCAAAGCAATCCAGCACACACAAAGCTATACCGCACACTCAAAGCTATCCAGCGCACTCAAAGCTGTCCCGCACAATCAAAGAAATCCAGCACACTCAAAGCCATCCTGCACACTCAAAGCTATCCCGCATACTCAAAGCTATCCCGCACACTCAAAGCTATCCAGCACACTCAAAGCTATCCCGCACACTCAAAGCTATCCCGCACACTCAAAGCTATTCCGCACACTCAAAGCTATCCAGCACACTCAAAGCTATCCCGCACAATCAAAGCTATCCAGCACACTCAAAGCTATCCAGCGCACTCAAAGCTATCCAGCACATTCAAAGCTATCCCGCACACTCAAAGCTATCCAGCACACTCAAAGCTATCCCGCACAATCAAAGCTATCCAGCACACTCAAAGCTATCCTGCACACTCAAAGCTATCCTGCACACTCAAAGCTATCCCGCACAATCAAAGCTATCCAGCACACTCAAAGCTATCCTGCACACTCAATGCTATCCAGCACACTCAACGCTCTCCAGCACACTCAAAGCTATCCTGCACACTCAAAGCTATCCCGCACACTCAAAGCTATCCCGCACACTCAAAGCTACCCAGCACACTCAAAGCTACCCAGCACACTCAAAGCTATCCCGCACAATCAAAGCAATCCAGCACACACAAAGCTATACCGCACACTCAAAGCTATCCAGCGCACTCAAAGCTGTCCCGCACAATCAAAGAAATCCAGCACACTCAAAGCCATCCTGCACACTCAAAGCTATCCCACACACTCAAAGCTATCCAGCACACTCAAAGCTATCCAGCACACTCAAAGCTATCCCACACACTCAAAGCTATCCCGCACACTCAAAGCTATCCTGCACACTCAAAGCTATCCTGCACACTCAAAGCTATCCCACACACTCAAAGCTATCCAGCACACTCAAAGCTATCCAGCACACTCAAAGCTATCCCACACACTCAAAGCTATCCCGCACACTCAAAGCTACCCAGCACATTCAAAGCTACCCAGCACAACGCAAAGCTATCCAGCACACTCAAAGCTATCCTGAACACTCAAAGCTACCCCGCACACTCAAAGCTATCCCACACATTCAAAGCTATCCCGCACACTCAAAGCTATCCGGCACACTCAAAGCTATCCCACACACTCAAAGCTATCCCACACACTCAAAGCTATCCAGCACACTCAAAGCTATCCCACACACTCAAAGCTATCCCACACACTCAAAGCTATCCCGCACACTCAAAGCTATCCCGCACACTCAAAGCTACCCAGCACACTCAAAGCTATCCAGCACACTCAAAGCTATCCAGCACACTCAAAGCTATCCCGCACACTCAAAGCTATCCTGCACACTCAAAGCTACCCAGCACACTCAAAGCTATCCAGCACACTCAAAGCTATCCCACACACTCAAAGCTATCCCGCACACTCAAAGCTATCCAGCACACTCAAAGCTATCCAGCACACTCAAAGCTATCCCACACACTCAAAGCTATCCCGCACACTCAAAGCTATCCAGCACACTCAAAGCAATCCCACACACTCAAAGCTATCCCGCACACTCAAAGCTATCCTGCACACTCAAAGCTACTCAACACACTCAAAGCTATCCCGCACACTCAAAGCTATCCTGCACACTCAAAGCTACTCAACACACTCAAAGCTATCCCGCACACTCAAAGCTACCCCGCACAATCAAAGCTATCCTGCACACTCAACGCTATCCAGCACACTCAAAGCTACCCAGCACACTCAAAGCTACCCAGCACACTCAAAGCTACCCAGCACACTCAAAGCTATCCAGCACACTCAACGCTATCCAGCACACTCAACGCTCTCCAGCACACTCAAAGCTATCCCACACACTCAAAGCTATCCCACACACTCAAAGCTATCCCGCACACTCAAAGCTACCCAGCACACTCAAGGCTATCCAGCGCACTCAAAGCTACCCCGCACACTCAAAGCTATCCCACACACTCAAAGCTATCCCGCACACTCAAAGCTATCCCACACACTCAAAGCTATCCAGCACACTCAAGGCTATCCAGCACACTCAAGGCTATCCAGCGCACTCAAAGCTACCCCGCACACTCAAAGCTATCCCACACACTCAAAGCTATCCAGCACACTCAAAGCTATCCCACACACTCAAAGCTATCCCGCACACTCAAAGCTATCCCGCACAATCAAAGCAATCCAGCACACACAAAGCTATCCCGCACACTCAAAGCTATCCCACACACTCAAAGCTATCCCGCACACTCAAAGCTATCCCGCACAATCAAAGCAATCCAGCACACACAAAGCTACCCCGCACACTCAAAGCTATCCCACACACTCAAAGCTATCCAGCACACTCAAAGCTATCCCACACACTCAAAGCTATCCCGCACACTCAAAGCTATCCCGCACAATCAAAGCAATCCAGCACACTCAAAGCTATCCCGCACACTCAAAGCTATCCCGCACAATCAAAGCAATCCAGCACACACAAAGCTATCCAGCACACACAAAGCTATCCTGCACACTCAAAGCTATCCTGCACACTCAAAGCTATCCTGCACACTCAAAGCTATCCTGCACACTCAAAGCTATCCTGCACACTCAAAGCTATCCCTCACACACAAAGCTATCCCGCACAATCAAAGCAATCCAGCACACTCAAAGCTATCCTGCACACTCAAAGCTATCCTGCACACTCAAAGCTATCCCGCACACTCAAAGCTATCCTGCACACTCAAAGCAATCCAGCACACACAAAGCTAACCCGCACACTCAAAGCTATCCAGCACACTCAAAGCTATCCTGCACACTCAAAGCTAACCTGCACACTCAAAGCTGTCCCGCACACTCAAAGCTGTCCCGCACACTCAAAGCTGTCCAGCACACTCAAAGCTACCCACCACACTCAAAGCTAACCCGCACACTCAAAGCTATCCAGCACACTCAAAGCTACCCGGCACACTCAAAGCTAACCTGCACACTCAAAGCTACCCACCACACTCAAAGCTAACCCGCACACTCAAAGCTATCCTGCACACTCAAAGCTAACCCGCACACTCAAAGCTATCCAGCGCACTCAAAGCTATCCCGCACACTCAAAGCTATCCCGCATACTCAAAGCTATCCAGCACACTCAAAGCTATCCCGCACACTCAAAGCTATCCGGCACACTCAAAGCTACCCGGCACACTCAAAGCTATCCTGCACACTCAAAGCTACCCGCACACTCAAAGCTATCCTGCACACTCAAAGCTATCCCGCACACTCAAAGCTATCCAGCACACTCAAAGCTATCCCGCACACTCAAAGCTATCCCGCACACTCAAAGCTATCCGGCACACTCAAAGCTACCCGGCACACTCAAAGCTATCCTGCACACTCAAAGCTAACCCGCACACTCAAAGCTATCCTGCACAGTCAAAGCTATCCCGCA
The DNA here is from genome assembly GCF_965287045.1 of Carcharhinus amblyrhynchos. Classification (NCBI taxonomy): domain Eukaryota; kingdom Metazoa; phylum Chordata; class Chondrichthyes; order Carcharhiniformes; family Carcharhinidae; genus Carcharhinus; species Carcharhinus amblyrhynchos. The sequence continues at coordinate 8,041,269 of NC_137341.1, read as the reverse complement.
CACTCAAAGCTATCCCGCACACTCAAAGCTATCCCGCACACTCAAAGCTATCCCGCACACTCAAAGCTAACCTGCACACTCAAAGCTATCCTGCACACTCAAAGCTATCCCGTACACTCAAAGCTAACCCGCACACTCAAAGCTACCCAGCACACTCAAAGCTATCCCGCACACTCAAAGCTAACCTGCACACTCAAAGCTGTCCCGCACACTCAAAGCTATCCAGCACACTCAAAGCTACCCACCACACTCAAAGCTAACCCGCACACTCAAAGCTATCCCACACACTCAAAGCTATCCCGCACACTCAAAGCTATCCAGCACACTCAAAGCTATCCCGCACACTCAAAGCTATCCAGCACACTCAAAGTTATCCAGCGCACTCAAAGCTATCCCACACACTCAAAGCTATCCAGCGCACTCAAAGCTATCCAGCACACACAAAGCTATCCCGCACAATCAAAGCAATCCAGCACACACAAAGCTATACCGCACACTCAAAGCTATCCAGCGCACTCAAAGCTGTCCCGCACAATCAAAGAAATCCAGCACACTCAAAGCCATCCTGCACACTCAAAGCTATCCCGCATACTCAAAGCTATCCCGCACACTCAAAGCTATCCAGCACACTCAAAGCTATCCCGCACACTCAAAGCTATCCCGCACACTCAAAGCTATTCCGCACACTCAAAGCTATCCAGCACACTCAAAGCTATCCCGCACAATCAAAGCTATCCAGCACACTCAAAGCTATCCAGCGCACTCAAAGCTATCCAGCACATTCAAAGCTATCCCGCACACTCAAAGCTATCCAGCACACTCAAAGCTATCCCGCACAATCAAAGCTATCCAGCACACTCAAAGCTATCCTGCACACTCAAAGCTATCCTGCACACTCAAAGCTATCCCGCACAATCAAAGCTATCCAGCACACTCAAAGCTATCCTGCACACTCAATGCTATCCAGCACACTCAACGCTCTCCAGCACACTCAAAGCTATCCTGCACACTCAAAGCTATCCCGCACACTCAAAGCTATCCCGCACACTCAAAGCTACCCAGCACACTCAAAGCTACCCAGCACACTCAAAGCTATCCCGCACAATCAAAGCAATCCAGCACACACAAAGCTATACCGCACACTCAAAGCTATCCAGCGCACTCAAAGCTGTCCCGCACAATCAAAGAAATCCAGCACACTCAAAGCCATCCTGCACACTCAAAGCTATCCCACACACTCAAAGCTATCCAGCACACTCAAAGCTATCCAGCACACTCAAAGCTATCCCACACACTCAAAGCTATCCCGCACACTCAAAGCTATCCTGCACACTCAAAGCTATCCTGCACACTCAAAGCTATCCCACACACTCAAAGCTATCCAGCACACTCAAAGCTATCCAGCACACTCAAAGCTATCCCACACACTCAAAGCTATCCCGCACACTCAAAGCTACCCAGCACATTCAAAGCTACCCAGCACAACGCAAAGCTATCCAGCACACTCAAAGCTATCCTGAACACTCAAAGCTACCCCGCACACTCAAAGCTATCCCACACATTCAAAGCTATCCCGCACACTCAAAGCTATCCGGCACACTCAAAGCTATCCCACACACTCAAAGCTATCCAGCACACTCAAGGCTATCCAGCGCACTCAAAGCTACCCCGCACACTCAAAGCTATCCCACACACTCAAAGCTATCCAGCACACTCAAAGCGATCCCACACACTCAAAGCTATCCCGCACACTCAAAGCTATCCCGCACACTCAAAGCTATCCCACACACTCAAAGCTATCCAGCGCACTCAAGGCTATCCAGCGCACTCAAAGCTACCCTGCACACTCAAAGCTATCCCACACACTCAAAGCTATCCAGCACACTCAAAGCTATCCCACACACTCAAAGCTATCCAGCACACTCAAAGCTATCCCACACACTCAAAGCTATCCAGCGCACTCAAAGCTGTCCAGCACACTCAAAGCTATCCTGCACACTCAAAGCTATCCCGCACAATCAAAGCTATCCAGCACACTCAAAGCTATCCTGCACACTCAACGCTATCCAGCACACTCAACGCTCTCCAGCACACTCAAAGCTATCCCGCACACTCAAAGCTATCCCGCACACTCAAAGCTATCCCGCACACTCAAAGCTATCCCGCACACTCAAAGCTACCCAGCACACTCAAAGCTATCCAGCACACTCAAAGCTATCCCACACACTCAAAGCTATCCTGCACACTCAAAGCTATCCAGCACACTCAAAGCTATCCTGCACACTCAAAGCTACTCAGCACACTCAAAGCTATCCCGCACACTCAAAGCTACCCCGCACACTCAAAGCTATCCCGCACACTCAAAGCTATCCTCCACACTCAAAGCTACCCCGCACACTCAAAGCTATCCCGCACACTCAAAGCTACCCCGCACAATCAAAGCTATCCAGCACACTCAACGCTCTCCAGCACACTCAAAGCTATCCCGCACACTCAAAGCTACCCCGCACAATCAATGCTATCCAGCACACTCAAAGCTATCCTCCACACTCAAAGCTACCCCGCACACTCAAAGCTACCCCGCACACTCAAAGCTACCCCGCACAATCAAAGCTATCCAGCACACTCAACGCTATCCAGCACACTCAACGCTCTCCAGCACACTCAAAGCTATCTAACACACTCAACGCTATCCAGCGCACTCAAAGCTACCCAGCACACTCAAAGCAATCCAGCACACTCAACGCTATCGAGCACATTCAACGCACTCCAGCACACTCAAAGCTATCCCACACACTCAAAGCTAACCCACACACTCAAAGCTATCCCACACACTCAAAGCTATCCCGCACACTCAAAGCTATCCCGAACACTCAAAGCTATCCCACACACTCAAAGCTATCCAGCACACTCAAGGCTATCCAGCGCACTCAAAGCTACCCCGCACACTCAAAGCTATCCCACACACTCAAAGCTATCCAGCACACTCAAAGCTATCCCACACACTCAAAGCTATCCCGCACACTCAAAGCTATCCCGCACACTCAAAGCTATCCAGCGCACTCAAGGCTATCCAGCGCACTCAAAGCTACCCCGCACACTCAAAGCTATCCCACACACTCAAAGCTATCCAGCACACACAAAGCTATCCCACACACTCAAAGCTATCCCACACACTCAAAGCTATCCAGCGCACTCAAAGCTGTCCAGCACACTCAAAGCTATCCCGCACACTCAAAGCTACCCAGCACACTCAAAGCTATCCAGCACACTCAAAGCTGTCCAGCACACTCAAAGCTATCCTGCACACTCAAAGCTATCCAGCACACTCAAAGCTATCCACCACACTCAAGCTTTCCCGCACAATCAAAGCTATCCAGCACACTCAAAGCTATCCAGCACACTCAAAGCTATCCCGCACAATCAAAGCTATCCAGCACACTCAAAGCTATCCTGCACACTCAAAGCTATCCTGCACACTCAAAGCTATCCAGCACACTCAAGGCTATCCAGCGCACTCAAAGCTACCCCGCACACTCAAAGCTATCCCGCACACTCAAAGCTATCCCGCACACTCAAAGCTATCCCGCAAACTCAAAGCTACCCCGCACACTCAAAGCTATCCCGCACACTCAAAGCTATCCTGCACACTCAAAGCTACTCAGCACACTCAAAGCTATCCCACACACTCAAAGCTACCCAGCACACTCAAAGCTATCCAGCACACTCAAAGCTATCCTGCACACTCAACGCTATCCTGCACACTCAACGCTATCCTGCACACTCAAAGCTATCCTGCACACTCAAAGCTATCCTGCACACTCAAAGCTACTCAGCACACTCAAAGCTATCCCGCACACTCAAAGCTACCCAGCACACTCAAAGCTATCCTGCACACTCAAAGTTACCCCGCACACTCAAAGCTACCCCGCAGAATCAAAGCTATCCAGCACACTCAAAGCTATCCAGCACACTCAACGCTATCCAGCACACTCAACGCTATCCCACACACTCAAAGCTATCCCGCACACTCAAAGCTATCCAGTGCACTCAAAGCTGTCCAGCACGCTCAAAGCTATCCCGCACACTCAAAGCTACCCAGCACACTCAAAGCTATCCAGCACACTCAAAGCTGTCCAGCATACTCAAAGCTATCCAGCACACTCAAAGCTATCCACCACACTCAAGCTTTCCCGCACAATCAAAGCTATCCAGCACACTCAAAGCTATCCAGCACACTCAAAGCTATCCCACACAATCAAAGCTATCCAGCACACTCAAAGCTATCCTGCACACTCAAAGCTATCCTGCACACTCAAAGCTATCCCGCACAATCAAAGCTATCCAGCACACTCAAAGCTATCCTGCACACTCAACGCTATCCAGCACACTCAACACTCTCCAGCACACTCAAAGCTATCCCGCACACTCAAAGCTATCCCGCACACTCAAAGCTATCCCGCACACTCAAAGCTACCCAGCACACTCAAAGCTATCCAGCACACTCAAAGCTATCCTGCACACTCAACGCTATCCTGCACACTCAAAGCTATCCTGCACACTCAAAGCTATCCTGCACACTCAAAGCTACTCAGCACACTCAAAGCTATCCCGCACACTCAAAGCTACCCAGCACACTCAAAGCTATCCAGCACACTCAAAGCTATCCTGCACACTCAAAGTTACCCCGCACACTCAAAGCTACCCCGCACAATCAAAGCTATCCAGCACACTCAACGCTATCCAGCACACTCAACGCTATCCAGCACACTCAACGCTCTCCAGCACACTCAAAGCTATCTAACACACTCAACGCTATCCAGCGCACTCAAAGCTATCCTGCACACTCAAAGCTAACCCGCACACTCAAAGCTATCCTGCACAGTCAAAGCTATCCCGCACACTCAAAGCTATCCCGCACACTCAAAGCTAACCCGCACACTCAAAGCTATCCTGCACACTCAAAGCTATCCCGTACACTGAAAGCTAACCCGCACACTCAAAGCTACCCCGCACACTCAAAGCTATTCCACACACTCAAAGCTATCCAGCACACTCAAAGCTACCCCGCACACTCAAAGCTATCCCGCACACTCAAAGCTATCCCACACACTCAAAGCTATCCAGCACACTCAACGCTACCCGGCACACTCAAAGCTAACCTGCACACTCAAAGCTACCCACCACACTCAAAGCTATCCCGCACACTCAAAGCTATCCTGCACACTCAAAGCTAACCCGCACACTCAAAGGTATCCAGCGCACTCAAAGCTATCCCGCACACTCAAAGCTATCCCGCACACTCAAAGCTATCCAGCACACTCAAAGCTATCCCGCACACTCAAAGCTATCCCGCACACTCAAAGCTATCCCGCACACTCAAAGGTATCCAGCACACTCAAAGCTATCCCGCACACTCAAAGCTATCCTGCACACTCAAAGCTACCCAGCACACTCAAAGCTAACCCGCACACTCAAAGCTATCCGGCACACTCAAAGCTACCCGGCACACTCAAAGCTATCCTGCACTCAAAGCTATCCCGCACACTCAAAGCTATCCCGCACACTCAAAGCTATCCCGCACACTCAAAGCTATCCAGCACACTCAAAGCTATCCCGCACACTCAACGCTACCCGGCACACTCAAAGCTAACCTGCACACTCAAAGCTACCCACCACACTCAAAGCTATCCCGCACACTCAAAGCTATCCTGCACACTCAAAGCTAACCCGCACACTCAAAGGTATCCAGCGCACTCAAAGCTATCCCGCACACTCAAAGCTATCCCGCACACTCAAAGCTATCCAGCACACTCAAAGCTATCCCGCACACTCAAAGCTATCCCGCACACTCAAAGCTATCCAGCACACTCAAAGCTATCCCGCACACTCAAAGCTACCCAGCACACTCAAAGCTAACCCGCACACTCAAAGCTATCCGGCACACTCAAAGCTTCCCGGCACACTCAAAGCTATCCTGCACACTCAAAGCTAACCTGCACACTCAAAGCTACCCACCACACTCAAAGCTATCCCGCACACTCAAAGCTATCCTGCACACTCAAAGCTAACCCGCACAATCAAAGGTATCCAGCGCACTCAAAGCTATCCCGCACACTCAAAGCTATCCCGCACACTCAAAGCTATCCAGCACACTCAAAGCTATCCCGCACACTCAAAGCTATCCCGCACACTCAAAGCTATCCCGCACACTCAAAGGTATCCAGCACACTCAAAGCTATCCCGCACACTCAAAGCTATCCTGCACACTCAAAGCTACCCAGCACACTCAAAGCTAACCCGCACACTCAAAGTTATCCGGCACACTCAAAGCTACCCGGCACACTCAAAGCTATCCTGCACACTCAAAGCTATCCCGCACACTCAAAGCTATCCCGCACACTCAAAGCTATCCCGCACACTCAAAGCTATCCAGCACACTCAAAGCTATCCAGCACACTCAACGCTACCCGGCACACTCAAAGCTAACCTGCACACTCAAAGCTACCCACCACACTCAAAGCTAACCCGCACACTCAAAGGTATCCAGCGCACTCAAAGCTATCCCGCACACTCAAAGCTATCCCGCACACTCAAAGCTATCCAGCACACTCAAAGCTATCCCGCACACTCAAAGCTATCCCGCACACTCAAAGCTATCCAGCACACTCAAAGCTATCCCGCACACTCAAAGCTACCCAGCACACTCAAAGCTAACCCGCACACTCAAAGCTATCCGGCACACTCAAAGCTTCCCGGCACACTCAAAGCTATCCTGCACACTCAAAGCTATCCCGCACACTCAAAGCTATCCTGCACACTCAAAGCTATCCAGCACACTCAAAGCTATCCTGCACACTCAAAGCTATCCCGCACACTCAAAGCTATCCAGCACACTCAAAGCTACCCACCACACTCAAAGCTAACCCGCACACTCAAAGCTATCCTGCACACTCAAAGCTATCCCGCATACTCAAAGCTAACCCGCACACTCAAAGCTATCCTGCACACTCAAAGCTATCCCGCACACTCAAAGCTATCCAGCACACTCAAAGCTAACCTGCACACTCAAAGCTGTCCCGCACACTCAAAGCTATCCAGCACACTCAAAGCTACCCACCACACTCAAAGCTAACCCGCACACTCAAAGCTGTCCAGCACACTCAAAGCTGTCCCGCACACTCAAAGCTATCCAGCACACTCAAAGCTACCCACCACACTCAAAGCTAACCCGCACACTCAAAGCTATCCAGCACACTCAAAGCTATCCTGCACACTCAAAGCTAACCTGCACACTCAAAGCTGTCCCGCACACTCAAAGCTATCCAGCACACTCAAAGCTACCCACCACACTCAAAGCTAACCCGCACACTCAAAGCTATCCAGCACACTCAAAGCTACCCGGCACACTCAAAGCTAACCTGCACACTCAAAGCTACCCACCACACTCAAAGCTAACCCGCACACTCAAAGCTATCCTGCACACTCAAAGCTAACCCGCACACTCAAAGCTATCCAGCGCACTCAAAGCTATCCCGCACACTCAAAGCTATCCAGCACACTCAAAGCTATCCCGCACACTCAAAGCTATCCCGCACACTCAAAGCTATCCAGCACACTCAAAGCTATCCCGCACACTCAAAGCTATCCGGCACACTCAAAGCTATCCTGCACACTCAAAGCTATCCTGCACACTCAAAGCTAACCCGCACACTCAAAGCTATCCTGGACACTCAAAGCTATCCCGCACACTCAAAGCTATCCAGCACACTCAAAGCTATCCCGCACACTCAAAGCTATCCGGCACACTCAAAGCTACCCGGCACACTCAAAGCTATCCTGCACACTCAAAGCTAATCCGCACACTCAAAGCTATCCTGCACAGTCAAAGCTATCCCGCACACTCAAAGCTATCCCGCACACTCAAAGCTAACCCGCACACTCAAAGCTATCCTGCACACTCAAAGCTATCCTGCACACTCAAAGCTAACCCGCACACTCAAAGCTACCCAGCACACTCAAAGCTATCCCGCACACTCAAAGCTAACCTGCACACTCAAAGCTGTCCCGCACACTCAAAGCTATCCAGCACACTCAAAGCTACCCACCACACTCAAAGCTATCCTGCACACTCAAAGCTATCCCGCACACTCAAAGCTATCCAGCACACTCAAGGCTATCCCACACACTCAAAGCTAACCCGCACACTCAAAGCTATCCTGCACACTCAAAGCTATCCCGTACACTCAAAGCTAACCCGCACACTCAAAGCTACCCAGCACACTCAAAGCTATCCCGCACACTCAAAGGTAACCTGCACACTCAAAGCTGTCCCGCACACTCAAAGCTATCCAGCACACTCAAAGCTACCCACCACACTCAAAGCTAACCCGCACACTCAAAGCTATCCTGCACACTCAAAGCTATCCCGCATACTCAAAGCTAACCCGCACACTCAAAGCTATCCTGCACACTCAAAGCTATCCCGCACACTCAAAGCTATCCAGCACACTCAAAGCTAACCTGCACACTCAAAGCTGTCCCGCACACTCAAAGCTATCCAGCACACTCAAAGCTACCCACCACACTCAAAGCTAACCCGCACACTCAAAGCTGTCCAGCACACTCAAAGCTGTCCCGCACACTCAAAGCTATCCAGCACACTCAAAGCTACCCACCACACTCAAAGCTAACCCGCACACTCAAAGCTATCCAGCACACTCAAAGCTATCCTGCACACTCAAAGCTAACCTGCACACTCAAAGCTGTCCCGCACACTCAAAGCTATCCAGCACACTCAAAGCTACCCACCACACTCAAAGCTAACCCGCACACTCAAAGCTATCCAGCACACTCAAAGCTACCCGGCACACTCAAAGCTAACCTGCACACTCAAAGCTACCCACCACACTCAAAGCTAACCCGCACACTCAAAGCTATCCTGCACACTCAAAGCTAACCCGCACACTCAAAGCTATCCAGCGCACTCAAAGCTATCCCGCACACTCAAAGCTATCCAGCACACTCAAAGCGATCCCGCACACTCAAAGCTATCCCGCACACTCAAAGCTATCCAGCACACTCAAAGCTATCCCGCACACTCAAAGCTATCCGGCACACTCAAAGCTACCCGGCACACTCAAAGCTATCCTGCACACTCAAAGCTAACCCGCACACTCAAAGCTATCCTGGACACTCAAAGCTATCCCGCACACTCAAAGCTATCCAGCACACTCAAAGCTATCCCGCACACTCAAAGCTATCCGGCACACTCAAAGCTACCCGGCACACTCAAAGCTATCCTGCACAGTCAAAGCTATCCCGCACACTCAAAGCTATCCCGCACACTCAAAGCTATCCTGCACACTGAAAGCTATCCTGCACACTCAAAGCTAACCCGCACACTCAAAGCTACCCAGCACACTCAAAGCTATCCCGCACACTCAAAGCTAACCTGCACACTCAAAGCTGTCCCGCACACTCAAAGCTATCCAGCACACTCAAAGCTACCCACCACACTCAAAGCTATCCAGCACACTCAAAGCTATTCCGCACACTCAAAGCTGTCCAGCACACTCAAAGCTATTCCGCACACTCAAAGCTATCCTGCACGCTCAAAGCTATTCCGCACACTCAAAGCTGTCCAGCACACTCAAAGCTATTCCGCACACTCAAAGCTATCCAGCACACTCAAAGCCACCCAGCAGACTCAAAGCAGCCGCGCACACTCAAAGCTATCCCGCACACTCAAAGCTACTCAGCACACTCAAAGCCGCCCAGCACACTTAAAGGTGTCCAGCACACTCAACGCTACCCTGTACACTCAAAGCTACCCTGTACACTGAAAGCTACCCAGCACACTCAAAGCTATTCTGTCCAGTCAAAGATATCCCGCACACTCAAAGCTACCCAGCACACTCAAAGCTACCCAGCACACTCAAAGCTATCCTGCACACTCAAAGCTATCCCGCACACTCAAAGCTATCCCGCACACTCAAACCCATGTGACATGCTCAGAGCTCTCAGGACTTTCAATGCCTGCCTGCATGTTCAAAACTCCCTGGTGTGCTCAAAGCCATCCAGTACAATCAAAGCTTTGCAGTGTGCTCAAAACTACCTAAGTCTCTCAAAGCTCACCGACTGGATGTACGTTCATTGACATTCTGACAAAGCTATCAAAATCTCTCAAACCTCTTCGGTCTCAGTGCTCCGTGTGTGGATCCCGGTCTCAGTGCTCCGTGTGTGGATCCCGGTCTCAGTGCTCCGTGTGTGGATCCCGGTCTCAGTGCTCCGTGTGTGGATCCCGGTCTCAATGCTCCGTGTGTGGATCCCGGTCTCAGTGCTCCGTGTGTGGATCCCGGTCTCAGTGCTCCGTGTGTGGATCCCGGTCTCAGTGCTCCGTGTGTGGATCCCAGTCTCAGTGCTCCGTGTGTGGATCCCAGTCTCAGTGCTCCGTGTGTGGATCCCGGTCTCAATGCTCCGTGTGTGGATCCCAGTCTCAGTGCTCCGTGTGTGGATCCCGGTCTCAGTGCTCCGTGTGTGGATCCCAGTCTCAGTGCTCCGTGTGTGGATCTCGGTCTCAATGCTCCGTGTGTGGATCCCGGTCTCAGTGCTCCGTGTGTGGATCCCGGTCTGAATGCTCCGTGTGTGGATCCCGGTCTCAATGCTCCGTGTGTGGATCCCGGTCTCAGTGCTCCGTGTGTGGATCCCGGTCTGAATGCTCCGTGTGTGGATCCCGGTCTCAATGCTCCGTGTGTGGATCCCGATCTCAGTGCTCCGTGTGTGGATCCCGGTCTCAGTGCTCCGTGTGTGGATCCCGATCTCAGTGCTCCGTGTGTGGATCCCAGTCTCAGTGCTCCGTGTGTGGATCCCGGTCTGAATGCTCCGTGTGTGGATCCCGGTCTCAGTGCTCCGTGTGTGGATCCCAGTCTCAGTGCTCCGTGTGTGGATCCCGGTCTGAATGCTCCGTGTGTGGATCCCGGTCTCAGTGCTCCGTGTGTGGATCCCAGTCTCAGTGCTCCGTGTGTGGATCCCGGTCTGAATGCTCCGTGTGTGGATCCCGGTCTCAATGCTCCGTGTGTGGATCCCGGTCTCAGTGCTCCGTGTGTGGATCCCAGTCTCAATGCTCCGTGTGTGGATCCCGGTCTCAGTGCTCCGTGTGTGGATCCCGGGCTGAATGCTCCGTGTGTGGATCCCGGTCTCAATGCTCCGTGTGTGGATCCCGGTCTCAATGCTCCGTGTGTGGATCCCAGTCTCAATGCTCCGTGTGTGGATCCCGGTCTCAGTGCTCCGTGTGTGGATCCCGGTCTCAATGCTCCGTGTGTGGATCCCAGTCTCAATGCTCCGTGTGTGGATCCCGGTCTCAGTGCTCCGTGTGTGGATCCCGGTCTCAGTGCTCCGTGTGTGGATCCCGGTCTCAGTGCTCCGTGTGTGGATCCCAGTCTCAGTGCTCCGTGTGTGGATCCCAGTCTCAATGCTCCGTGTGTGGATCCCGGTCTCAGTGCTCCGTGTGTGGATCCCAGTCTCAGTGCTCCGTGTGTGGATCCCAGTCTCAATGCTCCGTGTGTGGATCCCGGTCTGAATGCTCCGTGTGTGGATCCCAGTCTCAATGCTCCGTGTGTGGATCCCGGTCTCAGTGCTCCGTGTGTGGATCCCGGTCTCAGTGCTCCGTGTGTGGATCCCGGTCTCAGTGCTCCGTGTGTGGATCCCAGTCTCAGTGCTCCGTGTGTGGATCCCAGTCTCAATGCTCCGTGTGTGGATCCCGGTCTCAATGCTCCGTGTGTGGATCCCGGTCTCAGTGCTCCGTGTGTGGATCCCGGTCTCAGTGCTCCGTGTGTAAACTCTCAGTGTTTTATCCTTGCCTACTCCACTCTGGCTCTGGTTCTGACATCAATCTTTGTAGAACCAGCCTCGGGTGCTTCATGTGTGTTTGCTAGTCAGCACAGTGAATAGGGATATTCCAGGGCAGGAACATGGAAGGGAGTGGGAAAGAGAGGAGAAGAAGGAAGGAGTTGGGGAAGATGGAGGGCAATGAAGGGGGGAAGAAGAGGATGGAGAGGGGAAGGGAAGGAGGGGAGCGGGGAGTGGAGAGGAGGAAGAAGGAATGGGAAGGGACGGGAGCTGATGGAGAGGGGTGAGGCCAGAGGGAAATGGGTGATGGGAAGAAAGGAGGAATGAAGGGGTGGTGGATGAGTTGGTTTTGGTACAGGAGTCGGAGGGGTTTAGGGAGGGGATTGAGGAGTGTGATGGGATGGAGGGAGAGAGTGCGTCACGGGGAAATGTGACCTTACATTTACTTTGTACACAATTGTTTGGGAATTAGGAATATTTTGGCTCTATACATGATCACATTGAGTTGTGATCACAATCGTTGGCAATACTGTCAATTGGTCACCGTCACTTGACATCGCCAGTATGGTTCTGAGTGCGAATGTTGACTAAATGGTCAGTTCGGAGTCAAAACGAAAGCGAAAGATAGCCGGGTGATTACTTGTGGTATCAAAGTTGGCAAACTGACTTTCACTGGGAGCAGTTGATGTCAAATGGAAGCAGCTGAAAGCAAATGATGTCAAATGTTATGAAAAATTTCAGGTAGTGAGGACTTCAGGCCTGGGCTAAACAAGGTTTTAAAGGTGTAACAGGAAGTATCTTGGCAGCAACCAGTAAAGCAATTCCATAGTGTTTATCACTGCTGCCTCACAGTGCTGGAGATCTGGGTTCAATTCCAGCTTCAGGTGACTGTCCTTGTGCAAAAAAATGCTGGAAAAACTTTGATAGTCAGGCAGCGAATGCGGAGAGAAACATTCAACAGCCGTGTCGATAGTTACAAAATATTAAATCTTGTGTGAACTGGATAAATTCTCTGTGAATTGCATTTTTGAGGAAATCAAGGGTTCCCTTTATACAGTTAACATTTATTGCTTCCATCTTTCCGAGTCAATAGCCCGGATTTGCGATGGCTGGAACTGCAGCTATCATTATGGTGGAAATCAGGTTTTTGGCATCCACATTTGCACAGTGAAACACGGGAACCTGCGTCTCCCGATTCTCTCCGGATTTTCCGCCCGCGTTGCCGTTCTCTCCGACGAAAATCGCAGGCTGAAAATCATCCCAAAAACGCCTTTTTGCTGGAGGGCAGTTCAGAGAAATTAGAGGGCGTGTCTATTTGTTCAGATGATAGAAGTGTGGCTTGACATCGAAAAATAATGCTCTGTATTTGAGGTTCTTCATTGTAAATGCGCTCGGGATTCTTTTTCTCTGCTGATTGATGCTGCAATATATTCTGTTGCGTTGATGAAAAATATCACTTGGCATTATTCAAAGGAGACTTGGAGGTTCCTGCCGATCTCCTGGCCAATATTTATCCCTCAGCCAAATTACAACAAATTATCTAAATATTCATTATGTATCTAGCGTACTGTGAACAGATTGGTCCAATAGTGACTGTGCACCACTCACTGGAATACATTATTCCTCTAAATCATACAATCACAGAATCCCTACAGCACAGGAGACCATTCAGCCCATCAAGTCTGCACTGACAACAATCCCACTCCAGCCCTGTCGTCCCACATATTTATCCTCCTAAACCGCCCCGAAACTAGGGTCAATTTAGCACGACCAATCAACCTAACACACACGTCTTTCCGACTGTGGGAGGAAACCGGAGCACTCGGAGGAAGCCCACACAGACATGGGGAGAATGTGCAAACTCCACACAGACAGTCACCCAATCTGGGAATCGAACCCAAGTCCCTGGCGCCAAGAGGCAGCAGTGCTAACCACTGTGCCACTGTGCCAACAATGGGCAGCGCAGTGGCTCAGTGGTTAACACTGCTGCCTCACAATGCCAGGGGCCGTGGGTTTGATTCCTGGCTTCGGTCACTGTCTATGCAGAGTCTGCACGTTCTCCCCGTGTCTGCATGAGTTTCCTCTGGGTGTTACGGATTCCTCCCATCGAAAAGTGTGCTGGTTAGGTGCATTATCCATGCTAAATTCTCCCTCAGTGTACCTGAACAGGTGCTGGAGTGTGGTGACTTGGGGATTTTCACCGTAACTTCATTGCAATGTAAGCCTACTGTGACACTAATAAAGGAACTGAACATTTCCGCCACACTCTGGCAGCAGTGTGTACCATCTACAAGATGCACTTTCGCAACACCAAGGCTTTTTAGACAGCATCTTCCAAACTCTTGACCACTACCATCTAGAAGGACAAGGGCAGCAGGAATCTGGGAATACCACCACCCTAGAAGTTCCCCTCCAAGCCACTCACCACCCTGATTGAAAACATACTGCCATTCCTTCGCTGTCGCTGGGTCAAAATCCTGAAGTGCCTTCCCTAACAGCATTGGGGGTGTACCTACACCACGTGCAGCTCAAGGAGGCAGCTCACCACCATCTTCTCAAGGGGCAATTAGGGATGGGTAATAAATGCTGGCCTAACCAGTGAAGACCACATTCTGCAGGGAAAAAAAAGAAATGAAGCAAGAAAAATTGCTTTTCCAAATCTTACTCCAGCAACTTGGAAGCCGTGTCGTTTATTTTTCACATATTTTGTTAAATTATTGTAGTTGATCATGTCAAACCAAATCTTTCTACATCTCGGATGTCTGATCTAAAATGTCACAAGCTCGCTTGTCAGGTCTTGTTCCTGACGTGATGTAGCCAACATTCATCACAGTGACAGTGACCCAGACAATCTCAGTAGTGCCTTTGATTTGCTCGACTGAAATGCATTGCTGCATCGGGCCAATAATTATGAACAGTCTATTGGGTTAACTATACATCGGCTTCTGATTCGAAATGTTGAATGAATAATCCAGCTAAAGCTACAGATTAATGAGGAACTTGCGAGCTGTGTCTGTGGTTTTGTTAGCTAGTTGTGATTCATCTGCGTTCTATAATGATATGTGATTCATCTTACTAAAGTGTCAATAAGGGTCCATTTCTGAGTTGGGTGGAACACTTTAGAATCAAATGTTCACACCTGCCGCACACACAACTCTCTTCAATGATTTCTAAACTTGTTATTTGATTTGATTTATTATTGTTGCATGTGTTAGTATACAGTGAAAAGTATTGTTTCTTGGCTTAGAATCTCTACAGTACAGAAAGAGGCCATTCAGCCCATCGAGTCTGCACCGACCACAATCCCACCCAGGCCCTACCCCCATATCCCTACATATTTACCCACTAATCCCTCTATCCTATGCATCTCAGGACACTAAGGGCAATTTTGGCATGGCCACTCAACCTAACCCGCACATCTTTGGACTGTGGGAGGAAACCGGAGCACCCGGAGGAAACCCACGCAGACACTAGGAGAATGTGCAAACTCCACACAGACAGTGACCTGAGCCAGCGATCGAACCCAGGTCCCTGGAGCTGTGAAGCAGCAGTGCTAACCACTGTGCTACCGTGCTATCCGCACAGATTCTTGTGCAGTGTACAGCCAAAACATACCGTTCATAGAGGGTGCAGAATGTAGTGTTACAGTCATAGATAGGGTGTAGAGAAAGATCAACTTCGTGCGAGATACGTACACTCAAAAGTCTGACAGCAGCAGGGAAGAAATTGTTCGTGTGTTGGTTGGTACGTGATCTCAGACTTTTGTATTTTTTTCCCGATGGAAAAAGGTGGAAGACAGAATGCCCGGGATGTGTGGGGTCCTTAATTATGCGGGCTGCTTTTCTCAAGGCAGTGGGAAGTGTGGATGGACTCAGTAGATGGGAGGCTGGTTTGCGTGATGGACTTGGGTACATTCACATCCCTTTGGAGTTTCTTGCGAACTGTTGATGCAAACTGTGCTTTTCTATTTGTTAGGTTTATCCCCCCGAAACTAAATCAGGCCTTCACCTTTCAGGCATATTCATGGCTCGGTTACGACAAGTCTCGGATCCACTATACCTCTGCATTGCCTCTGGAATCTTCCTGTGCACAAAATGGCTGCTGTTTTGGCCAGAAGCAGCAGTAATTACACTTCAAAAGAGGTTTGTTCTGTAGGGATTGATTTGGGGTGTTCTGAGAATAGGGAAGACCATTTAGAATTGCATGTTTAGTGACTTGCAAAACCGGTCAATGCCACGATTCAAAGGATGGAGTAAATTGCATTACTTTTCCACTTAGGAAGAATCACAGTGCTGGCAATGGAATTACGCAGAACCTACAGACTATTCAATCTGATATCCATAGAATTCCCACAGTGCGGAATGAGGCCATTCATCTTGTCGTGTCTGCACCAAACCTACGAAAGAGCATTCTACCTTGGCTTCCCCCCACATTACTCCCGTAACCTTGCTTATTTACCATGGCTAATCCACCTGATTTATACACCTTTGGACACCAAGGGACATCTCCCATGGCCAATGAACCCAACATGCCACATTGGGGATGCCACATTCTCCCTGGGTCAGGGAAAATTATAGAATCCCTACAAAAGAAGCCATTTGGCCCATCGAGCCTGCACTGCGAAAGAGCATCCTACCCAGGCCCTCCCCTACCCACTCGCCCGCCGCCCTATCATCGTAACCCTATACACTTACCATGGCCAAATCCACCTAACCTGCACATCTTTGGATTGTGGGAGGAATCCGGAGCACCCGGAGGAAACCCACGCAGAGAACGTGAAGACTCCACGCAGACAGTGACCCGAGGATGGAATTGAGGTCGCCGGAGCTGTGAGGCAGCAGCGCTAACCACCGTGCCAACGTGTCACCCTTTACATTCATGGAGCAGGAGTAGCACCTGTCCCTGAACATCCAAACTGCGGCACTCCAGACTCCACCACGTCATACGTTCCCTACGATCTCCAGGCCATTAAAAGCGAAGTGTGATCACCCTCTTGTGACCTGTTATCCTCTCTCTTATTCCTCTCAGCTTTGGTGATGTGCTGCATTGGCCTTATCTTTTGGCTAGTACAGCACATTGTTACCTTGGGCGGCACAGTGGTTTGCACTGCCGCCTCACGGTGCCAGGGACCTGAGTTTAATTCTCGGCTTGGTTAGCACCTTGAATCCATGGTTACATCTCACTCCAGACAGTACCTGACACACAGCCCTGATTTTCTGCAGATTGGCCAATCAGAGGCCAAGGGGGCAAGCTCATCATCCAATTAAGGACGCAAGGTGGCCAATAGGAAACCCTCTGGCACTTATAAATTGGTAGCTTCTTCATGAGAGATTAAACTGCTGATTTACGGAGAGAGAATTTGTCCTCCTCAAGGTAGAGGCGCCCTCTGAAGGTTTTGGTACACAGTTGCACTGTTACTAGCCATGATTTCCATGTTGCTATTGTGGAGGTGGAACTCCAGGGGAAACTGTGTGCTGGCAGCTGTAGCTATCTTGGTATGTTAGCCAACCTTCGCAGGTTGACACCGGCACAGTGATTGGCACTGCTGCCTCACGGCACCAGGGACCCAGGGTCTGTGTGGCATCTGCACATTCTCCCCGTGTCTGCGTGGGTTTTCTCTGGGTGCTGCTGTTTCCTCCCAATGGTGAAGGCGTTAGGTTGATTGGCCATGTTCAATTGTCCCTTCAAGGGGGATTGGCGGGTATACACGTGGGGTTACGGGGCTGGAGCTAGGTGGGATTGTTGTCGGTGCAGTCTCGATGGGCTGAATGGCCTCTTCCCACACTGCAGGGATTCCATGATTGTATTCACTTTGTTTGTTGACAAGTGGAAAATTCTCTGGCACTCACTGCTCTCTGTGCAAAGCAATCAGGATGAGCTGGACAATTTTGTATCTGGAATTCTGATTAATGTGGGAACTAATGACAAATATAATCTAGAACATATTCAGCACTTATAGAAAATGCTGAAAGCTCCTTTTGTAGTGCCAGACAGAAATAATTCATTCTATTTTCAAGCTTCTATTAACTTGTGGTTCATGATCATTAAGTTAATTCCAAACCTTCCAAAGGCACCATCAATCCTAAAAAAATTCCCAGCTTGGGTCACTATCTGTATGGAGCCTGCACATTTGCGTGGGTTTCCTTCGAGTGCTCCGGTTTCCTCCCACAGACGTGTTGGTTAGGTGCATTGGCCATGATAAGTTCTCCTTCAGTGTACCCGAACAGGTGCCGGACCGTGGCAACAAGGGGATTTTCACAGTGACCAACACAGTTAGCCTCCTTGTGACACAAATAAATAAACTTAAACTTAAGAGGAAAACAGAAATGTTCAGAGGCACTGAAAGTCACTGATAAGGAAAAACAAATAAACAGTCTTCAGAGAATCACCGGTTGTGAAACGTTCTCTTCTAACTCCTGTCAAACTGAGGGGTGACATGTGGCCGTATTGGCAGTTTTTCCAGTTACAACGGCAAGAGGAATGTTCCAGGTCATCGATTGTGAGCAGGTACCACTGATCTCAGCTGGTGCAGGCGTACAGCTTGGAGTGCTAACCCTGAACATGGCAAAAGAGAATTACAACACAATCCCACCCAACCCCTATCCCCACGCATTTACCCTGCTAATCCTCGAACTTATACACCTTGAGATGCTAAGGGGCAATTGAGCATGGCCAATCAACCTAGCCTGCACGTCTTTGGACTATGGGAGGAAGCCAGAGCACCCGGAGGAAGCCCACGCAGAGACAGGGAGAATGTGCAAACTCCACACAACACGCTAAATCATTGGCTGCTGAACAGATCCTGGAGGAGTACAAAGATGTGGTTACAGGGATTAGAGGTCTACCTGAAGGTCCTACCTGGTTTGCCATGGTCATGTGACCTCTGCCACAAGGTACTGACTAAAAGCAGCCATGTTATGATTAGTTCTAATGATGATAGAGTGTAATAAGCACTGTAATCTTTGAACTATAATATGCAACAATAGGGTATGGACTTGGGGCTGGGAAATGTGCCGAATGGTGGGATCCCAACTCTCGAACTAAAATCCAATGCCCTGTTCACTGAAGAAGAATTTTATTAATCACTTTGTCTGATTAAAACATCCATGACATACATATCAAATTGTTAAAGCTGTAGTAATTTCAATTATGCCATAACCACCCTGTTTATACATCATCCCAAACTCTTTGGCTTGAATTTTATCGTTCCACCTGCCATGTGAATCGGAGCAGACGAGGGGTGGAGAATGGGACAGTTCATTGACCTTGGGCCGGATTTTATGGCTTTGGGGTGAGTGAGGCTGTAAAATCCCAGCCCAAAAAACCTAACTGCCTATAATCCACGTCAGAATGTGAACAGTGGGTCGCCGAAATATTAATATAGTCTAACCGCTACCAACAATTTCCAAACTGGAATGCAGTTCATAACAGAATCATAGAGTCCCTGCAGTGCAGAAGGAGGCCATTCAGCCCATCGAGCCTGCACTCACCACAATCCCACCCAACCCCTATCCCCACACATTTACCCTGCTAATCCCCTAACTTACACATCTTGAGATGCTCAGGGGCAACTGAGCATGGCCAATCAACCTAACCCGCACATCTTTGGACTGTGGGAGGAAACCGGAGCATCCGGAGGAAACCCACGCAGACACAGGGAGAGTGTGCAAACTCCACACAGACAGTCACCTGAGGCTGTAATTGAACTAGGTCCCTGGTGCTGTGAGGCATCAGTGCTGTGCCACCGTGCTGTCCCAAAGGTAAGGAGCTGATAGGTAGCTACAGAGATAGAGATATACTTGCTTCGATCTTCCAGACTTTTCTATCTTCTAGAACAGTTCCCAAGGAAACCTATGCAGACCTGGAGAGAATGCGCAGATTCCACACAGGCAGTCCCCCACAAGGCTGGAATTGAACTCATTTCCCTGGCACTGTGAGGTAGCTGTTCTAACCACTGTGCCACCATGCCAGTGTTCAAACTAAAGTCTAACAAGGGTTATGGACAAACCATACAATTGAATTATTCAATCCAAACTAAAATCTATCCTATTTCTTTTTTAGAGCTTTAGCGTTTCTACAGTGCTTGAGCCAAAGTAACAGGAAGCAAGAGAAATGTACATCCAACTCACTGGGACAAGAGTATTAACCAGGGAGAAGAGAATAGATGGTCATGGGAGTAAATTGGAAATGGTAATGTGTGGAGGAGGCTTGTTGGAATATGAACATTGCCAGGGGCTTGTTGGAGGTGGCGCGATAGCACTGCTGCCTCACAGTGCCAGGGACCCATGTTCAATTCCAGCCTCGGGCGACTGTGTGTGTCTAAGTAACATGCTGGTTGGGTGCAGTCTGTAGCTTGCCTATTGAGAATAGTTGAAGGAACAGCCAGTCAGCTTTGAAAAGCTTTGACAAAAATGTCTCTTTTTCAGCAATACTCATATTCTGCATCTCCTAAACAATGAGAAAATGTCAGATGGTACATATTACCATGAAAAGTTAAGAAGCTTATTTATTCGTCACAAGTAAGGCTTGCATTAACATCACTGTGAAATTGCCTGAGTTGCCACACTCCAGCACCTGTTTGAGTCAATGCACCTAACCAACACGTCTTTCAGACTATGGGAGGAAACCTGCACACATGGGGTAGAACACACAAACTCCACACAAACAGTGACCCAAGCTGAGAATTGAACCTGTGACCTTGGTGCTGGAAAACTGCAGTGCTAACCACAATGCTATCAGTTGGCTTCTCTGAAGGAAAGCATTAAAATGTCATAATCCTGAAACTGAGTTTAATTCTTCTAAACTGTCACTTTACCTGCACGATGATTCATTTCTCACCAACGCAAGGGTCCAATTCTGCCCTTAACATATGAAACTGTTTGCTGTCTATTCACTCAATTCTACTCAACTCATCACCCACACAGATCTATTTCCCCAACACTGTGGATTTTAAGGTTTCAGTTCCATTGTTGACTTGATGCTGGAATAATCTCCAAATTTGTATCAAAACAGTGACCTGGTTATTTGTTCACCTTCATTCATTTTTGATTTGCTAAATGATCTTTCTCGATGCAGAGTGCGACCCAGAGTCCATCATTCTGGCCACAATGTTTCTAAAATTTATTTGCTCACAAGATGTGGCGTCGCTGACTACGGCAGCATTCCTTCCCCATCCTGAAGAACCCTTGAGAAAGAGGTGGTGAGCCACCTTCTCAAACCCGCTGTGATGCCACCCACAGTGCCATTAAGAATGAAGTCCCAGGATCTTGAGCCAACAACAGTGAAGGATCAACAATATAGTTCCAAGTTTTTCTTTTAGATGTGCTAATTTATGGGAAGTGGGCCTCGCTGGCTAGACCATTGCACATCTCTGATTGTCCTTAAGAAGGTGGTGGTGGGCTGTCTTCTTGAATCTCTGCAGTCTATATGGTATCGTTAGGATGGTGAGTAACTTGGAGGAGAATTTGAAGCTGATAGCGTTCCCATTCACCCGCTGCTCTTGTTCTTCTAGATGGTCGAGGCCTCGAGCTTAGAGAAGGCTCGAATCATAGAATCCCTACAATACAGAAGGAAGCTATTTGGCCCATTGAGTCTGTACGGACCACAATCTCACCATAATGAGGAACACTTTCAGCAGCAAATGGACAGACTCCCTCAAGCCTTTAAAGGGTTTTGTTTGACCATCATCATCAAAAAGACAAGAGTCCAGGATGCTGCCGTACTGCCATCTATCAGCATTGACAATGTGATGCTAGACGTTGTTGTTGGTTCACATATCTCAGCTCCTCAATCACCAACAATCTTTCACTTGATACTGAAATCAACGCATGCATCAGAAAAACTGTAGCTATTATAGCCAGGCTGAGTAATGGCCAGGCTATAACAGGCTAACTGACAACACCAAACTGTGAGTCTAACAAGTCTATATTCTCAGTGCACTCTTCTCCAGTGATGAGACCTGGACAATATAAGCTGGGAAGGAGAAAAAGGCTGAACAGTTTCCATCATTGCTGTCTCTCTCAAATGTATACTCAGCATTGCTTAGCTGGACAATGTCACCAACTCAGAGGTCGTGGAGTGTACTAATTGCATCAGCATACACTCGCTGCTCAGTCTGGCTCAGCCATTTCTGTCAATGGATGACTGCCATACTCCTAAAGACTTGGCATATTGTGAACTGATCACTGGGTCATGACATCCGCATGTCCGTACCTCTGCTTCAAAAGGATACCAGCAAGTGAGATATGAAGGTGATGGCCAACGATACTGATAACTGTGAGTTACCAATGGCTGTGATGTCTGACTTGATTTGATTTGATTTATTGTCACCATCTTATCATATACAGTGAAAAGTATTATTTCTTGTGTGCTATTCAACAAAGCATACCGTTCATAGAGAAGGAAAGGAGATAATGCAGAATGTTATGTTACAGTCATAGCTGGGGTGTAGAGAAAGACCAACTTAATGTCAGGTAAGTCCGTTCAAAAGCTTGATGGCAGCATGGAAGAAGCTGTTCCTGAGTTGGTTGGTACATGACCTCAGACTTTTGTACCTTTTCTTGAAGGAAGAAGTGGAAGAGAGGGGTGCATGGGGCCTTGAATTATGCTGGCTGCTTTGCTGAGGCAGCAGGAAGTGTAGACAGAGTCAGTGGATGGGAGGCTGGCTTGCGTGATGATTGGGTTACATTCATGATCTTTTGTAGTTCCTTATGGTTTTGGTCAGAGCAGGAGCCAGACCAAGCTGTGATACAACCAGAAAGAATGCTTTCTATGGTGCATCTGTAAAAGTTGGCGAGAGTCGTAGCTGACGTGCCAAATTTCCTGAGTCTCCTGAGGAAGTAGAGGCGGTGGTAGGCCTTTCTGAACTATGGTGTCAGCACAGGGGGGACCAGGACAGGTTGTTGGTGATCTGGAAACCTAAAAACTTGAAGCTGTTTGGTAGGGCGTGGAGTAGGAAAGGGTTAGGGTTCAGCTGGCTGAGAGGATGCCAGAGAAAACAGAGGCCAGTGAATTCTGCACCTTCTCAGTCCCCTGTTCCTTCCTGCTGCAGAGTGGCAGAGACACCGCTGAGCCAGAGTGAGATTCCTGAGACAGAGACACCGCTGAGCCAGAGTGAGATTCCTGAGACACAGCAGGCTCGGAGATGACCACCAAGGCACAAACCATTCAGAAGGGGGCCACTCCTGTTTCTAAACGACTTCCATATGGCTTGAAAAAAATGTTCATTCATTATTTGTGGGGGCTTTCTTTGGGATAAAAACATAGAAAGTAGAAGCGGGAGCAGGCCATTCAGCCCTTCGAGCCTGCTACATATTGATTTTAATCATGGCTGATCATCAAATTCAATATCCTGATTCCCCCCATATCCCTTGATCCCTTTTGCTCCAAGAGCTGTATCTAATTTCTCCTTGGAATCAGACAACGTTTTGGCTTCGACTACACTCTGTGGGAGTGAATTCCATAGATTCGCCAGCACAGGAACATAGAATGAAGAATGTGGGCGGGATTTTTCGACCTCACTCATCCCGAAACCGTAAAGTCCCGCCCGAGGTCACCGGACCTTCCCATTGCCTGTCCCTCGCCTGCTCCAATCCCTGTGGCAGGTGGGGCGGTAAAATCCCAGCCGGAATGCGTGTCTCCTCCTCTTCCTGGCTTTAAGTCAGAATCAAAGCTATTTAATGGAAGATTGGGGGGTGATTTTGACTTTGTGAAACAGGGTCAATCAGCAGCAACTCAGCACTGTGACCTTTTGGGTTTTTTTTACTTTCAGTGATGTCAGGAGAGATCTAAAATAAGCTGTCAACTTGCTTTCATTCTAATCCATCAGGCATGGACTCAAAATAGCCCACTTTCATAAATAAATCAGGCTAAAATTCCAAGAACATTTGGTACTTTCTTTTTGCCAAATATCTGCTATAAATTAACAGGCACTGATTACATTCAAAATTACATGTATTGTTTGAAGTGTGCTGCCCATCAGCGCAACCTTGATTTTCAACAAAGCATGATCTTATCTTCCCATATTAGAGGATTGAGTTTCCTATTTTTAAAGGGAGGATAACTTTCCACTCCATTGCCAGGATTTTACTGCCTCGCTGGTCCGAGGCTCATAGATCCTGCCTGAGACCATTGGAGAATGTCGCTCTGTGAGCCTCACTCGCCCCGATTCTGGTGAGGCAGTAAAATCCCAGCTCGTTTCCCTCCCCACAATGTCTCACCTCCCTCTCTTTGTAACTTTCTTCCACCCCACGACACCCCAAGTTATTCTCCAATTTTAGCATCCTTGGTACCTCCAATTTCGATCGCTCCACTATTGGTGGCAGCGCCTTCGTGTGCCTCAGCCCTAAGCCCTGGAAATCTCTTCCTGAAACCTTTCTGCTTCTCTACCTCCTTTTCCTCCTCACAAAGACTGTTTAAAACCGACCTCTTTTCACAACTGTTTGAATATTGCCTTGTGTGGCGTGGTGTCAAAGTTTGCTTTGATCCGACATTCCTCGTGTTCCCGCTCCTCTTTCAGATGAATGGGAACAAAAACAGCCATCCCCACTCTCCCTGCTACCCCCACCCCATTACTCCCACCCCACCCTCCACCTCATTCCCCTCCCCAACCCCATTCTCCCTCACCCCTACCCCTTACCCCCCATGCTCCCTCCACCAAACCCCCACTGCCTACCCCCCACTCTCCCCTACCCTCCACCCCCCACCCCACTCCCACCCCCACTCCACCCCCATTACCAACCTCCAACCCCACTCTCCCCTCCCCACCCTGCGCCCCACTTTTCCTCTCCACCTTCCACCCCAACTCCCACCCTGTTCTTCCCCAACCCGCCGCCCCTCCCTCCCCCAACCACCCCACTCCCACTCTCGCACCTCAACCCCCCCTCCACCCCCCATCCCACCCCCGACACCAACAACCCACCGCCTCCTCCTCCCCGCCAAGCCCAAGTGGGCCTCCTGCTGCACTGAGGATGAGATGAGAATCCTTTATCTCCGCTACTAATTAAAAAAAAATACATGCCTATCAATTGATTCTCCCTCTGAGATACTGTTAGCTGAGATCAACTAATGGCTGTGGTATCTGCTCATTAATAGTCTCAGTTAATAGTCTCATTTATTGCCACTAAGATATTGGAGGCACTGCATTTAGAATTTTAAAAATACCCAGTTTTGCAATCAATTTCGATAATCTCTGCAACTTTAATTCATTAACGTTCGATACCTTTACTGAGGTGTAGAGTCTCATTATACCACTGCTTATTTCTGCTTATCAAAGCTTCCTCATCTGCAGAGTCAGTGGTGCAGAATCTTACAGTCTGGGGAAAACTGTTGTTGACAAGATGTTGTTTAAAATCTGCTCCAGGGATGCGGAAATCATTTTGACCTGACCGCATTTCTTCCCATTCACAGCTCCCTCGTAGACAGCGTGGCAATGACATAGTGTAGACTGGGTCAGTGCGTAGACCAGCGACCAGTTTCTCTTCCCGGAAGGACATCAATGAGGCAGTTCAGCATTAACAACAACCTGGAGGCCTTCCTGCTTATTTTTCTTGTAAGAAGTCTCACAACACCAGGTTAAAGTCCAACAGGTTTATTTCGTAGCAAAAGCCACTAGCTTTCGGAGTGCTCACCTGACGAAGGAGCAGCGTTCCGAAAGCTAGTGTCTTTTTGCTACCAAATAAACCTGTTGGGCTTCAACCGGGTGTTGTGAGACTTCTTACTGTGTTTACCCCAGTCCAACGCCGGCATCTCCACATCACATTTTCCTTGTGCCAGTTCACAAACAAGAAGATTTACTCATTTCAGTTGTACAACTTACCAGGTTGAGATTTGAGATCACAGCCTTTGTGGGGCGGCACGGTGGCACAGTGGTTAGCACTGCTGTCTCACAGCACGAGGGACCCGGGTTCAATTCCAGCCTCAGGTCACTGTCTGTGTGGAGTTTGCACATTCTCCCTGTGTCTGCATGGGTTTCCTCCCACACTCCAAAGATATTTGGGCTAGGTGGATTGGCCATGCTAAATGCATATGATTGCAGTGATAGGATGGGTAGAGAGGGTAACAGTTAGTGTGGACTTAATGGCCAGAATGGCTCCTTCTGCACAGTCGGGATTTATGATTCCATATGTCCACTATCGTCATCTCTGCACCATCAGATTAGTTCATTTCAATTCTATTTTCTGCGTGCTAAATTATTAAACTCTGCTCTAAAAATAAGTCATTACCAGTTCACCACTCCTTGACAGATGTATTTAGAACATAAGAAATAGGAGCAGGAGTAGGCCATCTAGCCCTTCGAGCCTGCCCCGCCATTCAATAAAATCATGGCTGATCTGTCGTGGCTCAGTTCCACTTTCCCGCCCTCTCCCCATAACCCTTAATCCCCTCTCTTATCAAAAACCCATCAACCGCGTCTTAAAAATATTTAGCGAGGCAGCCTCCACCACTTCAACGGGCAGAGAATTCCAGAGATTCACCACCCTTTGAGTGAAGAAGTTCCTCCTCAACTCCGTTCTAAACCGCCCCCCCTTTATCTTGAGGCTGTGCCCCCTAGTCCTACTGTCTTTTCTGAGCGGGAAGAGCCTCTCCACCTCTATCCTATCCATCCCATTCATCATCTTATACGTCTCAATGAGATCTCCCCTCATTCTTCTAAACTCTAACGAGTACAAGCCTAATTTATTCAGCCTCTCCTCATAGCTCAACCCCCTGAACTCCGGCATCAGCCTAGTAAACCTCCTCTGCACTCCCTCCAAGGCCAAAATATCCTTGCGTAAGTACGGCGCCCAAAACTGCACACAGTACTCCAGCTGCGGCCTCACCGGTGCCCTATACAGCCGCAGCAAGACCTCCCTACTTTTATATTCAATCCCCTTCGCTATGAAGGCCAGCATCCCATTCGCCTTCCTGACCACCTGCTGCACCTGCAGGCTGGGTTTTTGCGACTCACGCACAAGGACCCCGAGGTCCCTCTGCACCGTCGCCTGCTGCAGTTTTTCGCCCCGTAAGTAATAGTCCTTCCTACCATTATTCCTACCAAAGTGGACCACCTCGCACTTGCCAACATTAAATTCATTTGCCATTTCCTGGCCCATTTGCCCAGCCTATCTAGATCCTTCTGCAGACTCTCCACACCCTCTGCACAATTTGCCTTTCCACCAATTTTGGTGTCATCAGCAAATTTCGACACCATACACTCGGTTCCCTCCTCCAGATCATCTATATAAATGGTAAATAGCTGAGGCCCCAGCACCGACCCCTGGGGCACTCCACTAGTCACCGACCGCCAATCCGAATAGCACCCATTGACCTCCCACTCTCTGCCTCCTATTAGACAGCCAATCCTTTATCCACGCTAACACCCTACCCCCAAATCCATGCCCCCTTACCTTCTGCAATAACCTCTTGTGAGGTACCTTGTCAAACGCCTTCTGAAAATCAAGAAAGACCACATCCACCGGCTCTCCTCTATCCACCGCCCGAGACACATCCTCATAGAACTCCAGTAAATTTGTCAGACACGACTTCCCCTTAACGAAACTGTACTGTGTCTGCTCTATCAAGCAATTCCCCTCAAGATGCCTCGCTATTTCCTCCTTGATGACGGATTCTAACATTTTACCAATAACAGACGTTAAACTAACCGGCCTATAATTCCCTGCCTTTTGCCTGCCACCCTTCTTAAACAACGGCGTAACATTAGCCATTTTCCAATCTTCCGGCACTTCCCCGGAATCCAGCGACGTCTGGAAAATAACCACCAAGGCATCCACTATCACCTCCGCCATTTCTTTCAGAACCCTCGGATGCATTCCATCCGGTCCTGGGGACTTGTCCACAATCAGCCCCCTCCAGTCTGTCGAGCAATGCTGTCTTCATCTATTCAACGGAATGATTGGACCCTCCAGCACAGAAGGTTCTGTGGCAGCAAAGCCGCCGAGTGATCTCCAGTGCAGAAAGACTCACAAGCAGGGGGATAATTTATGGCGAACAATCTCTCTGAGTAGATCACAACTCTGAATGTCTCAGTGGCCCAGGCCTTGCCTGCGCATTTCATACCCGCACTCCCGTTCTACTGAACGGAGAAGGGTGCGTGGCCTCTGAGACTTAGCCAAAACCTCGGGCGAGAAAGTCAGATGGGTCTCCAAGGTTCACCGTCACAGGGTCCCAGGGTGGAGTTTGTTTTGTCTAGTCATTGCAGTGTTGAGCTCAAGGTGAGAGAGGTGTCAGTGCAGGAGGATGCCATGTCTGACATTGCACAGACTATTAATAGCGATAGACCGGAACCACCAGACTGTGTGTGTGTGTGTGTGTGTGTGTGCGCGCACGCACGAGGGAGACAGAGTATGGGTGTGCGCGCGCGAGAGTCTCTAAGAGCGTGCACACGCACACGAGTGTATGTATAAATGTGCACATGTGCGTGCAAGAGGGAGTGTGTGCATGTGTGCGAGGGTGTGTGCACATGCGAGGGGGTGTGCGCACACGGGTGTATATGTATGCGTGTGCATGCATGTGTACGCGCGTGAAAGTGTGTGTACGACTGCATATGAGTGTGCACACACGCATGCAATAGAGAGTGTACGCTTCTGCATGTGCACAAGAGTGCGTGTACATGAGTGTGCATGTGTGCGAGAGTGTGTATGAGTGTGCACGCGTGTGCGAGAGTGGGCGTATGAGTGTGCACACACGTGTCTGCGTGCCTGAGCGTAGAGGCCACGGTGAGATTTGAAAAAGAAAACAGATGAGAATTTGAGTAATTGCTGAACTGGGAGTCAGAACATTCAGGTGGCCTCGAACTGACAGGGGAACTGGGACAGGCTGTGGATGGGAGGAACGTGTAGTAACCCTCCCCCAGTCTGAGGAGACACTCTTTGTGCTGAGTCTTTGTAAGCAGGTCAAAGGGTGTTAATCAGATGACAGCTCACAAACCCCGGGGAGTGCAGGCAGCGAGGCAGCTCAGGAGCAGAGAGAACAGCGTGACACTGTCCCCGAGGCTGCAACAATACAGCTGGTGTTTGACCTTGACATTCGGCACAATGCCAAGCAGTCGGTGTGCCAGGGGATTTCCCAGTGCCGCTGCTCAACAGTTCAGGGCCCAAGTGTCAGCCGTTTCAGCTTTCATACCGACACTTTTCAGGCTGGGGAGAGGAGCTTAGCCCAGAGCTGACACTCCCCAGGTGGGCTGTCAAATGAGAGAAAAGGTCGCAAACTTCAAGTTTCTATGTGTCCCGATCACCAACAGTCTGCCCTGGCGTCCCCCCCACATGCCAACACTATAGTTAAGAAAGCCCACCAGCGCCTCCACTTTCTCAGAAGACTGAGGAAATTTGGTATGACCGCTACAACCCTCACCAACTGTTACAGATGCACCATAGAAAGCATTCTTTCTGGTTGTATCACAGCTTGGTATGGGCTCCTGCTCCGCCCAAGACCGCAAGGGACTACAATAGGTTGTGAACGTAGCCCAGTCCATCACGCAAACCAGCCTCCCATCCATTGACTCTGTCCACACTTCCCACTGCCTCGGGGAAAGCAGTCAGCATAATCAAGGATCCCCACACACCCCGGACGTTCTCTCTTCCGCCTTCTTCGTTCGGCAAAAAGATACAGAAGTCTGAGGTCACATACCAACCGACTCAAGAACAGCTTCTTCCCTGCTGCTATCAGGCTTTTGAATGGGCCCACCTCACATTAAGTTGATCTTTCTCTACACCCTAGCGATGACTGTAACACTACATTCTGCACTCTCTCATTTCCTTCTCTATGAATGGTATGCTTTGTCTGTATAGCGCAAGAAACAATACTTTTCACTGTGTCCCGATACACGTGACAATCATAAATCAAATCCTCGATTCAGTCACTTTCCACACTCAGAACCCCCGACACTCGATCATGCCTTGTAGAGGAGTTCGAACTGGAGGTCTGGCATGTCTTGGAAATATGATGTGGAGATGCCAGCGTTGGACTGGGGTAAACACCGTCAGAAGTCTCACAACACCAGGTTAAAGTCCAACAGGTCTACCTGACAGCAAAAGCCACCAGCCTTCGGAACGCCGCTCCGACCACAAACAGGGCATACAAAGGCACACACTCAGTTCACACAATACTGACCAGAATGCCAGTCTCCACAGCCAATCCGCCACTCAAGTCCCAAAGGTGCAGGCAATGTGAGTGGAGACAGCACCAAGCACAGGTTAAAGTGACGCGTATGATTTACAAGCTCAGGTTAGTCATGACTTGCCTGAACTTGCAACATCTCACTGACTGTCCTGTCTGGAGACAATACACATTTCTTTAACCCGTGCTCAACGCCATCTCCACTCACATTGTCCGCACCTTCAAGACCCGACCAGCAGACTAGCTGCTAAGACCGGCATTCCAATCAGCATTCCGCCAACTGGGTGTGCCTCTATATACCCTGCCCGCGATCAGAACTCCCCACCCACCCCAATGAAGAAACGGCGCTCCCAAAGCCAGTGGCGTCCACTACCAAACAATCCTGTTGGACTTCAACCTGATGTTGTGAGACCTCTTAATGTCTTGGAGATACACAGCTGGGGGGAGGCGGGGAATCCTAGTAGGAGATGGGACAGGGCTCTGCGAGACTCTTGCTCTAGTCTTTGAACCTAAGTCGGTAAGTTTGCTCAGCTTACAAGGAGCAAATTTAGCACGGCCAATCCTCCCTCACCAGCACGTCTTTCAGACTGTGGGAGGAAACCGGAGCACCCGGAGGAAACCCACACAGACACAGGGAGAACTCCACACAGACAGTGACCCAAGCCGGGAATCGAACCCAGATCCCCGGCGCCGCGAGGCAGCAGTGCCAACCCGCTGTGCCACCATTCTGGGCACATGGGAAAAGCAGAACCTCGGTAACGTAAGAGACACTGGCTTGAAACCAGCAGTGCAACAACAATCTGCATCTATATAGCACTTTAGTAAAGTAGAAACTTCACAGGGGCAATCTGACAAAAGCTACCAGAAGCATACAGCAGGTTAACACTGCTGCCCCGCAGCGTAAGGGACCCGGGTTCAACCCCCAGCCCGGGTCACTGCCCATATGGAGTCTGCACATTCTCCCCATTTCTGCATGGGCCTCCCCCGGGCGCCCCGGCCCTCCCGCCCCCCCCCCCCCCCCCCCCCCGCCCCAGTCCAAAGGACTGGTTACAGTGCATTGGCCATGCCAAATTCTCCCTCAGTGTTACCTGAACGGATGCCGCAGTGTGGGGATTTTCACAGTAACTTCATTGCAGTGTTAATGTAAGCTGCCTCGTGACACTGAAATAAATAGATGGTTGTACTTTGATTCTGTGCTGCTCTATCTTGAATGATTAGATTTGAAACAAGATCCTTAAAATAACAACCTCCATTAACCTCGTGGCCAGAACACAATGAAACACCTCAAGACACTCCTGAGGGGCAATAGGTTTGACATGTTTTTTGAGGAGGAAATCGAGGTGGAGAAGCAGAGGGGAGGGAATTCCAGAATCTGGGGCAGCACGGTAGCACAGTGGTTAGCGCTGCTGCCTCACAGCACGAGGGAGCTGTGTTCGATTCCCGGCTTGGGTCACTGTCTGTGCGACGTCTGCGGGGGTTTCCTCCGGGTGCTCTGGTTTCCTCCCCGCCAGGCCCCCGAAGAGGAACTTGATGGATTTCGGTGAAGAGCGGCTTCTTTCGCCGCCGCCATCTTGCACTTTTTAGGACTTTAAAATTATGCAATAGTTCTCTGCGTGGTGTGGCAAGATGGCACAGTGGTTAGCACTGCTGCCTCACAGTGCCAGGGGCCTGGGTCCAATTCCAGTCTCGGGTCACTGTCTGTGTGATGGTTGCACATTCTCCCCGTGTCTGCATGGGTTTCCTCCCGCAGTCCAAGGAAATGCGTGTTAGATGGATCGGCTGTGCTAAATTGCTCCTTAGTGTCAGAGGACCAGCGATGGTAAATCCGTGGGGTTAAGGGAAAGGGCCTGGGTGGGATTGTGGTCATTATGATTCGATGGGCTGAATGGCCTCCTTCCGTACTGCAGGAGTTCTATGATTCTCACCGCTGCATTGACCAAAAAGCTTGGGGACAGTTTGATAAAACAAAACTAATTTTGCTTCATAGAACATAGAACATTACAGCGCAGTACAGGCCCTTCGGCCCTCGATGTTGCGCCGACCAGTGGAACCATGTTGCTTGACAATTTTTCCCATGGAATCATAGAATCCCTACCATGCAGAAGGAGGCCATTCAGCCCATCGAGTCTGCACCGACTCTTACCCAGGCCCACCCTCCTCGCCCACCCTATCCCTGCAATCACACACGTTTACTTTGGCTAACCCACCTAACCCACAAATCTTTGGACTGTGAGAGTGTAATGACTTCAATCAAGCCAGTGAGGTTGGTTTACGAACTCCCTGATTGAGGGCACGCCATCTATAGGACCAGGTAGCGGGCAACCGAGGGGGTCACCCAACCCAACAGTCTACCCTTCTTTTGCGGCTATATTTGTGGTCGGGTGTCCCTGGAGAGAGAGGATGCGGTGCCCGGGGACACCATTAATGCTTTCCATGTCTGCTGGGCACTGCAGGGGCTAGAGTGTACTATTGACCCCTTTCGTCACATTTTAATTTGATGTTTTAAGTTTTCTTTCTGCTTTGTCTTTTGTTCCAGGTGGTTCCCCTCCTTTTAGGGAGCTGCCCCATTTGAGTTGTCCCTGAGTTAGTTTGAGTTGGTTTATTTGATTGGTCACAAAAGAAATGTCCTGATTAAGAGCCAAATTGATGGCCCAATCAGGGAGCCCCATGCTCTGTATTTAAAGGGGAGTGCCTGTTACTCAGGCAGTCTGGATGGAGACTGCATGCTGAGAACAGTCAGTATGAATTTTGGGGAAGGGGGACTTCTCCCACTAAGGACTTATTACAGGGAGAAAACCCATGCAGACATGGGGAGAATGTGCAAACTCTACTCAGCCAGGGCTGGAATTGAACCCAGGTTCCCTGGCACTGTGAGGCAATAGTGCAAACCAGTGTGCCACCCTATAAAGGGTGATTGCAACCTGGTAATTTGTACAATTGAAATGAGTATATCTCAGACAAATATCTCTGATATTGTGTGGCCTGTCTACATTGATCCTTAATGGACAGTTAACAAACTTTTCTTTATGGAGGCAGATAAATTTGGATGCAAACTCAACAATTATTGTCTGAATTATTGGGTTGGCAGCACTGAATCTCCCAGGCTCACCCAGTTGCTAATTATTATTTGTGAAGTGCTTTATTCAACCATTTGGATTTTAGATTTGCTGTGATGAGTGTTGTGCATCAGTTGGGCCCACTTGTCAACAGGAGTTAAATCCGAGCCGGCTAATTTAGACAATTATTTAGTCCCAAACATCTCCTTAAGGGCCAATCTTTGTGGAAAAGGCATTTATATTAGGAACTGATGCAGACAGAATATTCCCTAATAATCTGGAATGGACAACATTTCAATATTATCCAGCTAATCCTTTATTTAAAGATAAGATACCATCATATGTAAAAAGAGAAATCTCAATGGTGAACAGATCATGGAACAAAGGAGAACCATCTCCAACACAAGAGTGATGAAAGCATTGGGTGTTAGTAGAATGATCAGATGCAATGTTCAGATTATCAAAAGCATTATTAAGGTGCGCAGTGCTAGCTCTTAACACTCAAACAGAATAGCTGTATGTCTGGGTGGCAGGAGGTCCACTGTCAACTTATGTTACACGGTCAATGCATTGTAAAACGGGCAGGAGCTGATCAAAAATGCATGGGTAATACTGCTCTTCCTTTCAATATTTAAACCTGTAAAGACACAAGGGAAATCAAGACTACCTAAAAAATTGAAAGTGCAAATGTTCCAGAAAGATAAAAGTATTATATATGTTATATAACTAATTCACATGAGTATGTGTGTGTGTGTGTGTGCATGTGAGTGTGTGTGATTTCCAGCTGCCAAACAAATGAAAAATAAATTATAATTAATCTTGCAATTAAACATTTCAGCCTCAGTTAATTTTAGTCTTAGCTGTATTTAAAATTGAAATGAGCACGGCATTCATCTTTATTTTATTAGTTAGATATCCTCCTTGTCCTGAGTGGAACATAAGGTCATTTCTCCATTGTCTTGTGCCTTGCACCATGTAAACCGTATCGCCTCTAGTTCTTTCAGCCACCACAATCCGCTGCCGTGCTGTTTTTGGCTTTCTCCATTTATGTTACTGGTATCATCATAGAGCAACAATTGATATTCGCTCTTGGGGGAATCCTTAGCACGAGCGTGAGCCATCTTATCTGGTGCTCCTTGACGGCGAGGACATTGCTGCAATAGCCAATCTTCTTGTACAGGTCCATCATTGGAAATGTTATTTGGCCAGTGCCACACTAGGCCTAAGCCCAATTATTTTCAGGCGCTCCCCACCCAGGGGAAATCCTCCTGCCAGCCTAGAAACTGAGACTGGGTCGAAATGGCCCTTACATGGCCAATAAAATGTTACACAGATTTTCTGTGGTTTGCAATGCCCCATTGAAATGTGGAAGAAGCAGATTCAATAGGAACTTAAACATGGATCAGTTACCTATCTGATGAGGATAGCTTTGCAGGGTTACATGTGCAGAGCTGGGCAGTGAGACTAATTCAGAGCTCTTTCAAGGAGCTGACACACATTGGCTTATGCTTTTGCTTCCATCAGGATATTTTTTCTTTGCAATTGGCTAAGCGAATCTGCAGAAATTTGGTAAATGGAAAACATTGTGAGAAAATGGGAGCTTGTCCAAAGTTAAAGTGAAAGTAAAGTTTATTTATTAGTGCCACAAATAGTCTTACCTTAACACTGGAATACAGTTACTGTGAAAATCTCCCACACTCCGGCGCCTGTTCGGGTATACTGAGGGAGAATTTAGCATGGCCAACGCATCTAACCAGCACGCCTTTTGGATTGGGGGAGGAAACCGGAGCACCCAGAGGAAACCCGCACAGACACGGGGAGAATGTGCAGACTCTGCATTATTTAAATAGAGAGAGACTGCAGAATGCGGCAATACAGAGGGATCTGAGTGTCTTTGTACATGAACCGAAATAAGTCCGCGTACAGGTACAGCAAGTAATTAGTACAGCAAATGGAATTTTGGCCTTCATTGCAAGTGAGATGGAGTATTAAAGTAGGAAAGTCTTGCTACAACTGTAGGACATTAGTGAAACCATTCCAAAAATACTGTGTGCCGTTCTGGTCACTTTACTTAAGGTGGATATATTTGCATTGGAAACAGTTCAGGGAAGGCTTGCTCGTCTGATTCCTGGAATGAGGGGTTTACCTTATGATGGATGGTAGAGCAGGTTGGGCCTATTAGTCTTGGAGTTCAGAAGAATGAGAGGCGATCTTCCTGAAACATATAAGATAGTGAGGGGGCTTGACGGAGTAGATGTTGAGAGGATGTTTCCTCCTGTGGGACAATCTAGAATGGAGGGGGAACACAGTTTAAAAATGAGGAGTTTCCCATTTAAGACTGAAATGAGGAGAAATGCTTTCTCTTTGTGAGTCTCTAGTCTGTGAAATTCTCTTCCCCAGAGAGCGGTGGTGGTTGGGTCATTTAATATATCCAAGATCGAGTTAGACAAATCTTGAATCTTCCAAGGGAAATCGAGAGTTATGGAGGTCGGAAATCAGAGTTAAAGCCATGATCAAAATGAATGGTGGAGCAGGGGCTGAATGCTCTGCCTTTGTTTCTTTGATTTGATTTATTTTTCTTACATGTATGTATAGAGTGAAAAGTATTGTTTCTTGCGCGCTACACAGATAAAGCATACCGTACACAGAGAAGGGAAGGAGAGAGCGTAGAATGGAATGTTACAGTCATAGCTAGGGTGTCGAGAAAGATCAACTTATTGGGAGATAGGTCGATTCAAAAGTCTGATGGCAGCAGGGAAGAAGCTGTTCTTGAGTCGGTTGGCAAGTGACCTCAGACTTTTGTATCTTTTTCCCAACAGAAGAAGGCAGAAGAGAGATGTTGGAATTTTACTGCCTCACCTGCCTAAGGCTCGTACGATCCCACCCAAAGCCAACGGAGAATGCTGTTGTGCTAGACTCGCCCACCCCAAATCTGGGGGGCAAAGCTGTAAAATTCTGGCCAGGATGTTCGGGGTGCCTTGATTATGCTGGCTGCTTTTCTGAGGCAGCGGGAAGTTTAGACGGATGCAATGGATGGGAGATTGGTTTCGGTGATGGACTGAGCTTCATACGCAACACTTCATAGTTTCTTATGATCAGTTCAATCAGTTTCTATACCACAGCCAGCGATCTGAAATGTTACCAGAGTTAACAGTGTGATGAACAATTGGAGCTTCAGATCTTGACATTGTCACTCGTTGATTTGTTTTGACACTAAAATGACACCTTTTCATTTGACGACCGGCTGCATTCATTAGTAAACGGAACATATCATTCCAACCTTCAATGAGCTATCCACTTCCTGCAGGCAAAGTGACTCTGTCTTCTATCTTGTATTTCACAGAGAGTGGATGGTCTCTGAAGGATATTGTTAAAGGAAGCGGAAAACCAGACCTGATGTCAAGGTCATGTTCAAGGGGACCTCACTCTTTTACAGGGTTGAGACTCTATTAGATTTTGCCAGTGAGACGCGGGCACTGAACGGGCACTTGTCTGCAACTCACCAGTTCGGTGCCATCCCCAAATTGACTGGCTGCTGCACAGAGCTGCCAACTAGGGCCTATCGGTTGGTGAGAGGGAGAGAGCCACTGGCAGATCCTGGTGGGATGGCAGTAGGGGCAGGAGGGGGTAGAATGGAAGGGAAGATTTTGATGGAGCCAAGCGGAGTACAAATCCTTCCCCTTTACTACAGTGAGGGGGCGCAACCTATGGCCTGGGGGCTGCATGTAGCCCATCTGGATTCTGAGTGCAGAGCATGAGACATTTTGTTGACTGTGGCTCTCACTCAGGGTCACCGAATTCCACTGGTTCACTACCATGTAGTTTTCTTCCTACCGGTTTGACTGAAATGATCCACATGTAAATCAAGAGTGAGTGAAGTGAGGTGCGTGCTGATTACTTACAACATTGACTGTGAGAGCCCTGTGCTCCCTCTGTGTCTAAAGTGTAAATATTTATTTTGTTCTTACCAGAGAGAAATCAGCTGGGCAAAAAGCAACAAGATTGTTTTGGCAGATAAGGTAAAGGAGAATCCAAAGAGCTTCTACAAATACAGAAAGGGCAAAAGAGTAACTAGGGAGAGAGTAAGACCTGTTAAGAGTCAACAGGGTCATCTATGTGTGGGTCCAAAGAGATGGGTGAGATCCTTAATACTTCTCATCAGTATTCACTATTGAGAAAAGCATGGATGTTAGGGAACTTGGGAAATAAATAGTGATGTCTTGAGGAATGTACATATTACAGAGAAGGAGGTGCTGGAAGTCTTAAAGTGCATCAAAGTAGATAAACCCCCAGGACCTGATGAAGTGCATCCCAGGACATTATAGAAGGCTAGGGAAGAAATTGCAGGTCCCCTAGCAAGATATTTGAATCTTTGATAGTCACAGGTGAGGTGCATGAATCTTGGAGAGTGGTAAATGTGCCTTTGCTTAAAAAGGCTGCAGGGAAAAGTCTGGAAACTACAGGCCAGTGAGCTTCACATCCATAGTGGTTTGGAAGGTATTTTGAGAGACAGGATCTACAAGCATTTAGAGATGCAAGGACTAATTAGGGGCAGTCAGCATGGCTTTGTGAGTGGAAAATCATGTCTCACAAATTTGACTGAGTTTTTTTTTGAAGGGGTAATCAAGAAGGTAGATGAGAGCAGTGTTGTCTCCCTGGACTTTAGCAAGGCCTTTGACAAGGTACCACAAAGTAGGTTGTTGCATTCGATTAAATCTCATGGGATCCAGGGTGAGGTAGCCAAATTGATACAAAATTGATGACAGAAGATAGAGTGTGGTTGTAGAGGGTTGTTTCTCAAACTAGAGGCCTGTGACCAATGGTGTGCCTCGAGGATCAGTGCTGGGTGCGCTGTTACTTGTTATTTATATTAATGATTTGGATGAGAATTTAGTAGGCATGGTTAATAAGTTTGCAGATGATACCAAGATTGGTGGCATAGTGGACAGTGAAGGAGGTTATCTAGGATTGCCATGGGATCTTGATCAATTGGGCCAATGGGCTTATGAATGGCAGATGGAGTTTAATTTAGATAAATGAGAGATGATGCATTTTGGTTGATCGAACCAGGGCAGACTTACTCAGTTAATGGTAGAGCGTTGGGAAGAGTTATGGACCAAAGAGATCTAGGGGTACAGGTTCATAGCTCCTTGAAAGTGGTGTCACAGGTGGATAAAGTGATGAAGAAACCATTCAGCATATTTGGTTTCATTGTTCAGAACATTGAGTACAGGAGTTGGGATGTTTTGTTGAAGTTGCACAAGACATTGGTAAGGCCACACTTGGAATACTGTGTACAGTTCTGGTCACCCTATTATCAAAAGGGTATCATTAAGCTAGAAAGAGTGCAGAAAAGATTTACTAGAATGCTATTGAGACTTGATGGTCTGAGTTATAATGAGAAGCTGGATGGACTGAGACTTCTTTCTCTGAAGCATAGGAGGCTTAGGGGTAATCTTATCTAAATCCATAAAATAATGAGGGACATAGATCAGCTAGATAGTAAATGCCTTTTTGAAAAGGTGCGGGAGTCTAAAACCGGAGGGCATGATTTTAAGGTGAGAGGGGAGAGATACAAAAGAGCCCAGAGGGGCAATTTTTTCACACACAGGGTGTCTGGAATAAGCTGCCAGAGGTAGCAGGAGAGGCAGGTCCAATTTTGTCTTTTAAAAAAACGTTTAGACAGTTGCATGGTAAAATGGGTATGGAGGGATATGGGCCAAATGTAGGCAATTGGGACGAGCTTAGGGGTTAATAAAAGGGGCGGCATGGACAAGTTGAGCTGAAATATCTGTTTCTGTGTTGCAAACCTCTAGATCTTTGTAGCTCTATTTGAAGTTAATGACTGTTCTATTAATACATGAACGATTAAACATTTTCTACAGCTCCTTATGAAATATTCAGCCTGTAATAAGCGTATCCAATATTATTTAATCTTATTCATGGGGTCATGATTAATGACCACGCTGATTTCAATCTTGCGGCCCACTGAGATGATGGAGGGCCACTCACTAGCCGAGGTTCTCCATCTCTGATTTAATAGCTCTTGTGAGGTGTCAGTGTGGAGCTTACACTCCGCACAGACCCAAGCCATGTCCCTGGCGCTGTGAGGCAGCATTGTTAACCATTGTGCCACCCGTTATCTGTCAAGGTAGGGGGTGTTTCAATTGGAAAATGGAACACCTTCTCATTTCAGGCACCCAACGTCAATATCACACAAATAAAATATTTTTGATTGAACGGCGTTTGTCCGGGGATGGAGGGATATTAGTTAAATGCTCTGGCTAATGTGCAGAATTGATAAAATAATGCTGCAGGAACCTTGTGCATCAACATTTTTTAATGGCAATCTCCCTACCATCTTCTATTCGTAACTTTTAAAACATACAATCATCACTCATATTCTGTCATATTTATTGATGGATCAAAGATAAGGCCATTCTGTCTTGAGAATGATAGCAGGGAGTGAACAGTGAAATTACAAGCACTCCATTCCCTTGAGTTTAGGAGGGTCAGCTGAGCAAGGTCCTCTGAAATGATAGATGGATTTGACAAGGGTAGATAAAGAGAAATTTCACTTCAATCTGCCCTGCCATTCCATTGCCAATCTGTTCCCCAACTTCATTTCCCATCGTTCTTACCTGACACAAATCCATTCATCTCAGTCTGGAAAGTTTATATTGATTCAGTATTCACAAACTTTTGGGAGAAAAAGTTGCTGATTTCACCTGGGTTTGATTCCAGCCTTGGGTGACTGTGAGGAGTTTCCTCTGGGTGCCCCAGTTTCCTCCCACACTCCAGGTCATTGATTAGGTGCATTGGCCATGCTAAATTGCCCCTCAGAGAGAGAGTGTGTATGTGTGTGTGTGTGATGGATTGGCATCTCATCTTGGTTGCACCTCCGCCTAACTCCCAGAGCTGGACTTCCCATCTGCACTCTCCCTGAAACCGGAAAATCCCATCTGAGGTCTTCCCATGGTCCGCTCCTCACCTGTTACGCTTCCCATTGGAAGTGGAATGGGAAAATTTGACCCCTAATGTCTGTTTGGATATGCTTTGACCCCCTCCCTGCAACCCTGAATTGGAGTAAACGGTTAATTGAAAATGAGGTGAAGAAGTGAGTTACAGAGTTCCACCACCGTTTGTATGAAGACACGCTCCCTAATTTCACTTCAAAATGGCTTTGTTCTAAACCTAACTTTATGTCCTATTTTAATCTGATTTTCACTGGACAAAGTCATTTCTCTTTACCTACCTTTGTCAAATCCATCCATCATATTAGAAGACCTTGATTAGATCACCCATAAACTTCTAAACTCAAGGGAATATAAGTTTGCTTATCATTCAATCGTGGTAGCATTCTGGCAAATCTGCACTGGAGCTCGTCTAAGGTCAACGTAACCTTCCTAAGATGCAGTATCCAATGCTGCCTGTGATACTGGAGTCTGAACAAGACTGTGTACCATTAAAGCATCACTTCTTCACCCCCTTGAGATGGTACTTGTACAATGTCCAATTCTGGACCTCATTAGTTAAATGGAGCATAAAATTATCAATATGTGCGAAAGCAGGAAAAATGTTTCAAGTTGCACTTTGAGCTAGAAGCAGGTATCTGCAAATTTTCAGATTTGAAAATGTCTGAAGCATAAACATTTAGTACTGGGGTTCCCACCTAATCTGCACAGGTCTTTCTCCCACTGCTAAATTCACGTTGTCTTTAACAGCAGCACAGTAGCACAGTGGTTTTTGATTTGATTTATTATTGTCACATGTATTAGTATACAGTGAAAAGTATTGTTTCTTGCGTGCTATACAGACAAAGCATACTGTTCATAGGGAAGGAAAGGAAAGAGTGCAGAATGTGGTGTTACAGTCATAGCTAGGGTGCAGAGAAAGATCAATTTAATGCGAGATAGGTCCATTCAAATGTCTGACAGCTGCAGGGAAGAAGCTATTCTTGAGTCGGTTGATACCAGACCTCAGAC
Organism: Carcharhinus amblyrhynchos; assembly: GCF_965287045.1. Lineage (NCBI taxonomy): Eukaryota > Metazoa > Chordata > Chondrichthyes > Carcharhiniformes > Carcharhinidae > Carcharhinus > Carcharhinus amblyrhynchos. The sequence continues at coordinate 8,000,264 of NC_137341.1, read as the reverse complement.
TTTTGTATCTTTTTCCCGACGGAAGAAGGTGAAAGGAAGTATGTCTGGGGCGCGTGGGGTCCGTAGTCATGCTGGCTGCTTTTCCCAGGCAGTGGGAAGTGTAGACAGAGTCAATGGGTGGGAGGGGTTTGTGTGATGGATTGGGCTTGATTTAAGACCCTTTGTAGTTTATTGTGGTCTTGGGCAGAGCAGGAGCCATACCAAGCTGTGGTACAACCTGAAAGAATGTACTGCTACCTCACAGATCCAGGGACCTGGGTTCAATTCCTGGCTTGGGTCTCTGTCTGTGCGGAGTTTGCATGTTCTCCCCATGTTTGCGTGGGTTTCGTCCGTGTGCTCCAGTTTCCTCCCACACTTCAAAGGTGTGTGGTTTAGATGGATTGACCATGCTAAATTGTCCCATGGTGTCAGGGGGATTAACAGGGTAAATGTATTGCGATTGTTGTTGATGGGCTGAATGGCCTCTGTGCGCACGGTAGGAATTCGATGATTTCAGACTGGGCACAACTGCTGTGATTTGTCACCAAGGGCACCTTAGTGAAAGGGAAATGATGGAAACATTGCTGTTGCTTTAATCATAATGAACTAGTTCATGGTCAACAAATGAATCGAAGAGATTACAGTTTCATATCTCGAATCTGCCCTTCCTCTGTCCTCTATCTCTCTGATGCTCTTGGGCAGTTGCTGCCAAAATGATTGTTGCATTTCACAGAAACAACTGCTGCAAGTTTCATAATGTGGCTGAGCAGAATGTACCAACACTACTTCACCCAGCTTCAGCTGTGAGCAAGTTTAGTGCGCTGCATTGTTGAATGCTCATCATGGTCAGGTCCACTGCTTATTAATTGGTTTAACTCACTCGTCAGTGTGAGCTCAGGGCTCAGGTAACAGGCTGTAGTTTTGGTTTCCTTATCTGAGGAAGGATGTCCTTGCTGCAGAGGGAATACAGCGAAGCTTTACCAGGCTGATTCCTGGGCTGGCAAGTCTCTCATATGAGGAGAGGCTAAATCGGTTCGAATTATGTTCATAGGAGTTTGGAAGAGTGAGAGGGGAATCTCATAGAAGCTTATAAAATTCTAAGAGGGTGACACAGGGTAGATTCAGAAAGAATGTTCCTGGTGGTGAGGAAGTCCAGAATTAGGGGTCATAGGTGGAGTATAAGGGGTAAATCTTTTAGAACTGAGGTGAGGAGAGATTTCTTCACACAGAGAGCGGTGAATGTGTGTAACTTACTACCGTAGAAAGTAGTTGAAGGTAAAACTTTGAAAGATTTCAAGTATAGCTCTAAGGGCTAAAGGGATCAAGGGATATGGGGGAGGCGGGGAAAGGGGGAAATAGGACACTGAATTTGATGATGAGCTATGATCAAAATGAGTGGAGGAGCAGGCTCGAAGGGCCGAATGGCCCTCCTCTGCTTCTGGTTTATATGTTTCGATGTTCTGGAGTTGGTTGGCCAGAGCTACACTCAGCATTCACCTCTGCCCTTACCTACACATTCTGCCATCCCCTGCTGAACCATCTCACACATCTCACTGCTGAAGAGGATTTCTGTTTCAAGTCGCTGAATTATAACATTGAGGTATTGTCAGGAAAGGAAGGGTGCTGGGAGATACAGGGGGCAGTTGGGAGATTAGTGAAACAATTGGGAGGGTCGTGGTGATTTGGGAGGGGGCTGCATGAGCAGATGCCACTCTGGTGGAGTTGGGTGGACAACTCTGGCACCTCCCGCCTCGATGTGGGTATGCCGGCGTTGGACTGGCGTAAACACAGTAAAAAGTCTGACAACACCAGGTTTTAGTCCAACCTATTTATTTGATAATATACTCACAAGCTTTCGAGGGGACTGCCTCTTCGTCAGGTGAATGGAGAGTTCTGGCCTCAGACAGAGCATATAAAGCACAGACAGTTTAGAGATTACTGATTAGAATGCGAATCCTTACACCTAACCTGCTGTTCAAGACCTGAAGTGGCTGATAATGTGAGTGGAAGGAGCACTGATCACAGTTTAAAGAGATGTGTATTGTCTCCAGACAGTACAGTAAGTGAGGTTTTGCAAACCCAGGCAAGTCACGGGGGTTACAGATAGTGCGACATGAACCCAAGATCCCTGTTGAGACCGCCCTCGTGTGCGGAACTTGGCTATCAGTCTCTGTTCAGCGACTCTGCGCTGTCGTGTGTCGTGAAGGCCGCCTTGGAGAATGCTTACCCGAAGGTCAGAGGCTGAATGCCCGTGACCACTGAAGTGTTCGCCAACAGGAAGGGAACAGTCTTGCCTGGTGACTGTCGAACGATGTTCATTCATCCGTTGTCGTAGCGTCTGCATGGTCTCCCCAATGTACCATGCTTCGGGACATCCTTTCTTGCAACGTATGAGGTAGACAATGTTGGCCGAGTTGCAAGAGTATTTACCATATACCTGGTGGATGGTATTCTCACGTGTGATGATGGTATCCGTGTCGATGATCCGGCATGTCTTGCAGAGGTTGCTGTGGCAGGGTTGTGTGGTATTGTGGTCACTGTTCTCCTGAAGGCTGGGTAGTTTGCTGCGAACAATGGTCTGTTTGAGGTTGTGTGGTTGTCTGAAAGCAAGAAGTGGGGGTGTGGGGATAGCCCTGGCGAGATGTTCGTCTTCATCAATGATATGTTGAAGACTCCGGAGAAGATGTCGTAGCTTCTCCGCTCCGGGGAAGTACTGGACGACGAAGGGTACTCTGTCCACTGTGTCCTGTGTTTGCCTTCTGAGGAGATCGGTGCGGTTTTTCGCTGTGGCGCATCGGAACTGCCGATCTATGAGTCGAGCACCATATCCTGTTCTTACGAGGGCATCTTTCAGGGTCTGGAGGTGTCTGTCACGATCCTCCTCATCTGAGCAAATCCTGTGTATACGGAGGGCTTGTCCATAGGGAATAGCTTCTTTAACATGTTTAGGGTGGAAACTGGAGAAGTGGAGCATTGTGAGATTGTCTGTGGGCTTGCGGTACAGTGAGGTGCTGAGGTGACCGTCCTTAATGGAGATGCGTGTGTCCAAGAATGCAACTGATTCTGGGGAATAGTCCATGGTGAGTCTGATGGTGGGGTGGAATTTGTTGATATCGTCATATAGTTGTTTCAGTGATTGTTCACCATGAGGCCAAAGGAAGAAAATGTCATCGATGTATCTAGTGTACAGCATCGGTTGAAGATTCTGTGCAGTGAAGAAGTCTTGTTCGAACCTGTGCAGGAAGATGTTGGCATATTGAGGTGCAAATTTGGTCCCCATGGCTGTTCCATGTGTCTGGATGAAAAACTGGTTGTTGAAGGTGAAGACGTTGTGGTCCAGGATAAAGCGGATGAGTTGTAAAATTGCATCTGGAAACTGGCAGTTGTCAGCATTGAGTACTGAGGCAGTCGCAGCAATGCCATCGTTGTGGGGGATGTTGGTGTAGAGCGCTGAGACATCCATTGTGACGAGGAGGGTCCCTGGTTCAACTGCTCCGTGTGTGCTGAGTTTCAGTAGAAAGTCCGTAGTGTCGCGACAAAAGCTGGGGGTTCTTTGTACAATGGGTTTCAGGATGCCCTCGACGTAGCCGGAGAGGTTCTCACACAGAGTCCATTGGCCGATACGATGGGACGGCCAGGTGTGTTTGCCTTGTGTATCTTTGGGAGGCAGTAGAGATCTCCAATGCGGGGAGTACGTGGAATGAGAGCACGGAGGGTGCTCTGAAGGTCCGGATCAAAGGTCTTGATCAGATTGTTGAGTTGATGAGTGTGTTCTTTGGTCGGATCTGTGGGTAATTGTCTGTAGTGTTCCTCATTGTTTAGTTGTCAGTACACTTCTTTACAGTAATCCGTTCTGTTCAGTATGACGATGGCCCCTCCTTTGTCTGCTGGTTTGATGACAATGTTGCAGTTTGTCTTGAGAGCGTGGATGGCGTTGCGTTGTGCTTGGGTGATGTTCGGGGCTGTCTTGTGAGTGCAGCTGATGAATCTGGTGTTAATGCACCTCCTGATGGTTTGGGCATACAAGTCCAGTCGAGGGCAGCGGCCTTCCGGAGGAGTCCAATTGGACCTCCCGCCTCCACATTCAGGTAATGGTGGTCTCCAATGAGCCCATTCAGCATTGCTGGCTTAAGGCTTCCTGCTAACTATATTATACTGTACACAGCTAGGAAGGTGCTGACGTTGTTCAGAATGGTCTAATTCTCCAAACAGGGGTGGGCCTCATAATTCTGCATGCAGAGCCCCACACTCGGCCTAGGCCCAGTCCTCAGGCTGGGGATAATCTGGCACTGAATGACATGGTTTTTGGGACCTTTAAGCAGGTCCCCAGGTGGACCTCAGTGCTGCCTGATCAGAAAATATTGACAGCGAGCACTTGGTGAATTTTCAGAACAAACTCTCTACCTTGTCTCGGCCATCTGGTTTGCCAATGCATTGTGCTGGAAGCGCTGTGCTGTAGTGCATCATTGAAATAATTTCTTTCTAATACTCTCCTCTCCCCATCTCACCTGAAGGCACCCTGGAATTTCACTCAGGAAGCTCGGATTGGGTGCGAGTTTGACAGATTTTCCAGTGGAGATGAGATAAATGAGCCTAACCAATTTAAGGAGACACACACACACCCACACCCACACACACACATGCGCACACACACCCACACCCACACCCACACACCCACACACAATCCCACACTCACACACTCTCACTCACACACACCCACACAAACACACACACACACATCCTCCTATACTCACACATCCACACGCACACTCTCATGCACACCCACACATACGCACCCGCACACACATACGCACCCACACATACACTCTCACATGCACACACACACTCATGCATGCCCATACTCACACACACGCACGCCCACACACATCCACAAACCTACACACACACTAAATCCCAAACACACACACTCACACACCCACATGCAAACACACACGCATACAATCACAACACCCACCCCCACACACACACATACCCACTCACAAATACACACACCCCCACAGACACACCCCCACAGACACACCCCCACAGACACACACACACACACACACACACACACACGCACACCACATACCCCACCATCCCCTCCACACACACACATACCACCTCCACCCCGCCAACACACACACACACACACACACACACGCACACGCACACACATACTGATAACATGAATCACTAGATAACAATCTTGCCTGATTTTCCTCTCTCTATCTTGGGTACCTGTGGCATCTCTGTTGTAGCATGAGGTGAATTAGCATGCTCAGTTATAAGCAGGGCCTAACCCTGAGGCCTGTATGGTTTGTACAGCCCAGGTATCTGCTGGATGGATTTATTGAATAATTCGAGATGATCAACACTTTATAACCTGAAATTCTTTCCCCAAGTTCTTAATACTACATATGTCCAAGGTAAAAGTGGGCACATGGACATACTAAATATTACATTTTTTTACCGAATTGCACTTCTGGATTCATATTTGTATATTTCTATTGTATGAATTAAATGAAATATTGGATTTCATGGTAACACAGAAATAATTTGAAGTTTATTTCCACATCACTTACAGATATTGAATGGCACATTGCAATAAACCTTTTTGAAATGGGCACGTTCCATCTGTACACATCTTCAAAGCCAAAAAAATCGCCCAGGTAGTCATGATAGTGGCTCAGCACTCTGAGCTAATATGAAACAAAGTCTTACAGAAATGATAATAGCATTTGTGAATATATACATATTACAGAATTTCTTGTGCAAGGAGTTATACTGTCCATCAAAATAGACACGCACGACATTTTAAGAGAATGGGAGAAAGTAGTCATGAGTTTGTAATGGAAAGCATTAATTTTGCCCTCGTCTTGGACACAACTATACTTCATTTGGTAATTTATTTATTATTTCATACCCTACATGTAATCAGTTTGGATGTGTTACACATGAAGAGAAACACTGTTGAATGTTTGAACAGCGGTTCCTAAATCTGCAACATTGGCAACACAAATGAATGAAAGAGATAATATGTATACGGTGCCGCACATTGAATGAACAAGATTCCAGAAGAATCATCAAAGTTGCACTTGTGGTATACACATTATTCCTGTCCTTTCACTCAATAGAGAGACATTGTAGCTTACAGCACCAATGGCGTCTGTGAGTTATACTAGTTTTACCCATAAGAACAGTGGATTACAATACAGAACGGACTTGAGAGGCCAAATGGCCAACTTGTGCTCCTACATTTTGTGGTCTCAATTACCACAGTTGAGCATTTTGGGTCTCTGAAGAGAAAATATAATCAGACAACTTTTGAGTTGAATTACCTCCTGAGTTGCATGAGTCTTTGATTTTTAGTTAGAAATCAGGAGTTATAGGGTGGAATTTTACCATCCTGCCCGCCTGCCACGGGAATCGGAGCAGGCCAGGGGTGGACAATGGAAAGGTCTGTTGATCTTGGGTGGCATTTTATGGTTTTGGGGCGAGCGAGGTCATAAAATGCTGCCCGTTGAATCATAGATTCATTCAGTGCAGAAGAGGACCTTCAGCCCATCGAGTCCATACTGACAAATCTGAACTCCAGTCCTAACTGCCAGCACTTGGCCCGTAGCCCTGAATGTTATGCTGTGCCAAGTGCTCACCCAGGGTGCCTGGGTGAGCACTTGGCACCACCCTCCCAGGCATTCCAGCCTGTCACCACTCACTGGGTAAAAGAGCTTTTCCTCACATCCCCCCCCCGAACCTCCTTCAATTTGAACCTATGTCACCTCATGATGGATCCTTTAACTAAGGGGAACAGCTGTTCCTTATCCACTTTGTCCACACCCCTCATAACCCCTGTGCATCTCGATCAGGTCGCCTCTCAGTATTTCCTGCCCTGACGAAAACACCCCAAGCTTACCCAATGCCTTCATAATTTAAATGTTCCATCCCCGGGCAGCATCCCGGTGAATCTCCCCTGTCTTCGTCTGTTCCAGATTAAAAGCACCACTTAATGCGATTTCAACACACATTGATGTATTTTTAAATACAACAGCCACCCAAAATGTAACCCTCCTGATTGAAAATAATGAGCTAGTCTTATTCATAACTGTATGTAATTCCACATGACAGATCTTGATGAAGTATAGATGGCTAGATTAGATAAATTTAATGCACCCAGTACCTGGACTGTTAATATAGCAGTCACAGATACAGCCCGATGTCAGTATTGAACGATAAATCCAAAGCAGCATTATTACCCATTAATCTTGTTACCTTTGATAATGACAATTTGCAAATAGGCTGAGAAAAACAGCACATTTGCAAGATGATTATATTATAATCATTGTAAGATGATGTATTATAAGATGATTTGTTTGGCAAATGCTGGTACTAGGTTTACATTGTTGCAAACTCTCTATTGTTTCCATTCTGGAGCTTTACCCTGGTAAATATTTGCGATTCTTTCTAAAGATCGTTGTCGTAATTACTTTGTTATTACTCAAGTTGGTAGCTGTGGGTGACCACATCTCTCCCTAATCTAAGTTTAAAAAAAATCAGGGATATGTGACCCCCCCCACCCACCCCCCCAGACCCAATTGTTCATCTATCTCCTATAGATAACCAATTAAAATCTGTTTCACCTCAGTGACAGGTGGGGTGGCACAGTGGTCAACACTGCTGTCTCATAGCTTCAGGGTCCTGGGCTCAATTCCAGCCTTGGGTGACTGCCTGTGTGGAGTTGGTACATTCTGGGTTTCCTTTCGGTGGCCCGGTTTCCTCCCACAATCCAAAGATTGTGCATGTTCTGTGGATTGGCCATGGTAAATTGCCCTGTAGCGTCGAAAGATGTATAATTAGGTGGATTAGCCATGGTAAATGTGTAGGGCTACGGGGGTTGGATGGAGTGGTGGGCTTTGGGTAAGATCTCTTTCAGAGAGTCGATGCGGGCTGAATGGTCTCCTTCTGCATTGTCAGGATTCTATGGGTTACAGCTCTATACATTAAAACTGTCAAGTGCACATTGAAATAAATCATATAAAGTGGAAGCACTTAAGCATCATGACGTGGGACCATTTCCAGATCCTGACCCCACGGTGAAATGCTGCCTGTGAGATCCTCCCTGAAGTGGCCAATTAAGACACCATCCCCAGTGGGCAGATTCCTGAGTCTTCAGGGCCAATTGCAGGGCATGCAGCCAGGGAAGACTGGCAGAGGTGAGTGCTGTGACTGTAGGAGGGGGAATACAAGGAGTACCTCCATCTCAAGGTGCTTCCTGGAGAGCAGTCAATTTGTAATGAATGTTTTTCCCCGTGCTGGGTTGTTCTTTGTTCTTTGTTTGTTTCGCTGCCACAGCTGCCTGGAAACCCCTGTAGAGGGAAAGGCCTTCTACACAAGGGCTTGTGGCCACGGTGGTGGCCCTCTGATCCCTGCTGATCCAGCTAGGGTTAAAGAACAGGTACAAATAGCCTCCTTCCCAGCCTGCCTCTGATAAGTCATCTGTAATTACTTGCCATCCTTTGATCTCAGGGGGACAGCATGGGGGAAACGGGAAGGGGATCAGGTGGGGTGGCATCTGCTATTGGGAAGATTGACCTAATTTCAGAATTTCCTCCTGGTCCCACATTACGGGACAGGGAAGGTGCTGCTCATCATGTTCATTTGACTTATATAATCTCTCCTCATTTTTTTCCTAAGATTAACCACACCTACAGTATCTTACCAATCGATTTGTTTTAGCCCAGTTTACACATGATCAAAATCACCCCCATCTCCGGTTTCCATAAACTTACTTTGAAATAGTTCTTTGGAATTTCTAAGGGCTAAATTGCTGGAATCATAGAATCCTGACAATGCAGAAGGAGGCCATTTGGTCCGTCAGATCTGTACCAACTCTCTGAAAGAGCATCCCACCCAGGTCCTATTCCTGTAATCCTATGCATTTACCCCAGTAATCCACCTAACATGCACATAGTGGGACACTAAGGGGCAATTTAGCATGGCCAATCCACCTAACCTGCAAATCTTTAGGCACTAAGAGGCAATTTAGCATGGCCAGTACACATAACCTGTACATCTTTGGACACTAAGAGGCAATTAAGCATGGCCAATCCAGCAAACCTGCACATCTTGGGACACTAAAGGACAATTAAGCATGGTCAATGCACCAAACCTACACATCTTTGGACACTAAGGGGAAATTTAGCATGGCCAATCCACCTAATCTGCAAATCTTTGGGCACTAAGATGCAATTTAGCATGGCCAGTGAACCTAACCTGCCCGCCTCCAGAGTTCTGGAGGAATCTGAAGCACTCAGAGGAAACCCACACAGACATGGGGAGAACGTGCAGACTCTGCACAGACAGTGACCCAAGCTGGGAATCGAACCTCGGCCCCTGGAGTGTGAGGCAGCTGTGCTAACCACTGTGCCACCATGTTGCTAACTCACTTAAGCAACTTCTGTGCAAATTCAAAATGTGCCACTAAATTAGTGCCAATAACTATGGCATTTTTAAACATAACAACCGACATGATTAACTATTTCAGGTTTGTCATTGGGCAGGCCGCTAATTATATCAGAGAACACAAGGATATAAAAATATTCATTGGATCTTCCAATGCTGAATTATAATGTCAATAAGTTGAAAATACAATATTTTTTATTTGTGTTTAACTACATTTAGATTCTAGCGAAAGAAACATCAGCTAACTGTTCCAGGATTTGATTGGCGGGGGGGGGGTGGGGGGGAGTCGGCAGGGGGGAGGGGGGAGTGGGGGGAGATGGTTACTGCATTTAATTCTGTCTGTCTTCATTTGCTCTATTTCAGACCTCAACAAAGATAGCAAAGTACAATTGGTATTTGTTTCCCTCCGGTTAAATGTAAGCAGGAATAAATGAGCACAATGTATTTCTTTCTATTTTAAATGTGATGAGACATCTGTGGCTTCCTAATAGCAGACAAACTTTGTGGGCAAAATTAATTTAGTGTCCTTGTTGTCAAGAGTAGAATAGAGTTGCTCGATGAATCTTGAAACTGTCTCAAGTTGGTTAAGCCACACAATATGTTAGTGTTAATGTCACGTAATCACTTGTATAATGTAATTAATAAAACACCGCTATTTGTGTAACAGAATTCGATTACAAAATAAAATGTTGGTACCAATTTGAGTGTATCCATTATTAAACTCAAATCAACTGATTAGTTTTAATTTGGAGATGCCGGTGTTAGACTGGGATGGGTACAATGAGGCACCTTCCTGCCTCACTGTAGGGTCACTTGCTCCTTCATTAGGTGACTCACCTGATGAAGGAGCAGTGCTCCGAAAGCTCATGATTTCAAATAAACCTGTTGGACTTTAACCTGATGTTGTGAGATTAATTTTAAGAGCTGGGATCTGCGCTTAATAACTGTTGTGCAATAAAGAGACACTTTGCACAGCATAATATTTACTGGTTGAGAGCTAAGCTACAAATTAAATTATGTTCCAAATTTCCAGAGGTGTTGTTTTTGTTGTTGATGGCGGCACAATGGCACAGTGGTTAGCACTGCTGCCTCACAGCTCCAGGGACTTGGCTTCAAATCCCGGCTTGGGTCACTGTCTGTGCGGAGTCTGCACATTCTCCCCATGTCTACATGGGTATCCTCTGGGTGCTCTGGTTCCCTACCACGGTCCAAAAACTGTGGGCTAGGTGCTAAATTGCCCCTTAGTGTCCTGAGTTCCGTAGATAGGAGAGATATGCAAGGTAAATATGTTTACGGGGTTCGGGCCTGGATGGGATGGTTGCTGGTGCAGACTCGATGGGTCGAATGGCCCCCTTCTGCACTTTAGGGTTTCTATGATTCTATGAAAATTGGGGCCAACTTGTTTGAGCATCTCCTTTCCCAGATGGCTGTGAAAATACCGAGTGTCTCTCACACTGAAGCGAAAAAAAGAAGTAAAATCTGTGGTCATTTTAAACATTGCATTAGCTTGTCACAACTCCTGGAGACTGCGGCTGCCATTCGGCACAACAGCTGTGATTTTGCTTCAGTTTCTGGGAATCTTGTGTCAACCCTCAACACAAAAGAACAAACCAACAACAGATTGGCTGAGGACTGTCTGAATTCATCACGCCCATGATTTTAAGATTGGAGTGTTGACGGTGAAATAATAAGCCAAAAATGCCCTCAAGGGGAGCTCAGTATGAATTAAGTTTATGACCGAGCTGAAATGCCATTTATTATCATGATTGCTTTTTTTTTTATTACGCTTATTCATGAATTGTGGATAGCCTTGATGGATCGGTCTTCATTTTTAATTGTTTGGTGGGAACTTTGTGTCGCCGTTGCAGCCATACAGCTTTGTCTGGGCACTGTGGCAGCAGAACAACACACAAAGAATGCTGTCAATCAATCAATTATTCTTCAATTTCCGTAGGAATAGTAAATGTGTATCAAAATCAGGTTCCTTGAGCTCTTGTCCAGCCTGTCTGAACAAGACAGAGACATTGGACCAACAAAAATAACAGGGTGGTTTGGTAATGGTTGGGACTCCATCTCATATTTTCTTTTCAAAAGAAGAGTAGTTTATTTCGAGTTTAGTTATTAGTGTCGCAAATCGGCTTCTATTAACACTGCAATAAAGTTACTGTGAAAATCCCCTAGTCGCCACACTCCGGCACCTGTTCGGGTAAATTTAGCCTGGCCAATCCATCTAACCAGCATGTCTTTCAGACTGTGGGAGGAAATTGGAGCACCCGGAGGAAACCCACGCAGACACAGGAAGAATGTGCAAACTGCACACTGACCTTGACCCAAGCTAGGAATTGAACCCAGGTCCAGGCGCTGTGAGACAGCATTGCTAACCACTGTGCCACCATGCTGCTCTGTAAGGATAAGGATAACAAATACAGTGAGTTCCTTCAGTGACTGACATTTCCAAACTGGTTTCTTATGGGCAGAAAAAGTCTATCTCTGTACATCTGTTGCATGCCTTTGTACCATCTCTCTCTATCCTCCGTTTGTACAATTTTCACGATCTGTTAAGTGTGTTTCTCTCTATCACAATGGCACAGTAGGTTAGCTTTACTGCTTCACAGCGCCCAGGATCCAGGCTCAATTTCTGACTTGGGTCACTGCCTGTGCGTAGTCTGTATGTTCTCCCTAAATTTGCGCGGGCTTCCTCCAGGTACTCCAGTTTGTACAGTCCGAAAGATACATTGGTTAGGTGCATTGGCCATGCTAAATTCTCCCTCAGTGTACCTGAACAGGTGCCGGAGTGTGGCGACTTGGAGATTTTCACAGTAACTTCATTACAGTGTTAATGTAAGTCTACTTGTGACACGAATAAATAAACTAAAATTTAACTATTTTGTTTCCCTTTTTCTCTTTCTTTCATTCAAATGGCTCTGAAATTTTGTTTTACATGCTTCTTTGCACCTGTTACCCCAGATCATTAAGTATTTCATCCGCACAGTATTTAGATGAGCACCTGAAACATAACATTCAAGGATATGGGACAAGAGCTGGAAAATTAGATTAGCGTGACTTGAGTGGTAGTTATTGTCAGTTTGTACTCAATGGGCCAAAAGGCTCTTCTGCACTGTATGACTCTATTTCTCAGTCTTTCTACAAGACTACCTGCTGCATCTCCTCATTATTTTGTGCACCTCCCTTCTCACTGTGTGTGTGTGCGTGCTTAGAATATGTCTTAAGTCTCTGCTATTGCCACAAATATTACATCTGTCGTTGTAGGAGCTTAATTTTACTTGTAGCTGCCAGGCTTATCTCAGCTGAAGTGTGACATAATTCACTTATCCAGTTTTATGGAAAAGGGAGTGAAGCACGTAGAATTACCTGACCAGACTACAATTAGGGGGTAAAATTTTCATCTTCACCCATGCATAGAAATTTTGCAGATTGAATTGACTATCCAGTGTAAAATCTGCCCGAGAGAACAGATCAAAATGTTTTACAAGAGGCAGAAAATATGTTCTGCCAGATTATTACCAAGGAGTTGAGGATGAAACCTTACCCCTATCTTTGTTCGCTTTGAAGACGTTTTCACTAATGGCCCATTATAGAGGCACCATTCATTGAGATTATACAGACCCCAGCAGAATTTTATAAAGTTTATTTATTTATTAGTCACAAGCAGGCTTACATTAATGCTGCAATGAAGTTACTGTGAAAATCCCCTCGTCTCCATATTCTGGCACCTGTTCGGAGAATTTAGCACAGTCACAGCATGTCTTTGGGCTGTGGGAGGAAACCAGGGCACCCAGAGGAAACCCATGCAGACCTGGGGAGAATGTGCAAACTCCACATAGACATTGACCCAAGCCGGGAATCCCTGGTGCTGTGAGGCAGCAGTGCTAACCACTGTGCCACTGTGCCAAATTTGCAGTTAGGATTGCATTAGCTAGAATCACTGTGACAGTAGGGGCATAGCATACTGCGGTGCTTCAAGATTAGAGATGGAAAGGTTCATCCACACTCTTCTATCCAGTGCTGATTCCGTGAACATTGAAGGAAATCAGGACTTGGATTAGCTATGAACCCCACTCATCCCCAGGTCAACACCACTCAGTGTTTACACATGAAGGTGAGTCGCCTGAACAAGGTACTAAATTGTGCCTGGCACCCATTGATTCAAACCCCACCATTAATCTTCAGGAAAGGGGAGAGGACAAATTAAATAGGCTAAATATTATAAAATGAAAACGGCCACTTCTTAGCGGACATTTAGTAATTTGAGAGCAACTGAAATGACTAACGCTACTCCGAATGAAAGCTGACAGACCAGTAGTACATCAGGCACAGCAGGTAAGCAAAGTATCATAAAACATTCACTGTTTTCAACAAAATTAAAATATTATACATGAGAACAATGTTGATCTCGATAAAATAGCTATGTATCAACAGGGTGGTCACAATCTCTCACTTCAACTGCATGTTAGTATTGATTCTACTTGCTATGTTATTGTGGTCTCAGTACAAAGTGTCCTTACTAAAGATATAATTCCAAGTGAAAAAGGCCACACAGTGCTGGGTTCAGTTCTGTACTGTCTTGTTTTATCACAGCTGGTACAGTTACTAGGGTGCGACAATTGACACCAGTGCATAAGAGATAGGACAAACAATCAGGAAGCATTTGCGTCCTGGTGTCTGTGCAGTGTCCCAAGCTGGCAAGTGTATACGTCAGCCAAAAACAATATTGGGCTTGAATGTGGTGTTTCCCATGGTCGAATAGCATGCTTACATCATTTTCTATACAAACACGTCACTTGAGAGTAGAACTGGACACCTTCAAGTATTTATGCAAGAAAATGTACACAAAATGATATGCACAGGTAAGGAATTAACACTATTCATTATGGAAGATTTTGGGTTGCCCAAGATATGAATGGTAGATTTACACATGTCACAATCTTTGGCTTTACAGAACTCTATATTGGTTACCTAGAGACTACTAACAAAGCCATTTATCCTCACCCAGTTTGGTTTCAGGGCTATTTTCAAATTGGGAATGATAGTGGTGAATTAATCAGTGACATAGTGTTAACTCAATAGAAATAGATTTCTACAAGTTCTATGTGGTCTATTTCTTGTTCTTCGTGTCCGCCTCATCAGCTCCAACCGTAGATTTGGGAACGGGATGGCAAGTACTCAATGATGTTTCAGAAATCCCAGGAGGCGAACAATAGTCCTTCAACTTCTCCTCTTTTGACTCCGTGAAATTGAATTCTTTTGTGGGTTTCTGACAAGATTCCTTGTAGGAAAGGAGTTTGGGTAGGGTCGACCTTGTGGAGCCTTCAGACACAGAATAGTTAAAGAGAGAGACAAGGGTTCTTCGATATTTGTTCTTCATTTCCTTGGCTGACCTGTACAGGTCTCCAACGAAGCAATAGCAAATTGGATTGAGGGAAGAATTAGTAAGACCGAGCCACTGGGCGAATGGTCTAAAGTGCATGATCCACTCTGAAGATGTGTCATCATCCCTTGAAACATCCTCAGTGTTGAAGTCTAGCCAGATGTCCACCACGTAGACGGGTAACCACGAAAAGGCAAACAGAATCACCAAAGCCACCACCATTTTGGCAATCTTTTTCCGGATTTTCAGCCTGGAAGCTGGGAGGGATTGACTCCTGGAGTCGCACTCCTTGAAATGACTGGACGTGCTCCAAAGTCTCCGCCAAGTGAGAAAGCAAATCACCAGGTTGAATAGCACAGGCAGACCATAGAGAGCGCAGAAGAGGAGGAAGTTGTAGGCCTGTTTCAGCCTGACTTGTGACCAAACTTCACTGCAGAAGGGAACCCCAAACGTAGGGTCGATCACTTCCAATTTATTCATGAAGATCAGGGGCAGGCAGATGCCAGATGACAACAACCACACCACGAAAATAGTCCAAAAGAGTTTTCTCCAGGTAAAGAAGGATCTGGCATTTAAGGGGTTGTGGACATTATAGTACCTGTTTACACTGATAACAGTGATGCTGAGGACACTGGCAGAGACAGACACTGCCTGGGTGAAAGGTGCCGCTCTGCACATGAAGTCACCATAAATCCAAGCTTTGTAGATCTGGTAACCCAGGGTGGTGGGCATGCACACACAGACCACCATCAGATCACAGACAGCAAGGTTGATTAACAAACTGCGAGTGGCACTCACCCCAGGCATGCGGTTGCTCCTTTTGCTGGTCAGCACTTTGATCGACATAACGTTGCCGACGAAGCCAACCACGAAAGACAAGCTGTACATGACCGTCAGGGCGATAGTGGAAGGTTCTCGGATGGTCAGCAGGATATTGTCCAGGTTTGCCAGGTCTTCATGCAGGGAGGCGCCCGGGAGGGGGAGGGAAAAATTGCCTCTCGTCCAACGTTCAGCCAGGGGGAAGTTGGAGCGGGGGAGACCCAGGGAAGAATTCATCTCCTTCAGCATGTTGCCCAGACAAGTCCCACTCGCACATTAATCCGCAGCATTGCTATAATCACAGGGAGGGGGTTTGAGATATCTGCCAATAATAAAACCTTTGCCGGCTCTCCGGGACGTGGCTCGCTGCGAGCTGCCCTCAGTGCTGAACTGAGCTAGTGCTGAAAGAACAGCGACTCAGCCTCCAACTCCCCAGGATCAACTCCAACACTCCGCGGGTGGCCAAGCATTTCCCACCTTTGGAGTCACCCCAGTGGGAGCCCTCTGAGTCCTACACCCTCAGTGTTTGAACACAAAGTGGTGCCTCCCTCTTTAACACTGCTTCTTGACAGAGATCAGGATAGATTATTTCTCTCTTGCTTCTCTCTTCTCCGTTCAGTTATTCTCCCAAACGCTGTGGACATCTCTAATTATCTACTGGCACCCAATCATCATCAGACTGTCTGTAGCCCTTGTTTTCGTCATTTCTCTTTTAACCTTTTCACCACAAGTTTCTCATTTCTCTTTTTCTGCCTTCATCTCTCTTGATTTTCCGAATGCAGTTCCTTCCAACTTCTGATGTTAATCCCTCTTCCTTCCCGCTCGAGTTTACTTCTGATCGCTTGTTTGCGTTGCCCTTTGCCTGTGTTCCGCTCAGTCGCAGTCTGCCCTCTCTCAATCCCATCTTCGTCCGCGCTCTCCCTTCCAGCATCCATCCCTCATCTCGGCAGCAGAGGAGGTCTCAAATCTTGATCATAATGTATTCTTACTTCCAACAAAGCAGGGTCGTGGGTTCAGCCTCGAGTCACGAGTGCAGACAGAGGCAGAGAGACAGACAGACAGACAAATAGACAGAGAGACAGGCAGAGGCACGACAAAGAGAGACTGAGAGAGACAGAGAAAAAGAGTGTCAAAGAGCGACAGAGAAACATCGAAAGAGGTAGCGAAAGAGACAGATAGAGACAGAGGCAGAGAGTGACCCACACAGAGGGAGAGAGAAAACCATACAGAGAGAGAGACAGAGAAAAAGAGAGACAGAGGCAGAACGTGACAGCGACAGAGGCACAAAAAAGACACACACACGCACAGGCAGAGAAAGTGACACAGAAAGATTCAGAGAGAGACAGAGAAACAGAGAGGCAGAGAGACAGAAAGACAGATAGAAGCAGACGGGGGCAGAATGTGACAGGGAGAGACAGAGGAACAGAGAGCGACAGAGGCAGAGACACAGAGAGACGAACTGAGGCAGAGAGAGACAGGGAACCACAAAGAGAGACAGAGAATGACAGAGAGACAGAGAACCACAGAGAGAGGCAGAGAGAATCAGACAGGCGCAGAGAGAGAGAAAGGCAGAGAGACAGAGAGAGCGAGGGAGCCAGAAAGAAGCAAAGAGACAGAGAAGCAGAGAAAAAGACTGAGATAGTGAGACAGAGAGAATCAGACAGAAGCAGGGAGACAGACAGAGAGAGGGAAAGATAGAGAGAGAGACAGTAATTCCCCCAGTTTTTAATCGTTGGTCACGGGGCTTTCGGGGCCAGCTGAATAATCCTCACCAAAAGCCTCACACAGTTCACTCTACTATCACTGAATCTGAAACAGCAATCGGGAAATTCGAAACTTTCCGCTCCACGGAAGAGATTCCTTGCTGCCGGGAGCTGGAAGCTGGCCAGCCAACTGTTCAGTCTCCATCTGAACTCATCTGCTCTCCGCCGCACTCACTTCGCCCCACACTCCGCCAGCCAAGACCTGGGGAATGCTTGAACGGTCCCCGCTGTGTGTGTGTGTGTGTGTGTTCCAGACACTAACCCCAAAGGGACAATGTCGGTGTCCCAGTGGGTTAGGCTCTGGTCTGAGTCAGACTTTCACAAGCTGAAGTCCCACTCCCAGAGCTCGAGCCCATGATTCGCAATGAACGCCAGGACTATTTGAAAGCTGCGCCATCAGAGACAAGAGAGGAAACAGCATTTAGAGAAGGGCTGAGAAGTAACTTGCCCTGACCAATATCTACCCCTGTGGCAACATGACCAGAATAGATCCCGTGGTAATGGATTGCATTGTTGCTTGTGGGAACTTGCTGCGTTGGAGATTAGTTTCTGACTCAGTAACAATTCCAAAGTGTGTCATTGATTGTAAATCTCTTTGGGAGCTTTCTGAGGACAATGACATGTGCTTTCTGAATGCGAAAATGACTTCACAAGGTGGAGGAGTGCTTTTTTCAAAAATAAATGTATTTCTAATAAAAGCGAAATGCAACTGGCCGCTGGAAATCTGAAGTGAGAAGAGCAGCTGCTGGTGAAACTCATTACCCTGTCCACAGAGGCTGCCTGACTCGCTGCCTATTTGCAGCACTTTCTATTGTGTCAACCAAATCAAACCAAGGTGAAAGAGCAGCCCCTTCAAGGGATAATATCACCTTCAACAAAAGCAAATCACAAATGTGACCTAAAACATCAAATTCAATTCCAGCCTCGGCTCACTGTCTGTGCCGAGTCTGCACGTTCTCCCCGTGTCTGCGTGGGTTTCCTCCAGGTGCTCTTGTTTCCTCCCACACTCCAAGATGTACGGGTGAGGTTGACTGGTCATGCTAACTTGGCTCTTAGTGTCCTAAGGTATATAGGTTAAGGGGATTAGTGAGGTCAGTAAGTATAGAGTGGCACAGTGGTTTTTACTGCTGCCTCATAGCACCCGGATTTGATTCTCAGCTTGTCTGTGCGGAGTCTGCACATTCTCCCCGTCTGCGTGGGTTTCCTCCGGGTGCTCTGGTTTCCTCCCACAATCCAAATGATGTGCTGGTTAGGTGCATTGACCATGCTCCATTCTCCCTCAGTGTACCAGAACAGGCACCGGAGCGTGGCGGCTAGAGTGTTTGCATAGTAACTTCATTGCAGTGTTAATGTAAGCCTATTTGTGACACTGATAAATAAACTTTAAAAGGATTAGGGGGGTATGGTGGGGGTCCTGGGTAAGCTGTTCTATCAGAGAGTTGGTTCAGACTTGCTGGGCCGAATGAACTCCCTCTGCACTGTAGGGATTCTATGATTCAAAATTAAAATGTGATTAAAGGTGTCGATATGGCACCCCAGTCCCTGTGGTGCCCAGCAGGCACAGAAGGCCTCACCGGTGCCAGTAGGCACTGCACGCTCCACCTCCAGGGTTACCCAACCCTGAATGTCGCCATGGTAGAAGGGCACACTGTTGGGTGACAATCCCATAGATTAACAGTGACCAATACATTGTACCTGGGTAGACAGGCTGTGTGACTGAGGTGCTAACTTAGCCTGTCTCATTAAGGCTGTTTCTGACACAGCCTGTTGGAATCCACTTGACAGTAACTGATCAATAAATACTTTGGACTGCCCCTCACAGATCAGGAACCAAGCCCATCAGGTTTCAAGTTATTTTAATGCATGACAAAGTGTGACACAGGGGACATGATGTGCACAGTCTGTGGATGATAAGAAATATATTTTCATGGCAGTCTGTGGTTGCTTTGATATCCCAGGTAAACTGTTCAGTGAGAAACCACTGCAATACAAACCTGAGAGACCACCTGCTCAATGACCACACAGTGAATCATTATTAGCATCAGGTAGAAACGTGGCAGTAATATAAAGGCAAATGAAAATTGGCTAGAATGGAAAAGAGTTGATCTAACTGCTGCTGTTTTCCACTTGATAGTTGAACATGTTACTTCATCAGAAGAGAAAACGCTAGAAAGTCTCAGCATGTCTGGCAGCATCTGTAAAGAGGGAAAAGAGCTGACGTTTGTTCCTTTGTCGTAGTGCACAGATTTAACCGTTCCAGCTTTGACAAAGGGTCTTCTGGACTCGAAATGTCAGCTCTTTTCCTCATTACAGCTGCTGCCAGACCTGCTGAGATTTTCCAGCATTTTCTCTTTTGGTTTCAGATTCCAGCATCCACAATAATTTTCTGTTATCCAATGTTACTTCACCACCCCATGTACCCCAATGTTTCGCACTGCTGCCTCACAGCACCAGGGACCCAGGTTTGATTCTTGGCTTGAGTCACTGTCTGTGTGGAGTCTACAAGTTCTCCCCATATCCACGTGGGTTTCCTCCTGGTGCTCCGATTTCGTCCCACAGTCAGAAAGACGTGCTGGTTAGGTGCATTGGCCATGCACCTAACTTCTCCCTCAGTGTACCCGAACAGGTGCTGGAGTGTGGCAACTCAGGATTTACACTGTAACTTTACATGGTAGTACAGTGGTTAGCACTGCTGCTTGATAGCTCCAGGGGTCCTGGGTTCGATTCCCGGCTCGGGTAACTGTCTGTGTGGAGTTTGCACATTCTCCTCGTGTCTGTGTGGGTTTCCTCTGGGTACTCTGGTCTCCTCCCACAGTCCAAAGATGTGCGGGTTAGGTTGATTGGCCATGCTAAATTGCCCCTTAGTGTCTAGGGATGTGTAGGTTAGAGGGATTAGTGGGTATAATATGTAGGGATATGGGGGTAGGGCCTGGGTGGGATTGTGTTCGGTGCAGACTCGATGGGCCGAAGGGCCTCTCTTTGCACTGTAGATTTCTATGATTCTATGATTCATTGCAATGTAAATGTAAGCCGACATGTGACACTAATCAAAAAAAAGTATACTTATTTGCTCATTTGCATTAGATACGGTGATAAGAGCTCTCTGTTAGCTCTTAGAGATTTGAGCCCTGTTACTATGGAAAAAAAAGTCTTGTTGGCTTTTCTATGAATGATTTGTTTAAAAAAAATGGTTCCTTAAACATGATCCTGAGAACCATTGGTGATATCAGGATAAAGGTTTAAAAAGTTACTGTTGTGATTCTGCTCCCCATCTCAGCTGGAAAGATATGGCCAAAGGAATAGACTGCCACTCCTGAGATGACGGTGGGCAGCTGTCCAGGGGAGTGTGCCAAGCAGCTGCCTGACAGAATGTTCAGTTTATTCCGAAGTCCGAGTCTCTGGAGCCAGGCAGAATTTGACCGTCCCAGAGCACCAATTGAATACACAGGGCATTCAATTCAAAATCACAGCCATTGAGGAAGGAAATTTGGAGCGTATATCCGGATCCAGACTCGAAACGTCAGCTCTGTTTCTCGCTCCACAGATGCTGTCAGACCTGCTGAGATTTTCCAGCATTTCCTGTTCTCGTTTCGGATTCCAACATCCGCTCTATTTGTTTTGTATGTTGGAGGTGGGCGGCTGGATAACTCAACTATTGCTTTAGACTGTGGTTTAGAAATGTTCTCATTGAGAAATTCTGCACAGCAGAGAAATGCATTGTAGTCTGCACGATTCACTGTCTCGGCAAAATGCTAACAGCCAAACTGCACCTTAACATGCAATTATAAGCATACAAATTAGCAGCGGGAGTAGACCACTCGAGCCTGCCCTGCTATTCAATAAGACCATGGCTGATCCAACTGTACCCTCAACTCCATGTCCCTGCCTACCTCTGATAACCTTTCACTCCCCTCGTTAATCAATAATCTATCTGCTGCCGCATTCAAAATATTCAAAAACACTGCTTCCCCTGCCTTTTGAGGAATAAAGTTCTAAAGAGTCACAACCCTCAGAGAGAAAAACTGCCAGGAAATCAGAGAATAGAATCCCTACTAGGAGGAGGCCATTCAGCCCATCGAATCTTCACTGGCTCTCCGACAGAGCATTTTGTCCCAGCCCACCACCCTATCGCTGTAACCCCACACATTTACCCCACTAATTCCCCAAACTCACACATCTTTTGGGACACGGAAGGGCAATTTAGCACCACCAACCCACCTAACCTGCACATCATCTCCCCAGCTCTTGTTCCAAATGTCTGACCCCTTATTTTTAAACCCTCTAGCTCTAGATTCTCCCACAAGAGGAAGGTGGCACAATGGTTAGCACCGCTGCCTCACAGCGCCTGGGACCTGGGTTCGATTCCAGTCTCGGGTGACTGTCAGTGTGGAGTTTGCATGTTCTCCCCATGTCTACGTGGGTTTCCTCCGGGTGCTATTGTTTCCTCCAAAGATGTGTGGGTAATGTTGATTGGCCGTGCTAAATTACCCCGTCATGTCATGGGGGTTAGCAGGGGAAATGCATTGGGTTGTGGGGATAGGGCCTGGGTGGGATTGTTGCCAGTGTAGGTTCGATGGGCTGAATGGCCTCCTTCTGCACTGTAGGGATTCTATGAAACATCCTCTCCATATCCACCCTGTCAGCACCTAAAACTTAAAAGCGCTGGAAAAACTCAGCAGGTCTGTAGAGAGAGAAAAATGTTCTGCCTCCCCATATGTTGCCAGACTTGCTGGCCAGGAGTTTACTGTCCCGTCCACCACGGGAATCAGCACTGGCGTAGGACAGACGAGGGAAAGTCTGTCAACCTCGGGTGGGGTTTTATGGTTTCGGGGCGAGCGAGGCTGTTAAAAAACCTGCTCGCTGAGTTTTTCCAGCACCTCCTTTTTTTTTTCATTTCAGATTCCCATTCTTTTGCTTTTGTTGCACTAAGATATTGTATTCCACAAGAACGTGACTGCAAAAGACAAATAACGTCAGAGGGAGATGAGTGCATTTATTTTTAATTGATTTTTTTTCTCAGTTTTTTTTTTAATGCTGCATGGAATGAAAACTCTGAGTTAATGGTATGGTTTGAGATGACAGTTCTTTCTGTGTGTCTGAGCGTGCTGGAGCCAGAGGGACGCTGATGTGATCCATTCATTCCCAACTCATATACTGTGGCTGGAGTTGATCAGCCGTGAGGCTCGGAGCACAACTAATGGCGACCTGTATGAAAAGCAAATAACAGGGGATTGAGCAATGGACGGACAGTCTGGCTGCTGCAGTCATCAGCAACGGACAACAAGGTCAAACTGATGGAAAATGAAGGAGAGACAAAGAGAAAAGTAACCCTTTAGAATTACACAGTGAGATATCTTTTCTTTAAAAGTCCAGACACTTTTGAAACAGGAAGACAAAAGAATTAACAAAATGGTCAAAATATTTGAGAACTGTTTGGTAGAAACAGCAAGAAAAAGGACTTGTATGGGGAATTACTGATTGTCCCCCCCCCCGTGGGACACACTGAATACAAGCTCCCTGGGGTACAATTTTGTCTTTCAGAAACATTTAGACAGTTACATGGGTAAGATGAGTATAGAGCGATATGGACAAATGCAGGCAATTGGGATTAGCTTAGTGGTTAAAAACTAGGCGCATGGAAAAGTTGGGCCAAAGGGCCTGTTTCCATGCTGTAAAACTCCATGACTCTATGGGATTGATAATTAACCAGGTGGAGCTCACATACTGAACCTGTATAAAGCAAGCCCCTGAGTGGGTCCATTATTCCATTGTCCTGGTTAAGACCTGGTGTTCACTGCAGGCTTGGGTGGTTTTTGCTTTGCTCTATTTTGTACAATAAAGCTGCTGTTCTTCTATGGTTGACTCCTGGAGTTATCATAGTAAGGTTTTGGGGATACAGTAAACTATCTATCTATATCATTGCCAAATCTTGTCCCATGTTAGGGGAGCTGTATTGATTTGATTTGACTTATTATCGTCACATATATTAGTATACAGTGACAAGTATTGTTTTTTGCACGCTATACAGAGAAAGCATACTGTTCACAGAGAAGGAAAGGTGTGCAGAATGTAGTGTTACAGACACAGCTATGCAAATATTATAAAATAGAAGCCTGCATCTTTCAGTATCAAGTTATTTATATCTCATGTCAAGCATTCCATATATTGTTTGAGTAAATTTGTTCTAATGAACAAATAGCTCCTGTTGTGTTTAAGCTGGAATGGAGCTACGGAAAAGATCAGAAAACAAGCCTCGGGCTTTGGGTCAACCCATAACACTAGGGAAGAACTTGTAGTCATTTTGATGAAAGATTGTATCTTAATGTTGGCTCTACACCCTGGAATAAAAAGGCTTGTATTGCTACACTCATTTGTTTCCCTGCGAGGAAATACCAAACACAAAAGGTAAACTCACTGATATTGTCCTCTCAATAGGGAGCTATAACTACAGGGAGTGCAGCTCAGAGTATGAGAGTTGCAATTAGGGAAGGCGATGGCCTAGTGGTATTATCACTAGACTACTAATCCAGAAACTCAGCTCGTGTTCTGGAGACCTGGGTTCAAATCCCACCATAGCAGGTGGTGAATTTGAATTCAATAAACACATTTGGAATTAAGAATCTACTGATAACCATGAAACTGTTGTTGATTGTTGGAAAACCCCATTTGGTTCACTAATGCCCTTTAGGGAAGGAAATCTGTTGTGTTTACCCTGTCTGGCCGACATGTGACTCCAGAGCAAATTGCGCGGAGGGTGTGGAGAGTCTGCAGAAGGATCTAGATAGGCTGGGCGAATGGGCCAGGAACTGGCAAATGGAATTTAATGTTGGCAAGTGTGAAGTTGTCCACTTTGCTAGGAATAATGGTAGGAAGGACTATTACTTACGTGGCGAAAAACTGCAGCATACGACAGTGCAGAGGGACCTCGGGGTCCTTGTGCATGAGTCGCAAAAACCCAGCCTGCAAGTGCAGCAGGTGGTCAGGAAGGCTAATGGGATGCTGGCCTTCATAGAGAGGGGGATTGAATATAAAAGTAGGGAGGTCTTGCTGCAACTGTACAGGGCACTGGTGAGGCCGCAGCTGGAGTACTGTGTGCAGTTTTGGTCGCCGCAATTACGCAAGGATATTTTGGCCTTGGAGGGAGTGCAGAGGAGGTTTACTAGGCTGATACCGGAGTTGAGGGGATTGAGCTATGAGGAGAGGCTGAATAAACTAGGTTCGTACTCGTTAGAGTTTAGAAGAATGAGGGGAGATCTCATTGAGACGTATAAGATGATGAATGGGATGGATAGGATAGAGGTGGAGAGGCTCTTCCCACTCAGAAAGGGCAGTAGGACTAGAGGGCACAGCCTCAAGATAAAGGGGGGGTGGTTTAGAACGGAGTTGAGGAGGAACTTCTTCACTCAAAGGGTGGTGAATCTCTGGAATTCTCTGCCCGTTGAAGTGGTGGAGGCTGCCTCGCTAAATATATTTAAGACGCGGGTTGATAGGTTTTTGATAGACGAGGGGATTAAGGGTTATGGGGAGAGGGCAGGAATGTGGAACTGAGCCACGACAGATCAGCCATGATCTTTTTGAATGGCGGGGCAGGCTCGAGGGGCTAGATGGCCTACTCCTGCTCCTATTTCTTATGAGCCACAGCAATGTGGTTGACTTTCAAATGCCCTCGGGCAGCTAGGGATGGGCAATAAGTGCTGGCCAGCTAGCGACACCCATGTCCGACGAATGAATCAAGAAAATGTTGCAGCCCTATTTCTAAAGCAAGCTGTCTTTGAATAAACTTGGAATGTTGATCATGGAATTTACCCTGACACATCAGAATTGCTGCATTTAGGCAGTTTCAATGTAATCCTTAAAAAAAATCATTCATGGGATGTGGGTATCACTGCTGGGCCAGTATTTATTGACCATCCCTGAAGGCATTTAAGAATCACTGTGGGTCTGGAGTCACATGTAGGCCAAGTAAAGATGATGCTGCCAGAGGGAATGGGGAATTTGGCGCTCACCCGAATCTCTGTTCACTGAAGCAGGTCTGAAAAGTCCCACCGGTGTGAACGGCTGGAAAATTCTGGCCAACAGGTTTCCTTCCCGAAAGGATTAGCAATAGTTATTAGACATTTAATTCCAGATTTTGTATTGAATTCAAGTTTCGCTACAGTGGGATTCAAACCCAGGTCCCCAGAACATTACCCTGGGTCTCTGAGATTACTAACCCAGTGACAATACCATTACACCACTGCCTCCCTCAATGATGTGTTTGTGTTTTTCTTTGCAATAATTTGATGAAACGTTTGCGATATTGTGCGCCTTTTTATATACAACAGAGAAATCAATGGAAGAGAAAAGTTACGTTAATTTGTATTCCTACCGCGATCACTGAGCGCAATCTTTTAGTTTTTAAAATTTGTACTTTTCCCATTATATTTGTCACGAAGGTTCATTTTCACAGATTGTCACATCAAGGGCTCTTGCATAATTGTCTTTGAAGCGGAGTTTTTCTTTTTAACTTTGCTTTCTCCCTGTTAATTCCTTCTCTCCGTTCCACTCTGAAAACACTGGGGTGGAAATTCGCCCTGGGGTGGTAAAACAAATTGAACACGAGCTCAGTTTGTGCCTCGGCCAATTTTCAATTATCTTTAGTTTCAATAAAAACAGACTCCAATTTATCTTTCCTGATTTGAACTGATGCCAAATATGAATTTGGACACCATTGTTTCTGCGTGAGATTCCTCAGGCAACATACCCCCTCAGAGTCCTGCTGAAATCATTCATGTTTGAGCATTGACAGTGGACGAAATCTTCCCAAAAACGCACAGAGTGATTTGATTTGACTTATTATTGCCACATGCATTATAACACAGTGAAAGGTATTTCTTGCGCGCTATACAGACAGAGCATTCCGTTCATAGAGAAGGAAAGGAGAGACTACAGAATGTAGTGTTACAGTCATAGCTAGGGTGCAGAGGAAGATCAACTTAATGCAAAGTAGGCCCATTCAAAAGTCTGACAGCAGCAGGGAAGAAGCTGCTCTTGAGTAGGTTGGGACGTGACCTCAGACTTTTGTATCTTTTTCCCAATGGAAGAAGGCGGAAGAGAGAATGTCCGGAGCGTGTGGGGTCTTTGATTATGCTGACTGCTTTTCTGCAGCAGTGGGAAATGTAGACAGAGTCAATGGATGGGAGGTTGGTTTGTGTGATGGAATGGCCTTCGTTCAAAACCTTTTGTAGTTTCTTGCGGTCTTGGTCAGAGCAGGAGCCATGCCAAGCGGTGATACAACCAGAAAGAATGCTTTCTATGGTGCATCTGTTGTTAGCTGTGGTTGGCTATGTGTTGGCTCAGGTGAGAAAACCATTGTGAAGTTTGCAGGTTACACAGCTGGTGTTACCCTCCACCCCCCCCTATCCTGGAGTGAACAATACTCTGTGCATTTTAAAAGGGAAAGTGAGAATCAGTCAGCTCGAGGGCCAGGCCTTGCAGACGCCAGCCAGGCCCAGGAATCCCAAGATCGGGGCCCACCACCCCCCCCACTAACATCGAGAGCACCCCCAAGCTTCAGGTCACCCTGCACACCCACCCCCCCCGCAACAATGCTAACATAAGGACACCACCCTCAGGGCTCTCTCTCACCACCACCACACCTCCCCCACCCCCAGCCATAAGGAATCAAAGACATCCAAAAATGTGTGGCTTAAGTGCATTGGCCATGCTAAATTGCCATTTAGTGTCCTGGGATGTGTATGTTGAGGGATTAGTGGAGTAAATATGTGGGATTGTGTGGATAAGACCTCGGTGTAAATGTTGTTGATGCAGACACGATGGGCCGAATGGCCTCCTTCTGTGCTGTAGGGTTTCAATGGTTTCTCTGATTCTACCCTCCTCACAGGCATTGGATCGGAGCTCTCTCCCCTCCCCTCCCCTCCCCTCCCCACCCCACACCCACCACACGAGTATCATACCCCTCACCACCCTGGGGGACGATACTTCCCTCTGAGCCCCTGCATCATCACCATTACTGGGGCTCACTTTTGGGAACTCGGTTGTGATTCATGCTGGTGTGGAGACACGTTGTGGGCGGATTTCCAGCGTCAAGGCCAGGAAGAGGATGTTAATGTATTGACATCTATGGGACTCAGATCCATGCCCTTTCGAGGTGTGAGCTGGATCACATCACCGGCAGGGGTGCGGGCAAGATCTCAAACTGAGAGCTCACCGGCGCAATTCCCATCTTTGGCCACTCGCGAGATTCAGCAGCCGTTCCGGGGTTTGGGCTCACGATCAACAGGGTGGTGGAATTGTAATTACAGATGGGCAATTCGCGTAAGTGAAACAAATCTGACCCTTTATCCACGCTACAGCAACTGAGCATTGGAACATTGCACAGCTTTAGATATAGAATCCCTATGGTGCAGAAGAAGGCCATTTGGCCCATCGAGTCTGCACCGACCACAATCCCACCCAGGCCTTTTTCCCTTAACCCCACATATTTACTCCATTAATCCCTCTAATCTACGCATCCTGGGACACCCCGGGGCAATTTAGCACGACCAATGCACCTAACCTGCACATCTTTGGACTGTGGGAGGAAACTGGAGCACCCGGAGGAAACCCACACAGACGTGGGAGAACATGCAGACTCCGCACAGTGGCCCAAGCCGGGAATCGAACCCAGGTCCCTGGAGCTGCGAGACAGCAGTGGTCATTTGATATGGGCTGGGAATGAACATAAGACCTTCCTCATTGCAATGTCCCAGATAGTCACTGCATAAACTCACTGAGCTAATTAGCAACAATGCTTCATCTGCGAGTTCCTTCCTCAACCCATTATCCTTCAGTTGGGAATACATGGGACACTCATGCAGAGTACTACGAGCTATTGCCAAATTTTTGATTTGATTTGATTTGACATGTCAGCTATGACTCGCACCAACTTTTACAGATGCACCACAAAAAGCATTCTTTCTGGCTGTATCACAGCTTGGTATGACTCCTACTCTGCCTAAGACCGCAAAAAACTACAAAGGATTGTGACGAAGCCCAGCCCATCGCGCAAACCAGAAGGACATAAGAACTAGGAGGAGGAGTAGGTCATCTGGCCCCTCGAGCCTGCCCCGCCATTCGATAAGATCATGGCTGATCTTTTCACGGACTCAGCTCCACTTACTCACCAGCTCACCATAACCCTTAATTCCTTTACTGTTCAAAAATTTATCTATCCTTGCCTTAAAAACATTCAATGAGGCAGCCTCAACTGCTTTACTGGGCAGGGAATTCCACAGATTCACAACTCTTTGGGTGAAGAAGTTCCTCCTCAACTCAGTCCTAAACTTGCTTCCCCTTATTTTGAGGCTATGCCCCCGAGTTCTCGTTTCACCTGCCAGTGGGAAAAAACTTTCCTGCTTCTATCTTATCTATTCCCTCCATCATCTTATATGTTTCTATAAAATCTCCCCTCATTCTTCTGAATTCCAATGAGTATAGTCCCAGTCTACTCAATCTCTCCCCATGAGCCAACCCACTCAACTCTGGAATCAACCCAGTGAATCTCCTTTGTACCTGCTCCAGTGCCAGTATATCCTTTTTCAAGGAGACCAAAACTGTATGCAGTGCTCCAGGTGTGGCCTCACAGCACCTTATACAGCTGTAACTTATCCTCGCTGTTTTTAAACTCCATCTCTCCAGCAACGAAGGACAAAATTCCATTTGTCTTCTTAATTACCTGCTGCATCTGCAAACCAACTCCTTATGATTCTTGCACAAGGACGCCCAGGTCCCTCTGCACAGTAGCGTGCTGCAATTTCTTACCATTAAATAATAGTCCATTTTGATGTTATTCCTACCAAAATGAGTGACCTTACATTTACTAACATTGTACTCCATCTGCCAGACCCTCGCCCACTCACTCTATATCTCTTTGCAGACTTTCAGTGTCCTCTGCACACTTTACTCTGCCACTTATCTGAGTGTCATCCGCAAATTTTGACACACTACATTTGGTCCCCAACTCCAAATCATCGATATAAATTATAAACAACTGCTGTCTCAACACTGATCCCTGAGCCACACCGTTAGTCACTGATTGCCAACCAGGAAAACACTCATTTGCCCCCACTCTTTGCTCTCTGTTAGTTAACCAATCCTCTATCCATGGTAATATATTACCCATAACACTGTGCAGCTTTATCTTATGGAGCAGAATTTGGTATGGCATCTTGTCAAATGCTTTCTGGAAATCAGATACACCACATCCACAAGTTCCCCATTGTCCTCTGCGCACACAATATTCTCAAAGAATTCCACCAAATTTGTGAAACATGACCTACCCACATGAATCCATGCTGCGTTTTCCTAACAGGACAATTTATATCCAGATGTCTTGCTATTTCTTCCTTGATGACAGATTCAAGCATTTTCCCTACTACAGAAGTCAAGCTAATGAGCCTATAATTACCCGCCTTTATCTATCTCCTTCTTTAAATAGTGGTGTCACATTTGCTGTTTTCCAATCTGCAGGAACCACCCCAGAGTCCAGCGAATTTTGGTAAATTACTACTAGTTCATTTGCTATTTCTCCCGCCATCTTTTTTAGTACCCTGGGATGCATTCCATCAGGACCAGGAGACTTGTCTACCTTTCGCCCCATTAACTTGCCCAAATCTACCTCTTTCATGATGATAGTTTCTAGGTCCTCACCTGCCATAGCCTCCCTGTCATCAATTTTTGGCATGTTATTTGTGTCTTCCACTGTGAAGACCGACACAAAATACCTGTTCAATGTCTCATTTCCAGTTATTACGTCCCCCTTCTCACCCTCTAAAGGACCAATGTTTATTTTAGCCATCCTTTTTTGTTTTATATATTTGTAGAAACTAATGCCATCTGTTTAGAAATTCTGCGCTAGTTTACTCTCATAATCCATCTTACTTTTCTTCACAGCCTTTTTTGCTGCTTTTTGTTGACCTTTAAAGATTTCCCAATCCACAAGTTTCCCACGAATCCTTGCCACTTTGTATGCATTTTCTTTCAATTTGAAACCCTCCTTTATTTCCTTAGATATTCATGGCTGATTATCTCTATTTCGACCGTCGTTCCAGCCTCCCTTCCATTGACTCTGTCTACGCTTCCCGCTGTCTCGGAAAAGTAGCCGCATAATTAAGGATCCCGTTCACCCCGGACGTTCTCTCTTCCACTTTTTTTCTGTCAGGCAAACGATACAAAAGTCCTGAGGTCACATACCAACCGATTCAAAAACAGCATCTTCTCTGCTGCCATCAGACTTTTGAATGGATCTACCTTATATTAAGTTGATCCGTCTCTACCACCCTAGTTATGACTGTAACACGACATTCTGCACTCCCTCCTTTCCTTCTTTATGAATGGTATGCTTTGTCTGTATAGCACACAAGAAACAGAACCCTTCACTGTATCTAATACATGTGACAAGAACAAATTAAATCACATCATTCCAGGCTGCTGAGGACTTGAAGAATCGTGAATTGGTTCAGGAAATTCCGTACAGGCTGCGAATGTCGGAATGTTGCGAACACTGAGGGTTACGTTGGTCTCAGAGTCAGAGGGTCGGTTTGGGAAGGCATGAGATAGATTAGCAAGGGACCATTCCCCAATTTAGAAAGGTTTGGAGATATAGGTGATAGCTTTCTCTTGATTGATATCCTAAAATCTGCATTCTCCAAAAAAAAATCTCTTGTGAATTGCCTGAGTGTTTTCAGGAGGTGAGGGTACATTATATTAACTATATTGTAATTGTTTGTACAAACTTACACCCTTTCATATTCATTTTCATTTCATTTCATATTCAAAGAAGGCAGCATACTTGTTAACATGGAAAGTCACTCAATACGATTGGAAATCATTTAACGAATCCTTCTTAAATGTGTTCGAATTGCTCTCAATATTTTCTGCATCACAGAATGTCAGGCGAACAAGCCTGTAATTCTGCAGATCATCACTGCCGTCATCTGAAAGCTTTGAACAGGATAAATTTGCTTCCAAATTTGCTTCCAAATTTGCTGATCGCAAGCCCAGGGTTCACTGAGCTTTGTAACAGTCTCGGCACGATTCGCACACTCCTCCCGTAATTTCTGTAAGTGCCCTTGGACCCATTCCATCTGGACCTGTTGCCTTTATGAATATTCAGAATCGCTAGCTCCATGGTGATCATCTCAGTGCTAACCTTCAATTTCGTGGGGGGGATATGAATACATCTCCCGCTGCTCCAATTGTAGGGATCAGTCCATTTCTGCAACGAAAACTGTTATCAAATCATCTTTTCATCTTTCTGTCATCCTGCTTGATTCCCCATTATTATACTTTCCTGGTGATCATTTATTGCTGCACTCCATTTGTTAACTGCTGTTTCCCTCCTCGCTCCACCCAATTCCTGAGTCTATTTCTTCATTCTTACTTATCTTTTAACCCTAATCCATTCGGGACACGAACATGCTCCTCCATGAATGTAGCTATGCTTTACTCATTTATCCGCTACAGTTGTAGAAATATTACTTATCAGTGATGCAATACATTTGTCCGTTGCTATTTTGCCTCCTGTATTGGAACCCAGGAACCTGTTCCAGCTCCCCCAAGATTCGTTCTGCATCTGTTCAATTTTCTCTGATTATTTTTGAGTGCTTTTTCCTTTCAGATTTTGTTCTGTCTTCCTGCTCGATACCTTGTATACATTTGAAATACTAAATAAATATTTTCCCCACTTCCTAGTTAACCATTTCAGACCAGACTTTGTAATCGGCTCACTATATCAATTTGCTGTGTTCAGTGTGTACTCTCTTCATTTTATCTCGACTTCTCGCAAGATCTCTCTAAGCTAATTAGCCACTGCTTCTAAAGCACTCTCCATAGAATCCTGACAAGGCAGAAGGAGGCCATTCAGCCCATAGAGTCTGCACCGACCACAATCCCACCCAGGCCCTATTCCCATAACCCATTTACGCCAGCTAGCCCCCTTGACATTTAGGGACAATTTAACGTGGCCAATCCACCTAACTAGTACATCTTTGGACTGTGGGAGGAGACAGGAGCTCCCGGAGGAAACCCACGCAGACACGGTGAGAATGTGCAAACTCTACACAGACAGTGACCCAAGCTGGGAATCGAACACAGGTACCTGGTGCTGTGAGGCAGGCTGCAGTGCTAACCATTGTGTCACCATACCGCCCAAGGGTGGGATTGTCTTCTCCCCTATCCTCTGTGTGTCTATGCCATTTTGTGTGGCACGCCTGTACAAATGTGAGGGGGGAGCGGGTATTGCCTTTGGTGGGAGCAGAAGACCCCACCGGGGTAAGGGCCAGAAAATCCCACCAATATAACTGTAGTAATAAAACTGGTGGTCAAATATTTCCCATGCTTCCATGGGCTGGAATTCTCTGACCTTGCCCACAGATAGGATTCTCCAGCCCCGCTGCTGTGAATGGAGTTCTGGCTGAGCCCCAAATTTTCCAATCTCGCTGGCAGTAGTAATGGAGCTGGTTGGGACGGCACAGTGGCACAGTGCTTAGTACTGCTGCCTCACAGCACCAGGAACCCGAGTTCAATTCCTGGCTTGATTTCACTGTCTGTCTGTGTGGAGATTGCACGTTCTCCCCGTGTCTGCGTGGGTTTCCTCCGGGTGCTCCGGTTTCCTCCCACAGTCCAAAAGATGTGCCGGTTAGGTGGATTGGCCATGCTAAATTGCTCCTTCGTGTGAGGGGGACTAGCTAGGGTAAATGCACGGGGCTATGGGCATCGGGCCTGGGTAAGATTGTGGTCTGTACAGGCTCAATGGGCCAAATGGCCTCCTCCTGCACTGTAGGGATTCTATGAATTCTGGTCTATGTTTTTCATAATCTCAACACCATTGTATGACCTCAAAGTCCTCTCTGGATGGATGGCATCTCGCACAAACCCTTCTTTGAAAGATTCCCACACTTATTTGATAGTAATTCAGGATAAACTCCCAATAGTTTGGTCTCTCCCTTGTTATTATTCAGAAATTCCATTTTATCTTCTTTCTCCAAAGGCTTCCAACGATACACACTGTTGATTTTTTCAATGTATCACAGATTTTGTGTACTTGTAGAGTGGAATCTTGAGCCCACTCTTTCCATGTGTGGGAATAGCGGGGCGAGCTCTGAATATGGAGAGTTTGAAAAAAATGTGATCCTTGTCAATGAGATTGAATTTTCCAATTCTGAATGAAGTTCGCTGGTGACGTGGAACGCGCCGAGAAGCCAATTCGAATGCATTGGCACATCATTGGCGAGCACTCGCTTCGGATATTGAGGCTGTGCCAAGCATTCTGCAGATGTTGGTGAGGCGTCACACCAGCGCCATTCATAACAGATAGAAATGTGAACCTGGTGACCATCACCCCTGAGGGGGCTATCGGGCAGCCGTTTCTCCTTGGGCAGTCGAACGCTCAAAGAACAAAGAAAATTACAGCACAGGAACAGGCCCTTCGGCCCTCCAAGCCTGCACCGACCATGCTGCCCGTCTTAACTAAAACCCCTTACCCTTCCGGGGACCATATCCCTCTACTCCCATCCTATTCATGTATTTGTCAAGACGCTTCTTAAAATCAAGAGGCACCAGGGAGAACGCTGGAGATGCAGAGGAGTGCAGCTCAGAGCCAGGAGGGTGAGGGGAGTTGGTGGGTCACTCACAGGTCTTACCTTCCCTTCATATGGGGTTGTCCCTTGCTCCGAGGGGATATTTTACCTGCCAAGCAGGCATCGCTTCCCGGTTCCTCCGTGCCAGGTTAGATTTCAAACTGAAATCACTCCATTTTTCTCACCAGAACTGACAAATTCTGAATAAGGTCATTTCCACAGCCACAGTCCAAAAGTAAATGGTTGGCTGTAAAGCATTTTGGGTGTTGGGAGATAGTGAAAGGTGCTGTGTGAACGCAAGAGTTTCTGTTTTCTTTATGCAAATTTAAATAGTTCTACTTATGCAAAGTCGAGTCAACATGATAGATAACTTTCACAGCTTGAATTTACACCATCAGTGCTTTTCCCCTCATTCTCTTTACACTGCTGAGCATTTCCATCTCAGTAGGTGAGAAACTTCAGTCTCACCCGACTTTCAATTGGGAGCTTGAATGTGCGTTGGAATTCACAACTGCGAAACAGTTGTAAGGCTAAATATAAAAATGCAATCCGATTCCTGAAAGTGCCACCATCTAGGTCAAAGACGGACACGTCTGGGCACATTCACAGGAGCACAATGGCAGAATTATACATTTTCCAGCACTTGGGAGCTTCCGGTCCTGCCGATGGCAGCCCTGGTGCGTGCTGGAGTGTGCGGGGAATGCAAAACCGGAAGATCCCGCCATCGGCCAATAGTGGTACATGTCAGCCATTCTGGCGGGGTGGTGGGGGGGGCGGGGGTGGTTGGCGGGTGGTTGGTGGGGAGCTGGGGAGACGTGGGAAGGGTTGGATTCCATCAGCGTCTTCAGGAAAAGCCATGTAGGGAATAAAGACCGGAATTCTCACCCTGCTGTCAGAGAGGACGGAGAATTCGATGCTCAGCCAAATCTCCGTTCGTTGCAGCAGGATGGGAGAATCCCACTGGAGTGAACAGCCAGAGAATCCCGACTGTAGCCTTAAAATGACTCGCAGGTGGACAGAGTGGTGAAGAAGGCATTCGGCATGCTTGGTTTCATGGGTCAGAACATTGAATTGAGACGTCTTGTTGAAGTTGTACAAGACATTGGTAAGGCCACACTTGGAATACTGTGTACAATTCTGATCACCCTATTATAGAGAGGATATTATCAAATTAGAAAGAGTGCAGAAAAGATTTACAAGGCTGCTACCGAGACTTGATGGTTTGAGATACAAGAGGCTGGATAGACTGGGATTCTTTTCCCTGGAGCGTAGGAGGCTTAGGGGTGATCTTATAGAGTTCTATAAAATAACGAGGGGAACAGATCAGCGAGATAGTCAATATCTTTTCCCAAAGGTAGGGGAGTCTAAAACTAGAGGGCATAGGTTTAAGGTGAGAGGGGAGAGATACAAAAGTGCCCAGAGGGGCAATTTTTTTTCACGCAGAGAGTGGTGAGTGTCTGGAACAAGCTGCCAGAGGCAGTAGCAGAGGCAGGTACAGTTTCGTCTTTTGAAAAGTATTGAGACAGTTACATGGATAAGAGGGGAAAGAGGGATATGGGACAAATGTGTGCAATTGGGACTTGCTTAGTGGTAAAAACTGGGCAGCATGGACAAGTTGGGCCAAAGGGCCTGTTTCCATGCTGTAAACCTCGATGCCTCTAAATTTGTGAAAATATAAAGGTGCTGATGAAGGTCACGTTTCCTTGAACAGAGGATTGTCAGATCATTGTCACATCAAGTGACTATCAGCAGCCAGGTTACATTTAAGCAACTGTTCCTATTCTGTGAATGGGAAGGGAATTTGTTTCCCAGCCTTTGGCATGCCTTCTCTGTATGAATTTAGACAGCGTGTCCCACCTTTCAGATTAATTAAATTGCAGACTGTCGTTAAAGGCTATCCACAAAAGGCAACTGTCTTTTATTAATTATGAGACATGGGCGTCACTGGTCGGTCAGCATTTATTGCCCATCTCTAATTGTCCTTGAACTGAATGGTTCGCTGGGCCATTTCAGAGGGCAGTTGAGAGTCAACCACATTGCTGTGGCTCTGGAGGCACATGTAAGCCAGACCAAGTAAGGATGGCAGATTTCCTTCCCTAAGGGACATTAGTGAACCAGATGGGTGTTTCCGACAATGGTTTCATGGTCATCAGTAGATTCTTAATTCCAGATTTTTTTTATTGAATTCAAATTCCGCCATCTGCTGTGGTGGGATTCGAACCCCGGGTCCCCAGAACATGGGCTGAGTTTCTGGATTAATAGCCCAGTGATAATATCACGAGGCCATCGCTTCACCATATGTCAGGGTCATCTGTTAATTTTAACAAGAACCTTTTCGGATTAAGAGAGGTCTAATTAAGTCACCCACAATGACGAGGTTAGAATTGACTGACACTGGTGGAAAATAGAAATTCTTATTTCAAAGGTAAAAGGATGAATGTGAACCAGTCGCTCCTATTCTCACATACTCTGCTCAGCAAGAATGGCGAGGGTACAGGCCACAACCTTGCACGAACTTATACCGCACTGATTGAGGCTGAAATCAGGACTGAATACATTATTCACAATAACTGCTTCTGTAATGCTGAAATTGATCCTTAAGCACACCATTATCTCCACAGGATAAATTGGTGAAATGATACAGTTTTCCCCTTCCAGAATAATGAAAGGCCCTGGATAGAATGGACATGGGGGAGATGTTTCCATTAGTAGGAGAGGCCAGGAACCAAGAGCACAGCCACAGAATAAAGGAACGACCCTTTAGAACCAAGATGAAGAGGAATTTCTTCAGCCAGAGGGTGGTGAATCCATGGAATTCATTGCCACAGAGGACTGTGGAGGCTGGGTCATTTACTGTATGTAAGACAGGGATAGATGGGTTCTTGATTGGTAGGAGGATCAAAGATTATAGGGAAAATGTGGGAGAATGGGACTGAGAAAATCATCAGACATGATTGAATGGTGGAGCAGAATCGATGGGCTGAATGGTCTAATTCTGCTCCTATATCTTATAATCATAGAACAATACCCCCCACTCCCCACAAACATCCAGCAAACAATGCCCCATAAGCATGAGGGCATTCTCCCCCACGACACATATGGGGAAGCCCCTCAATGGAGCTCTCTAGAGGATCCGTCCCTCACTTGCCAAGTTGACACTACCAGGAGGTTGTACAGGAACACTGCCTGGGCATGTCCCTCTTCCCCCGGGGGGCTGTATCTATCTTTGTCCCCTTCACTGCTTCCCATTTTTCAATACCTGCTGTAAAGATCATTGAGGTGATGTCACGTCGGCCCGGGTTTGGGGGCGGGGGGAGCCTTTAATGACAGGTACATTTATTTAAATAAACTTAAATGGAGCTGGGAACCTTGTTACATCACTGGTGAGGGGCAGAGAAAATTGGAAAATGAGAATCTCGTTTTCTGAGCCTCTCAATATTTTGTACCAATGTTGTGTTCATAGTAATCATAGAATCCCTACAGTGCAGAAGGAGGCCATTTGGCCCATTGAGTCAGCACCAACCACAGTCCCACCCAGTCCCTATCTCCAAGTATTTACCCCACTAATCCCCCTAACACTCAGGGGCAATTTATCATGGCCAATCGACCTAACCCGCATATCATTGGGTCAAAGCTAAAGTGGGTTCAAAATCACCCATGTAGTCTCGTCATGATTACTTTTGGGGCAGTTTACTGCATTTCTTAAGTTACTTTCATAGTACCATCACTATTGAATGTCATTGCAAATAAAGTGCTTTCAGGCATCCAGTATTCATAAAAGGTGCTGTATAAATGTATGTGCTTATTTTTACATGGTTGGGCTGATAAATTTGCAACCAATAAGTTAGTAAAATAATGTGATAACTTCCTTTTATTGCATGACATTTTTTACAGGTTCATAAATCCCTGTCTCAACCTTTCTCATTCTTCTGAAAGAGATCACACTGTCCACTTTCATTCTCCAATTTTTTGTAAACTAAGTGGTTTATAAAGTGGGTGGATTACAATCAGTGCTAAATAAAAGCAATGCCCCTACTTTCTCAGGAGACTAAGGAAATTCGGTATGTCCGCTACGACTCTCACCAACTTTTAGAGATGCACCATAGAAAGCATCTTTTCTGGTTGTATCACAGCTTGGTATGGCTCCTGCTCTGTCCAAGACCACAAGGAACTACAAAGTGTTGTGAACGTAGCCCAGTCCATCAAGCAAACCAACCTCCCATCCATTGACTTTGTCTACACTTCCCGCTGCCTCAGAAAACCAAACAGCATAATCAAGGACCCCAGGCACCTTTCTTCCACCTTTTTCCATTGGGAAAAAGACACAAAAGTCTGAGATCATGTACCAACCAACTCAAGAATAGCTTCTTCCCTGCTGCCACTAAAGAACATAAGAACGTAAGAAATAGGAGCAGGAGTAGGCCATCCAGCCCTTCGAGCCTGCCCCGCCATTCAATAAGATCATGGCTGATCTGTCGCTGCTCAGTTCCACTTTCCCGCCCTCTCCCCATAACCCTCAATCCCCTCTCCTATCAAAAACCCATCAACCCGCGTCTTAAAAATATTTAGCGAGGCAGCCTCCACCACTTCAACGGGCAGAGAATTCCAGAGACTCACCACCCTTTGAGTGAAGAAGTTCCTCCTCAACTCCGTTCTAAACCGCCCCCCTTTTGGATGGACCTACCTTACACTAAGCTGTTCTTTCTCTACACCCTGTCTGTAACTGCAATACCATATTCTGCACCCTCTCCTTTCAGCACGGTGGCACAGTGGTTAGCATTGTTGCCTCACAGCTCCAGAGACCTGGGTTCGATTCCCGGCTTGGGTCACTGCCTGGAGCCTGCACATTCTCCCTGTGTCTGCTTGGGTTTCCTCCGGGTGCTCCTGTTTCCTCCCACAAGACGTGCTGGTTAGGTGCATTGGCCATGCTAAATTCTTCCTCCGTGTACGCGAACAGGCGCCGAAGTGTGGCGACTAGTGGACTTTCACAGTGAATTCATTGCAGTGTTAATGTCAGCCTATGTGTGACACTAATAAATAAACTTCCTTTTTCTCCTACGCACTCTATGAATGGTATGCTTATATGGCGCGCAAGGAACAATACTTTTCACTGTATCTCAATACTTGTGACAATAATAAATCAAATCGAAGTAAAATCAGTTGTTATAATGGGATGAATTTTACTTGTCCACCCACCATGGGAATCAGAACAGGCGAGGGGCGAACAATGGAAAGATCCATTGACCTCGGGAGGGATTTTCCGGTTTCGGGGGCGATTGCGGCTGGAAAATTCCCGCCCGACATTTAACAGGAACAAGTTGCATTAATGAACCTTGACAATGCAAGAATTCGATACCAATAACAATTTTAAAAATCAGCATGACAACTTTTGAATCTGCACCTTTAGAGTATATTCGAATTCTTCCAGAAATAAGGCACTCCATTGGAAATGCAACGGAAGTATCTCCTTCAGCGTTTTCAATGTTAATATCCAGCTATTCTCAACAGCTTTCTCATAATGTCAGTCTCAGTGTTAATCATAGCTGATCTGCTATTGTTCTCTTTCTAACACAATCATGTAATATTATGTTACACCCAAAAATGTTTTCTGGAAGAGAATGAGCTCACCATTTCTTTCTCAGTGACTGGAATGTCAAATCCTGATGTGTGCCTGAGTTAATACTTTACACAAAATTAATACATGATTCACAGTAATTATTAACTGTGTCCATTGAATGATATTTCGTGTTTTGTATCGCCTTTATGAACAATTTGCTGAAGGATTCAGACTTCTCCAAAAGCCCAGAATCATACATTCATTGTAGAAGGAGGCCATTCGGCCCATCGGGTCTTCACCAACTCTCCAACAGAGCATCTTACTCTGGCTTTATTTTTGTAACTCCACCTACTTACCCCGATAGCTCCCCTAACCCACACTCGGGGCAATTTAGCATGGCCAATCCACCTAGCCTGCACATCTTTGGACTGTGGGAGGAAACTGGAGCGCCCGGAAGAAACCCACACAGACATGGGGAGAATGTGCAAAAGCCAGAATGGAACCTGAGTCCCCAGCACTGTGAGCCACCGTGCTACCCTTTCCTAGTATCGGAAGTATTTTTCTTTGTAGTTTTTGTGCATTGTAAACTTCAGAAAGCATTTAAAACTGATAAGATTGAGTGGTTAACCTTTAGACATATTACCAGTGAGTTGGGGGCAGGATAGGGGAGGAGACTGAGGTGAGGGAGAGGGTGGACCAGTAAAGCAGGAAGGTTTTACATCTCTGTCAGTGGCTCTGTAGTCACGATGTGGAGATGCCGACTACTAGTGACTTTTGCTATCAAATAAACCTACTGGACTTTAACCTGGTGTTGTGAGACTTCTCAGTGGTTCTGTAGCACAGCATTTTTCTTGCAGTTTTGGCAAGTACTGATCAGAGATAGGCGTGATGACTGTTTACATGGCAGAATCTCAAATCCAGTATTTACAAGGCCTGTCGGAGATGGGATTGGGAGGAGTTGAGAGTTTGAAACAACAGAAGAGGAAGTTCATACACTTAGCTAGATGCCCCTTAAAGGCATCTAAACTATTCACTTCAACCACTCCCACACACTCACCATTCTCTGGATGAAGAAGTTCCTTTTAAATTCAGTATTGGATTATTTTTGTAACTATCTTATATTGATGGCCTCTTATAATGTTCTTTGTCTCTGTAGCCAGAATATCCAAACACTTAATAATATTAAAGAACTCCATTAGGTCACCCCTCAGCCTTCTTTTTTAAAGAGAGAAGAGGACGAGGATGGGATTTTCTG
Source organism: Carcharhinus amblyrhynchos (assembly GCF_965287045.1). Lineage (NCBI taxonomy): Eukaryota > Metazoa > Chordata > Chondrichthyes > Carcharhiniformes > Carcharhinidae > Carcharhinus > Carcharhinus amblyrhynchos. The sequence continues at coordinate 7,959,421 of NC_137341.1, read as the reverse complement.
GTCTTACTGCAGAGAGCAGAGATTTGGCTGGGTGCTGAAATCTCTGCCTTCGCTTGCAGCAACAGCGGGGTGTGAACGGCCACTAAGATCGCGCCCCTAATCTGTCAGCTCCGTGTGAAATATATGCAATGTTTTTTGGGGATGATTCTTTTTGATCTTCTCTGCACCCTCTCCAGTGCCTCTCTGTCCCTTTTATAACTTGGAAAACAGAATGACACACACTATTCTAAATGTGGTCTAACCAAGGTTTGATGCAGGTTTTAACGGCACTTCGCAAGTCTCGATTCTGGGAAATCCAAGTCATATTAAAAAGTTTTGATGAGATAACAACAAACTTTGATGAGGGTAATATGCTGGATATGGACAAAAGGCAGTTTGATAAATTCATGTAATAGGCTTGCGAGCACAGTTGGGTGGCACAGTGATTAGCCCTGCTGCCTCACAGTGTCAAGAATTCAGGTTCAATTCCCAGCTTGGGTCACTGTCCATGTGGAGTTTGTACATTCTCCCCTTACCTGTGTGGATTTCACACATTCTTTCCTTATCTGTATGGGTTTCCTCTGTGTGCTCCGGTTTCCTCCCACAGTCTGAAAGATGTGCTGGTTCGGGTGCATTGGCCATGCTAAGTTCTCCCTCAGTGTACCCGAACAGGCGCCGGAGTGTGGTGACTCAGGGATTTTCACAGTAACTTCATTGCAGAGTTAATGTAAGCCTACTTGTAACACTAATAAATAAACTTAAACTTGAAGCCCAAAGCATGAAAAGGACAATGGTAGTGTGGATATAAAATTGACTGAGCGAAATGGCGAATAGTTACAAAAGGCTGTTTATCAAACTGGAGCTATATATAAAACAGACCACTGCACAGGTTGGTAGTAGGAACACAGTTTTTCTTGATATATATTCATGACCTCTAGTTAGGTGCGCAGGGCATAATTTCAAAATTTGCTGACAACACGAAACTTGAAGTATTGTGAACTGTAAGAGAAATAGTGATAGACTTCAAGAGTATACAGGGAAGCTGGTGGAATGAGTGGACAATTGGAAAATGGTAAATAATGCAGAGAAGTTTGAAGTGATAGGTTTTGGAAGGGGGAATGAGGAGAGGAAATACAAAATGATTCTGTCAGGCTCCAGGAATAATGAGACCTGGGAGCTGTACATACAAACATTGTTGAAGGTGGCAGGGCAGTTTGAGGATGTGGCTAAGAAGACTTAAATAGGCTTAATAAATCAGATGCATAGAAATTAAAAGCAAAGAGGGTAAACTTTTATAAAACACTGGTACAGCCTCAACTGGAATTTTGTCTGCAAGTCTCGATGTCGCACTTTATGAAGGATGTGAGTGTTTGAGAGAGAGTGTAGACAAGATTTACGAGAATGGTCCCAGCGATGGGTGACTTCCGTTAGGTGGATAGATTGGAGAGGCCTGGGGCTTGTCGCCTTACAGAGAGGTTGAAAAAAGATTTGGTAGATGTGTTCAAAGTCACCACCACCTCAACTTCCTAGTGTCCAGATAGTAGAAGCATTGACCCCGTCAGAACACAAACGCGGGACACGGCGGACAGAGTACTTTTCGTTGTCCAGTACTTCTCCGGAGCAGAGAAGCTACGACGTCTTCTCTGGAGTCTTCAACATGTCATTGATGAAGATGAACATCTCGCCAAGGCCATCCCTGCATCTTGCCTTCAAACAACCGCACAATCTCAATTAGACCGTTGTTCGCAGCAAACTACACAGCCTTCAGGGGAACAGTGACCACAACATCACACACAACCCTGCCACAGCAACCTCTGCAAGACATGCCTGATCACCGACACAGATACCATCATCTCACGTGAGAACACCATCCACCAGGTGCCTGGTACATAATCTTGCGACTTGGCCAACATTGTCTACTTGATACGCTGCAGAAAAGGCATGATACGTTGGGGAGACCATGCAGACGCCATGACAATGGATGAATGAACACCGCTCAGAAATAACCAGGCAGGAGTGTTCCCTTCCAGTCATGGAACATTTCAGCGGTCACAGGCATTCGGCCTCTGATCTTCGGGTAAGCGTTCTCCAAGGTGGTCTTCACAACACACGATAACGCAGAATCGCTGAGCAGAAACTGATAGCCAAGTTCCACACACATGAGGACGGCCTCAACCGGGATCTTGGGCTCATGTCACGCTACCTGTAACCCCCACAACTTGCCTGGGCTTACAAAATCTCACTAACTGTCCTGGTTGGAGGCACATCTCTTTAACTTGTGCTTAACCCTCTCCCCACTCACATTGTCTGCATCTGTGAAGACTTGATTTCCAACCATTATCTTGGAATTTGTGCCTACATTGCCCTGTTTGTGAACTGAACTCTTCACTCACTTGATGAAGGGGCAATGCTCCAAAATGTCATGCAACCAATTAACCTGTTGAGCTTTAATCTGGTGTTGTGGGGCTACTGAATGTGCCTACCCGAGTCCAACGCTGGCAACTCCACATCCAGAGAACCTAAACAGAGTAGATAGCGAGAAATGTTTCCATTGGCAGAAGGTCAAGAAGCAGAGGGCACTGATTTAAGATGATTGGGAAATGAACCAATGACCTACACGAGGAAAACCTTTTTCCACAGAGCATGGTCAAGATTTGAATTGCACTGTTTGAGGTTGTGGGTGGGGTGAGGGAGACAGATTCAATCATAGCTTTCAAAAGGGAATTAGGCAAACTCATGAAGAGGAGAAAGATCTTGGTTATGGGGAAAGTGCAGGGGAATGGAACTGGAGTTGACGTGGGCATGAGGGGCCACTCTGAGTCTATGCAGCTGTGGGTGGGAGATCCCAGATATGTCTGTGGCAGAGAGATCCAAAGGCAGTGGTGACTTTGAGAGTCAATAGTAATACCACCAGGTCGAAAAGGCAATCGGTCACTTTCTAGGAGGATGTCAATGTCTGCACTTGATGTAACAACCTTAACCCCCTAAAAGACCAACGTTTGGACATGTCATAGAATTATGGAATCATAGAATCTCTACAATGCAGATGGAGGCCATTTGGCCCATCAAGTCTGCACCAACTTTGACAGAGCATTTTACCCAGCCCCACTCTTCTCCTGTAACCCCATGCATTAACCATGGCTAATCTACCTAACCTACATATCTTTGGACACTAAGGGGCAAGTTAGCAGGGCCAATCTACCTAACCTACATATCTTTGGACCGTGTGAGGAAACCGGAGCACCCAGAGGAAACCCATCAAGGAAATTCAGCCTCTCTGTTTTACTTATTTGTGGGATTTGGGTGTCGCTGGCTGGGTCAGCATTTATTGCCTGTCCCTTATTGCCCTTGCACTGAGTGCTTCACTCAGCAATTCCAGAGGACAGTTAAGAGTTAACCACATCGGTGTGGGTCTGGAGTCACGTGTAGGCCAGGCTGGATAAGGACAACAGATTTACTGCTCCGTTCCTTCCAGATGGTAACGGTTATGGGTTTGGAAGGTGCCGCCTAAGGAATCTTGCTACAGTGCATCTTGTAGATGGTACACACTGCTCACCAGTTGTGGAGGGAGAGGATGTTTGTGGAAGGGATAGCAATCAAGCAAGCTCAGTAACACCTATGTTGAAATACTGTCCTCTGTAACTTTGTTTAAAGATTCTTAATTAGTAGCGAGGCAGCACTTAAAAATGCTAAGTGTACGAACAAACACTAAGCAACTTAATCAGGAAACATTTACACTGTACGATCTATAGATGAAACAAAAAGGTGTATCGCATATGTAATTACTCTCAGGGCTAAAAGCTGAATCTTTTAAAGAGAGTTTTAACAGGCTGTAATAGAGTGTATGATAGTTACTGGATCTAAGACATTATCTTCCACAGCAACTGCGTCAGCGTGAGAGCTGAAATCAATGAACCGAGAAGGGGAAACTAAATGAGCAAACTTGTTTACAGCAGCCTGTCCCACAACATTAATCCCTGGTAACTAACTCTGTATAGAAACCTGCTCTTTTTCCTCATTGTTTCTGTTAATTACACAGCAGACTGCGGCTATGAAGTATTATGAACTTTTGAGCTTCTATTTCATGTGCTAGCACGAGCCTGTGAAATTACCATTGCTCCAATCGATAACTGGTGCTAGAAAGTGGAGTTATATTGGGTGATTAAACTGAGATCGATTAAAGACTGCACAGACGAACAAAGGCATATGAATAATTGCAGAATAATTGGTGTTGGGTCCATTCATTCCCCTTTGAATGGACAAAAACAGCGCTGGCATGGAGATGAAATGAATTTCTTTTCAATAAAAGAAGTTAAAATTAAACTATTACAAAAGCGAAAAGAAGAGAGAAAAGCTGGGGGGGAGAGAGAGACTGGCTTCCTCTGCCAGTACTGCATTGATCAAAACAAAGCTTAGAAGCTGAAAACATAGAGCTGAATCTGCAATATGTGTATTTCGTTATCTTGTTATTGATATTGTTTGGCACATGCTGTCTCTGGCTTGGAGAAACAGGCTTTGCAGATGTGGTTTATGAAAAAGTTAGTTTAGCTTACGAAAAGCCTGTTTTGCTGGAATTGTACTTTTCAAAGATACAGCCAACTAACCTAGCATGTTTCTGAGTTTGAAAATGTAGTCAAGTTGAAGTGGAGTTAGTTCATTTTTTTAAGCTTAGCATTTAAATGTAATCACCGAGGCAGAAGTATCTTAACGTGAAACCTTTGTATAAGTGAAGCAATTTGCTTTGTCTCATCCATGAATGTGTAAAAAATGCATATGCATCTGTATCTCCCTCCCTCAGCTTAAACCTATACCCTCTAGTTTTAGACTCCCCAATGTTTGGGAAAAGATATTTACTATCTAGGTGCCCCTTATTATTTTATAGACCTCCATTAGATCACTCCTCAGCCTCCACACTCCAGAGAACAAAGTCCCAATCTATCCGGCCTTTTCTTATAACCTAAACTGTCAAATCCTGGTAGCATCGTAGTAAATATTTTCTGCACTGTTTCTAGTTTAATGATATCCTTTCTATAATAGGGTGGCCAGAACTGTACCCAGTATTCCAAGCGTGGCCTTACTAATGTCTTATACAACTTCAACAAGGCATCCCAACTCCTATATTCAATGTTCTAACCAATGAATTCAAGCATGCTGAGTGCCTTCTTCACCATTCTGTCTACCTGTGACTCTATTTTCAAGGAGCTATGAACTGTACCCCTAAATCTCTGTGTTCGAAAAGTTTTCCCAGTGCCCTGCCATTAACTGAGTAAGTCCTGCCCCGATTCAATCTACCAAAATACATCACCTCATGTTTATCTAAATTAAAAAATTTCCAGAATACATTACAAAAAGCTTGAAGGTAAAAGGGATTGTTACTTTACTTTTTTTGGAGTTTTTTTTTAAACTGGGAGTGTAAAACAGGAAGTAGGCCCCAGTGACCCTTGGGAAAGTTTTTTTTTCCTTTAAAAGGAGATTACCTTAGAGGGTTTGACCTCATTGTTTCCAGAGGAGAAATTAGAATGGAGACTCATTATAAAAAGCCAAAATGTACAAGGGATTTTTACCTTACTTTTTTTGGAGTTTTTTTTTTAAAACTGGGAGTATAAAACAAGAAGTAGACCCCAGTGACCCCTGGGAAGTTTTTTTCCCCCAGTAAATTTGAACAGAGAATGTGAGTGGAGAGAGGGTTAAGCATAGTTTAAAGAGATGTGTATTGTCTCCAGTCGGGGACAGTTAGTGAGATTTTGTAAAACTCGCTCACGTTGTCTGTACTGTTAAGACTTGATTACCTGTAAAGACTCATATTCCAACCATTATTTTGGAAATTGAGTTTGTGACTTTATATACCCTGTTTGTGAACAGAACTTCTACTCACCTGATGAAGGAGTAGTGAGCACTCTGAAAGCTGGTGGCTTTTGCTACCAAATAAACCTGTTGGACTTTAACCTGGTGTTGTGAGACTTCTTACTGTGTTTACTCCTGTCCAACGCCAGCATCTCCACATTCTGCCTTCAAGCCAATTTTCTATCCAATTGGCTACCTCATCTGGATCCTGTGAGATCTAACTAATGTAATAACCTACCATGCAGTACCTGGTCAAAGGCCTTGCCAAAGTCCATATAGATAATGATCCCCTATAACTCACAATTTATATTTTGGTTGTGAAAAATTGAGGGCATTTCAAATGTCTGAGATGTTAGGGATCTCACTGAGGCTTTTGAAAATGAGAACAATTCAATTGTTCACCTGAGATGATGAACAAAGATGGAAACTTTCTCCAGTGATCATCCTTCCATATGTAGCTTGGTGTGAAAAGCATTGTAAATGAGATTAAGTTGATTGGCTATGCTAAGTTGCCCCTTTGTTACCCCTAGCTAGGGTAAGTAAATGCATGGAGTTGTGGGGATAGGGCCTGGGTGGCATTGTGGTCAGTGCAGACGCAATGGGCTGAATGGCCTCCTTGTGCACTGTAGAATTATACAATTCTATGATTCTATAATTATGAGTTAGTGCACTGTCCAGAAACTGGTCTCAAATTCAGCACAGACTGACTCACATGTCTGAAAGTTGTACACCAGTTCCAAGTAGATTAAAAACTCATTAAAAAAAAAGTTTTCTATTTGCTATTAGTATAGTGCCGGTGAGATTCTAAATGTTCTTTTCATGGAAAAATAAAAAAAAACATAAAACAGATTGCTGTGCAGTATATTGAAACCATCTTGTAATAATTCCTTACTGCATATAAACCATGCTATACATAGCATTCTTACAGTGCAAAAGGATGTCATTGAGTCTGCACCAACTTTCTCAGGGCCTCTCCCCCACCTGATCCCATTAACCCCACACATTTATCATGGCTAAGCCATCTAATTGACACAACTTGGGACACCAAGGGCCAATTTAGCGTGGCCAATCCACCTAACCTGCACATCTTTGGATATAACCTTGGATTGCTTGACCCTAATAACAGTTGTGGTCACTATTATTCAAATTCCAGTGAACATAAATTTTATCTGTTCCCACAAGATATAATAGTTTGATTCAATCTCTATTTTTATGCCTAATTCTAGTTTTAAAATTTGTGCAGTATGAAATTTCATCCTATATAAGGTAAAGGTAAAGCCTGCATATCTCCAAACGATCGTAGAATGCTGTTTGCTTTGAGGGGGAGAGCCTCAGGTGTACTGCAAGGTTGGGACGATGTGAATAACCTCAGCCGAGACGGGAATCGAACCTGTGCTGCTGACATCGCCCTGCATCACAAACCAACCATCCAGCCAACTAAGCTCATCCATTATAGAGACAGTCAGTTGAGTGTCTCTGCTGTCAGTGGGAGATGTCAGATCCGTGTGAAGGTCTTAATGTGATTTGAAAAGGGGTCAACACATTGTCAATGTATTCATGTACTCATTTTTCTCAGCACTGCTCTCTACAACATACTAGTTTTGTCTTTCAGTGTGTGTTTGTTACATGTGCTAAAAATGAGAAATATGGCTTGTAATAGGATAGGAAAATGCTTAATATATTCACGGGGCATGTTTGAAGGGGTGCTTCAGGAATCCTTGAAACTATGCTTTCTGCTGTATACATATTAATGCCTTGGATGGAGGGATAGAGAGTTGTGAATCCTATTCTGCGGACGGTAAAAGATTAGTTATAGTCAATGGGAGGAAGCTACAAAGAGACATCAGCAGATAAAGTAAGTGAACAGCAATGGCGGGTGGAGTTTAGTGTGGCTAGGTCTTGTCATTGGCTTTGGGTACAAACACTTAAACCCAGAGTACTCAATTTCCAAACTTTAATAACTTGTGAACAAGTGACAACACAGCGCAGCGCCCAGCATTGCAGGGTGTTCTGCTGATACAAACAATTTTTGTATCAATAACAGAGTTGAGGAGGAACTTTTTCACTCAAAGGGTGGTGAATCTCTGGAATTCTCTGCTCAGTGAAGTGGTGGAGGCTGCCTCGCTGAATATATTTAAGTCACGGGTGGATAGATTTCTGATAGACAGGGGAATTAAGGGGAGAAAACGGGAAAGTGGAACTGATCCACTGCAGATCAGCCATGATCTTATTGAATGGCGGGGCAGGCTCGAAGGGCTAGATGGCCTACTCCTGCTCCTATTTCTTATTTAATAATTATAATTACAGCAAATGAGAAACAAGCAACATTTTAATCCTTTGTTTGCGTACATATCCACCAATCATCGCATATCCCTTTGCCCTTTCTTACCCAATAGAAAACTGCCTCCTGCTAATCTTTCTTTAGCATAATATGCCCCCATATCTTGCTATTTGATATTTTGTTATTTGTGGTCAGGGCTGAAAGCAGTATTTATGGAACTAACACAAGGTTTAGATTCAGTCGCTTATTCTGAGTAAGTGAGCGTGGATTCAGTGAAAGCCTCGTGTGCTGATAAACATTTTCCTTTACTTGACAGCTTTTTTTTTGACAATTAAAGGACCTCAAGTTTCACAATTGTTGTAACCTAATTTCCACAGTGTGTTCTGTTGTGAATTCGGAGATAAACAAACTGGGTCTTTTTCCCAAAGGTGAGATTAGGAGCTGTGGCGAAGGAGTGACATGTGCAAAAACCAGTGAGCGCTGGTGTCCGGGTACAGAATGCAATCACAGGGGAATGATGGCTTTAGTTGAGACACGTTGGGATCCAAATGCTTCAGGTTTACAAAGCCTTAGTCTGACCCATTTGGAGTCTGCAGTTTGGGTATACAGAACCCTCAGGAATGAGAGGAGAGGAGAGTGCAGATTCTTTGCAATAGTGGGACTTCAAGAGCACAGTGGTCAGCAGGGCTGCCTCACAGAGCAAGGGACCTGAGTTCGATTCCAGCCTTGCCTGAATGCCTGTGTGGACTTTGTATGTTCTTCCCCTATCTGTGTGGATTCCTTCTGGGTGCTCTGGTTTCCTCCCACACTCCAAAGATGCTAGGGGGATTAGCCATGGTAAATTGTCCCTTAGTGTCCCAAGGTGTGCAGGTTAGGGGGTTTAGGAGGCCAAATACAAAGGGTTACAGGGATAGGGCCTGGGTAAGATGCTCCGTCAGAGATTTGGTGCAGATTAGATGGGCTGAATGGCCTCTCTCTGCACTGCAGGGATTCTTCAGGTTGGATCAACACGATTTGTAATTCTCTTGTTTTTATAGCTGAGTGGTGATCAAATCACGATATTTAAAAAGATTGAAGGCAGATACAAAGAAACGATTTCTGCTGGTGTGTAGGGGGTGGAAAATGTGATACAGGACAATGGGATGTAATCTTCAAATTAGATCTGGATTCAGTAGGAGTGAAATCAGTAGGTGTAGTATCTGCATTTTCTCAGCAATAGGTTTATGGATGCTAAGTGAACAGAACTGTTCTAGACTGGCATCAATAGGCCTTTGCTAGGTGAAGGTATCAAAGGATAGGGGTCAAAGGTTGGTCAGTTGTGTCAATCAGCTGTGATCTGATTAAGATGGAACGAGGGGCTGAATGGCCTATTCCAGCTCCTTTGTCCCTATCATCCCCTCAGTGCATTATTATAACAGAGAAATCCCACCATCCAAAATGCCCAAAGATTGGCAACTGTAATTTCTGTGCAGCAACAATGCAGATTTAGCATCCTATATAAGATCTGGATTAACATCTATCCCTCAGAACCCTGCTGCAATTACATGATGAAAATGTTCCCAACCAGCCATGAACTGATGCTTGAAGGTCGTGGCCAGTGAATCCTGTTCTGAAACATGCTTGGATTTTGGATTATGATGCTGACGAGGATATTCAAACGTGGGTAATTTTTTTCAAACACACGTTTTGACCCATTGGGGAGAAGCTTTGGATAACATTCCTGAGTCCTGTCTCAAAATTGAGATACACAATATTCCTGGCTATATATTTTTTAATTTCACATTTTGCATTGTTATTGATAACACAAGGGCAGATTGAAATGAAACATTAGTCGCACAAATAATGAATGACTGCTTTTTCAAGAATCTTTCCACCTTAATGTGTTGCTGAGATGATCTTGGCAGAGGTTGAAGAATGTGCCCATTGCCACTGGAGGTGTTGGATGGGTCGCTTATTCTTGGGCCTACTGGGGCCTTTGAGTGGTCAATTAATGACCACTTATTGACCTCATAGCAGCATGGCCAGGATTTCACCCCTGGCAGGGAAATGCACATGCCTCACCGGAAGACTGGCGGCTTTAACTGTGTGGGCTGGTATCGGGCAAATGGGGGAGAGTTCCTCCTTTTCGAGTTTTGTAATAACTTCAATCAGGCCATTGAGGTTGGCCTATTGGACTATGATTAGGGAATCAATTGATGGGCATATCAGGGGGTCTTTTCCTTTGTATTTAACTGGGAGTGTCAGTTCCTCTGGCACTCCTGGCGGTAGACTGTAGACTGATAGCACTGTGTACTGATGTCGGAATTGTAAATAAAGGGATTTTGGTGATGGGACTTCTGCCTCTGAAGACTTATTATAAAGTTCCCTTGGTCCATCGGAGGCACCCCCAGTCTCAAGGTCATACTTCCCTCTGTACTCTGTCTCCCTGCCACCCCCTGCCACCCCCCCCCCACCCCTGCCCGCAGACCAGGCCCCTCATCCCCCCCTGCCTCACCATGTCTTGCCAGCTTTACCATGGCGAAATCCCATTCACCCTCCCTCCTGTATCTCAGAGTTGTGATGGTCTCCATTGGGGAATGTGTGCAATCCCAGCAGTGACTATCTCTCCTACCTGGTGCCACCGGGATTACAAATGGATTGACTGGTAGTTCTCTAAGGGGAGACCTCATACTAAAACAGGGCAGAGTCTTAAAATATTCAGTCTTGTCTTAGCGTCTCGAGTCTTTGTTCTCCCCATATCTGCGTGGGTTTCCTATGGGTGCTCCAGTTTCCTCCCACAGTCCAAAGATGTGCTGGTTAGGTGCATTAACCATGTTAAATTGCCCCTTAGTGTCATGAGGACCGGCAGGTTGAATATATGGGGTTATGGGGATAGGGCCTGGGTGGGACTGTTGTCAGTGCAGTCTCGATGGGCCGAATGACCTCCTCCTGCACTGTAGGGATTCTATGATTCTAGCATAATTAGCGATGTTCCTGGTGTTACCATTCTGCAGTGCAGCGAACAGGATCATGAGCTAACTCACCACTGATGTTCTAACTGGGGTAAGGGGTGAGGGTCCATAAAACCCAACTTCTTGTTGTAACCTTGGTCAAAAAATGAATGAAAGACCTAAATTCCAGAGGTGGGGTGAGAATGAACGGATGTTATGATGGTCATGGGAGGGATTGTCCATAGATCTCCCTATGGGCCCTGTGGAGTATGAATTCTCCTATTGGGTGAGTGTAACTCTGGGCTTTGACTTGTGTACCACAGGTGCAGTGCTTTTTCACTGTGTGAATAAAGGGCGTTGGTGATGGCAGAGTGGCCTTGGTGAGGTTCTTACACTGCCCTTTACGTCAACATAACATTTCAGCCAGAGAGGCAGCAAGAAGCCCGAACAAAACTGAAACCAATGGGAATTGGGGGAAAACAGAGCCAAAGTCAGCACCAAGGAAGATGGCTGAGGCCGTTGGAAGCCAATCATCTCAGTTCAAGGACATCACTGCAGGAGTAATGTAGAGTACTGCCCTTGGCCCAGTATTGGCAGCTGACTTATCAATGGCTTTCCCTCCATCATAAGATTAGTAATTTTACTATACAGACAAAGGCCTTTCACTGAGCGTGCCTGTGCTGGCCATCAAACACCTCACTATTCGAACCCCATTTTCCAGCACTTTGTAGCCTTGTCTGCTATGGTGTTTCAAGTGTTCATCTAAATGCCTCTTCAATGTTGTGATGATTTCCACCTCTTCCAGGCGGTGAGTCCCACATTCCCACCACTCTCTGGGTGAAAATGATTGTCCTCAAATCCCTCTAAATCTCCTGCTCCTTTCCTTCAATCAATGTCCCCCAGTTATTGATCTCTCCACTAAGGGGAAAGATATCTATCTATCTGTCTATCTATCTCATAATTTTGTACACCTCCAATCAGGTGCATCCTCAATCTTCTCTGCTCTAAGCAAAACAACCCCAGGCTAACCTCTCGGTTTGGAAACACTCCAGCCCAGGCAACATCCTGGTGAATCTCCTCTGCTCTCTCTCTACTGCAATCACATCCTTCCCATAATGGGGTGACCAGAACAGCAGACAATATTCCAGCTATGGCCTAACGAGTGTTTTATACAGGATAAAAGCAAATTATTGCGGATGCTGGAATCTGAAACCAAAAGAGAAAATGCTGGAAAATCTCAGCAGGTCTGGCAGCATTTGTAAGGAGGGAAATGAGATGACATTTCGAATCCAGATGACCCTTTGTCAAAGCTAAAAGGTATAGAAAGTGGAAAGTATTTATACTGTAAGGTAAGGGAATGAAAGATGAGTCATAGCCACAAAAACAAGGGGAAAGGCTGCTAATGGCAGCCCACAGAGAGAAGAGAAGGTGTGGATGACAGACAAGCTGAAATCAGAGGGTAAACTGTGACAGATGAGGATGTTTGGGAAGGAGGGGAGATGGTTGGGACAGAGGTAAAATTAAGAAAAAGGGGCTCCCTGCTTTTATATCCTATGCCTCGGCTAATAAAGGCAAGTATCCCATCTGCCTTTTTAACCACCTTATCTATCACAGTATTCAGTTCCATACAGCTCCTCAGATGGTGAAGCAGTGCGTGCCTGCACGCAGTGAGACCTGGACAATATGCAGGTTGGGTTGAAAAAGGAACAGTCATGTCAGGCAATGGCCATCGCCGACAAGAGAGAATCTAACCATCTCCCCAGAACCTTCACTGACATTAAGGCTCACCACCACCTTCTTCAGGGGAATGGGAGATGGGCATTCGAGTCTGATACAAGTCAAGAGGTAAAGGAATGCTCTCCACTTGCTTGGATGAGGGCACGTGCAACAGACAGGAAATTTGCCAAAAACCTTCGCCTTGGCCCAGGGCGGGGATTCTCCAGTGCCACTGCAGTGAATGGAGTTTTGGCTGAGTGCCACATTCTCTATTCGCACTTGCAGTGGGATGAGATCGGAGAATCCTGTCCGCAGTCTGCTCAATCCAGCACTTAATTCATTCACTCCCTCTGCCCTGGCACACCATGGTATCAGTCTGTACCATCTATAAAATACACGGCAGTAACTGGCCAAGCCTTCCCCAGCACCACTTTACAAACCTATAGCCTCGGTCACTTAGATGGACAAGGGATGGGAACAAGTTCCCCTCCAAGTCGCCGGATGGGGTTTTCCAGTCACGCCCGACCCAGGACTGGAAATTCCTGTCCGAGTTCAACGGACCTTTTAAGTGGTCTGTCAAAATTCTCCCACCCACCTGCAATGATTTCTTCAGTGAGTGGGTCCTTAAAAATTTACCCCTGGGTGCCACGGTGGCACAGGGTTTAACACTGCTGCCTCACATCACCAGGAACCCGGGTTCCATTCCGGCTTCGGGTGATTGTCTGCGTGGTGTTCGCACATTCTTCCTGTGTCTGCGTGGGTTTCCCTCAGATGCTCCGGTTTCCTCCCACAGTCCAAAGATGAATGGGTTAGGTTGATTGACCATGCTAAATTGTCCCTTGGTGTCAGGGGGATGAGCAGGGTAAATACATTGGGTTACGGGGATAGGGCTTGGATGGGATTGTGGTCGGTGTGGGCTTGATGGACCGAATGGCCTCCTTCAGCACTGTAGGGATCCTAAGACGATTCTATAATCATCAATCCTTCAGTGTCACACAATCTTAACACTCCTTACTGAGCAATAGGAGTACCTTCCTCACATTGACTCCACAAGGCTCCAGGAAGAAGATCCCATTCAATACCTTCTTTTGGACAACTGGGGCTGGACAAGAAATACTGTCTTTGCTAGCGATGCCCATGTAGCAAGAATGAATGAAGTCTCTAGACAGGTTAGAATTCAATTCAAAATGTTCCTTTATATTCTTGAGACGCATTTTAATTTATACCACACACACAAAGCACTGTTGATAATTGAACTTAAGATCTAACGAACAAAAATCTCCAATTCCTTATATGGGAAGGAAATTGATGTTCTTTCAATAATGTGCAACAATCAATCCGAAATGGAATTCATAAACTGGTTAGTTATTGCAATAAGTATCTTTTATAATTATTGTTTCTTTGCTCTCATCAGGAGCAAGTTTTCTCTTAAAGCCCGTTTATTTAATGAATATTTCAGTTATGCCATGAGAAACGGATTGCAAATTTAAGTGTAAGAATTCTGTCAACAATGCATGAGCCACAGGAGGTTTTTGACCTTTCGGAATACATGAACATCCGTGATCGATCTTGCTAAGATACACATTTCCATTCAGACTGACACTTCATAAGTAGGTTTTCTTTTTAGGAACTCTGTACAGCCTGACATACAAATTTCCACAGCTCTTTAGTTTGACGTGTGGACATCTGGTGTCTTGTCTTTTCAGGACGTTTAGGTAAAGGCCCTTTTGGTGAATTCGACAGAGCAAATGTTGACATCATCCAGCACCTGCAGCTTGTTGATGGAGTTGAGTTCCTCCAAGCGATGCTTGAACTGACAGACCGCAGTTCCGTCAAGCAAAACGTGGAAATATTCTTCATCGGAATAGATATCAACCTATCATACAAGCAGAATTAAACAGATGAACCATAGAAGCTGAGGGAAGAACGTCATAGAGTTACACAGCACAGAAAAGGCCCTTCAGCCCATTGACTCTGAAATTAAGGTCGCGCTAATCCCATTTTCTTACGCTTGTCCCATTTCCTTGAATGTTCTAATATTTCAAGTACTCATTCAAGTATTTTTTGGAAGGATTGTAAGGTTTCCAGCCTCTACTACCTTCCCAGGCAGTGCATTCCTGATTCCCACCACCTCCGAGTGAAATTTTGTTTCCTCAAATCCTCTCTGAATCTCTTGCCTCTTACTCTAAAATGATGCGCCCTCATGCTTGACCGTTGATTAAGTCCGAAGTGTGAAGTTTCTCAAGTTCATTTGACGGACAAAAGGCCGGATTTTAACCCAGCTGGCTCTGGGTGAATGTGACTCATTAAAATGGCAGCCTGGGGGAATTGTGCTCACTTCCCAGCATGCTCACGCCCTCCATCATTTTTACCAAGCTCAAAATATGCAAAAGAGACATCTGTCGATGTTGAGTGCGTGCGGGCCCACTTTACATTCGACCAGTATAGCCACACGATATCGTTAATGCTATGGCTCAATGTTAACTCAGAATTTATCTAGAACTGACTGGAATTATAATGTGTTGATTGAGGCCAAAGTAAATATCCTCATTTAGCTTTCCTGAGGATTCTTGAGACTGTATTGCAATGCTCCCTCAGGGTCTGCATGAAGTCCTTGATCCATTCAGGCACTCAGTGCCTGCATCGGCCTTGGGCCGGGACAAAGAACTGCCAAATGCGAACAAGCTCTGGGACTTAAAATAGTTTGGGACGCGTGTTTAACTCTCCACGTGTATCTCTTGACTGCTCAGAGTTTGGATTAGACCTGAAGCAGGCAGGTATGAACCAGTTGGGCCAAATGGCCTGTTTCAGTAGTTCCATATTGTGATGGTACTGTGCCTTTAAGAATTGTATTCATATCATGTTTCCTGTGATGGGATATATTTAAAATTCAGCTCTGGTTTACAAGGTGCCAAATTATCTGCACCAGGCAGTTTACAAGCTGAGGATGCAAGGGAATGATTGACTTTTGTTAGGGATGTGTTTGCTTTAATCTGAGTTATTGCATTTTTGTTTATTTGTTTTTTTTCTCCTAGAGTTTCAGAGAAGGGTTTAATTAGGTTGATTGAGAGATTCATGTGCTAATGGGAGGAATTTAGCTTACATTCAGAGTTTCTGCCTGCTTCTGAAAGAAGCAAGAGGCATCTTTCTGTTTCTCCCTGTCTCTGGAGGCTGCTGTTTGGGACTGTCTCTGTCTTTCTCTATTTCTAGAGGTGTTCAAAAGGTTCTCGGACTGTTAACAAGTACACACATGTAAAGACCGTGTGGTTTGCTAACTGTTTTTGAAGAGAGGTTTTAAGTCTATAAGAGGAATATTCTCCTTGAATTGGAATTGATAGGGATATGTTAGTAGCTAAGAATTGTATCTTGTCATGTTTAAGTATTTTAATTGGTAAAAATTAAACTATTTCATTCCTTATAGTTAAACTGTATTAATAAATAAAATTTGTTTTGCTAAAAGCTTCCTTGTGTGTCAATAGAATCTCACACAGTGAAACACCTTATCCTAACATTTAATGACAAAATAGCAAATAGTTGGGGTTTAGTCTAACTTTATGACATACCTTGGGGTTTCTGATCTTGTACCTTAACAAAATATGCAATGATTGAGAACATATGAATGCTGGAAACCTGAACAATATCAGAACACTTCACGTTCATTATTAATCCATCAACCCCATGAATAGCACCCCATCCCCATCTGGCATCTTCATTGACATTCGTTAATCCTATCTAGCGACTATTCTGGTTAACCATGCTAATTCTGACAAAGAATTGCACTCTGAAACTCTCACTTCCAGATGCTAATGGACCTGATCTGCATTTCCAACAATTTCTGTTTGTGGGGAACGGTAACATGTTTCATTGTGACGAGATTGCGTTGTCACGGTAACATGAGGAATTTTGCAGTGTATTCAACTCAGTTCCTACTTGGCCTTTTAACTGTATAAAATTTGGCCGTGCTTTAAAGAAAAATGTGCCCTGTAATTTCAATGGTCATTGAGGGTCTTATTTCTGTAACTGTTGGATCATCCACGTTATTGCTCATGGGTCGATCTGTAGCATTGGTTGCGATATTCAACTGCTTACCTACCCTGTTTGTTTAAGCCAAGAGATTTCAATAACTATATATCCAGGTCATCTAATCTATATATTATCTGCTGAAGGAGGTCTTGTGGCGCAAGGTCTCTGCTTCTGAGCCAAGGGCTTTGAGTTCAATGCCCACTCCAAGACTTGATGGCTGACGAGGTCAAACAAATGGCAATTGGGACTAATTCCGTTTGGGAACACCTCTAGCATGGTCAAGTTGGTCCGAAGGGCCCTGTTTCTGTGCCAAATATCGAAATGACTCTATGGCTCTACGACTCTCTAAACAGCCTGAATACCAATTTGTAAATACTGCTAACACACGCCAATGGCAGGTGGTAAGAGTGGGGTAAGTGTGCAGGTTAGGTGGATTGGCCATGCTAAATTGCCCCTTACTGTCCCAAGATGTGTAGGTTAGGGGGATGAGAGGGATAAATACTTGGGGTTGCAGGGAACAGGTTTGGGTGGAATTGCCCCTTCGTGTCAAAGGGATTATGTGGGATTATAAGGGTAGGGCCTGGCTGGGATTGTTGTCTCGATGGGCCAAATAGTCTCCTTCTGCATTGTAGGGACTCTATGATTCCTGGTCAGCCTTATGATAAAGAAATAATAATAAATGTTTATTTATTTGTCACAAGTAAGGCTTTCGTTCATACTGCAGTGAAGTTACTGTGAAATTCCCCTAGTTGCCACAGTCCAGCACCTGTTCGGGTCAATGCACCCTAACCAGCACGTCTTTCATACTGCGGGAGGAAACCGGAGCACCCGGAGGAAACCCATGCAGACACGGGGACTACATGCAAACTCCGCGCAGACAGAGACCCAAGCCAGGAATCGAACCCAGCTCCCCGGCACTGTGAGGCAGCAGTGCCAACCACTGTGTCACCATACCACCACAGCACCATGGGTCAGAGCTGACCCCGGGCAGAGAACTGAAGAAAGAAAAGCTGAATTGCTGAGGTTGCTGATTGGGCCATTGTACATGCTTTAAAATTGAAGGCTCCTTGTCAATGATTATCTTTCTTTATCTTTATTAATGGTTTGAAATCTGTTGCATTCAAAGTAAGATATTGGCAGTGTGATTGATATACGCTAGACGCAAGACAGTAATCCATGTAGATGGCTGATGCAGGCATTAATTATCACTTTATTGTCGTCCTAAAGCATCGAAAGGCCTTTGTGAGCTTTGGCTTGTCTCAGTTGTGAGTACTCCTGTTGCTGAGTCAGAGGGCCGTGTGTCAAACCCACCTCCACAGCTTGTCAAAGCTGACATTTCTGTGCAGCGTGCAGAGGGCTCAGTACAGCTGCAGGCACTCTGGGTGGGATTTTGACTGACTGTTGTTTAAAATTGGTATTGAGGCCTCTGAGGTTAGGCCTGGCAGGAGCCTCGAAGTGGCCTCCCAACGGCAGGCCGGGGGTTTATGGGGTGCCAAGGAAAACTCCTTTCACAGCCTCCAAATACTGTCGAAGATTCCCATGTGAAGATGTATCCCTCCCACCCTCACCGCCACAACCATGACCTGGCAGCTGTGGTCACACTTTCGTTTAACCATTTCAGAGGCTGCCTCCATCTTGGTTTCCAGCCCAACTGGTGGCGCCACCACAACCTCGCGCCATCCGGTTGGCCCTCCTCTGCGAACTGTACCCGCCATCCCTCATCGCATCAAATTTCTAGAGGCTGGCTGCCTCTGGGAAGATCAGACAGGGGGGCGGACTTTGGAGACCATTGGGATTGGAATCCACATCTGCGCCTGGTGCCCAAGGATATTCTAAGAGGAAAATATTCCACCCATTGATGCAAGGTTAAACATTCGGGATGAGATAAGCATGAGAGAACATCCCTGCACAGATAGTTGTGAGGTTTTGATACAGCAGTGGTCAAAGCAAAGACCTATAGCCTAGGCCCTCAATCTATAGCACAAATTTCATTAAAAAAGCTCATTCCAGACACCTACCACTCTCTATATAAAAAACCTCCCCCCACCATATCTCCTTTGCCCTCTCTCACCTTAAGTGCATTTAGCATCATAGAATCCCTACAGTCAGAAAGAGGCCCTTTGGCCCATCGAGTCTTCATTGAGCACAATCCCACCCAGGCCCTACTCCCATATCCCTATACATTTACCCACTAATCCCTCTAACCTATGCATCTCAGGACACTAAGGGGCATGGCCAATCGACCTAACCCCCACACCATTTGACACCTTTTGGGGAAATTTTCTCATCCCGCCAGCCCCGGGAATCACGGGGGGCTGGGGGGAGCGGGGGCCGGGGGTGGCGGACTGTGCAAAGTTCCGTTGACCTTGGGTGGGATTTTCTGATTTTGGGCGAGCACAGCTGGAAAATCCCAATCTATGTCAGTCATGCCTTGTTAATGTTTTGGACGTGGGTTTTTTTATTCAGAAGCTGTGATCATTGACCTGCCCAGGACCCAAGAGGTTTAATTCTGCGGGATCACCTCACCCCCTGAGAATTATTGCATTTTGGGAAAATTAGGCCAACGTACAACTGCTTCCACAGTTGCCTGGCAAACCCAGAAATGTAAAGTTGGAGAGATAATTTCCCGAATGCTGGATTCGTAGTTGTTCTTTCATTTCTCCCCCGCCTCTCCCATCACTGTAATGAGTCTGATACATTCCTCCAATAGGTTACAGTCCCATCTCATTCCTTCTACTGTTTTTGTCTCATCTTCCTCGTGAGAGTACTTCACCTTCCCGTGGATGAGGAGAAGGAACAGTAGAATCATAGAATCCTTACAGTGCAGAAGGAGGCCATTCGGCCCATTGAGTCTGCACTGATCACAATCCCACCCAGGCCCTATCCCCATAACCCCATGCATTTACACTAGCTAGTCCCCCTGACACTAAGGGTCAATCCACCTAACCCACACATCTTTGGACTGTGAGAGGAAACTGGAGCACTCGGAGGAAACCCATGCAGACACGGGGAGAGCATGCAGACTCCACGCAGACAGTGACCCAAGCCGGGAGTTGAAACTGGGTCCCTGGCGCTGTGAGGCAGCAGTGCTAACCACTGTGCCACCTTTTGTGCCATCATGCAACAAAGTTATCACTGCTGTTGATTATCTGTTGGCATCAAAATGAACCAGGAGTCATAGAATCATAGAATCCCTACAGCGTAGAAGAGGCCATTTGGCCCATCGAGTCTGCATTGACTCTCTGACAGAGTAACTTAGCCAGGTCTTTTCCCTCACCCTTTCCCAGGAACCCAACACATTTACCATAACTAATCCCCCTAACCTACGCACCTTCAGTCTTGGTGCCCACTATTTCCGCCCATTATTAATCAGGTTTGTAGACCTCCTCTGAAGAAATAATCACAGCCCTGTCATAAGGTGTTGCTACCACCCTCCCCTGCGTTCGCCCCCCCCACCCCCGTCACAGCCAGTAGCTGAACTATGACCCTCATATACTCTAGCTAAGAGGAACCCCCTCTAAACATGTTCTGAGTTCAAGAGAGGCGCTACTAAAATGCAAACCTTTCTTTTGCTCCCTCTGATGTAAGTTGGTGTAACTTTCTAATGCAGTATTTGCCATTCTTGGAAATTAAGGCCAACATTAAAGAATACATTTGTATGAGAAGGAAAGGAGAGTTCGAGACTAAGACAGGAAAGACAGCAGGCCATGGAAATTACAACTACAGGTTGCATTACTTGGCCCGATTGGTGTGAATGCTATGACTTAAGAATAATTCTTTGACGACCTCAGTGGATCCAACACAGATTGAGGATCAATGCTGAGACTGATTAGATCTGTGATAGCGCAGTTGTTGTACAGAAGTGGGATGTGGCCATACTGACTGAGGTTAGTGCACCATTTCGATCAACCCGAGAGAGCAACTGAGGATTGGGGGATGGAATCCAGCAAGAGGACGCAGTGGTGTAGTGGCACTTTCATTAGACTAGTAATCCAGAGACTCGGAGTAATTCTCTGGAGATCTGGGTTCGCATCATGCCAAGGCAGATGATGAAATTCGAATTCAATAATAATCTGGAATTAAAAATCTAACGATGAGCGTGAAATGATTGTCGCAAAGACCCATCAGGTTCACTAACGTCCTTTAGGGAAGGAAATCTGCCCAGTCTGGCCTTTATGTGTGACTCCAGAACCACAACAATGTGGTTGACTCTTAAATGCCCTCAAGGGATGGGCAATAAATACTGGCCCAGCCAGTGATGCCCACATCCCATGAATAAATTAAAATAACTGGAGAGAGCCAAACAGGATCATTCTCGGACTTTATAAGAATGTTTTGCCTTAGGCTTGGATAATATAGGCGCCTTCCTTTGAGCAAGACACTGCAAATGTTTCACTGAAAAGAATGTTGTGGCAATTTGCAGAACGTATCATTAGATGGTTACCTGGAATGGTTCCTCTACCTCAAATGGACATGATGTGACCCGTTCCTCTTTACCCCACTTGTTAGCCAGGTAGGAATTACACACAAGCTGGGGCTCGGTAAAGCGTGGGTTAAAATGGAATGCTATTTCTTCACTTCTGTCGCAGACAAAATTGATTTCAAACCTACCAGGAGAGAAAACACAGTTAGATTGTATTTGATTCTGTACTTCAATTTCCATTTGATAGTCTTGGTTAATCCTTCATTAAGGGCCAATTCCTTGTTTCTCTTTGCCAATTCTCATTTTGCGCCTGCTCTCGCTGGTGCATGTTTCCATGGTGACTGATCATTATTATTCATGTGCCAGGCTTGGCTGCCAATATTGATGAGCTGTTCAACTCTGGGGGCATCGTCCGCAAACCTGATCTAATATCCGATGACAGAATGATTGGGAAAACAATCATGGCCCATACAATTCGGCACGGTGGCACAGTGGTTAGCACTGCTGCTTCACAGTTCCAAGGATTTGCGTTCGATTCCCGGCTTGGGTCACTGACTGTGTGGAGTTTGCACATTCTCCTCATGTCTGCGTGGGTTTCCTCCGGGTGCGCCGGTTTCCTCACACACTCCAAAGGTGTGCAGGTTAGGTGGACTGGCCGTGCTAAATTAACCTTAGTGCCAGGGGATTAGCAGTGTAAATGTGTGGGGTTACGAGAATAAGACATAGGTGGGATTGTGGTTGGTGCAGGCTTGATGGGCCGAACGGTCTTCTCCTACACTGTAGGGATTCTATGAACTCAGGGGCATTGAACAAGTCATTACCTTCTCAGTAATGCCTCACACCTCAGGAATTATGGGTTGAAATTGGCATCGGCGTAGCAGGAGTGGCTCTCAGTCACTCACTGGGTAACTGGATCACGCCATCCAATAAGAAAAACATCTAAAACTGAAAGCATCATTGACAAAGTGGACAATGCTCCAATTTGTAAACTGTATGTTTCAGTTGGTTGCATTACGATAGTGCTTTACCACACACGTACACCAATTCACAGCTTATGTACCAGCTTGTGTGGCATCAAGGAGCCCAGAGCAAAACTGGAGTCAATGGGTATTGGGAGCAAACCTCCGCTGGTTGGAGTCATACCTGGCACAAAAGAAGATGGCTGTGGTGGTTGGAGGTCAATCATCTCAGCTCCAGGACATCTCTACAGGAGTCCCTCAGGGTAGTGTCCTAGGCCCAACCATCTTCACTGCTTCATCAATAACCTTCCTTCCATCATAAGGTCAGAAGTGGGGATGTTCATCGATGGTTGCACAAACACTCAGCACCATTCACTACTCCTCAAATACTGAAGCAGTCCATGTTTAAATGCAACAAGACCTGGGCAATATTCAGGCTTGGGCTGACAACTGGCAAGTAACGTTTTGCCACAAGTGCAAGGCAATCCCCATCTCCAACAGGAGAGAATCGAACCATTGCTGTTTGACATTCAATGGCATTGCCATTGCTTAATCCCCCACTGTCACCATCCTTGGGGTTACCATTGACCTGAAACTGAGCTGGGCCAACCACATAAACACAATGGCTACCAGTCAGAGGCTAGGAATACTACAGCAAGCAACTCATCTCCTGACTGTGCAAAGCCTACCCACCATCTATGAGGCACAAATCAGGAGTGTTATGGAATGCTCTCCACTTGCCTGGATGGGTGCAGCTCCAACAGCACTCAGGGAGCTCAGCACCATCCAGAATACAACAACCTGCTTGACTGAACCCCATCTACCAGCTTCGCCATCCACTACCTCCACCACTGACACACAGCAGTGTGTACCAGCTACAAGATACAGTATAGAACTCACAAAGGCTCCTTCAACAGCAGCTCCCACAATCTCTCTCACTTTGAAGGACAAGGGCAGCAGACACATGGCAACACCCCTCCAAGTCACACACCATGCTGACTTGGAAATATATCGTCATTCCTTCAATGTTGCTAGGTCAAAATCCTGGAAATCCTCCCACTTACGGAACTATGGGTGCACCTACATCACATGCTCTGCAGTGGCTCCAAGAGGCAGCTCACCCTCACCTTCTCAATGGCAATTATGGTTTGGCATTAGAAATGCCTAGTTCGTGTTGCCCATGTTCTGTGAAAGAATTAAAAAGAACAACAGCGGTGTTGGCATCCTACAAACAAAGAGGATACATTAAAAAATCTATGGGTCAGTGTGATGTAACTTCAGGCCACATTTCTGCATTTGAGCTGGACCTATCACACAGTACAGAGAGAGTGTTGCGCTATCAACGGTGGCATCCCTTGGATGAGATGTTAAACTGTGATCCTGTCTAGCAACCCTCTGGAAGCATATTGAACATTATGCAGTGTTATTTGGAGAAGACGTGGAAGTTATCCCAGAACTCCAGACAAAATTCCTACTTGCTAAAACAAAAATCACAAATGTTGGAAATACTCAGCTGGATCTGGCAGGACCTGAAGGGAGAGAAACAGAGTTAATGATCCAGTTCTGTGACCTTACATCAGGGCGGTCTTTCTCCACTTTACATTTGATTGAACTTTTTTGAGTGAGTGTCTCAACCCACACTTATCCCTTAGGGGGTCATGAGATTGTGACCCTTTCTCGCACTCAAAATCATTCCTGGTCAGGAGAATTTACCCGTGTGCCCAAGAGTCTGGAGTAAGTTATTCCAGGGAGTTGTGTTGATAAATTTATGGAATAGATTTTGAACATGCCTTGGCCTCATGGATCCCCTTGCCCATTGTAGAGCGAGCTTAGTGTTTATTTCCTGAGAAATGTTTCAGCAAATCCAATGGGACAGCCACGTGTTATTTCTGTTGTTTTTTTTTGAGAAGTTTTGATCTCTTCTCGGTTCCTTTCCGCTCCTTCAGGATATTTTGTTGGAGTTTTGCTCCACACATGCCGAGTCCCCTTTATATTTTACTCAGGTTAATGTTGTATCCATGTGAACTACGTCTGCGAGTGTTAACTTGGGGGAATCACTCCCCACCTCCCTAACCCCATGAGTCCACACGTTCAGATTGTAAAAAATCCACTTGATCCATCTAACCCTACACATTTGAGAAACGAAGGGACAATTTAGCATGGCCAATTTACCTAACGTACCCATCTTCGAACACTAACGGACAATTTATCATGGCCAATCCACCTAACCTGCAGATCTCCGGATACTAATGGACAATTTATCATGGCCAATCCACCTAACCTGCACATCTTTGGACACTAATGGACAATTTATCATGGCCAATCCACCTAACCTGCACATCTTTGGACACTAACGGACAATTTAGCATGGCCAATCCACCTAACCTGCACATCTTTGGATACCTACGGACAATTTAGCATGGCCAATCCACCTAACCTACATATTTTTGGACTCAAAGGATTAATTCAGCACGGTCAACCCACCTAAGCTGCATATTTTTGTACTGTGGGATGAGAAACCCAAGTACCCGGAGGAAACCCATGCAGAAATGGGGAAAATGTGCAAAAGCCACGCAGTCACACAAGGCCGAAATTAAACACAGCCCCCTGGCACTACGAGTGCTAACCACTGTGCCACCATGGAGGTGGTCATGTTCCTGTACATTTGCTGCTCTTGATCTTTTAGGTGGTATTTGTCACGGGTTTGGATGGTGCTGTTGAAAAAGACTTGATCAGTTGCTGCAAGGCATCTTATAGAAGCTACACACTGCTACCAGTGGGCACCAATGGTGGAGGGAGTGAACGTTGGAAAGTTGGTGGATAGGATAACAATAAAACAGGCTCAAAGTCCTGGATGGTATTCTGCTTGGGTGTTGTTGGAGCTGCACCCATCCAGGCAAAGTGGAGAGAATTCCATCACACTCCCGACTTGTGCCTTGCAGATGGTGGACACACTTTGGGGGGTCAGGTGGTGAGTTACTCATCATAGAATTCCTATCCTCTGACCTGTAGTCACTGTGTTTATAATGGCTAGACCAGTTCTGATTGCCAGCTGGAATTAAATGTATTTCTGGAGGTTTTATCTCATGACTTGTCTCCTGCTCCAGCCACTGTTCACCGACACGTCCACCCTTGCGACGTGGTGCCTTCCGACACCAATTTGAAAGCAAAATATTTACTACCCAATTGGATGATACTTGGCTGTCAGTCAAACAGCCATTTTTTTCCCTCATTTTTAGTATTTTCATGTCTGCTGAGGGGGAACACGTAAAGATTATGACAAAAATTAATATATTTTTTAATATCTTGATTTTTTTTTCTCTAGTGTCTCACACAACACTGATCTGGAGATTAATCTTTAAACCCTGGAAGCTCCAGGCCAATCCTGGAGGGGTGGCAACCCCAGATCCAGTTTCGTTTCTGATAACCTCCCCCCGCCCCAGGATGTTGAAAGTGGGCGAGTCAAGCAATGGTAATACCATTGAATATCAAGGGGAGATGTTAGGAATCTCTCTTGTTGGAGATAGTCAGTCATTGCCTGGCACTTGTGTGGCATGAATTCTTCCCGAAACTCTCAAGCAGAGAGCCATCGGATGCTCGGCACTTACATAAGAACATAAGAACATAAGAAATAGGAGCAGGAGTAGGCCATCTGGCCCTTTGAGCCTGCCCCGCCATTCAATAAGATCATGGCTGATCTGAAGTGGATCAGTTCCACATTCCCGCCCTCTCCCCATAACCCTTAATCCCCTCTCTTATCAAAAACCCATCAACCCGCTTCTTAAAAATATTTAGCGAGGCAGCCTCCACCACTTCAACGGGCAGAGAATTCCAGAGATTCACCACCCTTTGAGTGAAGAAGTTCCTCCTCAACTCCGTTCTAAACCGCCCCCCCTTTATCTTGAGGCTGTGCCCCCTAGTCCTACTGTCCTTTCTGAGCGGGAAGAGTCTCTCCACCTCTATCCTATCCATCCCATTCAACATCTTATACGTCTCAATGAGATCTCCTCCTCATTGACTGGAGCGCCCCGTATCGGACTTTTGGGGAGGGTTTTTGCTTCGCGCTGATTTTGGATGGGTGAAGCAATAGTAAAGGGGGAAGTGCCGGTCAGGTTGGGCGTGCAGCCCATTAAGTCAATTTAAACGCAAGCAATTTTGCATTTCGGGTGCTGTCCCGATCATGGACATTTTTGGGCCTCGGTAAAAGAGGAACAGGCGTGGAGGCGGGTGTGGATCGCGTGGATCACCTCATGCCGAACATTAGCAAGTTTTCACACCCGAAAATGGGTGCAACTTGATGATAAAATTGTGCCCCACATATTGACCATAGATTACACAACCAAACACAGGTCAATTGAACAACTGAGCACCACATTGTTCTTGCTATGATCAGCTAGTTTGCTAAATACATATATTGATCCAAGAACTGCTACTCTTTTTTAGGATATTCCTGGGCCATTTGGTAGTCCAGAACTTTGGTATTGCTACAGAAAAAAAGCAGGTATCCTGTCAAATCTCTTTCTCTTGTACTCACAAGAATACCAAATCTTTGTTGGCTCTGATTCCACATGGCAATGCCTTGAGCAATTGGAGACATCCTGCTTGGTTTGATTTTAAGCGAAAGCTTTACAGTTAGAGTGATAGAGTCATTGAGGTTTACAGCATGGAAACAGGCCCTTCGGCCCAACTTGTTCATGCTGCCTTTTCTTTTTTAAAACCACTAAGCTAGTCCCAATTGCCCATATTTAACCCACATCCCTCCTATACCCACTGTACCCATGTAACTATCTAAATGCTTTTTAAAAGACAAAATTGTACCCACCTCTACTACTACCTCTGGCAGCTTGTTCCAGGCACTCACCACCCTCTATGTGAAAAAATTGCCCTTTGGACACTTTTGTATCTCTCTCCTCTCACCTTAAACCTATGCCCTCTAGTTTTAGACTCCCCTACCTTTGGGAAAAGATATTGACTATCAAGCTGATCTGTGCCCCTCGTTATTTTATAGACCCCTATAAGATCACCCCTCAGCCTCCCACGCTCCAGAGAAAGAAGCCCCAGTCTATCCAGCCTCTCCTTATAACTAAATAATTCAAGTCTTGGTAGCATTCTAGTAAATCTTCTCTGCACTCTTTCTAGTTTAATAATATCCTTTCGATAATAGGGTGACCAGAATTGCACACAGCATTCCAAGCGTGGCCTCACCAATGTCTTGTACAACTTCAACAAAACATTCTAACTCCTGTATTCAATATTCTGACCGATGAAATCAAGTATGTCAAATGCCTTCTTCACCACTCTGTCCATCTGTGACTCCACTTTCAAGGGGTTATGAACATGTACCCCGAGATCTCTTTGTTCTGTAACCTCCCCAATGCCCTATCATTAACTGAGTAAGTCCTGCCCTGGTTCAACCTACCAAAATGCATCACCTCTCATTTGTCTAAATTAAACTCCATTTGCCATTCGTCAGCCCACTGGCCCAATTGATCAAGCTTCCAGTGCAATTGGAGATAATTTTCTTCACTGTACTCTATGCCACCAATCTTGCTGCAAACTTATTAACCATGTCTCCTATATTCATGCTTCTGTCAAGAAGCCAATTTTGTATCCATTTAGATGCCTCATCCTGGATCCCCTGAGATTTAACATTATGCAACAACCTACTATGTGGTACCCTTGTCAAAGGCCTTGCTGAAGTCCATGTAGACAAGATCATCTGCACTGCCCTTATCTACTTACTTGGTTACCCCTTCAAAAAACTCAATCAAATTTGTGAGACATAATTTTCCACTCTATTGACTGCACTAATCAGGACAGGATCGCAAGAATACCAAATCCCACTGAGAACAACAATTTATACCGCATGAAAAGAGGGTGCTCATTGGTTGGCAAGTGGACTTTGATTGTTAGAGGCATTGTCATGGAGAATGTACCAGGGAACAGTTAACTGCAAAGCTTTTTGCTTAAATTCCAACCAGACAGGTTGACTCTGATTGCTCGATGCATTGCCATGGGGAATCCAATCCAATCCTGATCTTCTTTGCTCCTTTCCATCGCCCACCTCCCACCGTCAACCTTTGTGCCTCTCCCTCAGTCTGGTACTGAAGGCCTAACAGACTGACAGCCAGTCTATCGGTGCAGGAAACAGGACGAAAAGGGAAATCAAATCTTACTGTTACACACCCAGCAGCAACTGAGGAAAACTCATCTTGCTGGATTCTCTAATCTCACCACCCACCCCGCTCCCTCCCCATCTCATCCAGCCCAATGCTCAGGCCAAAGACCTTTCGTCAAGTGCTGGAAAATGGGATTAGAATAGTTAGATGGTTTGTCTTTGACCAGCACAGGCATGATGTACTGAAGGAGCTTTGTCTGTGCTATATACCTCCACGAATCTAGGACTGGAATCTTACCACTTTCGGTGGTGGGATTTTCCCTGCAGTAAAGGGATATTTGTCTGGTCGCCAAATTCTCCAAGGTGGGAGTGTGGTGTGAAGGACCAGTGATATCATGTACTGTGGCCCCTTTGGGGATAAGGGCTAAACCTTTCAGAACTGTGAGAAGAAATGTCTTCACCCAGTGTGGAATTCACTACCACAGCAAGTAGTTGAGGCCAAAACTGATTCCAAGAAGAAATTAGATACAGCTTTCGGGGTTAAAGGGATCAAGGGATATAGGGAGAAAGGGGGAATCAGGATACTGAATTCGATGACCAGTCATGATCAAAATAAAGGGCCGAATGGCCTACTCCTACTTCTAGTTTCTATGTTTCTATACCATGACTGCTCAATGGTACGTTTAGTAACATGTCATCCTATTATGCAATGAAATGTTCACATTAAAACACACTTCAAATTCCTGTCCAGATTATCATTGTGGTCAAAAATATGCGCAGGATAAGAGTGTTCAGAAAATCAATTATCCGTAACATTTAAGTATGGGGCACTCAGTCTCTCAGTGGTGGATTTATTTCACTGCCTGGTGCCGTGTCTTCCACTGCAGATACTTCCGTTCGAATGAAAGGTCATCGATCTGAAACCTTAACTCTCAGTCTTTCTCCGCAGGCACCACCTGACCTGCTGAGTGTTTCCAGCAATTTCTGTGCGAGTTTTTTTTAAATACCTCAGCATTGAAGCGTGGGCTTGGGCAATCACAGCCCACGGTCTTAGATAATGTCTCTTTTGGACAACATTGCAGATAGCTGGAAAAAAAAAGCCTGAATCACGGCTCTTTCTCCAAATCTCACTGGGTGTTGAAGAATAGCTTCAGCACGTGATCTCAACATGTGACTGTATTTTTTAACTGGACTGCAATTCATGCGTTTTAGGTGCAACCCTTGTCTCTACATTCACACTTTTGCAGCGATACATTTCCATTCGCAAAGTCCCCTGTCATGGCAAATTTAATGAACTTGCCAAAATGTAAAGATTGTTGACTTTGAGCTCATGCTGCAGTGTCAATTTTTATTATTTAGCAACGCTGCGTAACAGTCTTAATGAAGTGAGAACAGTCGGATGGAAAGGCCAAAGGGAGAAAGCTAACAACAGACAGAGGAAAGAAGGAGAATGAGATCAGACAGAGAGGAAGAGATGAGTTTGAAAGGGAGACAATGAGATAGATGCTGGTTTGGTAACATGGCATGAGCAAGAACTGCAGTGTTCACTTCAGTGACAGGTCCACCAATGCACTATGAAAGTGTTGGTGCCAAAAGTCTCCTTTAATACAAAGCACCATGTTAACAGATCCTTTACATCAACTCGAGGCAGCTCCTATGAATGTCTGTAAAAGAACTTGCATTCATTTTAGCGCCTTCCATGTTCCAAGGTGCTGGCAATGCTTAAATTCAGCACCCAGCCTGATTAGGAGATATTCGGACAAGGTGCAGATAGAGGTCTCCTTAAAGGAAGGGAGAGTAAGAGAGATAGAGATGGAGGAGAGGTTGAGGGAGGGAATTCCAAAGCTAAGAGCCTGCAGAAGGCATAGTTACCAATGATGGTGAGATAAAACTGGAGATGTGCAAGTGGGCAGAATTGGAGAAATTCGGAGCTCTTGGAGAATTTAAGAGCTTGCAGAGATCGTAGAATCATAGACCAGAATTTTACAACCTTGCCCACCCAAGGCTCGTGAGATCCTGCCCGAGGCCAAAAGAAAATGTTGTTCTGCGAGTCTCGCCCACCCCAATTCTGGGGCAGGCAAGGCGGTAAAATTCCGGTTAGAATCCGTACTGTACAGAAGAAGATCATTTGGCCCATCAAGTTTGCACTGACTCTCCAACAGAGCAAGTTACATAGGCCCTGTCCCGTAGCCCCATGTATTTACCCTGCTAACCGACACTTCTCGGGACACTAAGGGGTAATTTAGCCTGGCTCACACATCTCAGGTAAGAAGGGGTGATGCCACGGAACAGTTTTAAAACAGGGATGGGACTTTTAAAAAGGAGGCATTGCTGGACAAAGCCTCTGTAGGAGAGCAAACTCAGGGGTGAATGAGACATGATGCGAGCACGCTGATGGACAAGAATGGTTTGGGTGAGCTCAGTTTTTGGGAAGCCAGCCAGGAGAGCATTGGAATGGTCAACACTGCAGATAACAGAGGCGAGGGTGAGGGTTTCTGCAGCTAAAGAGCTGAGGTGGGAGAGGTGGAGATAAGCGGCTTTTCTGATGGACTGGATATAGGTGGGAGGTCCAGATCAGAGCCACGGACAGCCAAGACTGCAATACGCTGTATCAGCCTTTTACAGTGGTTAAGGATGGCGATGGAGTCGGTGGTCAGAGTCTATAACATGGGCTAAAGACAGGAAGGTGGATTCCAACTTAAAGCAGTGAATGGGCTTGGGAATGGGTGTGGCATTTAAAGCCCGCATGTTAACAGTGGGCAGAATTTAAAGGATGGTGTGTAATCGGCACTCACCATCTTGAGATGGCGAACATGCAGCCAGCGACCCTCAACCTCCCACTTCCATTTAACACTCACTTGGGCATTGATCGGCAGTCGGTGGGTTTTGGGTCCATGCTTGGAAGGAGGTCTCGTCCGTGAGAACTATCGCCCAATCAAATTGGTCAACAACTCAGGCTGGGTACAGCGCTGCCTGGGACTAAGTTCGAAGACCGTTGGAAAGTTAAGTTGGGAGAAGGGGTGGAGGGGCGGTGGGGTGGGGGGACGGGGGTGGCTGGTGATGACGAGGGTGGCGGAGCTGGGAGAATGGCAAATGCAATGTTGGGAAGGGTGCGGGAGGTAGGATAGGACTGGAGTGGGGGGAGCATGTCCTGGAGCATCAACATCTTTTGGCGGAGTGGGAGAGGATGGTGTGCCTCAACTCTGAGGAGGCCTTCTAAAGGCATCTCACCCAAAGAGCCTAAAGGCCACTTTCCCCTTTACCCACAACCAGTTCTGCCAATCTAAAAATTGAGGCTGGGTGGGGATGAGGTCCTGAAGTGGCTATAAAATGGTGAAGCGGTAGATTTTCCATTGCCTTAGGTCCAACCTGCCCAAGCATGAAACTGTGTCTGAGCTTGGCTGGGGGAATCTTATCCATTTAGTTATATGCTACCTCCCCCCCACCCCTCCACCTAGCCCCCAGTCTCAGAATTCACTTGGGGGTGAGGGGAGGGTCCGTTTAAGATTCTGCCCAGTTTTTGAGTATGCTGGCTCTAACTCATTGGTTGCCATACTGAACTGCAGCTCACCATGCTGTGCGAAATGGTGCTTTCAATTTCAGTGATATTATCAGTGGGTTTAACTGTGGATACACACATTCCTCGCAACTTGCCAGTGAAGACCAGGTAAGCCGGTTTGGGATGTCCCAGTGTGTACAGAACACTTATGGAACTTAACCTAGCTGTTGGGTTAGAGAAATTCAGGAGGCTTGTTCATCTCAGAGCAAAGGAGAACGAGAGTAGATTTGACCAAGGTGTGGAAGGACTTAACACATTTGGAAAAGGGAGACAAAGTTAAGCTACTCCCACTGTCTGATGGTGCATGAACGAGAAGACCCAGGGTTAAGGGTTTTGGACAAGAGATAAATGGGGAATGAAAGGAAGATATTTCACAAAGCCTGCAACCCAATGCCTGTGAGAGTTAGGGTTATGACCAATGATCTCAAAAGGAAGTTGGGCAAAATAAACTTGCAGGGCCATGGGGATTGAGTTGGGGAGTAGGACCAACTGGTTACTCAACAGGGAGCCAACACAGAATCCCTACAGTGCAGAAGGAGGCCATTTGGCCCCATTGAGTCTGCACCAACTCCCTGAAAGAACACCTTACCCAGGCCCACCACTCCCCATTGCTCTATACCCATTTTTAGGCAAAAAATGGTTTGGCACAGACAAGAAGGGCCAAAAGGCCTGTTTCTGAGCTGTAAATTTTCTACGGTTCTACCTGGAATCCCCCGTATTTACAATGGTCAAGTCCACGAGCATACACATTTGTGGATACCTAAGGATCAATTTCGCACGGCCAATCCACCTAACCTGCACATGTTTTGGACTGTGGGAGAGAACAGGAGCACCCAGAGGGAACCCACGCAGACATGGGGTGAATGTACAAACACTACACAAAGCCAGAATCGAGCTCAGGTCCCTGGCACTATAAGACACAATACTAATAGCCTCCTTCTGTGCTGTACTGATTCAGTGATTAGGCACAGTTTGAAGGAAGTCGTACCCACAGCATGGGGTTCAGAGACAGAGGATCGGATTCCTTGACATGTTCCAATTTTAGTGTCGCAGGTCCTCAAATCAGTGCTTGGCAGATATTTGTCATCTGTTGTCCAATGCCAGTTGCCCACTCACCTGGCGGCCACACCTGCCTGTCAGAATCATCACTGCTTTCAGTGACCGGGTCACGAGCTCGTCCCAGGGTGCAATGAGAGCCTGTAGCGGCCTCTGACAGTCAGCTGTTCACAAATGCTTCACACACGAGAGCTCATTTAGCGTGGGGGGAGCAATAATGCCAACTTTGCATTAGTGATGCCAGTCAGGGTGAACTGGGCTTTCAGGCCTGGCTTCTTACAGTTGCAGGGCACCTCCGACTGCTCACATGTGGCAAACAAGATGCCTGGGTTCGCTTGGGTGTGTAGGTCAATGGCTTCCACACTATCAATGTGTGGTGCCTGTGCCACCACGGCAGATACTACCACCGGTGTGCACCAGATTCCCGGGAAAATGCATTGATGCTTTACATCCTGAAACATCCCACCCGGACCTATCCCGGAAGCTAACTTCCCAGAGGAACAGGGAAATTCACTTCAAAGTCCAGTGAGGGATCCAAGTATGCAGGCTAGGAATGATACAATGAATGCCATATTACAGCCAGGCGTGTCTTTGAACAAACCCAAGGCCAGCTGAAGATGTCCTTCAGGTACCCACACTGATTTGGAAAGGCCCTTCAAGAGGCACCAGCCAGTTATTTAACAAATTCATCCCTAATACTGGGCATCGTTGACTGGACCAGCATTTATTGACCATCCCGAATTGCCTTTGAGCTGAATGGCTTGCTGGGGGTGTCCAGGAGTGGTTGTGGTTTGCTGTGCTCTGCATTACGGGGTTTATTCCTGCAGGGGAAATAAGGCACAGAGTGTCTTCACACCATTCTGATGAAAGGAAAAGCGGGCGGAACATGATGTGACCAGGGCACCACCAGTGGCAAACGGTACTGCTGCCTCACAGCACCAGTTCCCGGGTTCAATCCCTGGCATGGGTGACTGTCTGTGCGGAGTCTGTATGTTCTCCCTCATGGAGCCCATGAGGGTTCTGCCAAAGACTGCTCTCCCTGCCCCCCTTGCGTGGGGCAAATTCAGCCAGAGGACAAGAGGCAGCGTGTGTGTTACTGACTGAGATGGAAACCCGCCTGTCCTGGACTTAGAATTATTTTTGGTAAGATTGAACCCTCAGTCTCCGTGGCCCAATGATGGCACCACAGGTGGTAGAGGTTAAACCCGCAGTCCAAACGGCTCTTGCCAGCCTTGGCCCAGTTCGCCTCTCTTCCTGAGAATGCCTCCCCTCTCCCGGTGAGGTTGCCGGCCTTCCAATGTCATGGGTTCCTCTGACTGGTCCAGCAGTCCCGTGTACTCACTCGTGTCCTTGATTGGCCAATTAGGAGGTCACCTTGCGGAAGATTAATCCGGAGCGTGTACGGCAGACTCATGGCGGGGTCGGATTGGGAATAGACAATTTCCAGAAGATTCCACCCACAGAATGCAAGCCATGAGTAAGAGCGTTCTTGCACTCTTTGGCTTGTCATGTCTAATGCTCCCTTGCAGGTGGCCACTCTTCCTGTGGGTGAGTATAACATTGCAAAGGCCAGGATATCACGCTGTGCATGTTTGAGACAGACTCCTGCAATCCATTTGTACGTTGCAGATGTAACACTTACCAACAGTGTGGCAATAGGGGGGCATCCATCACAGCCCGCAAACTTATACCAAACAATGAGTTCTGTTCCTGGTGAGAAAATGGCGAGTTTCTCTCCAGAGAAACTGATGTTCTTTTCTCTCCAGATCTTACCATACTCAGCCAAAGTTAAATCAAGGCAGTGTGTTTCAAACCATCATAAGGAAGATCTGATCAAGACTCCATAAAACTTCACCCCAACAGCCCACCCCCAGCTCACCATGGAGGTGTCAGGGGCCTCCTCCCCCCCTCCCACAACATGCACCCCTCCCTATTGGAGCTGGCACTCAACTCTGATACCTCACCCGAATCCCCCCACAATCGGAGCCATTAATCATTCTGATTGCTCCCCCCACAATCATTGCCCTTTCAGATTTTTTTTTAAGTTTTAAATTTCCTTCCCCCTATGCTCATTAGCCATTCCAACCCGCCCCCCTCCTCCACCATCGAACACTGGCCGCTTCCACCTCCTCCCCCCACAGTCAGAGACAGTATCCACTTTCCTAACACTGCCCCGCCCCCCCCCACCCCACCAAACACACATTGCCGGCTCTGGCCAGCCACCACATATGAATGAATCCTCCTCCTTTCTCATGAGGCTCCCACTGGGGTCTGCCCTCTGGACCAGGATGGCATTGACAGGTTGGCTTGGGCATGGTGCCAACTTGGCAGTGCCAACATGTGCCAAGGGTCAGTGGCAGAGGGCACAGCCAGGCCACTGCCTGACTATGTCCCTCTCCCCTGCGGATATACTCAGCTTTGCACTCCCAGGTGGATCCCCAATACAGGTTCATGTCTCTATTAGTTCCAATTTAAGCAATACACTCCATAGACATGAACTCCTCTTCAGAATCAGCTTGCAAAAAACATCGTGCCAACGTGAAATCACATTGGTGTAGTTTGAAAATATGGCAGAGGTCAATATTTGGTGAGGGGCATGTTAATAATATTCAAATTTATTGAAATATGTTATGACAATACTCTGCAGTTTAGAAATGTATTTGTGTCATATTCCTTGTTCAGGAGATGTTGAGATTCAACTCTGTTTAATGGTGCTGACTTATCTGCAACTGTCAACACTCATGCTAAGAATCCAGAAGAATAAATACTGCTAATTATTGGGGAGTTTGGTGTAATCTGAGTTAATGCAGACTTATCTTTTTTTTGAGTTGTCCCCTGGGGTTTCAGAATAGGGTTTGATTATTGGTATGACTGTGTCATATGCTAATGGGAGGAGCTAGGCTTACAGAGGGAAAAAAAAATCAGACAGTTTCACTTTGAATTTGATCAGAGCAGCAGCTCTTTTTTGAGGTTAGCAACAGGCAAAAGGTATTTTCTCCCTCTTTCTCTCTCTTTGGGGTTCTGCTGTGTGAAAACTGGTGTTTCTCTGGAGGCTGCTGTCTAAGGGTCAGAAGTCTCTCTGTATTTCTATCCAGAGATTTTAAAAGGTTTGAAGACTAGCAACTCATATATGCCTATGTGTTTTTGCAAACTGATTCTGAAGAGGATTTTATGTCTACGGGGATATTGATTTAATTGGAACTAATAGAGATATCTAGCAGCTAAGAGCTGTCATGTTTAAGTGTTTCAATTGCTAAAGTTACGTGAGTTCTTTTTGTTATAGTTAAGCGATGTTGTTAAATAAAATAGCTTTAATGAAAGCTTCACAGTGGCATCGACAGAATCATAGTTAGAGCGAAACACATCATGCTTACATTAATGGTAAAATCGAAAGAGGCTGGGATCCAGGCTAACTTCATAATTTATCTTGGAGTTTCTACTCTCATCCCTAACACTATCAAAATCAGGTTCATGCCTGTTATGGGTGTGAACTTGATGATAACACCAGCGAGGTGTGAGAAAAATCCGAAATCACAATCTCACGAGCAACATCTATGATTTCTGGGTCTTGAGACCCTGCTGGCATTCGCACGCATGATGGGAGTGGGCCCAAAATCAACCCCCAGTGCCTGTGCCTGATGGAGAAGAGTCTCGAGCATTGTGTGGCCCCCGACATAAACTCTCCACAGTTGCTCCCGTTTCCATGGTTTGTTCTTGCTCGGTTCTGATGTGTGAGTCACCCAGTCAAAACCCAACCATCCACCTTGTTAGTCCCAGTTAGTAGGAGTACCTGAGTTACTGCGTGATGGTGTACCCTCAGGAGGACTCCACTCTTTTTCCATACCCCTCCTGCATCGGCAGGGTGGCACAATGGTTAGCACTGCTGCCTTACAGCACCAGGGACCGGGTTCAATTCCCGGCTTGGGTCACTGTCTGTGTGGAGTTTGCACTTTCTTCTTCTGTCTACGTGTGTTTCCTCCGGGTGCTCCGGTTTCCTCCACAGTCCAAATCTGTGCAGGTTAGGTTGATTGGCCATGCTAAATTAACCCTAGCAGGGCAAGTATATAGAGTTACGGGGATAGGGCCTGGCTGGGATTGCGGTGCAGACTCAATGGGCTGAATGGCCTCCTTCTGCACTGTGGGGCTTCTATGAATCTCTATCCCACTTTAATCCCCTGTGGGAAATTAAAGACATGAGTTAGAATGGTCAAGGTAAGAATGCTTTAAGGAATTATTATGGAGAAGATCATATTAGGCTCACAGCTGACATCATGAGTGTACATCATGTGGCTGTGGGATATTTAATTCCGTCACTGAATAGTTGGAAGATCTCCATCTTCAAGGATTCCCATGATATCCAGTGCCCCCTGCTCTCCGGCTGATGGTTGCAGAGACATCCTCAGTTCTCTGCTTCTCCCTTGTGTCAATGGGTGAAGAAAAGGATGAGAGAACAGATAGGGAGCGATAGAGGGAAGACGAAGCGATGAGTAGCTCAAATGTGGGGTCCCATTTTGAGCTTGGAGGAGTATGTAATTTAATTTTCCCCTCACCCTAAATCTATATACACCCTCACCCTAAATCTATATACACACACACACACACACACACACACACACACACACACACACACACACACACACACACACACACACACACACACACACACACACACACACACAACTTCCAGAGTAGGTTACTGAGGGAGATCAGGAGTGTAAACCCCAGTTTGTCTGCAGAAATGTTTTAAGTTTCTTCCACTGCGAATGGAAGAGACCGACTCTGTAATGATATGGATTGGTTGCGATGATATCGTAAACATTGTGGGGCTTAGCCATTGAATCAACGGTGATAGTGGGAGGAGGCACACTCGTTTTAATTACCTTTTGGCTTCTGCGGTTGGTTCACCCTTCAGAGTCACATTCCAACCAGGACATAGGCCCTCAGGACACAAAGCTTCAAACTGCCCACAAACAGAAACAGCATTTTATTAAAGCAATCCATTCCTCTTTATGTAAGCAAGTCTACACATTTTGTTTCCTCCCTGGCTAATTTGTTTGCCCTGCAGTGGGAAGGATTAGATGAGAATGTCAATATCTTTGGGATTATTTAAGGTAGGGCTCTAGAATTGGCTTCTAAAGAACTAAATTCCCAAAATGCAAGCCTTACCCCCTCCAATCACACTGCTTTCACGTAATTCCCCCACGGGCTTGAGATCTGGGACGAGCTGGGCTGATTGTCAGAGTCAATCTGTTCTGGTTCATGTTGACACTGTAGTTAAGAAAGCCCACCAATGCCTCCACTTTCTCAGGAGACTAAGGAAATTTGGCATGTCTGCTTCAACTCTCACCCACTCTTACATTTGCACAATAGAAAAGGTTTTTTTCTGGTTATATCACAGCCTGGTATGGGTCCTGCTCTGTCCAAGACCGCAAGAAACCACAAAGGGTTGTGAACATAGCCCAGTCCATCACGCAAACCAGCCTCCCATCCATTGATTCTGTCTACACTTCCCACTGTTTGGAAAAGTAGCCAGCGTAATTAAAGACCCCATACACCCCAGACATGCTCTCTTCCACCGTCTTCCATCTGGAAAATTATACAGATGTCTGAGGTCACGTGCCAACCAACTCAAGAACATTTTCTTCCCTACTGCCATCAGACATTTGAAGGGACCTACCTCGCACCAAACTACCTCGCAGGGGGCACTGGATATTCTCTACCACCCTCACCATGATTAGAAAGAAAGAAATCATAGAAACCCGACAGGGTAGGGAGAGGCCATTCGGCCCCTTGAGTCTGCACCGACCACAATCCCACCCAGGCCCTGCCCCATATCCCTCTATATTTTACCCACTAATCTCTCTAACCTACACAGGACTCTAAAGGGCAATTTTAGCATGGTCAATCAACCTAATCCACACATGTTTGGACTGTGGGAGGAAACCCAGGCAGATACGAGGGGAATATTCAAACTCCACACAGACAGTGACCCGAGCCGGGAATTGAACCCAGGTCCCTGGCGCTGTGAAGCAGCAGCGCTAACCACTGTGCTACCGTGCCGCTCCAATTCTGCACTCTCTCCTTTCCTTCTCTCTGTACGGTATGCTTTGTCTGTACAGTGTGCAAGAAACAATACTTTTCACTGTATACTAATACATGTGACAATAATAAATCAAATCAAATCAAAGTTAACTGTTCCATTGCATGAACTATTTTGCTGTTCCCTATTTCCCCACATGCATCATCTTTGTGACAGCTAACAAAATTGTTAATGTTCGGAGCTCACAATTGTTATTGCGAATGGTTGGTTCTGTCAGTCACTGTAGCAATATCCTTTCTATGGCCATTATACAAAGCTAAAAGTGAAAATTATAAATGAGAACTTTCTGAGTAACAAATCAGCTGAGAGGAAAGTGAATATTTATCTGGTTATGGAAACAGCGGTGAACATTAATGAAGGCTGGATTGTCAGCTATGCTTTATGTCCGATTAATCATGTAAGATTGTTGGTCAAATTTTGTTGCTTTTGTTCCATGTCGAGCCAGTCTTTTGCAAGATATTAGGAGAGAAGAGCGAAAGGTTGGTCAAACAGGTAGAGTGAAATAGGAAGAAGAAATTGGGAGAGTGAGAGTGTTAGGGAAGGGGTTTCAGCGCATAGACAGCTGAAGGCTTCCAATGATGGAATAATTCAAAGCAGGGCTGTGCAACTTGGCAGAATTGGAGGAGCACAGAGATTCGGGAGGCACAGTGGTTAGCGCTGCTGCCTCAAAGTGCCAGGGACTTGGGTTCAATTCTGACTTTGGGTGACTGCCTGTGTGGAGTTTGCACATTCTCCCCATGTCTGCGTGGGTTTCCTCTGGGTGCTCCAGTTTCCTGCCAAGTTAGATTGATTGGCCATGCTAAATTACCCCTCAGTGTCGGGGCAATAGCAGGTTAAATATACGGGATTGTGGGGATTCAGCCTGGGTGGGATTGTTGTCAGTACAGACTGGATGGGTTGAATGACCTTTTTTTTTGCACGATAGGGATTCTATGATTTCTACTTCAAAGATGTGCAGAGGCAGGAAGGATTTGATCAGAAGGATTAGAATTTGAAAACCAAGGCTTTGTTGGAATGGGGCGGCCAGTGCGGTTGTGTGAACACAGGGATGATGAGTGAACAAGATGCTGCGAGTGAAGATGGAGAGTTATGTTGGGTGGAAGATGGGAGAATCAGTCTGGAGAGCATTGGAGAGTCTCCAGGTAATCAAAGCACAGGCGAGGGTTCCAGCAGCAGATAAGCTAAGGGAAGGGTAGAATGGGGCAATGTTATGGAGGAGGAAGTAAACACTTTTAATAATGTGGGCAGATACATGTCTCAATGGCACAGTGGTCAGCACTGCTGTCTCAAAGCAGCAGGAATCCAGGTTCAGTTCTCGGCTTGGATCTGCGTGGAGTCTGCACATTCTCCATGTGTCTGCGTGGGTTTCCTCCGGGTGATCCGGTTTCCTCCCGCAATCAAAATACGTGCTGGTTAGGTGCATTGGCCGTGCTAAATTCTCCGTCAATGTACCCAAACAGGCCCTAGAGTGCAGCAACTTGGGAATTTTCACAGTTACTTCATTGCAGTGTTAATGTAAGCTGACTTGTGACACTAATAAATAAACTGAAACCTTGAACTCAATTGGGGTGAATTATAACACCAAGTTTGCAAATGATTTGGTTTCATGTAGGAGTGGGAACAGAAGACACCATTATTCTCGATATTTAATCAAAGGAAATTTCTGCTCATTTTTAAAACTTATTTATTAGTATCACAAGTAAGCTGACATTAACACTGCAATGAAGTAACTGTGAAAATCCCCTAGCCAGCATACTCTTGTGCCTATTCGGGTTCACCGAGGGAAAATTTAGCACAGCCAATGTACCGAACCAGCACGTCATTCAGACCGTGGGAGGAAACCAGAGCACCCAGAAGAAACCCACACAGACATGGGGAGAATGTGCAGATTCCACACAGACAGTGACCCAAGCCAGGAACTGAAGCCTACATTTTAGCGCAGTCTAAGTTTTCTTGCTGACCCAGGTGAACCAGATCAAATCCATCACACGTTTGACAGGCAGGAATTCAGCCATGAGGCTACGGCCTGGGATGCAGGTACATGAGAGGTTTGATCAGTCAGCAGTGGAGAAAAGCCTGGGGCAAGAAAGACCCAAGGGAGCTCTTTCAAACCCACAAGAAAATTTGATTTTCACAGTAACTTCATTGCAGTGTTAATGTAAGCCTACTTGTGACACTAATAAATATACTTTACTTCAGAAGTTAATGCAGCAAACATTGATTCCAGTATAATCTCTGTCTGTGCACTAACTAGAACAAGAGGTCACAGGTATAGGTTGAGAGGTGTGGTGGATTTAACACTGAGGTGAAGAGCAATTACTTCTCACAGAGGGTGGTGAATTTGTGGAACTTGCTGCCCCATAGCGCGGTGGAGTCTGAATCATTAAACAGTTTCAAGAAGGCGATAGATATATTTCTAATTTTAAAATGGGATAAAGGAATATGGGGGACAAGTGGGGAAGTGGATTAGAGACCAGGAAGAGATCTGATTGAATGACAGAGCAGGCTCCAAGTGTTCAATTGCCTACTTCTGCTTCTAAATCCTACATCCCTCACAGCATCGATAGTCCCTTTTCCATCCTAATTTCCAAGTTTGTCTCTTTTGGCTAAAAACTTGACGTTGCACAATTGTAACATGTGGAAGATTACAACCCGGGAGCTGGGAAGACAACTAATGTTTTGAATAGTGTGTAATAACATTCTGTAAATAAGAACATAAGAAGTAGGAGCAGGAGTAGGCCATCTAGCCCTTCGAGCCTGCCCCGCCATTCAATAAGATCATGGCCGATCTGAAAGTGGATCAGTTCCACTTTCTCCCCATAACCCTTAATTCCTTTGTCTATCAAAAACCTATCTACCCGTGACTTAAATATATTTAGCGAGGCAGCCTCCACCGCTTCAACGGGCAGAGAATTCCAGAGATTCACCACCCTTTTGAGTGAAGAAGTTCCTCCTCAACTCTGATCTAAACTGCCCCCCCTCCTTATCTTGAGGCTGTGCCCTCTAGTCCTGCTATCCTTTCTAAGTGGGAAGAATCTGTCTACCTCTACCCTATCCATCCCCTTCATTATCTTATACGTTTCCATAAGATCCCCCCTCGGCCTTCTAAACTCCAACGAGTACAGACCTAGTCTAACCCCCTCATCTCCAGTATCAGCCCAGCGAACTTTCTCTACACTCCCTCCAAGGCCAACATATCCTTCTGCAAGTGCGGCAACCAAAACCACACACAGTACTCCAGCTGCGGCCTCACCAGTGCCCTGTACAGTTGCAGCAACAACAAATTCTTATACGATCACCTTGCAACAGAGGTGAGTAATAAAACACAATCAGATGAATAAAGATTAAAGAATATAGTGCCTTGACAGTTCAACAGCTTAAAAGATAGCTGTAATGTGTTCAATTGTTCCGTTTAGCTCTGTAAATTTGCACATTAGGAGAAGCAAAAATACACCTGATGGCGCTGAATATATTAAATTCTGATTTGACACAGGCTAAATATTTTCAACTCTGCCTTGGCTGAGATGTGTGCGAGTAAAGGCTGTAAGCACAGATTTGAATTATAAGTGGAAGTGCTCAGGGTCAATGCCTAAGCTAATATTTGAGAATATTCATACCCCGAGTCCGTTCCAACTCCACTGATGTGAAACCAGTGATGCTGCCTCGAACCTTACACAGCAGCCTGAGGGAAGCTGTGCTTTTCATTCCCAATCGAGCAGACAGAGATGTGGACTCCTGCACAGGAGAAAGACTGACTTAGCTTCTGCCTCACAGTAATGGGAGCCTGGATATCCAGATATTTCTTACATCCCGGA
This sequence comes from Carcharhinus amblyrhynchos, assembly GCF_965287045.1. Taxonomy (NCBI): domain Eukaryota; kingdom Metazoa; phylum Chordata; class Chondrichthyes; order Carcharhiniformes; family Carcharhinidae; genus Carcharhinus; species Carcharhinus amblyrhynchos. The sequence goes on along the minus strand of NC_137341.1, from coordinate 7,916,618 downwards.
AGCCAAGTGGGATTATCCACAATGTGGTGTTTCAGCAGTTGTTGTTCAAAACTGCTTCAGGGATAAGAATTAAAACAAAAACAGAGATTACCGGGTTTTTTTTTCACTCATTCACTGGATGTGGGCATTGCTGACTAGACCAGCATTTATCACCCATCCCTATTTGCCCCTTGAGAAGGTGCCTTTTTGAACCACTGCCATGTGGTGTCGGTATATCCACAGTGCTGTTGAGAGGGAACTCCAGGATTTTGACCCAGCCTATCTAACCCAGTGTATTTTGTTAGTTTACCTGTCAGATGTGTGTGTTACCTATGTGTATAATTGTGTGTGTGCATGTTTGCACACCTTCGTGTGTATGTGTAAATGTGTGTATGTCAGTATGTGTGTAAATGTGTGCATATCCATGTGTATGTGTGCACATGTACGTGTATGTATATGAGCATGCATCTGTGTATGTATATGTGAATGTGCCTGTGTATGTCTGTGTATATGTATATGTGTGCATCTATGCATGTGTATGTATGCACATGCATGTGTGTGCATGTGTCTATGTGCATATTTGTGTATGTGTGTGAATATGTCTATGTGCAAATGCACAGTTTTAAGTGCGTGTATGTGCGTGTGTATATATATGTGTGTGTGCATGTCTTTGGGTGCATGTGTGTGTGTGTATGTCTGTATGTTTGTGTGTGAGCGTGTGTTTGTGAATGTGTGAGTTTGTGTGTGTGTGTGAGTGTGTGTGTGCGTGAATATGTGTGCATGTGTGCGAGAGAGAGAGAGTGTGTGTGATAATTGAATATAGACAGGCTGTGATGTCCATTTGATTGAATGATCCACCAGAACAGACTGTGATTGCTCACGTGTAAAGGTTAGAGACTTGGGAAGCTGCCTCAGGTGGAACCTTACCCCACCATGGAGTCAGTGTCACTGTCGAGGAGGGGAGATAATGGGAAAGAATAATATAGGTATGAATTTGCAATGCTGTCACTGATTTTAGCAAACTAAAAACGGCAGAAGTTGTCAAAAAATGTAATTAAAAAGAATTTCAATTAGTCAGACCCAGTGGATTTAGCAGCTTCTGATAGAGGGAAATTGAATTCCTTGAGAAACAGAATGGGCTGCACTCAATCAGAAATAACTCATTTGTGACAGTAAACGGCCCATATTGTTTTCCCCAAACAACAAGCACGTAGAATCCAAACATGCCTGCCAAAATTTCAAGATGATTAAGGATGCCCTTATATAATAATGATAAACACACCCGCACACGCACTCTCCCACATCCACACGCCTTTCCCACTGTACAAAGCTCTCTGCATTATGATGATTCCATTCTCACTAAGATGTCTAAACCAGGAATTGATCAAACTCATATATCCCACTTCAAGCTGTAACGAAATCTCTCTTGGACATTTGTAACCAGCCTAACTTGAGCATGATCTGAAATTATAAACCTCAGGTTGAAGGATAGCTGAGCTGAAAGATGGGTCACGGTCACGGTTCCTTCAATGTGCAGCAGAGTTTTATCAACTTCAGAACTGGATGTGGTTGAGACCAGTATTAACAGTTGGCTGGAGCTCTAATGTGTGTTCATGGTAACAGTTCAATGATTGAACTGTTGTAAGTAACAGTCTGCTGTAACTCATTGATGGCACACACACTCACTTCTGCGCCAAAATGCACAGAGTAAGCCCCACTCCACAGACTTGAATACAAAGACTGACCCAGCCACTGCAGCAGCGAGGGAGTGCTACTTTGCTGGGAGTGCTGTCTTTCAGATAAGATGTTAAACTGTCCAGTCTTCCCTCTTAGCTGTGGAGAAGAGTAAAGGTGGCTCAGTGGTTAGCACTGCTGCCTCACGGCGCCAGGGACCTGGGTTCGAGTCTGCCCTTGAGTGACTGTCTGTCTGTGTGGACTTTACACATTCTCCCCGTGTCTGCGTGGGTTTGCTACAGGTGCTCCCATTTCGTCCCAGCGTCCAAAGAAGTGTAGGCATTGGCCATGCTAAATTCCCTCTTAGTGTCCAAAGATGAGTGGGTTAAATGGATTATCTACGCTAAATTGCCTTTGAGTGTCCAAAGATGTGCAGGTTAGATGAATTAGCCATGGTAAATGTGAAAAATTATGGGGATTGGACAGGGGGAGTGGGGGTCACTTGGGTAGATGTTTTTTCGATGGGGTGAGTGGCCTCCTTCTGCACTGGAGGAATTCTACTCTCCAGTTCTGACAGCAGGCCAATTTTTACATCTCAATAAATGTCACCAAAATCGGATAATCTGATCATTTTGTGAGGTGCAAATTGATTGCCTTTCCTTCATGGCAATGTGGCTACATTTTAAAGAAATATTTCACTGGCTTCAAAATACTCTGGCCCTGAGGTCAAAGCTGCGATATAAACACGAGTTACTATCTTGCTATCGAAGGCACAAATCTGGGTTTTGAAACACGTCCGCGCACATCTGGAAATTTCCAAGCCTCACCATTCATTGGGCAGAATTTTACAACATCATCGCCGGGAGGTGGAGCCATCAAAATGCAGCCAGCCCTGTTAAACTCCATTCACTCTGAGAAGATTCGTAAAGAAACAGGGGCCATAAAATTCCACCCGTGGAATTAATCAGAGAATCCCTACAGTGCAGACGGAGGCCATTCAGCCCATTGAGTCTGCACCAACCACAATCCCACCCAGGCCCAATCCCCGTAACCCCATGCATTTACCCTAGGTAGTCCTCCTGACACGAAGGGGCAACTTAGCATGGCCAATCCACCTAACCCACACATCTTTGGACTGTGGGAGGAAATCGGAGCACCCGGAGGAAACCCGATGGAAGAAATCTACTAAACTCTTAGGTATTTAGTTCCAAATCTTAAAAACTCGCTGTGTAAAAAAAAAAGGTTTTCCTCACATCACCTTTGGTTTCTTTACCAATCGTCTTAAATCATTGCCCTCTGGTTCTCCACCCTTCAGTCAATGGGAACAGTTTCTCCCAATCCACTCTGTCCTGATCCCTCAAGGTTTCGAACACTCTATCAAACCTCCTCTCAACTCGTTCTTCTCCAAGGAGAACGCACCCAGCTTCTCCCATCTATTTACGGAACGGAAGTCTCTCATCCCCAGAAGCTTTCTTGCAAATCTTTTCCTCTTAAAAAAAAAAGTCCCATCTTTCCTAAAGTGTGGTGCCCAGAACCGGACACTGTAGCCGGAACCTTACCAGCGTTCATGCCAACTGGATTGTCCCATTGCGCCGCAGTGAAGGGAGATTTGGCTGGCCGCAAACTTCTTCGCTGCAGTGGGGGTGTGGCATGAGTGGTAAGATGGCATCCAATACTCCAATTCAGGCTTCATAACAGTTCACCATCACTTTCTTATTCTATGCTCTATGTGTATTTATAAAGGATGCAGTAGGCCTTATTCATTCATTCATTCATTCATCAACTTGTCCTGCCTCTGTCAATGACTTGTGCACACATACTCCAGACCCGTCTGCTCCTGCACCCCCTTTAGAATCATTCTCCCTCCCACATCAAAGCATTGAAAATTCCCTTGCCACCCATTCCACGCGCCTGTCTGTAACCTCTTGGAATTCCAATATTATCCTCCTCACAGTTCACAGTACTGCATCTGCTCCAGGGTTCAGACCGAGTTGTATTATCACATTTCGGAAGAACATTCCCGATGGCAAAATAAGATACATCCAAAGTTGCGTTGTGATGCAGCAACAATTTATACCACCCCAGAGCATTCAGGATGGGCTCCGGATCGAAAACACTGACCTGTGGTGTCATATGACCATCAGAAATAGGCCACTTGGCCCCTCAAACCCACTCCACCATTCAACAAGATCATTTTGAATTCCACATTTCCTTCCAGCCTGCTAACCTTTGATTCCCTTGCCTAAGAAAAATCTATCCACCTCCTCCTTACGAATATTCAGTGACCCTCCACTTCCACTGCCTTCTGAGACAGGGAGATCCAAAGTTGCCCATCCGGCTGAGAGAGAAAGAATCCTCCTCAGTTCTGTCCTAAAGGGGCAACCCTTAATTTGAAAATGGTGGCCCCCAGTTCTGGACTCACCCACAAGAGGAAACATCCTTTGCACATCCACTTTGTCAAGACCATTCAGGATCTTCAATCACACCGTGCCTCTCTCTCCTACACTCCAATGGGAACAAATCCAGTCTGTTTGAGCTTTCCTCAAAAGACAACCCACTCATTCAATATCAATCTAGTAAACCTCCTCTGAACTGTCTCCAATGCATTTACATCCTTCCTTAAATAAAGTGACTAAAACCGGACACAGTTGTCGGAATTTTACCACCCCGCCCGCTCGTAAAATCCCACCCCATGCCCATTCTGTGAGGCAGTAAAATTCTGGCCAGTGTTTGAAATGTGGTCTCACCAATGCCCTTTATAACTGAAGCATGATGTGGAGATGCCGGCGTTGGACTGGGGTAAACACAGTAAGAAGTCTCACAATGCTAGGTTAAAATCCAACCGGTTTATTTGGCAGCAACAGCCACTAGCTTTTGGAGCACTGCTCCTTCATCAGGTGAGTGGGAGTTCTGTTCACAAACAGGGCATATAAAGACACAAACTCAGTTTACAAAATAATGGTTGGAGTGCAAGTCTTTACAGGTGTAAATCCTCATGCATGTAGAACTTGGCTGTCAGTCTCTGCTCAGTGACTCTGTGCTGCCATGTGTCGTGAAGGCCACCTTGGAGAACACTTACCTGGAGATCAGAGGCCAAATGCCTGTGACCGCTGAAGTGTTCTCCAACAGGAAGAGAACACTGTTACCTGGTGATTGTCAAGCGGTGTTCATTCATCCGTTGTCGCAGCTTCTGCATGTTCTCCCCAATGTCCCTTGCCTTGGGACATCTTTAGCTGAGCAGAAACTGATAGCCAAGTTCTGCTTATGTGACGACAGCCTCAACCGGGATCTTGGGTTCGTGTCACACTATCTGTAACCCCCACGACTCGCCTGGGCTTGCAAAATCTCACTAACTGTCCTGTCTGGAGACAATACACATCTCTTTAACCTGTGCTTAACCCTCTGTCAACTCACATTGTCTGTACCTTGAAGATTTGATTACCTGTAAAGACTCACATTCCAAGCATTATTTTCTAAATTGAGTTTGTGACTTTATATGCCCTGTTTGTGAACAGAACTCCCACTCACCTGATGAAGGAACAGCGCTCTGAAAGCTAGTGGCTTTTGCTACCAAATAAACCTGTTAAACTTTAACTTGGTGTTGTGAGACTTCTTACATAGCATCCTTATTTTTATGTTCAAATCCTCTCATAATGAAGGATAATATACCATTAACCTCCTTGATTGCGTGCTGCACTGGCATAATAATGTTTTGTTACTCACGTGTAAGAACACCTAGATCCCTCTGCACCTCAGCATTTTGCAGTTATTCTCTGTTTAAGTAACACTCTGCTTTTTCATTCTTTCTGCCAATGAACTAATTCACATTTATACCGCATCTGCCAGATTTTTGCCCAACCTACAGTTATCCATCTACAACCTCCTCATGTCCTCTTTACAATATACTTCCCTACCCACCTTGTCACCCTGAATTCTGGTGGAATTCTCCTTAATACCCTGAGGCTGTGCACATCCATGTACATTATTACTTAACTCTGTGATTTGCATGTTAATATTTCATACAACCACAGCCTGAGCATTATTACCAAAAGACAGAACGCTGGAAAATCTAAGCAGGTCTGGCAGCATCTGTGAGGAGAGAAAAGAGAGCTGGCATTTCCAGATCTCCCTTTGTCAAAAGCTTTATGATTACTCGACTATTACTTCTGTTGCAATTTAAAAGTTGAAAGCTCTCACTAAAAAAGCCAACAATTGATGAACTGTTCAAATCTGAGAAACATTCCTATTTTCAGACACCTATTTAATTCCCTCCTGTCATTCTGGTTTATTTTTCTTTCCATTTATTCTCAGACATTTCTGGGATTGAAGTAATAAATTTTACTCCCTTGATCTTGGCGAGATTTTGACTTAATCAAAGCACAGTATCAGGAAGATCAATAAGTTTTATTGTGAAATACATCTCACATTGTCCACCTAACAGTACACTGACAAACACAATGGGACACTATTCAATCAACAAGTTGTGGAGCTGGAGATGTGAGAAACTTCATACTCACCCTTAAAGCCATTGTGTCTGCTATGGTCCAGCTGTGTACTGAGGACACTGGGCTCACATCAGTTCCAGCTGAGAAGCAGATATAAAGAAGGATTGGGACCACGTGGGACTGGATTACTGACCGAGACAAAGCAGAAGGGGAGGGGGTGGGGATATGTGCCAAACACAGAGAAGCTCCGTTTAGCCTGTGGCTGTGAATCCAACATCACAACCTTCTCGTGAAAGCAGAGGGGATAACTGCGCTGAAGACCACCACTTCAACCTCTCTCCTCTATAGAATCCCGACAATGCAGAAGGAGGCCATTCAGCCCATCGAGACTGCACTGACTACAATCCCACCCAGGCTCTAACCCCTCATATTTGCCCGGCTAGTCTCCCTGACACTAAGGGACAATTTACCACGGCCAATCAACCTAATCCGCAGAACTTTAGCCCATCAAGTTTGCACTGACTACAATCCCACCCAGGCCCTATCCCCATAACCCCATGCATTTACCTTGCTAATCTCCCTGGCGCTAAGGGGCAATTTATCACAACCAATCTGCACAACTTTGGAGTGTGGGAGGAAATTGGAGCACACGGAAGAAACCCACGCAGACACGGGGAGAATGTGCAAACTCAACATAGACAGTGAACGAGGCTGGAATTGAACCATAGAATCATGGAATCCCTACAGTGCAGTAGGAAGCCATTTGGCCCATCGAGTCGGCACTGACAACAATCCCTCCCCGCCAAGCCCTAACCTCTCATATTTGCCCACTAATTTCCCTGACACTAAGGGCAATTTACCACAGCCAATCAACCTAACCCGCACATCTTTGGACTGTAGGAAGAAACCGGAGCATCCGGAGGAAACCCATGCAGACACGAGGACAGCACGTGGACTCTGCACAGACAGTGACCCAAGGCCAGAATTGAACCTGGGTCCTTGGCATTGTGAAGAGGTTGTGTTAACCATTGTGCCACCCTCACGTTTCCCTGAGTGTTCCATGGGTCTTTGAAAAATGTGCAAAAAGTAAACTTAAACTCATGAGTGGCCTGGTGCCGTCTAGGTATTTCAGCACAAAGTCTGCAAACTGAAAAAGTGAAATAAGTAACTCCATTCAAAATTCACACGGTGGAACAGTTGCCTTGGGAACCTGAGCTCAACTCACAATCTTTTCTTTGATGTTCTTGATGGCACTTTATATATTTCTCAAACACTCCGACAGAACCAGTTGGTCCATGATGTGTATTGTGAGTTGTAAAATTATGCAAAGCCACCTGTGCGACAGCAGAACGTCAATCTGTATTTTCCAGCTTTGAGTGCTGAGAGAATCTTCTGCATAAAGTTCGGCAGAAAATGCTCATTTGCATTATGCACACAAAGGGCACATTACACAAACCTACTACCAAAAGGATATTATTAAACCATAAAGAGCTTAGAAAAGATGCTTCCAGGGCCTGATGGTTTCGGTTAGAAGGAGAGGCTGGATAGATTGGGACTCTTTTCCCTTGGAACGTAAGAGGCTGCAGGGTGATCAAATAGAGATCTATAAAATAATGAGGGGGTATAGATCTGACAGATTGGGGAAAAAAAAATTGACTAAGGTAGGGGAGTCTAAAACTAGAGGGCATGGGTTTAAGGTGAGGGGGGGGAGAGATACAAAAGGATCCAGAGAGGCAATTTTTTCACACAGAAGGTAGTGAGTGTCTGGAACGAGCTGCCAGAGGTAGTAGTAGAGGCAGGTACAATTTTGTCTTTTAAAAAGCATTTAGACAATTACATGGATAAGATGGATATGGAGGGATATGGGCCATTTGGGATTAGCTTGGTGGTTAAAAAAAAAGGTGGCATGGACAAGTTGGGCCGAAGGGCCTGTTTCCATGCTGTAAACCTCTATGAGTCTACGTCAATTGAGTAGATGACTCAATTGCCGCTCACCTATCATCTCTCTATCTTCTGGTTCTAGCTTTGGATCTCACATCTGTTTAGACCTCTGCTCCCCTTGTTACTTTCAGGAATGTGGTGGAAATTGTCTCTTGTATTGGAGCAACTGGTCATTTGGAACGTAAGAAAACTATTGCATTCAGTGAAACCTGCCCGTACCATGACTTCACATCAAACTGAGGGGTGATACCAAATGTTCCCCATCAAACTCAAGTCAGTCGGGCAGTTTCAGGAGGGACTGGGAACTTGTTATCAGACAGAAACAACAGTTCAGACCAGTATTCTTATTTCCCTGTTTTACTGGGGTTCCATTTTAAAGTATACAAGACCAGCTCGAATCAGTATTCCTGTTTCCATTCCTTCTGGATAGTTCTTTTCCCTTTCTAGGTAGGGAGGCATGGTGGCATGGCGGTTAGCATTGCTGCCTCACAGCGCCCAGGGACCCAGGTTCAATCCCCGTCATGGATGATTGTACGGAGTCTGCATGTTCTCCCCATCTTCCGGTCCTGCTGGCAGTGCACCCCTGCTGTGGGTTCCCCAACAGTGTGGAGTGCAGTCAGTGGGAAATCCCATTGACCAGATGATCCCATGGCCAGAGAACAGTGCGTCGCCTCCTGTCCTGAGAACCATGCTGCAGGGAGACCAGAGATTTCCACCCCGCGGACAATGGCTTCCTCCTCAGTGAATCTGGGGACCACACTCACTGGTCTTACCGCTCTCGCTGCCAGTTGAAGCCCTCCAGTGGGTAATTAAGGGCTCCAATCCCTTGGTATTTGCCCAGTAGCTGGCAGGGAACTCGCCATGTGGGAAGTCCAAATAACAAACCTGATTTGGGTTCCAGTTCCATCTGGGAGTCACCTTGGTGCAAACCCCTTCCCCCAGACCCCACCCCCATGTATCTCCTCTCAACACCATTCCGCAGCCAGGGTTGGTGGCCATGGGCCTCGGATGGTTGCGTTACCGATAGCAGCCACTCTCCTACTCAGTGGCGCTGCTGAGCGTTGAAGATCTGATAGAATCAGAGGCCAGAAGGGAATCGGAGCTGGAGAGGGGCAGAGAATGGGAAGGTCCGTTGGCCTCGGGCAGGATTTTTCCGGTTTTGGGGAAAGTGAGGTCGGAAACTTCCGCTCACAGAATCTCTACAATGTATAAGAGGCCTTTCGACCCTTCGAGCCTCCACCGACCTCATTCCCACCTTATCCCCGTAACCCCATGCATTTACCCTGCTAACCTCTCTGTCACTAAGAGGCAATTTTGCGTGGTCAATCCACATCTTTGTAGTGAGCCTCTAGAGTCATAGAATCCTACAGTGCAGAAGGAGGCCATTCAGTCCATCGAGTCTGCATCGACCACAATCCCACCCAGGCCCTATTGACATAACCCATGCATTTACACTAACTCATCCCGCTGACAATAAAGGGCAATTTATCATGGCCAATCAACCTAACAGCACATCTTTGGACTGTGGGAGGAAACTGGAGCAACTGGGGGAAACCCATGCAGACACAGGTGCAAGATCCACATTAACAGTGACCCAAGGCCAGGATTGAACCTGGATCTCTGGTACAATGAGGCAGCAGTGCTAACCAGTGTGCCACTATGCCTCCTGGGTGAGTGAAGGCTCTTGCAAAGTGGGGTCCTGGAACCTGAGGATGGCCAGGACATGCGTGCAGATGCACACACACACACCCCCACATGTATATACACAGACATGCGCAGACACATACACCTATGCGCACACACATGCGTAACACACACATGCATACACACATGCATATGCACACACATATGCACACACACATACACATACACACAGACACACATTTATGCACATACACATACACACATATTGGCTGCTGCATTTCCTACATTGCAGCAACGTCAACACTTCCAAAGCACTTCATTGGCTGTTTAAAAAGTGCTTGGAGACATTCTAAGGTCATGAAAAGTGCAAGATAAATGCAAGTTCTTTCTTTTTTTTCTCCCCAGCCGATGATGGCCATTGTGTTTGGCAAGCCTGCAACCTTCCTGACCTGTGCCCACACGTGAGCACACATTCTGCAGCATTCACTGGACTAGTGATCAGGAGCACTATCCGGGGGCCACCGAGGTCAACAGTGATACCTACCACTGTCAACCCCGTTTAAGTTCAGTTAACTCAGCATGGACGGGGGAATGAAATCTGAGGCCCTGTAGTTTGCACAGCTCAGCTTGGCATTGGATAGTGCAATGCCTATTGAACCGTGAAAGGAGCTTGTCATCTTTTTAAACTAATGTCTTCCTGTAAGCATTACCCGTGATTGATTGTCCTGTGACGCTTTCGCTTAAAGCACAGTCTAGGTGTGGGTCCTGTAATAACACGGTGCCTGAATTTAATCAAAGCTACAATCGTGCTGCGTCAGCTTTTCAGGCCTGTCACAATGTTGTTGAACTTGTCCCTCGGAGATATTTTATTGTCCTAACGTCCGTTCACATTTTCCACTCTCGTAGACTGGGCTTTGCTGAGCGCCACACACGACTGCCTCACCATAATGCCATTGCTTGGGTGTCACATTCTGACAGAGGCTTAACATTTTTAACAGTTGACGACCGGCAAAATTCCTCGGCTCAATCAGATTTTCTGCTGATCGTTTCCATTCTTCCAAAACGTGTTGCCAAAAAAAAACGGTGCAGTATCAAACGGGCACTGATATCCTCGACGGTCTCCGCATGTAACTAGCAACCCAGCGCGGTCAAACTCAATCGCAGCATTAGTATCTGCTCAAAGAGTCTCTGTGAAATACTAGGTGGCAGCAGGGCCACATGCATTGAAGTTGTGCGGTTGACATTGCTGTTGGGATAAGATGGAGGAATGAACGCCCGTGTTGTATCTGCCGCTGACCTTGTCATACTGAGACACTTCCAGCACAGAGGGAGGTTATTCAGTGTCTGTGTTGCGTGATTGAAAGACTTATCCAATTAGTCCCACTTTCCTTTTATCCTATAGCCATCCCACACCCACACAGTTGTGTTTGGATTCCCCTTGCCATTCGATCTGCTATCCCCCTCACCAGGATTAGCAAACAGACATACCTACCCCTGTCACTAGTCCGGCTGTCCCCCCACCCCACTGGAAGCCGAATCAATCAGTCAGGTTGATTTCTGTGTGGGCGACATGTCAGTTCCAGAAAGACACCCCCTTAGAGACAGCATGTAGAATCACCCAGAGTTCCAGCTATCCCATGTGCTACAAGGACAGCTCCTGTCCACACCTCCAACACACAGACATTCACACATACAAGCGTGCATGCGTGCACACACACACATGCGCGCGCACACACATGTGCACACACACACACGCGCACACACAGTCATTCGCTCACATACACAACACATGTACACAAACACATATATGCACACACATAACACACGCATGCATACACACACACACTCACTCACCCACAGTCTCACACACATCCACACAAACATGGAAACATATGCGCGCACACACACACGCACGCGTACACAAACACATATGCACACATATACACACACAGGATAGGGGATTGGTTGTCAAATAGGAGGCAGAGAGTGGGGGTCAATGGGTGCTATTCGGATTGGCGGTTGGTGGCTAGTGGAGTGCCCCAGGGGTCGGTGCTGGGGCCTCAGCTATTTACCATTTATATAGATGATCTGGAGGAGGGAACCGAGTGTAGGGTGTCGAAATTTGCTGATGACACCAAGATTGGTGGAAGGGCAAATTGCACGGAGGGTGTGGAGAGTCTGCAGAAGGATCTAGATAGGCTGGGCGAATGGGCCAGGAACTGGCAAATGGAATTTAATGTTGGCAAGTGTGAGGTGGTCCACTTTGGTAGGAATAATGGTAGGAAGGACTATTACTTACGTGGCGAAAATCTGCAGCAGGCGACGGTGCAGAGGGACCTCGGGGTCCTTGTGCATGAGTCGCAAAAACCCAGCCTGCAGGTGCAGCAGGTGGTCAGGAAGGCAAATGGGATGCTGGCCTTCGAGGTTTACTAGGCTGATACTGGAGTTGAGGGGGTTGAGCTCTGAGGAGAGGGTGAATAAACTAGGCTTGTACTCGTTAGAGTTTAGAAGAATGAGGGGAGATCTCATTGAGACGTATAAGATGATGAATGGGATGGATAGGATAGAGGTGGAGAGACTCTTCCCGCTCAGAAAGGACAGTAGGACTAGGGGGCACAGCCTCAAGATAAAGGGGGGGCGGTTTAGAAAGGAGTTGAGGAGGAACTTCTTCACTCAAAGGGTGGTGAATCTCTGGAATCCTCTGCCCGTTGAAGTGGTGGAGGCTGCCTCGCTAAATATTTTTAAGACGCGGGTTGATGGGTTTTTGATAAGCGAGGGGATTAAGGGTTATGGGGAGAGGGCGGGAATGTGGAACTGAGCCATGACAGGTCAGCCGTGATCTTATTGAATGGCGGGGCAGGCTCGAGGGGCTAGATGGCCTACTCCTGCTCCTATTTCTTATGTTCTTATGTGCATGCACACACACACACACACACACACACACACACACACACACACACACACACACACACACACACACACACACACACCCCCATGATTCCCGACTTTTGTCCTGCAATTTGGATGTTAAAAAATCTGCTACTGGGTTGATTTAATTGCTTTTGAATTTTGCTGCAAATGCGCCTCTGCTTTGAAATTTCGAAATGGCACCAAGAGTTCCTGTGAGGAAATGTGACCCTCCGCAGGAAGGCTTCTCATGCAGGGCGGGACTGTTTCCTACTCTCACTCTCTCTCCCCGACCTTCCCAAGATAGAGAATGTTTTGCTGCAATGCAGTATCTGTCACCCCAGCTGGGAACAAGGCAGTCCATCCATTGAAAGCATACAAGGTTGAATGCCAGTTAAAGCTGGGATTTGATTTCATGACGTTTCTGGCGATGAACGTGGCACAACTCCCAACTTTAGGCCTTTTTGTTTCGGATAAATGATGACAAATGTCCATTTTACTGACACTTTAGCCTTAAAGTAACTTCGAAGAGGACAGTGTTTGAGTAGTTTCAATGCTTTTAATTTGAGGAAACCTGCCTGCCAAAGTTATAGAGAATAAGAACAAAGAACAGTACAGCACAGGAAACAGGTAAATCTTAAATGATGCCAGCGTGTCTGCCTCCACCACCCTACTTGGCAGCGCATTCCAGACCCCCACCACCCCCTGCGTAAAAAAACGTCCCTCTGATATCGGAGTTATACCTCGCCCCTCTCACCTTGAGCCCGTGACCCCTCGTCAACGTCACCTCCGACCTGGGAAAAAGCTTCCCACTATTCACCCTATCTATACCCTTCATAATTTTGTACACTTTAAGTAAGTTCAGTGCTGAAGTGAATCGCTGCTAGAGACGCCACTCCTTGGAGAAAATCTTTTGATAGTAAAAGCACAAAACTCCTCTGCGAATGCCTGAAAAACGAGAGTAAATGATGTCTAAACCGATTTTTCGCTGAGGTTTTGCTGACACTGAAGGAGATGTCCCGGAGATATTCACTCCAGCTAAAAGTGTCACCGTGATAACTTTTTTTAAGAGCGTGAATTCTAAAAGGCTTCAAGAAAAGCATCGTGAGAAAGAGAACGACTTGAGATATTCTCGAATTCTAGTGAGTGGTTGAAGTGGGGAGCCTGGACTTAGTGGATGATGCATGGATCTAACAGCAGAGTCGCGAGAGACCAAGTCCCTTGGCCTGAGTTGTCCTTAAAAATTCAGTATGCGTCTCTACCCACAGTTGATATCCTCTTTTGTGAAGATTAGTCAAGTCGTGGTGGGGTTTGTCAGCACCATATGTTATTGTGTTAGCATTTTTGGCAAATGTTTTGTGTTAATGGTTTGCAGAACATCTGATGCATAAATTCCGGAAAAGACCCAGAAGATTGGAAAAATCCCAATGTAACACCCTTTGATTCAAAAAGGGAGGGAGATTAAAAAAGGACAGGTAACTGTAGGCCAGTTAGCTTGATACTTTTCATCGGGAAAAAGTTAGAGTACATTGTAAAGGAGTCGCATTTAAAAATACATAATATAACTCAGCATAGCTTCATGAGATGGAAATCATGCCTGACTGATTTATTAGAATTCTTTGAGCAGGATAAACATAGGCAAACCAGTAAATGTAATGTATTTGGACTCCCAAAAAGTGTTTGGTATGTTGCCACACATAAGATAAGATGCCGGCATTGGACTGGGGTGGGCACAATAGGAAGTCTCACAACACCAGGTTGAAGTCCAACAGGTTTATTTGGCATCATGAGCTTTCTGCCCCTTTTGTCAGGTGACTCACCTGATGAAGGAGAAGGAGCCATACCAAGCTGTGATGAGCCATTCCAAGCTGTGATGAGCCATTCCAAGCTGTGATGAGCCATTCCAAGCTGTGATGAGCCATTCCAAGCTGTGATAAATCGGGAGAGGATGCTTTCTTTGGTGCATCTGTAAAAATTGGTGAGAATTGTAGCGGACATAATGAATTTCCTTACCCTTCTGAGAAAGTAGAGGCATTGATGGGCTTTGTTAACTATGGCGTGGATCTATATTAGCACAATTGGAGGATTGGATAACTAACAGAAGACAGAGAGTTGGGATAAGAGGGGCATTTTCAGCATGGCAACCTGTGGCTAATGGAGTGCCACAGGGATCAGTCCTGGGCCCAAAATTATTTACAATATATATCAATAAGTTGGACAAGGAAAATGAATATACAATTCCCAAGCTTGCAGATGACAAACGTAGACAGGAAGGCAAGTGGTGAAGATGACATGAAGAGGAATGTAGACAGGTTAAGTGTGTGGGCAAAGTGTTGGGCAGATGGAATACAATGTAGGAAAATGTGAAGTTAATGAAAATATGTCAGACTCCTATTTATTGACTAAGTTCAGCCTTCAACACCATTATTCTTACAAAACCTATCTCCAAACATCAAAGCCGAGGGTTCAGCTCCTCCCTCTGTGACTGGATGCTGAACTTCCTAACTCATATCCGCACTCAGTAAGGATAGGCAACAACACCCCCTCCACGATCATCCTCAACACTGGTACCTCACAAGGCTGTGTCCTCAGCCCCCTACTATACCCCTTACACACCAGGACGGTGTGAGTACATTCTCCTCCAACTTGATTTTCAGGTTTGCTGACTAAACCACCGTAGTGGGTTGGATCTCAAACAATGATGAGACAGAGTACAGGAACGAGATAGAGAATCTGGTGAACTGGTGTGGAAACAATAATCTCTCCCTCAATGTCAACAAAATGAAGAAGATTGTTACCGACTCCAGGAGGCATAGTGGAGAACATGCCCCTGTCTACGTTAGTGGGGATGAGGTGGAACTGGTTGAGAGCTTCAAGTTTCTCAGTGTCCAGATCACCAATAACCTGTCCTGGTTCCTCACACCGATGCTACAGCTAAGAAAGCCCACCAAAGCCTCTACTTTCACAGGAGGCTAAGGAAATTTGGCACGTCCGCTACGGCTCTCACCAACTTTCACAGGTGCACCATAGAAAGCATTCTTTCTGGTTGTGTCACAGCTTGGTATGGCCTCTGCTCTGACCGCAAAAAACTATAAAGAGTTGCGAACGAAGCCCAATCCATCACGCAAACCAGCCTCCCATCCATTGTCTCTGTCTACACATCCCATTGCCTCAGAAAAGCAACCAGCGTAATTAAGGATCCTATGCACCACTCTCTTCCACCTTCTTCTGTCAAGAAAAAGATACAAAAATCTGAGGACACGTACTAACCGACTCAAGAACAGCTTCTTCCCTGCTGCCATCAGACTCTTGAATGGAAGTATCTTGTCTTAAGTTGATCTTTCTCTCTGAATGATGTGCTTTGTCTGTAAAACCCACTAGAAACAGCACTTTTCGCTGTATATGAATGCATGCGACAATAATAAATCAAATCACACCAAATCAAGGACCACACCGAGGATACTGTTAATAGTTTTAGGAAAAATACTGGGGGTGATTCTCCCCAGAAAATTCTAAATATCAAATTTGCGTAAAAACATGAGTAACTCCCGCTTTTTTTTAGTTGGATTTTTAGAATGAATTTCCCACACTCTGAGCACTGCAGAGAGTCTGAGGGGGATTCATTCTGAAAATCAGTGGGGAAGGCCTATTCCCGCTGGAGAGGCCGGCAGCATAGGACTGAGCAGGACACAGTGCACGCGCTGATCGATCGGTGCTGAGATCAGTGCGTGCGCAGTGGCCCCACGCTGCCAGCCTCCCGGTCACTGGCCAGCCCAGTGGCTGGCCAGCCCTGTGACAGCATATCGCCAGCCGCTCGAACTCCCCAGTCCCTGATCGCTGCCCTCCCGGACCTCTCCAGGCAAGTCCCAGTGTCTCCTTCCCTTCCCTCACCTCCCGACCAGCCCCGATCTGCCCGACGCTCGCTGGCCCAGGGACCTCAGTCCCGGAGATACAAATTTAATTATGGAAATCAGCCCCATGCGCAAAATCTTGATCTGTGAGACCTGTCGAGGCCGTGGCGCCCCAGCGGACAGTGCACCAAACAGCCTCTGCTGATATCTCCCTGCCTGATTTGCTGCGAGTGCAGTGGGCTGGAGAATCACGCCACACAGACATTGGAGGCAGTTCAGAGAAGGTTCACTGGATTGATCCCAAGTGTGGAGTGATTTTCTTATGAGAGAGTTTAAGTAGATTGGGTCTCCACTCATTGGAGTTCATAGAATCATAGAACCCTACTGTGCAGAAAGAGGCCCTTCGGCCCATCGAGTCTGCACCGAACACAATCCCACCCAGACCCTACCCCCATATCCCTACATATTGTACCCACTAATCCCTCTGATCTACGCATCCCTGGACACGAAGGAGCAATTTCTTAGTGTGGCCAATCAACCTAACCCGCACATCTTTGGACTGTGGAGTTGAGAAGAATGGGGCAACCTTATTGAGACATGTAGGATTCTCAGGGGGCTGGACAGGGTGGATGCTGAGAGGCTGTTTCCCCTTGTGGAAGAGTCTAGGATCAGCCGGCATAATCTCAGAGGAAGGGGTCACCCATTTAAGGAGAAACTTATCCACTCAGAGGGTAGTGAATCTGTGGAATTCTTTCTTGTAGAGTGCTGTAGAGATTGGGTTAACATAAGAACATAAGAACATAAGAAATAGGAGCAGGAGTAGGCCATCCAGCCCTTCGAGCCTGCCCCGCCATTCAATAAGATCATGGCTGATCTGTCATGGCTCAGTTCCACTTTCCGGCCCTCTCCCCATAACCCTTAATCCCCTCTCTTATCAAAAACCCATCAACCCGCTTCTTGAAAATATTTAGCGAGGCAGCCTCCACCACTTCAACGGGCAGAGAATTCCAGAGATTCACCACCCTTTGAGTGAAGAAGTTCCTCCTCAACTCCGTTCTAAAACGCCTCCCCTTTATCTTGAGGCTGTGCCCCCTAGTCCTACTGTCTTTTTTGAGCGGGAAGAGTCTCTCCACCTCTATCCTATCCATCCCATTCATCATCTTATACGTCTCAATGAGATCTCCCCTCATTCTTCTAAACTCCAACGAGTACAAGCCTAGTTCATTCAGCCTCTCCTCATAGCTCAACCCCCTAGGCTGAGTTAGACAGATTCTTAACCAGCAAGTGAATCAACAGTTATGAGAATAAGGCGGGGAAGTGGAGTTGAGGATTATCATATCAGATCAGTCATGATCTCACTGAATGGCAGAACAGACTCGATGGGCCGAATGGTCAACTTCTGTTCTTGTGTCGCATGGTCTTATGGAAACTGTGGTGCCTACTTATGAGAGATGTTGGTGCACCTGTCCTCCCACTTAATAAAATAAGTAATTACAGGAATAAAGTACAATTATGAATCCTTTGGGACAGGCTACACAGTGAAAAGTACAGACTCTCGATTCCTAATGTTTAAAATCCATCAAGAAGACTCACTGACACAGAAAACAGTTTGATAAGAATTGAGGTTGCATTAACCTCTGTGTCCTCATTTAATTAACCCATGCTGCCGATAGTACATTTGTTGATGGCCAGTTCATGAAGACAGTAAGAAGTCTCACAACACCAGGTTAAAGTCCAACAGGTTTATTTGGTAGCAAAAGCCACTAGCTTTTGGGTGAGTGACAAAGGGGCAGAGCCCCAAAAGCTGGTGGCGTTTGCTACCAAATAAACGTGTTGGACTTTAACCTAGTGTGAAATTTCTTACTGTGTTTACCCCAGTCCAACGCCGGCATCTCCACATCATAGTTCATGAAGGGACAGAACTCTCGCCTGCACTTTTCCCTCTCAGGGCGTTTAATGGGCCATATTTCAGCTTGTAGACACTTTGCTTCTTACTTATCTCATTGAAAGGCCTGTAATCTGTCTTTTCAAATGATCCTCTGCGTTACATCATTTAGTTCATTATCTGGGCCAGAGCTGGCAAAGGGAGGCTATGGGAGGGATTTTACAGCCTTGCTCAACGCAAAACTGAAAAATCCTGCCTGAGATCAATGGATCTTTCCGTAGTCCGCTTTCCCCCCTGCCCGCTCTGATTCCTGTGGCGAGCGGCATGGTAAAATTCTGGCCTATGTTCTAGTCATTGCTATCTGGGAGGGACACGTTCTGCTGTCCTATGCATTGTATGTGTGTGAGTGTGCAGGCTCGTTTTGTCTGAGTGCACACAATCTTGCCTGGAGTCCATGCAGGTTAGCATCAAAGGGAAGAGATTTACATTAATTACCACCAGACAGACAAAAAGTCGCCTTCATTAGTTTCCCAGAAATGATTTTTGATGTTTGACGCTGCGAGTAGAGATGAAATAATTGGGTAAATCTTATCAAAAAATGGCGAGTTTCCAGTGAGAAAACTGGCGCGTTTCTTTCCAGAGGAACTGGTCTGTTTTCTCTCCGGATCTTATGACACTCTGCCAAAAAAAATCGAGGGGGTGTGTTTTACGGTGTATGGGGGGGGGGTCTCAACATGCCAGCAAAACCCAGCTGCAGGGATCGGGGTGTCCTATTTAAAGAGCGCACCAGTCATAGCCTGAGTAAACCTCCCCACCCACCCTCCCGACAGCCCACCATGGAAGTCCCTCCTCACCTCCAATTGGAGTAGGCACTTCTCTACTTGCCCCCTCCCCCCACCCATCTCCAGACTTCCCGATTTCCTTTATCCGCTCCCAGCCGCTACCACATCTAAATGAATCCCACCCACCCCATTTCACGAGGCTTCCACTTGGGCCCACCCCTTGGCACTGGTTGGCACAGGAGTGGAGACAACCGGGCAGTGCCGTCCTGTGCTAAGGGGCAGTGCAAGAGGGCATTGCCAGGCCACTCTCTCTTTCACCCAGGGGCTCCACCTACCATTGCAATCTCTGGGGAGACACCCACAACAGGCTCACATTGACGTAAACCTGTTGTAAACCACACCAGTGTGACTTGAGGTTGGCGCAGTGTCAATATCTGATGAGGGGTGGGTTAATTCGGGTGGGACGGTGGCACAGTGGTTAGCACTGCTGCCTCGCAGCTCCAGGGACCCGGGTTCGATTCCCAGCTTGGACACTATCGGTGCACAGTCTGCACATTCTCCCCATGTCTGCGTGGGTTTGCTCCGTTTACCCCCACAGTCCGAAAGACGTGCGGTTAGGTGGATTGGCCATGCTAAATTAGCCCTAAGTGTCCCAGAATGCGTGGGATTAGCAGGGTAAATATGTAGGGTAATGGGGTAGGGCCTGGGTGGGATTGTAGTCTGGAGAGAAAGCCGACTGGGGTTCCTCCGCAAAGAAACACACCAGTTTTCTCACTGGAAACACCACGCGCCATTTGTTGATGCAGACTCGATGGGCTGAGTGGCCTCCTTTCTGCACTGTAGGATTCTACGACTCCTCTGTGATTAAAAAAATCTGCTCAAACGCGTGTGCAGCTGGTTCACGCCCATAATGAGCGTAAACCCGACGATGTAGTTGGCGAGGAAGATCCAAGATCGCAAACACATCGACAAGAAGCGCAACATCCTGCCAACATTCACATGGATGGAGAGCGTGGGCTCAAAATCAACCCCTCGCCCACTACCTGGACTGGTTCTCCTGGCGACAGTGGGCGACTGGAACTGTACCACATTTTCCACCTATAGTATAAATGCTTCTCTTGGCCTGAAGGCCTCATTACAAACTCTTCCCCAACTTATTCAGTGGATAGCCTGCATTAATAACCCAGTGATCAAGGACAAACTGTTGGCCTCAAAGAATGTTACAGACAATTCACTGGATACGCATGGTTACGTATAAGTTCATGGGAGGTTAAGAATTGTTTATGAAAGCTGCCTCTTTTCAGTGAATGCAGGAAGAGTGCTGAGAATGTAACTCAAATCTTTCTGGGCGTTACGCTGTGTGCCTTGATGGGCCAGACCTCTTTTGTACGTGGGGATTTTAACTCACAATTTCAAATGCAAGTTACGCAACCTGGAGGGGTTGCCAAAGAACAGCTCCTATACACGCAGCAGTTACAGCATAGCCACTCCTGAATGTACGAAGTACAGAGACTTGAGTTGGGAGACAATTGGCAAGCAGCTGCATTGATATCTGTAGAGGAATGAACAAAATATTATTCAAACACAGTCCGAATTCGAGGGCAAGTTCATATCTTAGTGTCATAGAATCCCTGCAGTGCAGAAGAACGCCGTTTGGCCCATTGAGCCTGCACCAATCCCATCCCAAGCCCGATTCCCAGAACCCCATGCATTTACCCCAGCTAGTCCCCTGACACTAAGGGGCAATTTAGCATGGCCAATCCACCTAACCAGCACATCTTTCAGACTGTGGGAGGAAACCGGACCATCCAGAGGAAACCCATGCAGACTTGGAGAGAATGTGCAAACTCCACACAAACAGTGACCCAAACCGGGAATCGAACCCGGGTCCCTGGCGCTGCGAGACAGCAGCGCTAACCACTGTGCCACCATCCCGCCCCCTTAGGGTGAAATTTTCCAGCCCTTCCAGCTGGCGGGATCTTCCTATCCCGCCCAAAGCGAACTGTCCATAGCAGGTTCCCCAGTGGCAGGGTGGGCAAGCCATGCAAAAAGCTGTGGACATTGATGGGACCCAGAGAATCCACTAGTGGCCAGTGGCAGCCACCTCTGCTACTGGAAAACACACCATCTATTCCTGCTGCACATTTCTCACAGGGTGTGGTAAGCACAGTAAGGAAATTGTTGGGGTCGACATTGTGTCGTATGTTACGTTGCTGCTAACTTAATCCATCCCTTTGTTACGTCTAGTCTACACTGTTTCAGTACTCCCAGATTGCATCAGGTCTGAACTTAAGCTCTTCCAAAGCTCTGTGGATCAAATACGAACTGGCATCAAATTCTATTCACTATCATCACTGAGCTTGCTGCCTACATTGGTTTCTGTTATAGAAATGTCTCCATTTTAACATTCTTGGTCTTGCCTTTGTCCATGACATTTCCTCACTTTCTGTAGCCTCCTCCAGCTCCTCCGAGGTATCCGCACCCTTATGCACTGCACTCCCAGTTTCCCTCAGCGGCCATGCACAGCCCTGGTTGTTTCAATCTATGCAAGGACTTCATTTTAAGATATCTCTGCCTGTGCACAATTACATTTAAATGTGAGACTGTAGGGGTTAACCAACTCTGCGAAGTTGAACAATTGTAGCTTACTTGACAACATGTAGAATCAGAAGGCATGATGGGTTAGCTAAAAATTGACTGCATTCCTGAAGGGTACACAATGCAGGCAAACAACAGCAGCTGCGGGGATTGTTACTCTGGATGGAGACAGAATACAAAAAAAAACACTTCGAATAACGAGATAAGGGTTGAAATATATTTTGGATTTCAGTGTGTGTGTGTTTTCAGTTTTCAAGATCCAGTTCAAGTTCAGTTTCAGTTCAGTTCAGAGCCTGGCTGAGAAGCCAGTCTCCAAGTTTGTTTTATTTTCACTTCTGTCATGTTAATTTTTTTTAGTTCTGTTCAATAAAAGAAAACCTTTTTAAAACTCGTACCAAATGCTCTCCCCTTGTCTACTCTAATGAATGAATGGACCCAACACATATCCATCTGGAGCCTAAAGTTTTGAATTTCCTCCCTCGACCACTCCACCTCTCTTGGTCCTCTGTAAGGTGTTCCTGAAAAGCCTTCTCTTTGATTAAGCTGATGGTCAGCAGTACTAACGTCTCACTGTATGGTTCAGGGTCAACGTTTATTGAAAACCAACCATGTGAAGAATTTGTTTTTCATGTTTTAGAGCATGATAATGGCACTGTTCTTAACCCCCTCAACCAAATGAAGGCAAGTTGGTCGTCTGATCTTCATTCCGACTAATCACTTTATTTCCAAAAATATACTTTATTCATAAAAATCTCAAATAAACCATTGCAAATCTACACGTCTTTGAATTGCAAACAGTGCAGAATTAAAACTTTTTACAGATCTATACAATTTACAGTCATAACATTTCAAAACTTAAAACTACATACATGCCTCAAAAATTACTGTGTGCCGTTATTTCTCAGATTGGCGCAGGTCAAGGGGGTTCTGCAGTTCTCGGTCCCTCGCTCTGCGTCCGTTAAGAGGCCTTATAGTGTGGCCTTTCCCGAACCACCTTTTTTCCCAAAAATATACTTTACTCATAAAAATCTCAAATAAACCATTGCAAATCTACATGTCTATGAATTGCAAAAATCCAACTAATCATTCTTTCCCTTGAAGGCGATAGAAATAAAAACGGAGAGAGAAGCAAAGGAGTTGTCGACTTGTTATCACCCACTTTACACTATCACGTAGTCAAGATCTACACCACTCGGGCTGTTAGTTTAAGAGAGCTTGACTCCTTATGCAAGCTGTCATGTTGTTACAATGATGTGAAGGCATCAAATCGCTCATAAGGGATTGTGTAACCACGTTGAAGGTTCATTTATTTAGATTAGGCATTTATTTATGTGGATTGCAAACGTTTAATACGGAGCAGCAGAGTTGTGTGTCAGTGCTCTGCTCCAAAGCAAAAGTGAAATTGAGACTGGATCACACCATACACTTCACTTCTGGTGATTTTTGAAATATTCATTGATGGAATGTGGGTGTCACTGGCTGGGCCAGCATTTATTGCCATTCTTGAGGGCATTTAAGAGTCAACCACATTATGGTGGATCTGAAGTCATGTATAGGCCAGACCAAGAGAGGACAGCAGATTTCCTTCCCTAAAGGACATTTGTGAACAAGATGGGTTTTCACAACAATGGTTTTGCAGACATCATTAGACCTGTAATTCTAGATTTGCACCGAATTCAAATTTCACCATCGAACCGTGATGGTATTTGAATCCATGTCTCCAGAGCATTACCATGACTCTCTGGATTACTAGTCCCTCGAGAATACCACTGCGCCACTGCCTCCCTTTTGTTACCACTTTAACACATATCACAACACAAGTGAAACAGTGAAACTGGCAACATTTCCACTGAGTATCTAAAATACAAGCATTTGTGCTTGCATATCCTTATCGAATGGTGAAGCAGGCTGGAGGGCCAAATGGCCCACTGTTGCCCCTTCTTTGTGTGTTTTGTCTTTACAGAGACAAGACTGCATGAGCCGTGGTCCAGTTTGGAAGTTATCACATTCCCCTCCTCTCCAATCGCTTTGATAAAATGATGGCTCTTGAACTGCTGCCATCCTTGTAGTGAAAGTGCTCAATGGTTGGATGTGAAATTAATTGTTTGTTCGGGCACTTTGAAGGGGCAGCTACGGACTGGAGTCACATGTAGGCCAGACCGGGTAAGGACAGCTGATTCCCTTCCCTAAAGCAGTGAGTTTTTAGAACAATCTGATAGTTTCATGGTTATTTTCACTGATACCAGTATTTTGATTTGATTTGAATTGATTTATTATTACCACATGTATTAGTATGGAGTGAAAAATATTGCTTCTTGCGCGCTGTGCAGACAAAACATACCATTCATAGAGAAGGAAAGGAGAGAGTGTGGAATGTAGTGTTACAGTCATAGCTAGGGTGTAGGGAAAGATCAGCTGAATGCAAGGTAGGTCCATTCAAAAATCTGACAGTAGCAGAGAAGAAGCTGTTCTTGAGTCAGTTGGTACATGACCTCAGACTTTTGTATCTATTTCCCCAACGGAAGAAAGCAGAAGAGAGTATGTCTGGGGTGCGTGGGGTCCTTAATTATGCTGGCTGCTTTTCCGAGGCAGCAGCAGCAGTATTATAGTTACAAATCTACTTCTAAAATTAAATTCAAATTCTCAACGTAACATGGCCCCATTTGAACCCACATCATGACCTTTGGAGGCAGGCACGGGGCCGGCACTGTGGTTAGCACTGCTACCAGGAACCCGGGTTCGATTCCTGGCTTGGATCACCGTCTTTGTGGAGTTTGCACATTCTCCGCGTGTCTGCGTGGGTTTCCTCCGGATGCTCCGGTTTCCTCCCACAGTCCAAAGATACGCGGGTTAGGTGGATTGGCCGTGCTAAATTGACCCTTAGTGTCAGGGGGACTAACTAGGGTAAATGTGTGGGGTTATGCAGATGGGACCTGGATGGGATTGTGGTTGGTGCAGACTCAATGGGCTGAATGGTCTCCTTCTGCACTGTACATAAGAACATAAGAACATAAGAAATAGGAGCAGGAGTAGGCCATCTAGCCCTTCGAGCCTGCCCCGCCATTCAATAAGATCATGGCTGATCTGTTGTGGCTCAGTTCCACTTTCCCGCCCTCTCCCCATAACCCTTAATCCCCTCTCTTATCAAGAACCCATCAACCCGCTTCTGTAGGATTCTTTGATTCTCTGGGTTATAGATTAGGACTACTAGTCCAGTAATGTTTTTAGCTGTTTTTGACTAGTGACTGAATGAAGCAAAACTCGGCAAAATGAAAAAAAAAGGATGGAGCTGTCATTTTTGCCACAGTAAAGTTTAGCATTATGTGACATTTCAATAGAAAGCAGTTCCCTTTTAATAATAAACTCGAAGAAGTTTATTTTCTGACTTCTCCATTTAGCCGTGTTTGCTATTTCCGTGTCCTTGTACAACTTTCCTTTTCTCCCCATCCCGATGGAATTCTCCAGTTCCAATAAATGGATAATAATGCAAATGTCACAAATAATTGACATTTCTGTCAATCCTGTGGCTAACAAGGTCACACGGGGAAGGCTGTGGTGCAGGAAGAAAAAAAAAAATAAAGCATTTTACAAAAAGGAATAGTGCCTCGGGCAGTGGGAATGCAAAATTAATTACAAATAGGAATAACTTATAAATGTATGAAAATAAAATAAACATGGAGATGTTGCTACAAGTACCATACCATTTGTGGAGAAGCGTACAGAGTGAGCAATCAACTTACAGGCCATTCTTTATTTCAAAAATAACTCTTTGCAACCTTACTCCATCCCCCTATCAAAATCTACAACACCCTGGAGGTTCTACAAATTGAAAATTATAAACAGCTGTACAGATGGCCCTGGGGAGCTGCAAATGTTTGTCAAAAAAATCAACCAAAGTTTCCCTTTTATATTTCAAAAGGAATGTGTCTTTTTTTTTTAAATTGAGAAATTGCAAGGCGATGAAGAAAGGTGGCACAGTGGGTTCGTACTGCTGCCTCGCAGTGCCAGGGACCTGGGTTCGATTCCCAGCTTGGGTCACTGTCTGTGCAGAGTCTGCACATTCTCCCCGTGTCTGCGTGGGCTTCCTCCCACACAGTCTGAAAGATGTGCTGCTTAGGTGCATTGGCTGTGTTAAATTCTCCCTTGGTGTACCCGAACAGGTGTCGGAGTGTGGCGGCTCAGGGATTTTCACAGTAACTTCATTGCATTGTTAATGTGAGCCCACTTGTGATACAATAAATAAACTTTAAACAAGTGCTCACAGATTTGGAAAAGCTTTGCTGCCTAATGCCCGGTCCCCAAAATAAGATTCGATCAGACAAAACCATCGGAAAGACCGCTTACTCCAACTGACCTGCCCCATGTGGCTTTATTGCTTAATACAGAAAGGTAAGAGAGTGGTTTTCCCTTTGTATAAGGGAAAGGTGAATGAGAGTTACGGGTAAGGAACAAAATAATCTGGGAAATCCTTCTCCATTGCAGAGTGACTGTGATGACCACAGTGCATAGAATTTGTTTCCTCTCTTTTGCACAATGTTATCTTCAACCCAGGACTCACCCCAGTTCTTTCTTGAAGGTACATTGTGTGTTGGTACAGGTTGGCAACCTATCCCACGTACTTGTTGATGCCTTTGTACTATACAATCCTCATCACCAATATAATAAAGCAATGTATGAGGCCAGTCTTCAATCAACAACATCATTTATTTACAATGTGCGTAAGGTACTGTTCAGCAGCTACAGAGTACGAATGGTCGGCACTGCAGCCTCACAGCACCAGGGACCTGGGTTCGATCCCTGGCTTGGGTATGTGGGTGGGTTGGTAATGACTTCCTGGGGCTGGGGCTTGGGACTGTCATGAGGCTAGGTGAGCCCCCAATATCTTTTTGGCATTGGGGAAGTGAAGATTTTTTTGCTCTGTGTGGAGTTGGCAACTCTATCATGTCCCATCTGACCAACGCTGTAAACCCATAGAACCATAAAAACCTTACAGTGCAGAAAGAGGCCATCCGACCCATCAAGTCTGCACTGACTCTCCAAAAGAGTATCTTACCCAGGCCCAACTCTCTGCCCTATCCCCGCAACCCCACCCATGACCAATCCACCTAACCTGCACATCTTAGGACACTAAGGGATAATTTAGCATGGCCAATCCACCTAACCTACGCATCTTTAGACTAAGGTGCAATTTGGCATGGCCAATCCACCTAACCTACACATTGTTGGACACTAAGGGGCAACTTAGCATGCCCAATCCACCTAACCTACACATCTTTGGACACTAAGGGGCAATTTAGCATGGCCAATCCACCTAATCTACACATCTTTGGAGACTAAGGGGCAACTTAGTATGCCAAATCCACCTAATCTACACATCTTTGGACACTAAGGGACCATTTAGCATGGCCAATCCACCTAACCTGCACATCTTTGGACACTAAGGGGCAATTTGGCATGGCCAATCCACCTAACCTACGTATCTTTGGACACTAAGGGGCAATTTAGCCTGGCTAACCCACCTAACCTGCACATCTTTGGATACTAAGGGATAATTTAGCATGATCAATCCATCTAAACTACACCTCTTTGGATTGTGAGAGGAAACTGGAGCAGTCAGAGGAAGCCCATGCAGACATGGGGAGAATGTGCAAACTCCGCGCAGACAGTGACTCGAATTGAACCCAAGTCCCCAGCACTGTGAGGCGGCCGTGCTAACCCCTGTGCCACCGTGCCACCCACTCTGCCACCTTTCCCACTCATTTTCTTTAGTCTAAGAGTTTCAAGGCTGGAGAGGAAATGGATCTGTACAGCTGGGGATCTTCACGCTGGTTTCCTGTCTGGGTCTGACACTTTGAGAAAATTGGGTGTGATTCTGTTCGATGTATTTTGACACAGTTTGCGTTGTACTTTTCAAACTAGAGAAAAATATTTTAGTGAGAGGTCTTGGCAAAGATAAATGCCCCTTAAAACATCCATTAATACTTGTCAGCCCTGTGGCCCTACAGTATGTCCTTAGTGGGGAAAAAAAAGCTATTGATTTACACCGAGAATTTAGTTTAATGTTGAGGGAATGAAATTGAATTGTCCCTAACTGGATTCAACCTCACATTTACCTTCAGCACAAATGAGAACACGTCGAATATTATCAGATTACAGTGTGTGCTGAAGACATTTATCAGTGCTACAGGGGTGATGATGAGAAAGAAATCAAATCAATTAATTTGAAAGCAGCGTAAGAAAGTAGAATTCACTTCATATTATCATCAGCACACACACCAGAATTCAGAAGCTGCCAGGTCAAATTAATTAGCTTACCCAATGTGTAAATAATGGTTTCCAATGCATCACATGCAAAATTTTAAATTGGTTGCCGTTCTGCGTCAACTTGTTTTAATTTATGATTCCAACTCCTGACAATGTTCTAACCTTTAAATACCTGTTTTGTTTGATACACTTTAACGTAAAAAAGTATAATTTATTAGCAGTACTCAGACTTAGAGCTGTTGTTGTGTGATGGAGCGCTTGTTGAGGGAGTTGCTCTGTTTTCTGGGACGTGTTTTGATTTTGCTTTTTAAAAGGGTTTCCAGGTGAGTACACCGCCCTCTGCTGGATAAACCCCACACTACTGCCTTTGGAGGAGACCTCCCACCCCCCTCATCCTTTATCTCCCAGCTCCGTAAACGCCATTAACGGTCACTTGCGGCTACAAGCTAGCTAACCTCCAACACAATGGCCTGCATATCCTTCAATTTACTGTCTGCTTTGAGTTGGTGCGTAAGACCACAATGGGTTCTTGGAATGACCCTGTGAATAGACCTATGGCGGGTGCTCAATCTGCCTTATTAAACAGGGACATGTGGCTTTTCCTGCTGACTCGTGTACATGGCAGTAGGAATGGCAGGAGGGTATATCTGAGATGGACATCATACAGAGGAGGCCATTTTGGGTCCTGTTAACACTGTCTATGGACTTCTTCAGCACTTTCAAGTTTAAATCAGTTTTGTTACTTTTCCTGAACTCAAAGTCCTATTCTGCACTGGGAGATGGATTGCCGTGGGCAGCACGGTAGCACAGTGGTTAGCACATCTTTGGACACTAAGGAGCAATTTAGCATTGCCAATCCACCTAACCTCTACATATCTTTAGACACTAAGGGGCAATTTAGCATGGCTAACCCATCTAACCTACACATCTTTGGATATTAAGGGGCAATTTAGCATGGCCAATCCACCGAACCTGCACATCTTTGGATACTAAGGGATAATTTAGCATGATCAATCCACCTAACCTCCTTTTCTCTTGTTTGAAAAGTACAACACAAACTGTGTCAAAATACATCGAACAGAATCTTCCCCCAATTTTCTCAAAGTGTCAGGCCCAGACAGGAAACCAGTGTGAAGATCCCCAGCTGCACAGATCCATTTCCTCTCCAGATCTTGAAACTCTGGCCTCACAGCGCCAGGGACCCGGGTTCAATTCCGGCTTCGGGTCGCTGTCTTTGTGGAGTCTACACATTCTCCCTGTGTCTGCGTGGGTTTCCTCTGGGTGCTCCGGTTTTCTCCCACACTCCAAAGATGTGCTGGTTAGGTTGATTGGCCATTCTGAATTAACCCTAATGTCAGGGAGATTAGCAGGGTAAATATGAGGGGTGAATGGAATAGGGCCAGGGTGGGATTGTGATCGATGCAGACGTGATGGGCTGAATGGCCTCCTTCTGCACTGCAGATTCTATGATTCGCTGTACGACTGCCTCCTATTATACCATGAGGGAGAGCAAAAGAGTATGCAAGAGGATGGATCGATGTTCGGCCTCACATAAGGTGCCTTTTCCTCTGTACTTAGACCCACTCACTTTTGTTTATACAGACTAAGAGGGCCCCCGTGCTCCCTCAGACTTTCTTGACCATACCTCAGGACATTTAACTCCACACCACCTGTCTGTTGCTAGCTGAAGACTTCCAACCCATTCCCAGGAGAAGCGCGCTGAGTGCACTCATGAAGGACACTGCTGCCTTGGATCATTGAGGGTAATTTTCTGCCCCTATCTTCGGGTAGGGGTGGAGGTGGAAATGGCAGAGGGTGCGGAGAAACCAGTGGATGACCCAAAATGGCTTTCCTTCCCTCGATCAGTGGTTAGCAAGCTGCTTCACAACTCCAGAGTCCTGGGTTCAATTCCCGGCTCAGGTCACTGAGTGTGTGTGGAGTTTGCACATTCTCCTCGTGTCTGCGTGGGTTTCCTCCGTGTACTCCGGTTTCCTCCCAAAGATGTGCGGGTTAGGTTGATTGGCCACGCTAAGAAATTGCTCCTTAGTGTCCAGGGATGTGTAGGTTCGAGGGATTAGTGGGTATAATATGTAGGGATATTGGGGTAGGACCTGGGTGGGATTGTGTTCGGTGCAGACTCGATGGGCCGAAGGAGCAGCACTAGTTTTCGGAACGCTGCTCCTTCGTCAGATGACAAAAGGGAAAAGCCCCGAAAAGCTAGTGGCGTTTGCTACCAAATAAACCTGTTGGACTCTAACCAGGTGTTGTGAAACTTCTCACTGTGTTTACCCCAGTCCAACGCTGGCATCTCCACATCATGACTCCAGCCCCATCAGGACTAGGCACCCACAATCCAGTACCTTTATGTGATTAATTCCATAAGACGAGTATGAGGTGAGTGTGTAAGTTTCTACTGCTTGTAGTTAGTATGTAAGTGTATATGACAATATGTCAGAGCCATGAAGTAGATCGATCTCCTTTGCCCTATACGTAAACACACATTAATGTGTTTATTGTTTTCTGGACATTGTCTATCTATTAATGGCTGCATCTGCCCTTGTTCACCTTCACTTATCTCCCCGAGATATTTTATTTTTAAATTTTACTCCATCCTTAAAGTTACAATGCCACACGCAGTGAAATGGGGTGCCAAACAAAATGGTCTCTGACCTACCAATCTGTTCTTTAATGTTGGGATACGTTGCCTCTGCCTGGTTCGCTGGGCAGAGTACAATTCTACCTGATACTTCAATCTGGACTTCCGCTCCTGAGGTAGGCGTGCAGAGAGGAGAAATTTCAGGCCTCTCCAGACCGAGCTCAGGTAAAGGTGTCCTCAATAATGGGATCTTGGAGGGTGGGAGAGGTGAGGGAGGGGGGCAGTAGTGAGTGCTGGAGCTGGGCTTGCCACACTCAGACGTAGTTTGGAGGCTGCCATAGGAGGTGCGTGGTCTTGTGGTCCACCTTGTCTTGTAGCATTCTTGCCTCTGAATCAGACGCTAAGGGTTCAAGTCCCACCCTAGGATTTGATGGCCAAAGAAGATAAGTCCATAACATGGCCAAAATGTGTGTCAACGTGTATAATCTTTGCCAACACGTCAGTAGCTGGTGGTAAAAGCGGGAGAGGCTCCTGGTCAGCCAAGCTTGAGATGGCGCCCCTCAAGCTATAAACCCCTGGTGATGGACTAGTGACCTGTTCTAGGCATTATTAGTTACGGAGACAGATGAAAGACTGCATTGTGCACCACTAGGTGTTGGAAGAGAACTTGAACAGGAGGGGCCTGGTCCCAAACCTTAAAACTATTAGAACCAAGTTTTTTTCCGACATAGCAGTCTGCATTCATGTAAATTCGTGCTATGATAGAATACACATATTAAATTGATCAATAAACACAGCTGTCCCAAGTGAGAGAATGGTTAGGGAATCATTGAAAGAGTTTACTCTGGCTCCCTGGGAGGAACAGAGAGAGTCTGTGATTTTACCTTGTTGTCCTAAAGATAAACCTATTTTGACCATATTCGCTTCAGATTCATTCATCGTCAACATACAATTCTTTGAATGAACAGATTTTGGTATTTAAAGGGCAGGGGATTTAAATATTTGACGGATTGCCAGTCTTGCTGGCCGTATCCGCATTTCATGAGCATTCATGTCTATTCAAACTGTAAGTTACACGGCGTGGGAAATGGATCTTGCGCCAGCGTGAATGGACCTATTTGAACTTCATACTGAAGGAGTGATCTTCTGGAACCACTCACACAGACGCAAATCCCGTTATGATTGGAGACTCTCGCGAGAGCGGCCAGAACTCATTTTGAGAATGTCCCTGCCCTCACCCGGCGACATCATCTAGTTTGTGCCCAGGTTAGCATATTTAAGTCTTCATGGATATATGCAGGATCTGTGTTAAGCTAAATTCACCGGCTCCAGGAATTCACCGGTGCGATGTAAAGCTGAGGGAATTGCTCCTGGTCTCCACAACCAAAGACCAGATGTGGTGACCATGCTGGGAAGTTCAGAGACCATTGGAGCCCCCAGGTGGTCAGGGACATGGCTGGACAGTGCCTCCTGGCAGGCACCAGGCTGGGGTATAACCTGAGGAGATGGGCCTCGGATTTAAGTTTTAAGTCCTACACATCCAATTCGCAGCACAAGTCACCCCAATCTCCAAACAATTGCCTAACTGTGGGTGAATTACAATCAGAATCATGCAGACCCACCCAGCAGTGCGATTCCTGCCAGAGACCACACTTAGGAATGTTTTTGGAGATCTGGTCCCGAATTTAAATGGCCCTGCTGAGTGTGGGTTTCCCCCAGGGTAAATCACATCCCACCCCCCTGTCCCGTCCCTTCCAAATGGATACAGGGAGAGTTCTTCCGGATCAGGAGCCCTGCCACCATTTTGGGCGAGAAGCAGAATTTGAACAACTCAGCAAAAATCTGGGCCTTAGTTCAGGATGGTCACATCCCCTCAGCAGATGGGTTCTCATCAGCCTTTTCCCCAGGCCAGCTAGGAAGGTGGTCCCTTAGTTAGTCTATTCTGTACACTTCCCCCGCGGGGGAAACTCGTAATCCCAACTCAAACTATTCAAATGGCACAAGGCACAGTGGAACAAGCTTGGACTAGGAGTGCATCCTGAAGGTCAGGGAAAATCCTACTTCCGCCAACTTCACTGTGGGTGAATAAACAATCTAGACTTGTCGGTGGAATATATCAGCACCATTATAAGAGAATCATAGAACCTCTTCAGTGGAGAAGGAGGCCATTCAGCCTATCTGCACCAACTAGAATCCCACCCAGTCCCCATTCCCATAGCCCCTCATATTTACCCTGCTAATCCTCCCGACACAGTAAGAAGTCTCACAACACCAGGTTAAAGTCCAACAGGTTTATTTGGTAGCAAAAGCCACTAGCTTTCGGAGCGCTTGCTGCTCCTTCGTCAGGTGAGTGGGAGTTGTGTTCACAAACAGGGCATCTAAAGACACAAACTCAATTTGCAAAATAATGATCGGAATGAGCATTTTTACAGGCAATCAAGTCTTAAAGGTACAGGCAACGTGAGTTATTTGGAGTTATTTGGAGTGTAATGAATTGATTAGAAATAGTCAGCATGGTTTTGTAGCGGGTAGGTCGTGCCTTACTAACCTTATTGAGTTTTTTGAGAAGGTGACCAAAGAGGTGGATGGGGGTAAGGCAGTTGACGTGGTATACATGGATTTTAGTAAGGCGTTCGATAAGGTTCACCATGGTAGGCTTCTGCAGAAAATGCAGATGTATGGGATTGTGGGTAATCTAGGAAGTTGGATCAGGAATTGGCTATCAGATAGGAGACAGAGGGTGGTGGTGGATGGTAAATATTCATCATGGAGTGCAGTTACGAGTGGTGTGCCTCAGGGATCTGTTTTGGGGCCACTGTTGTTTGTAATTTTTATTAATGATCTGGATGAGGGTATAGTTGGGTGGATTAGTAAATTTGCTGATGACACCAAAATTGGAGGTGTGGTAGATTGTGAGGAAGGGTGTCATAGTCTGCAGGGAGACTTAGATAGGTTGCAGAGCTGGGCCGAGAGGTGGCGGATGGAATTTAATGCGGAGAAGTGTGAGGTAATTCACTTTGGTAGGAGCAACAGATGTGTCGAGTATAGGGCTAACGGGAGGACTTTGAATAGTGTGGATGAACAGAGGGATCTAGGTGTGTGTGTACATAGATCCCTGAAAGTTGGGAATCAAGTAGATAAGGTTGTCAAGAAGGCGTACGGTGTCTTGGCGTTTATTGGTAGGGGGATTGAATTTAGGAGTCGCAGTGTAATGTTGCAACTGTACACTACTCTAGTGCGGCCGCACTTGGAGTACTGTGTGCAGTTCTGGTCCCCGCATTACAAGAAGGATGTGGAGGCGTTGGAGAGGGTGCAGAGGAGGTTTACTAGGATGTTGCCTGGTATGGAGGGGAGGTCCTATGAGGAGAGACTGAGGGATCTAGGGTTGTTTTCGTTGGAAAGAAGGCGGCTAAGAGGGGATCTTATTGAAACATATAAGATGATTAGAGGTTTAGATAGGGTGGATAGTGATAGCCTTTTTCCTCGGATGGAGAAAGCTAGCACGAGGGGGCATGGCTTTAAATTAAGGGGGGGTAGCTACAGGACGGATGTCAGGGGTAGGTTCTTTACCCAGCGGGTGGTGAGGGATTGGAATGCCCTGCCTGCTGCAGTTGTAAATGCGTCTAGTTTGGGGGCGTTTAAGAGATCTCTGGATAGGTTTATGGACGAAATGGGATTGGTATAGGCTAGTGGGTCATTGTTTTTGTAACTGGTCGGCGCAACATCGTGGGCCGAAGGGCCTGTTCTGCGCTGTAATGTTCTATGTTCTATGTTCTATGAGTGGAGAGAGCGTTAAGCACAGGAGATGTGTATTGTCTCCAGACAAGACAGTTGGTGAGATTTTGTAAGTCCGGGTGGGGGTTACAGATAGTGTGACATAAACCAAGATCCTGGTGGAGGCCATCCTCATGTGTGCTGGATTTGGCTATCAGTCTCTGCTCAGCTTCCTGACACCAGAGTTAATTTAGTATAGCCAATCAACCTAACCCGCACAACTTTAGACTGTGAGAGGAAACCGGAGCACCCGGAAGAAACGCACACAGGAAAAGGGAGAACGTGCAAACTCCACACTGACAGTGACCCGAGGCTGGGAATTGAACCCGGTTCCCCGGCGCTGTGAGGCAGCAGTGCTAACCACAGTGCTGCCCCAGTGCAACTTTGTAAAAAATTCATTCATTGGATGTGGACATCACTGGCTGGGCCAGCATTTATTGCCCAACCCTAATTGCCCTCGAACTAAGTGACTGGCAAGGCCGTTCCAGAGGGCAATTAAGAACCAACCACATTGCTGTGACTCTGGAGCCACATGTAGGCCAGACCAGGCAAGGACAGCAGATTTCCTTCCCTAAAGGACATTATAGTGAACCCAGATGGGGTTTTATGACCATAGTTTCGTGGGCATCATTAATGAGATGAGCCTCGGCTTCCAGATTGTCTTTTATGAATTCGATTTATGAAATAATTGAGATTAAATTCCACCAGCCGCCATGATGGATCGTAGGGAGTTGAGGACAAGTTTGGTAATGGCCAATTCAGACTGAAGCATTCTCCACGCAGAAAGAGACAACTTTTAATGCAGTGCCAGTAGGAAGCCAGGGAGTGCATATTCTAATTTGAACAGGTATTTCCCACAGTTTCTGATCATCCATTTGGGCAGTCCAAGGAGGTGTGAGACAGAATCTGTAATATTTACGTCAGGTGGGCTTAAGATGACTGTAAAATGACCATCAGTGAATGGTCAGCACCTGGCCTGGGCAGGCTGCCAAAGAAACATTGGTACCTCTCGAGGCACCAGTCGATATAGCGAAGGAGGTTTCCTTTGGAAGGATGGGCTGGCTATCTTTGTGAAATGGAGTTGCCGGCGTTGGCCTGGGGTAAACACAGGAAGAAGTCTCACAACACCAGATTACAGTCTGAATAAACTTGTTGGACTTTAACCTAGGGTTGTGAGACTTCTTACTGTCTTTGTGAAATTCAGCTGGTAAACCAGGATCCAGCAATCCTACTGGTTTCCTATTACAAGCGGTTGGCGCAGTCCAGATGGATTTCCAGGCTAAGGTGATATGTACGAAGGTGTGTGAAGATTGGCATGTAATCAGTGAAGTTCCTGCGTTTTGCCTCCAGGGGGTGCAGCCCATCAAGAAATGCCTCCATTCACAGCACTCCGCTGCACCAGTGTCATCTCCCACTGTGTCCAACATACGATTATAGAACTGCCACGCATTCCGTCTCGGGGATAATCAGATCAAAAGTTACAGGATTCAGCATTTAGTCCTCCAGTCACTGAAAGCTAGCATAAACACTGCCTTCTATTGACTCTTTGTTTTATCCCTAACTTTGCTGAGTGCTAATTAAAGTTGCGCATTAAGGGAGCCTAGGTGTGTGTACAGAGCCTAGACTCTGCACTTATCTCCAAAAAGGTGTCAGTCTTTGAGTCAGAAAAGGAGTTCTCTCCCTTAGCCTCTCTATTCTACTTTATAATGCTCCTTAAATCCTACCCGCCTGTCCCAAGGCATGGCTCAGCATCAACATTTGTTTGATAATGTCGCTGGTAAGCATTTGGGGATATATTCCTCTTCTAAAGGAGCCAGAGAAAAGAATCTGAGGTTCTGAAACCCAACAGTCTTGACAAAAATAAACGAGAGTATTAATGTTTGCTGTACATGTGAGGGGGAGTAACCATTGACTTGTGTAATGCAGATGTGAAGAGGGACGAGCATCCTTTTTCATAGACATTCGCAGGACTCTTGAGGGACTCTGCAGTTTGTGAATCTTTAGATGGTCGAGAATTCTGCAGCTGTGATGGACAACCTCGGCTAGTGTGTGGGCCCATGAATGGCTCTCCTCTATCTCAATGGACCACAAGATTGAAATCGGGCTTTGTTCACTAATCATGACCCCATGAATAAGATTTAATACACAATTAATTCAACATGTTAGGGAAAATGCTTAATCATCAGTGATTAGCACTGCTGCCTCACAGGGCCATGGACCCAGGTTCAATTCCCAGCTTGGGTGACTGTCTGTTTGGAGTCTGCATATTTCATAGAAATCATAGAACCCTACAGTGCAGAAGGAGGCCATTCGGCCCATTGAGTCAATACCGACCACAATCCCACCCAGGCTCTACCCCCATATCCTTACATATTTACCCACTAATCCCTCTAACCTATGCATCTCATGACTCTACGGAGCAATTTTTAGCATGGCCAATCAGCCTAACCCACGCAGTTTTGGACTGTGGGAGGAAACCGGAGCACCCGGAGGAAACCCACGCAGACTCAAGGAGAATGTGCAAACTCCACACAGACAATGACCCAAGACAGGAATCGAACCCAGGTCCCTGGAGCTGTGAAGCAGCAATGCTAACCACTGTGCTACCGCGCTGCCCATATTCTCCCCGTGTCTGCGTGGGTTTCCTCTGGGTGCTTCAGTTTCCTCCCACAGTCCAAAGGTGTGTGGGTTAGGTGGATAGGCCATGCTAAATTGACCTTAGTGTCAGGGGGATTAGCAGGGTAAGCAGGTGGGGCTATGGGAATAAAGCCTGGGTGCAGACTCGATGGGCTAAATGGCCTCCTTCTGCACTGTAGGGATTCTATTCTTGGTAAGCACTGCACCCTCACAGCGCCAGGAGCCCAGGTTCGATTCCAACCTCAGATAACTGTCTGTGTGGAGTTTGCACATTCTCCCCGTGTCTGAGAGGGTTTCCTCCGGGTGCTCTAGTTTCCTCCCACCCTCCAAAGATGTGCGGGTTAGGTGCCTTGGCCGTGCTAAATTACCCTTTAAGTGTATTAAGAGGTGTAAGTTAAATCGATTAGCCATGGGGGGTGCGTACAGGAATAAGATAGACAAGCGGACTTGGGGTGCGCGATGCTCTGTTGGAGAGCTGATGCAAATTCGATGGGCTGAATGGTCTCCTTCTGCGTTGTAGCAATCCTATGAATGGAACTGCCATCAAAATCAAGTGGTAAAGATCGGATAAACAGTTACTCACAGTTCTCACAGCCAATGTTGTGAGTAATCAGCACACACCCCACTTCACTTGCTTTATGACATTATAACTTCATTCATACCAGTAGGAAAAAATCTATGCCGATGGAAACCAGTGGAGAGGACAGTGGTCAACGGTGGGTCTCGTGGGGCCACATTTAGAACCACAATGGGCCCCATGTGACCCCCTGGCCACAGGTCGCCTTGCCCTGCTCTAAATGCAATGCCCTGTCCCCAGTTACCTAAATGGACAACGTAAGAACAACTATCTTCTGTCTTTTTATCAAACATTGAGCAAATCTGCATATTTCTCTTCCAGCAGCTTGGATTAAAGGATGGAGACCATGCCCTCTGACAGATAATTGCCTCATTGCTATCAAAAGGGGAAACAGTCATAGACATAGACTCCCTTGCATTTCGGACATAGGATCCCTACAGTGCAGGAAGAGGCCATTTGGCCCATCGAGTCTGCACCCACCACAATACCCACCCATCCCTATCCCCATGTATTTACCCTGCTAATCCCCCTGACACTAAGGGGCAATTTTTAACATGGCCAATCCACCTAACCCGCACATCTTTGGACTGTGGGAGGAAACCGGAGCACCCGGAGGAAACCCAAACAGACGTGGGGAGAACGTGCAAACTCCACACAGACAGTGACCTGAGGCCAGAATTGAATCCGGGTCCCTGGCGCTGTGAGGCAGCAGTGCTAACCACTGTGCCATCGTGCTGTCTGATGCCGCTGGGGATGAAAGTGAAAGCCTGGGACATTGTTAAGCTGGATGGAGTTGCAGTGAACTGAAACCTCTGTCCATTTGCAGGTCCCGACTCCCCACCTCCCCCCCCCCCCCGCAACCCACCACCACCCCCACGCTGCCCTCCACCCCCACCCCCATTTCTACGCTGGTACAGCATGTGGCCAGGAGCAGAGGGGCAGGCTGGCAAGTGAATCGCAATTCTATTCACCACAATAAGTGGGACTTAAGAAGTCTGTCGCAGGGTGGGGTTAGCAGGTTGAGGAGTGAATTGCCTTAAGGATGGGAGAATGCTCCCAAGACGGTACAAAGGAACCAGAAGAATACCAGAACATCTTTCGGGATGGAGCTGAATGCAGCAGGTCAGCCCTCTGTGGTGCCTGTCGACCGGTTGCTTGAAGCGGCTGCCAGTTGGAGCGGTGACATTTCAGTATTTATCGCTGGTTAAACAGTCAGCCGTTTGATTCAAAGGCCCTCTGCCATTTATCTGGAGGCAGCACTGTTATAATAACCGCTCAGATCCATTTAACGCTGTCGCCATAGTGATGGCCGGGGTGCTACACAATCAGGGGGTCAGCTTGCAAATGAGACTAAGGTTAGATCCCAAATTATTCAGAATTCGCCAGCAAACAGAGAGAAAGATGCCAGCACAGTTGCCAACAAATGCCATCTTTTAACCTCAGTTCAGTTCAGGTTAGATTCGCAACACTCATAATAATATTTCCCAAGTAATTATTCCAAACTATATTGAATAAAAGCAACCAAACGTTACTCTTCAAAATGGAGAAATAGCCAGCACATTAGATACTGAAAGAAATTGGCAAGTTTGCTATTAACCTTTAGATCGAGTATTCATAGCATCTCTACAGTGCAACAGGAGGCCATTTGGCCCATCGAGTCTGCACCGACAACAATCTCACCCACACCCTATCCCCACAACCCCATGCATTTACTCTGCTAATCCCCCTGCCACTAAAGGGCAACTTAGCGTGGCCAATCCACCTAACCCGCACATCTTTGGACACTAAGGCTGGAATTTTACACCTGCCCTAATTCCGGGGGCGGGCGAGGCTCGGAGAACGGTATTCTCCATTGGCCTCGGGCGGGATTGTACGAACCTTGAGCGGACGTGCCATTTAAGATTCTGTCCTAAGGATGGAATTTTCTCATCCCGTCCACTCCGATTCCCGTGGCAGTGGGGGGAGCACAAACCACGCAAATGTCCGTTGACCTGGGGTGGTTTTTGGGGAGAGCGCAGCCGGAAAGTCCCACCCTAAGGGGCAACTTAGCATGGCCAATCCGCACGTCTTGGAGCGTGGGAGAAAACCCACGCAGACATGGGGAGAACATGCAGTCTCCACACAGGCAGTCGCCTGAGGCAGGAATTGAACCCTGGTCCTTGGCGCTGTGAGACAGCAGTGCTAGCCACCAGGCCGCCCTAATGCTTTGATACTATATATATGAATGTAACTTTGAAAGCTCATTGCCGCAGAGAGTGAAGTCAGGGTTTCAAGTCAGGGTTAGAGATACAACGATATAGTGTAACGTTAAATAGATCCTGCCATGTGCATGTAAATTAAATACATCTATAATTATTGCAACACAGCATCAGACTGTGTGGAATTCCTCAGCATGCAGTTTAGTACTTGGGGATCAGTAATTTTTAAATTAATAGTTGACTATAATCTGTGTATTTTAGTACTGGCAGTGATTGAGCAGGGTCCCTGTGTGTGTCTAGCGCTGATAAGGTTTGGAAGCCTCTGACTCACGTTCAGTCTTCTACTCGACTGTTTACCAGCCCTATCTTGCTGCGGGAAATTTTAGTTACAGCCGATGTGATTGGGGTGGGGGGATAGGGGGTGCGAGGTAGGGCTGACACTGCAACACCTGCCTGCTTCTGA
Organism: Carcharhinus amblyrhynchos; assembly: GCF_965287045.1. Classification (NCBI taxonomy): domain Eukaryota; kingdom Metazoa; phylum Chordata; class Chondrichthyes; order Carcharhiniformes; family Carcharhinidae; genus Carcharhinus; species Carcharhinus amblyrhynchos. The sequence continues at coordinate 7,876,403 of NC_137341.1, read as the reverse complement.
TAGTGCCTGCACACCTCAGCAGAGTTAGTTACTGAGATAGCAAGCATGAGCGGCAAACTGAAGCATTGATAAAACCCAGGCACCTGCTGCCTGTCTGGGGACAAGACCAGATTACACAACACGGTGATAAATTGTGTGATAGCGTTTTATTATCGGGGACTGGGTAAACGCAAACTTTATTAAGACGGAACTTTTAACGTGGAAGCAATCATGCAAATCAGGTCAAAGTTATAGAATCATAGAACTTACAGTGCAGAAGCCTGCACCGACAATAATCCCACTCAGGTCCCTCATACATTTACCCGTAACCCTGTATATTTACCCCACTAATCCCCTCTAGCCTACACATCTTGGGGCACCCAGGGCCAATTTAGCATGGTCAATCCACCTAACCTTCATATCATTGGACTGTGGGAAGAAACTGGAGCGCCCGGAGGAAACCCACGCAGACACGGGGAGAATGTGCAGACAGTGGCCCAAGACCGGAATTGAACCCAAATTCCTGGCACTGTGAGGTGACAGTGCTAACCACTGTCCCGCTGTGCCACCCGATCTGTTTTTTTTTCCCCAATTCCTTCTTGGGATGTGTGAATCATTGAGATTTATTTCCCATTCCTGTTTCGCTGCATGTGATGGCTTTGACCTCAGTTGGGAATGAAAGTCTCATATTGGTCAGCTCAGGACAGCAGGTCCTTCTCTAGAGTGGATTGGTGAACTGGTTGGCTTTTCTGACAATCTGACCATTTCACTGTCACTCTTATTGATCTATTACCACGAACTGGTGAGCTTTAAGCTCAGTCCCACTCCATTATTCAGCCAGGCCTGTTTTATTAGTCCTGTAATCACCAAATTACTATACTCATTGACAGAGATAGATAGGTTCTGATTTGTTAAGGGGATCAAAGGTTACGGAGAACAGGCAGGAGAATAGGGTTGAAGTAACGATGGTTATTTGGACAGCTCAGTGACTACCACTGATTGCTGTGCAGACACATGGATTTGGGCCAGTGTCTGTGGGAGTTTGCGCATTCTCCCCGTGCTTGCGTGGGTTTTCTTCGGGTGCTCTGGTTTCCTCCCACACCCCAAAGGTGTGCTATTAGGCTGATTGGGAGTAATAAATTGTCCCTAAATTAGGTTTCCTTCAATGTGGATTGCCATAAAAACAATAGATAAGGGTCATGGGTGGAGGGGGGGACTGGTAATATTAAAATGGTGGCGCAGGCTCGTTGGGCCAAAGGGCCTGTTTCCCGGGCTGTTTTTGTTCTTTGTTCTATTTCTGGTGATGCTTTCCTCATTTCCATATTTGGGTGGCATGATGGCACAGTGTTTGGCACTGCTGCCTCACAGCACCAGGGACCTAGATTCGATTCCAAATTGGGTCACTGCGCGGAGTTTGCACATTCTCCCCGTGTCTGCCTGGGTTTCCTCCGGGTGCTCCGGTTTCCTCCCACAGTCTGAAAGATGTGCTGGTTAGGTAAATTGGCTAAATTCTGCCTCAGAGTACCCGAACAGGCGTCAGAGTGTGGCTACTGGGGGATTTTCACAGTAACTTCATTGCAGTGTTAATATAAGCCTACCTGTGACGCTAATAAATAAACTTTAAACTACAGAGCCCAGGGAGAGGCAAGAGACCTATTTATTTCCTTCAGATGTATCTGACATGCACAGCCCTTCAAAATGATTCACTTAGGTACGATCTCTCTTGTGAAGTAATTTCTGGGCGAGATAGGTATGGGGTGGCATGCCTGACTTCAGGAAGATTTTATACTGTCTCATGCCTCAGTGCAGTTAGTGTGAAACACCAGCAGTAGACTGGATGGGTGTATCTGTCTGGAGTATATGATTGTGGTTTGGGCTCCTCTTACAAACTTTACACTTCACCCTGTCTTTAAAAGATCAATTAAGAACACCTTTAATTTAGCATATGCAAACCCAGTCCTTCGCTCCCTGCCTTTCACACACTCATACTCTTCAAAATATCCCAATTTCCAATCAAGATGGAAGTTCCTTCTTAACCCGCCAAACGTCCCATCTGAGGAAAAGGATTGGCACAAGTTGTTGCTTTGATATGTCTCCCAAAAAGTCCTGAGCTTCACGTATAATTATTAATCTTTTTAATATTAGTCATGGGGATGTGAGCAAGAGACAATAGCCAGAGACAGCAAGAGGGATGAATAATCGCATTAGTCATCTAGTTTTTGGTATTAGTTGAGGGAGGAATGTCGACCAAGACATTAAATGAACCCCCTGGCCCTTTTCATAAACTGCCGTGGAATCTGGAAAGTCATAGTGGTATCGTTGCTTGTCTAGTAATCCAGAGACTCAGGGTAATGTTCTGCGCACCCTGGTTCAAATCCCATTATGGCAGATGGTGAAATTAGAATTGAACCAAAAATCTGAAATGAAAATCTAATGAAGTGGACTGTTGTAAAAACCCATCTGATTTACTAATGTCCTTCTGGGGAAGGAAATCCGCCATCCTTACCTGGTCTGGCCTACCTGTGACTCCAGACTCACAGCAATGTATTTAATGTGGTTAGCACTGCTGCCTCACAGCGCCAGGGATCCGGGTTCAATTCTGGCCTCAGGTGGAATTTGCGTGGAATTTGCACATGCTCCCCGTGTCTGCATGGGTCTCCTCCAGGTGCTTTGGTTTACTCCCACACTCCAAAGGTGTGTGTTGATTGGCCATGCTAAATAGCTTCTTAGCATCAGGGAGTTGCGGGGATAGAGCCTGTGTGGGATTGTTATTGGTGCAGCCTTGATGGGCCGAATGGCCTCCTTCTGTACTATAAGGAGTCTATTCTATTTTATGACTCTGAAAAGGCAATTAGGGATGGGCAATAAATGCTGATCCAGCCAGTGATGCCCCCAATCCCTAAGTGAATTGAAAAGAATCCTCTTTCTACCCACCTCATGCAGTGAAAGTGACAGAAGGGGCCTCAGTTTAAAATCTCAGTATCTTCACCAATGCAATACTTGGCTCAGTATCACATTGAGATATCAACCCATAATTGTTCTCATGTACAGGGGCCAGTGTTCCACCCACAATGGCTGATAAATGCTACCAATTGCAATAGTCTGGCTATTGCAGCAGCAACATGAAGCAGATTGTGACTGCAACAGAAGATTCAGGTCCCAACTTATCCCCTTTTACTGTCAGTGTCTGATCCTCCAACACAGAAATGTTGGAAAAGTTCAGGCTAATACCCACAAGATCTGACGCAACATGTTGGAAGACTAAACATTGCAAATTCTTGACAGTAATCCAACACAAACTATTATTTCATTATTATTGTGCCTCTGAGCGACAGCTCAGTGGCAGCATTCTCTCCTTTGAGTTAGCAGGTTACTGTTGCAACGTGGATACGTGCAATGTTGGTCTGAGGATGCCCTCCTACCAGGCTGCTTGGTGTTAATGGACTGGTCAGTATTTAAAAACTCTGCGACCAGCCTGAACGAGTACGCCACTGCAGTAACTGACTCCCAACAATGTGTAGAAGAGTGTGTGCCAAAGAAGTAAATCCATGTTTTCCCTAACCAGAAACCATGGATGAACAGGGATATCGGCTGCTTGCTGAAATCGGAGGTATTCAAGTCAGCTGACACTGACCTATACCAGATTCAATCTAAGGAGATCCATCAAAGACAGAATCGCACCAAGCTAGGGTCCCAGGCTAGCCACACTGACCCTGCCAACTATGGCAATGCCTCCAAGACAAAGCAGGCTACAAGGTGAAGGTATGTTCAATCATCAGCTCCGACTCACCTCTCCCTGGTGAGCTCAATGCATCCTACTCCCGTTTTGAACAAGAGGTCAGCGGGAACATGCCCTCCACCCTGGATGAGCCTGTATCTGGGGTCACCACTGCAGGTGTCAGAGCAGCTTTCTTGAAAGTCAACCCACGGAAAGCGACTGACCTGGATGGGATACCCGGACGTGCACTCAGATCCTGCGTGGGTCAGCTCGTAGGGGTATTCACAGGCACCTTCAACCTCTCTTTACAACAATCTGAGGTTCCATCTGCTTCAGAAAGACAATCATCATCCTGGTGTCTAAGAAAAACCAAGCAGTGTGCCTTAATGACTATCGAAAGGTTCGTCATGGCACAGATCAATTCCAGCCTTCCGGATTACCTGGATCCACTACAGATTGCCTACCGCCACAACAGGTCCACAGCAGACACCATCTCCCTGGCCCTGCACTCAACCCTGAAACACCTAGATAACAAGGACAGCTATGTCAGACTCCTATTTATTGACTGTAGCTCAGCCAGCAACACTACTATTCCCATGAAATTCATTTCCAAACTCCATGAACTGGGCCTCTGCATCTCCCTCTATGACTGGACCCTGAACTTCCTAACTCACAGACCACAATCAGCAAGGATAGGCAACAACACCTCCTCCACAATCATCCTCAACACCGGTGCCCCACAAGGCTGTGTTCTCAGCCCCCTACTATACTCCTTATACACCTATGGCTGTGCGGCCAATTTCCCCTCCAATTCGATTTTCAAGTTTGCTGACAACACCACTGTAGTGGGTCGGATCTCAAACAATGACAAGACAGAGTACAGGAATGAGACAGAGAATCTGGTGAACTGGTGCGGCAACAATAATCTCTCCCTCAGTGTCAACAAAACAAAGAAGATTGTCATCGGCTTCAGGAAGCGTAAAGGAGAACATGCCCCTGTCTACATCAACGGGGATAAAGTAGAAAGGGTCGAGAGCTTAAAGTGTTTTGGTGTTCAGATCACGAACAACCTGTCCTAGTCTCCCCCATGCTGACACTATAGTTAAGAAAGCCCATCAACGCCTCTACTTTCTCAGAAGACTAAGGAAATTTGGCATGTCAGCTATGACTATTAGCAACCTTTACAGATGCACTGTAGAAAGTACTCTTTCTGGTGGTATCACAGCTTGGTATGGCTCCTGCTCTGCCCAAGGCCACAAGGAACTACAAACAGTCGTGAATGTAGCCCAGTCCATCACACAAGCCAGTCTCCCACCCACTGACTCTGTCTACGCTTCCCGCTGCCTCAGCAGAGCAGCCACCATAATTAAGGACCGCACACACCCAAGACATTCTCTTTTCCACCTTCTTCCTTTGGGAAAGAGATACAAAAATCTGAGGTCACGTACCGACCTGCTCAAGAACAGCTTTTTCCCTGCTGCTGTCAGACTTTTGAATAGACTTATCTCGCACTAAGTTGATCTTTCTCTACACTCTAGCTATGACTGTAACACTACATTTTGCACTCTCCCATTTCCTTCTCTATGAATAGTATGCTTTGACTGTATAGCATGCAAGAAACAATACTTTTCCCTGTATACTAACACATGTGACAATAATAAATCAAATCAAATCAAAATTAGCTGAATAATAGAAAGCAGAGAGTAAGAGTCAATAGGTATTTTTTGGACAGGAGGAAGGTGTGTAGTGGTGTTCCCCAGGAATCAATATTAGGACCCTTGCTTCTCCTGATATATATTAATGATGTAGATCTTGGTGTGTAGGGGACAGTTTCAAAATTTGTGGATGGTACAAAACTTGGGAGAATTGGATACAGTGAGGAGAACAGTGTGGAACGTCACAAGAGTGTGGACAAGGTGATGGGGTGGGTGGATAGGTGGCAGACGAAATTCATGAAGTGTGAGGTGATGCATTTTGATAGGAAGAAAATGGACAAAGTAAAAAAGGGGGTTACATTCTTAAGGAGGACAACAGCAGAAGGATCTGCATATATACGTGCGTAAATCATTGAAGGTGGCAGAGAGAGCAGTTAATAAAACATAAAGTATCCTGGACTTTATTAACAGGGACTTAGAGCACAAGAACAAGGAGGTTATGCTGAATTTACACAAGACTCTGGTTAGACCTCGGCTGGAGTACTGTGTACAGTTCCGGACATCACACTACTGGTAGGATGTGGTTGCAATGGAGAGAGTGCAGAAAAAGCTTACAAGAATGATTCAATTAATGAGAAGGTACAATTATGAGGATAGATTGGAGAGGTTGGGATTGTTCTCCTCAGAGAGAAAAAGGCTAAATGGAGATTTGATAGAGATGTTCAAGATCTTGAGGGGGCTGGACAGTCTAGCTAGGAAGAAACTATCCCCACTCGTGAAAGGATCGAGAATGAGAGGACACAAATTTAGTTTAGCTAGTAGTCCAGAGACCAGGGTAATGTTCTAGGGACACAGGTTCAAATCCCATCATGGCAGATGGTGAAACTTGAATTGAACCAAAACCTGGAATGAAAGGTCAAATGAAGTGGATTATTGGAAAAACCCATCTGGTTCACTAATGTCCTTTAGGGAAGGAAATCTGCCGTCCTTACCTGGTCTGGCCTACATGTGACTCCTGACTCAGAGCAATGTGGTTGATTGTCTAAAATGGAGGGCAGTTAGGGACAGGCAATAAATGCTGACCCAGCCAGCGATGCCCACATCCCGTGAAAATGAGTTTCTTTAAATGTAGTTTGTGCGATCTCAGTTTGAACCAACTGCATTTGCTCCAGTATAACTGTGAATACACTTCAAACAGTCCTTGACTGGCCGTAGCTTTGGGAACTTATGGGATGATGAAAGATGCTACATAAATGCAGGCCTTTCTCATTTAATTGACTAACTGGGGTGGCATGGTGGCACAGTGGTGAGTACAGTGCTGCCTCACAGCGCCAGGAACCCGGGTTCGATTCACAGCTTGGGCCACTGTCAGTGTGGAGTTTGCACATTCTCCCCATGTCTGCATGGGTTTCCCCCAACAGTCCAAAGATGTGCAGGTTAGGTTGATTGGCCATGATAAATTGCCCCTTAGTGTCAGGGGAACTAGTTAGGATAAATGCATAAAATTGTGGTCAGTGCAGACTCAATGGGCCAAATGGCCCCCTTCTGCACTGTACTGATTGTATGATTCTATAATGCGCAGGTTAGGTTGATTGACCAAGCTATATTGACCCTAGTATCGGGGGATTAGCTGGGTAAATATGTGGGCTTACGGCAAAAGGATCTGGGTGGGATTGTGGTCAGTGCAGACTTGATGGGGCGAATGGCCTCCTTCTGCACTGTAGGGATTCTGTGATCTACCCATCATTCAGTGCTATTAAATACAAAATGGCTGACCACAAGACCAAAGTTCTGTCGATTTATGTGTGGTAATTATATTTTGCTATCCGGAGCCTCCCAGCTTAGTTGGTGGGAGAATACATAGAACATAGAACAGCACAGCACAGTACAGGCCCTTCGGCCCTCGATGTTGTGCCGAGCTATGTCCGAACCCAAGATCAAGCCATCCCACTCCTTATCACTCCGGTGTGCTCCATTTGCCTATCCAATAACTGCTTGAAAGTTCCTAAAGTGTCCGACTCCACTATCACAGCAGGCAGTGCATTCCACACCCCAACCACTCTCTGAGTGAAGAATCTACCTCTATCTCTCCCACCGTGAAACTTATAGTTATGCCCCCGAGTAACAGCTACATCCACCCGAGGAAATAGTCTCTGCAAATGTCTCTCACATGTTTTGGTTTCTGGCACAAACTACTTTGCGTTTAATTTTCACCAAAGTTGAGAGTTAAGCACCATCTTGCGAACAAAGTTGTGCTCCAACATCTGTTACCAAATGTGAGATTTAATTGCGAATGCAAACACAGGCGGAATAAAAGCACCCTGAACTCTGCAGCATCAAACAATGCACTTTTGACTGATTTCCAACCGCTTGTTGGAACGCTCGCCGCAATAACAACGCAGAATGGAACTTTCCAGATACATCAACAACAAAAAAAAATGACAGTTCAGCTGTCTTGCCTGAGGACAGATCCAGAGGAGAATCGTTCCTGTGCTACGACTGGAGGCCAGTGCTTGAGGTTTCACATTTGTCTCACTTAATTCTCCAAAGAATGTCTCGTTCGATCTCTCCGACAAAAGGCAGCAAGCGGAAACAGGCCCGAGTCTGCCATTATTATCACAGACACACACAGAAACAGGAAAGGATTAATTCTGAGATAAACTGAGGTTCAGCGAGGAATAATGATGGCATACGCCATCAGAAACAAGCTGGTAGCATTTCACTTTGGGTCCTCCGGTTACATTGCACAGTAAACAAGGAGATCACCCAGTGAGCCTGTAAATAGCCGGGCCAGGCAGCTGCTGAATGATATCAAGTTCACCCACACTGGAATCTCCCGTAAGAAGTGGGACAGATCAAAGGTATATCATTCCAGATTTGAGAGCCTGACGCTTGGCTAATGGAACAGTTTTCAATTTGCTAGCCAGAGAATCGGCTGGTCTTCAAGCACCAAGCAACGGGTTTTAAAATATTGTCCTGAGTTTGATTCCCGGCCTTGGGTCACTGTCTGTGTGGAGTCTGTGTGTTCTCCCCGTGTCTGCCTGGGTTTCCTCTGGGTGCTCCGGTTTCCTCCCACAGTCCGAAACTCATGCACTAAATTCTCCTTCAGTGTACCTGAACAGGCGCCAGAGTGTGGTGACTAGGGGATTTTCACAGTAACTTCATTGCATTGTTAGTGTAGGCCGATTCGGGACACTTACAAATAAACTTTAAACTTAAAGAGGCACCCAAGGGCAGTAAGGAGCACGCGAGGAGACAGGCGACTATGCTGGAGTGAGATGGGGCAGCACATTGACACAGCAGTGGTTGGCACTGCTGTCTCACAGCGCCAAGGACCTGGGTTCAATTCCAGCCTTGGGTTACTGTCTGTGTGGAGTTTGCACATTCTTCCCATGTCTGCGTGGGTTTCCTCCAGATGCTCCTGTTTCCTCCCACTCCAAAGGTGCGCAGGTTAGATGGATTGGCCATGCTAAATTTCCCCTTAGTGTCCCAAGATGTTTAGGTTTGATGGATGAGCCATTGTAAATGTGTGGGGCTACGGGAATAGGGTGGGGAAGAAGGCCTGGGTAAGACACTCTGTCAGAAAGTTGATGCAGACTCAATGGGCTGAATAGCCTCCTTCTGCGCTGTCAGGGTTCTTTGAGTGGCAAATTAGGCTTACGTAGGAATTTGGTACTTGTAAAACTTCGGTACACAATGGAATTCAGTACTCAGTGAGAATTGATTTTGGATTGATTTGTTATTGTCGCATTAACATACAGTGAAAAGTATTGTTTCTTGCACGCTATACAGCCAAAGCATACCTTTCATAGAGAAGGAAAGGAGATAGTGCAGAATGTAGTGTTACAGTCATAGTTAGGGTGCAGAGAGAGATCAAATTAATGCAAGGTAGGTCCATTCAAAAGTCTGACAGCAGCAGGGAAGAAGCTGTTCTTGAGTGTGCATATAGGAATTTGATACGGCGGATAATTCAAACAGGGGATTTTGGTACATGGGTGAATTCAGTACATGGGAAGAACTTGGTACACAGGGGGTTTTTGGTAAATGTGAAAATTTGGTACATGAGGGAATTTGATGCACGGGGGATAATGTACACAAAATAAATCAGTACATGGGAAGGATTTCAGTGGATGGGTGAATTCAGTACATGGCACTTTGGTACACGGCGGGAAATTTGGTACCCGTAGGAATTCGGTAAACAGGGGAAATTCAATACGAGGGTGAAATTTGATATACGGGGGAATTACGTACACGGGGAATTCAATACACAGGAAGGAATTGGGTACTTGTGGAAATTTGATACACCTGGGATTTTAGTACATGGAGGAAATTCGGAGGTGGGGAGGGATGTGGGGTTTTGGTACAGGGACGATTTTGGTACAGGGACAATTTCGGTACAGGGACGATTTCGGTACAGGAGGATTTCGGTACATGGGATTTCAGTATAGGGGGATTTCGATACATGGGGATTTCGGTACAGGTGGATTTCGGTACAGGTGGATTTCGGTACAGGTGGATTTCGGTACAGGTGGATTTCGGTACAGGTGGATTTCGGTACAGGTGGATTTTGATCCATGGGGATTTCGGTACAGGGGGATTTTGATACATGGGGATTTCGGTACAGGGGCATTTTGGTACAGGGGGATTCCAGTACAGGGGGATTTTGGTACAGGGGATTTCGGTATAGCGGCATTTTGGATCATGAGGGAACATGGTGGATGGGGGAAATTCAGTACACAGTGAAAGAAGTGTAGTATATGTAAGAATTATTCTGAATCAGGAATAGGAACAGCTGTGCAGAAACATACCTGGTGTAAAATCTCACCTTTGGAACTGAGATTAAATATAATTCGAAGAGTGACATCACAGTGACAAACCCAGAGATAATGACAGCATTAGACAGGTCTTCAATCCTTTAGTCTCATCTACTTACCTGTTATCTCATGTGTGTGTCATGATGCAGACATATCTGTAAAAATGTGTGATGCTCAAAGATACAGACAGCCTTTCCATAACAAGCCTCCAGTCAGCAGAGAGGCAGATGATTGAAAGGTAAATGGGATCAATTACACACAGAGCTGGAATTCCGACTTAGTAATGCTCCCAGAAACCCAGGAGCAATGTTAAATAGAGGCCTGGAGTTTCCCTCACTGCTGCTTTTGTTTATTCATTTGTAACACATGGGTGTCGCTGGCTGGACAGCATTTATTCTCCATCCCTATTTGCCCTTAGAGGGCAGTTGAGAGTCTTTGCAGTGGCTGTGTAGGCCAGACCAGGAAAGGATGGCAGATTTCCCTCCCTAAAGGGCATTAGTGAAGGAGATGGGTTTTTCCAACAATCGACAATGGTTTCATGGTCATCAGTAGATTCTTAATTCCAGATATCTTGTATTGAATTCAAACTCCACCATCTGCCGTGGCGGGATTCGAACCCAGGTCCGCAGAACATCAGCTGAGTTTCTGGATTAACAGTCCAGCGATAATACCACGAGGCCACGGCCTCCTCATCGCTGGCTGTGCAGAGTCATTGAGTTATGATCTTGTAAATGCTGGATTCACCTCAGTAAGGTCATTTTTTTGCTTCAGGTTCCAGTGAAGGCAGCGCTGATCTTTCAGAAGGAAATGTACAGTTGCTTAAAAAAAAAGTGCTGAGTACCATTACATCAGACTTTCCTTTTCCTCAGTGTTTGAAGAGAACACTTTCGACAGTTGGCAGAGGGCAGCTCAGAGATCTTTCATCCACATTTCATGCTGAATTGGTGAGTGAAAGAGCTCCAGTCGTGTGCAGGAGGACAGAAGGTCATGGGGTCAGCGTCTGACACTATCACCTTACAGCGAGAGAAACTGAATGAGGCACCGTTTATACCACTGTCCCCATCCCTTTCACCCAGCTGATCTTAAGGTGTTTTTACAGTTTCATTGTTAGTGTCACAAGTAGGCTTATATTAACACTGCAGTGAAGTTACTGTGAAAATCCCCGAGTCGCCACACTCTGGTGCCTGTTTGGTACACTAAGGGAGAATTTAGCATAGCCAATGCTCCTAACCAGCACATCTTTATAGTGCCTTCATAGAACCAGACAACCTTAGAATCCCGAAATCCCTACAGTGTAGAAAGAGGCCCATTGAGTCTGCACTGACTCTCTGAGAGAGTGAGAAAAAGAAAAGGGAGGAAAAAGAAGAGAAAAAATTCCACCTAGACCCTATCCCGTATCCTTGTGCGTTCACCATGACCAATCCACTATCCTATACATCTTTGGACACAAAGGGGCAATTTAGCGTGGCCAATCCACCTAACCCGCACATCTTTAGACTGTGGGAGGAAACCAGAGCACCCAGAGGAAACCCACACAGACACGGGGAGAATGTACAAACTCCACACAGGCAGTCACCCAAGACCGCAATCAAACCTAGATTCCTGGCTGTATGAGGGAGCAGTACTAACCACTGTGCCGCCTCGTATAAAATATGCATGATTCCAGGAGAGCAGCACTCATAAAATTATAGAATTCCTACAGTGCAGAAGGAGGCCATTTGGCCCATAGGGTCTGCAGTGATAACAATCCCACCTCGGGCCTATACCCACAACCCCCCATATTTACCCTGCTAATCCATCTAACCCACACATTCCCGGGACACTATGGGGCAATTTAGCACGGCCAAGGCACCTAACTCAGGTGAAGACTCAGGAACATTTTAATCGCCGCTGCTGACATTGATGGTAATGTTTCTGAATAAAACCAATCGATTTTTAAAGACTCTGGTGCAAAGATCTTTGTGCAAACATCCAGACACGTGTCCTGACCACTTCTGCTTTGGCCTTTTGTGTCAATTTCTGAACAGATACATTTCTGCGAGAACTTTGAAACATTTTCTACTTTAGATATGTGGCTTGAATGTGAGTTGTTATTGTTGTTTGCTTGTTGTTGTCTGGAAGTAGGTTTATGTATCCAAGAAAGTCTCGGAGATACATCCATCCATGAACAGATTGAATATCGATGACCTTGCATTTACTATAAGAACATAAGAACATAAGAAATAGGAGCAGGAGTAGGCCATCCAGCCCCTCGAGCCTGCCCCACCATTCAATAAGATCATGGCTGATCTGTCGTGTCTCAGTTCCACATTCCCGCCCTCTCCCCATAACCCTTAATCCCCTCTCTTATCAAAAACCCATCAACCCGCGTCTTAAAAATATTTAGCGAGGCAGCCTCCACCACTTCAACGGGCAGAGAATTCCAGAGATTCACCACCCTTTGAGTGAAGAAGTTCCTCCTCAACTCCACCCTAAACCGCCCCCCTTTTATCTTGAGGCTGTGCCCTCTAGTCCTATCATGTACTGCCAGTGCACCTAAGTGCTCAGGGTAACAACTGACCATGTAGAAGCTGGCAGTGAGTCCTCAGTATATGGCCCAGTGTTTGACTGATGTTGTTTGTAGTGAATTGGAAGGCCAGTTGAGGAAGGTATAGAGAATGGTTGGCATCCATAGACCTCCACCCTAGCACAAAGGAAGAGAGAAAGAAGAGGCGAGGTGGGGAGATGAGGAGAAGGGAGGGGAGGGTGGCATGGAGGGGAGAGGAGGAAATGAAATGGCAAGATGATGACTTGTTTTGAGAAATCATAGAAACCTTCTATTTCAGAAAGAGGCCATTCAGCACATCGAGTCTGCACTGACCACAATCCTACATATTTACCCACTAATCTCTCTAACTTACGCATCTCAGCATATCAAGGGCAACTTTTAGCATGGCCAATCAACCTAACCTGCACATCTTCGGACTGTGGGAGGAAACCGGAGCACCCGGAGGAAACCCACGCAGACATGGGGAGAACGTGGAAACTCCACACAGACAGTGACCTGAGCCAGGAATCGAACCCAGGTTCCTGGAGCTGTGAAGCACCAGTGCTAACCACTGTGCTACCATGCCGTTCTCTGAAGCATTAGTGTTTTCTTCTCTATATTTTTGATTAAAAAAAAAACAGCCACCTTCAGGCATCTCAGAGTCTGTGGTCTTCCAGCCATCAACATTAACAGAAGAAAAGTCAAAGGTGGTGTGTTCACAATGTTTGAATAACCCGACACTGAGTGAGGCCATAGAGTTGCTGACTGGCACCAACTATCCGCAGACAGAGTGAGCTAATTATACTAAATGAAGCGTGCCCATCGGGTCAAATTGGTGACAGCACTGGGATCTTCCCGAAAGAAGATGGGGCCTGCTGCTAAGGTTGAAGCCTGGAGGGGCAGTTGTTTGGAGAAAGTAATTGATTACTCTTCCCAAATCAAAGTTATAGTTCTAAATATCCTTAAAGAAAGGGTCACAATCCCACAGACTGCATGGTTTGGCTGCTTCTGAATACAAATGATTTGATTTGATTTGATTTATTATTGACAGATGTATTTGGATATAGTAAAAAGTATTTTTTATGCGCGCTGTATAGGCAAAGCATACCGTTCATAGAGAAGGAAAGGAGATGGCGCAGAATTTAGTGTTATAGTCATAGCTAGGGTGTAGAGGAAGGTCAACTTAATGCGAGGTAGGTCCATTCAAAAATATGATGGCAGCAGGGAAGAAGCTGTTCTTGAGTCGGTTGGTACGTGACCTCAGACTTCTGTATCTTTTTCCTGACGGAAGAAGGTGGCTGGGTTAGTTTCAGGTTGGGTTTCTTCAGGATCCTAAGGAACGTCAAATCTGTATGAGGTTGTGGGCAACATGATGGCATGGTGGTTAGCACTGCTGCCTCACAGAACCAGGGAACTGGGTTCGATTCCCGGCGTGGGCCACTGTCTGAGTGGAGTTTGCATGTTCTCCCTGTGTCAGTGTGGGTTTCCTCCCACAGTCTGAAAGATGTGCTGGTTAGGTACATTGACCCAAACAGGCGTCAGAGTGTGGTGACATAGTAACTTCATTGCAGTGTCAATGTAAGCCTCAGTTGTGACTAATAAATAAACTTTACTTTGTAATAGTGCATCAAAAGAGTAAAAATAAAGTTTTAGAAGTGTAAGAACAAGATAAGTAAAGAAGTATAAGTAAGAGATAGGATTAGAAGATACACTGGGCAGAGCTTGCAAGAGGTTACTAAGTTCTGGTGCCATCTTGACATCTGAAATATTTCCATTTCTATCTGCCCTGCCTGTAAAATGAAATGGATCCCTTGTGACTGTCTATTCAAGCCTGGAGCCAATGCACTATAGCACTGTTTCAAGATCAACTTGAACTGCCATAACACATAAAGATTGAAGCAAAATCATCACCATTTTTTTGCTTGGCTCTGAGCTGTTGGAACCCTGGCAATGAGAATTCAGTACCCATCCAAGACGGTGAACTGAAGTTCAGTTTCCAAAATTGTCACAGTTCCATTGATCCAAAGATTGGGATGATCTGTATTTGGAACTGACCTTTCACCTCTGCGGATGCTGGCAAAATTGATAGCCAAATGGAAGCTCGAACTGGCCATCAGGGAGCGACAGGAAATGGGTTTGTGCATTCTCCCTCGTGATTTACAACAGGAATCTGTTCAGGAGCAATCATTTCAGGCCCTTGGACTTGTGTTTGAAATGTTAATGTGTCGCTTTGTTGGCAAACATGGCTGTGAGCTTGGGAATCTCTTCCGGTCCCAATCTTTTTTGGAATGTAGCCCAATGGCGCAGTCTCATTGATTTCATAAAATAGAACCCTTACAGTGCAGAAGGAGGCTATTCCACCCGTAAAGCCTGCACTCACAACAATCCCCATACCCCCCCATTTTTATCCTGCTAATCCTGACACTCAGCGGCAATTTATCATGCCCAATGCACCTAACCCGCACATCTTTGGACTGTGGGAGGAAACCGGAGCATCCCCGCACAGACACAGGGAGAGTGTGCAAACTCCACACAGACACTGACCCGAGGCCAGAATTGAACTGGGGACCCTGGTGCTGTGAGGCAGCAGTGCTAACCGCTATGCCACGCTAACCATTTAACATTTGTAAACCTTGACAGTTTGGGCACTGTTTGAGTGCCAGGGGCGTAACAACTGATTCAACTAGTTTGACACAGACATCTGTGTACAGATGTTTACACGTGATTCACTGGATGCTAATCTCTCCTGTCTGTGTCCTGCAGTTGTTGAGGTTAGAAGTAATGGCTGAGGTCAGAGGTCAATGGGGCTAGTTTTTCCCCTCCTCTTTCTTCATACCCTCCATTTTCTCAACTACATGCTACCTCTTGGTGACATCATCAGAGGATGTCACATCAAGTTCCATATTTGTCCATATTTGTCCTAACAACACCAAATGCTACCAATTACCACCAATCCCAACTCAGCCGTGTACTCTGTGACTCAGGCTGCCTTACAGAAGGAGGCCATTCAGCCCAACAACTCTGCACCAACTTTACCACAGAGCATCTTACCCAGGCCCACTCTCTCACCCTATCCCAGTAACCCACCTATTTCCCATGGCTAATCCCCTATACTGTCACATCCACTGAACCCGCACATCTTTGGAGTGTGGGAGGAAACTGGAGCACCCAGAGGAAGCCCATGCAGACACGGGGAGAACGTGCACACTCTACACATTCAGTGACCTGAGGCCGGAATTGAGCCCGGGTCTCTGGCACTGTGAGGTAGCGATGCTAACTATTGAGTAACTTTGCTGCTCAAACTGCGGGGATTGTAATTTCATCCAATTACACATTGGGAAGAGTTCTCCAATGGACTAGAATTGGCACATTCTCCCCTCTTTTACTGCCTGCTGCCACTGTAGTTTGGTAGTTAATTGTCTTAATACTGTCATCATTGGGCCCAGTGTCAATATTTGTCTTGTAATATTCTTGTATATGTGAACAGGAGTAGGCCACATAGCTGATCTGATTGTAACCTCATCCCCACATTCCCAACCACCCCCAATAACCTTACACCTTCTTGCTTCTCAAGGATCTATCCGCCTCTGACTTAAAAATATCCAAAGGCTCTTCTTCCACTGCCTTTTGAGGAAGAACAGCTCCTGAAGCACTTTGGGACTTTTAAAGGCATTATATAAACACAGGGGCACGATCTCAATGGCCGTTCACACCAAGCTCCCTGCAGCAGCGAGGTTGGAAAACTTGGCACCCAGCCAAATCTCCATTCGCTGCAGCAGGATGGGAAAATCCCGCCGGTGTGAACAGCTGTAAGATTATGGCCTTGGTGCTTTTGTTACACTTCATCATTAGCTTTTCATTTTTTTAAATAATGAGAGGCAATTAGTGGCGAATAAATAATACACAGTGGGCGGGGTTTTCCATCCACGCTTGCCCCAAGGCCAGGAAGTCCGAGGTCAACAGACCTCTGCATGGTCCGCATTCTATCCGCCATGTTCATTAGAATAGTTAACACCTTCCCAAACACTTTCACCAGATTCCAAAGCGATGTAAAGGGGATTAACCTCTGTGTCATAACATATGGTTACAGAGCAAGAGCAGAATGTTCATTGACAAGCTCTTACAAAGAGCCAGGATGGGTGCGATGGGCCGAATGTACTTGGCAGACATCTGATTCTGACATCCCGTGGTATCCCATGAGGTAAATTTCTCAAGTCTCAGCTTTCCGCTCGATATCGGGATCCCCTTGCGTGTTCCGAAGAGTCATGGAATCCCTGCAGTGCAGGGAGGAGAGGGGTGCCATTTGGCCCATCAAGTCTGTGCTGGCCGCGGTCCCACCCAGGCCCTATCCCTGTATCTGCCCTGCTGGTCCACCTGGCATGGGGGTTGGGCATGGCCAATCCACTTCACCTGCACATCATTTGACACTAAGGGGCAACTTAGCATGGCCAATCCACCTAACCTGCACATCTTTGGACATTAAAGTGCAATTTACCATGGCCAATCTCCCTAACCTACACATCTTTAGATACTGGAGGGGCAATCAGGCCAGTCCACCTTGCTTGCACGTCTTCGGAGTGTTGTGGGGGGGGAGCTGGTCGGAGCGCCCGTGGGGGGCGCTGTATGGATGCAGGAGGGGGCGTGCAGGCTCCATGCAGGCTGTGGCCCGGGCTGGGGTTCAGGCCCTGGTCCCTGGTGCTGTGAGGCAGCGGTGCTGCCCATTCCTCCTCCATGTACTGTTATTGGACTTAACGCTGGATAAATCCTGGGAAGGGAAAGATTTATAGGGTGTTGTGATGTCGATGTTTCTGAAGATGTAGCGAATATTTGTAAAGAATTGTAAAAATGCTGGAGCGAAAGAAAACAGTGCGTGGTTTGATTGGATGCAGAGTACACACAGACTCGAAGCTGCAACATTTGTTTCAAGGACCAAGCATCAAGGTTGCATTGGTAACAGGCTGTGGCATTCTAATAGCCTATCAGTTTGAAAAGAAAGACAATTGGGTGTTAAGAGGCTGTCAGATTTGAATTTGCTATTGTTGACAACCTCAGACCAGTTGTGGTGTAAAAGAATTGTGAGGTTATCGCAAGAATAAAGGCCAGAACAACAACTATCTCAGAGGAACATCATGAGAGCCAGAGGCCAGGCTACCTGAAGCAACTAAAAGGTGGTTAAGGGCAGTTAGATCAACAGTTTGTTCTTAACTCTGTCAGCTTCAGATATATCTTAATAGAGCTCACCACTTAACCAGCGAAAAGTACCAAACCGGACAGTGCTTGTAGATAGCAGACAACTACAGAATAACCTCCAAATCTTTTCCAAGCCACCAGCCCTGGTTGTATGTAGTTTTTTTTTGACAGTGACTAAGATTCTGTTATTACGGTTTTGGTATTGAATGGTCCTTATCTTTATTTGAACAGCATCTCAGTCCTTTAATTCCAATGTTACTGGTTGAGCTAAAGATGCTGGTTGGTTGAATAAAATAACTTGTTAATCATTCACTTAAAACGACTGCCAGGTATTTGTATTAATGGACCTCTAAACGTTAAAATTGAACAGTGAACATCTTCCCAAATACTTCTCCCAGATTATGGAGCAAGGCAGTGGAAGCAGATATGATAGTGACTTTTGACAAATACATGGATAGGATGGGTATAGAAGGATATGGTCCCTGGAAGGGTTAGGGGGTTTTAGTTCAGTCGGGCAGCATGGTCGGTGCAGGCTTGGAGGGCCGAATGGCCTGTTACCGTGCTGTAATTTTCTTTGTTCACTACGATTCCCGTGGCGGGTAGCAAGGCAACATTCCGTCCCTTGTGTCTACGTGAAGGACCCCATTGCTATGCCAACACACTGTCTTGCTCAGACCTGCACGGGCGACGCACCCATCAAAAATGTCATCGGTCGCCGCTGTTGACCTGTGTAGCTCAGCTAACCTCTGCCCTTTCTTGACAGATGTGAGGTCTTAACACCCACACAGGGAAGATAAGCAGCAGCGAAAGTTTAACTACAGGTTAACAAGGGCCTGGAGCATTTTGAATGCATTGTCTGCTCAGGGTTAAGACTAGTACCATTTCCATTTCTGGCTGCAATTGTGCGGAGGTGCAGTGGAACAGTTCACTAGCCTTTTATACTAAAATGAATCGCTGTGGTTCTTATACTTGTGTTAATTCTCTTATCTGTTGATTCATATATCAGCGTATTGACTGAATAGATTTTTCCATTCAGGGCTGCTAAAGTCAACAGTGAAGGGTTTGTGTGTATTCTTATCGGAATAATGAATCTGATAGCTGGCTGCCCTACTACTGGACTCGTACTGTTTGTCCTAGAGAATTTATGGCATTGCTTCGCTTGCCATCTGCTTGAGCTGTAAACTATTCTGATTACGAGGCTTTCTTTGCACTGTGTGTATATCTATATGCTTCTTGGCATACAGTGTAAGAACTGTTGCCTGAAAGGTTTCAAGAGTTCATGAGTTGAAATTCAGGTGAACTGTGGATAAATTGCAAACATCAAGGACATCAGGGGACCTTGTAAACCAATTGGAGTTTATACAAAAATGGTCAACGCGGACAAATCAAGTCATTCCCTCATAACCGTACCCGATTTCAGAATCTTTTACAGCACAGAAACCTTGGTAGAGATTTACTCCAAGTAGTTACAATAATATGATTTTGATTTAAGGAGCTCAAGTGACATACACCAAATATCCGGCACTATTGTGAGTACAAGTGTTACATCAACTTTTAGATTCTCACTCGCTCCATTTTTCAGAATTGTCAATCGATCTACATTTTTCGAATCAGCTAACTTGCTGCTTTGTTTCCAACCGAATAAGAACATAGAATCCTTACAGTGTGGAAAGAGGCCATTCGGCCCATTGAGTCTGCACTGACCACAATTCCACTCTGTTCCCATTCCCGTAATCCCACATATTTACCTTGCCAATCCCCCCAACACACTAGGGTTAAATGAGCATGGCCAATCTGCTAACCCGCACATCTTTGGAGTGTGGGAGAAAACCGGAGCACCCGGAGGAAACCCACGCAGACATTCACCTGAGGTTGGAATTGAACCCGGGCCCTTGACACTGTGAGGCAGCAGTGCTAACCACTGTGCCACCGTGCCACCCAATGCTATCTACTTTATACCGGAAAGACCAAACGCAGACTGGGTGACCGCTTTGCTAGATGCCTTCGGTCCGCGCACAAGCAGCACTCAGACCTTCCTGTCATTTGCCACCACCCTCCTGTCCTATCCACGTGTCCGTCCTTGGCCTTTTGCAATGCTCTGACGAACCCCAATGCAAACTGGAGGAAGAGCACCTCGTCTTCCTATTGGGCACTTTACAGCCTTCTGGACTCATCATTGAGTTCAACAAAATCAGACTCTCTCTTCCACCTTCACCCCATTTTTTAATTCCATTAATTTATTTTCATTTCTTCCATTCATTCATTTTTCCATTCTCCTTCTTATCCTTCTTTTCCCATGCCACTGTCTCGCCCACCCCACTGGGGCCACCTGTTATCTGTTCCAGCTTGTCCTTTGACACTTTGCTTCTCTTTGTTCTGCCTTTTACACACTCTGATCTCTTAATGTGCTACTATTAGCACCCTTCTTAGCAGTGATCGCCAGCACTTAGATTCTCTTTGTCTTTTTGGCCGTGACATCTTCTGCCAAGCCTTCACCTATTGCTGGCCCTTTACCCAACCCCTCCACAGTTCCACCCCACACCCTTCCTGCCCCCAGAACACTATAAATCTCACCCTATTTCCAGCTCTCTTTAGCTTTGTTGAAAGATCATCCAGACTCGAAACTTTGGCTCTCTTCTCTCGCCACAGACGTTGTCAGACCTGCTGAGATTTTCCAGCATTTTTGGTTTTTGTCCCAGACGTGGGCAGCACGGCTGTACAACGTTTAACACTGCTGCCTCACAGCACCAGGGACCTAGATTCGATTCCCAGCTCGGGTCACTGTCTGTGTGGAGTTTGTACCTTCTCCCTGTGTCTGCGTGAGTTTCCTCCAGGTGCTCCGGTTTCCTCCTACAGTCCAAATGACATGCTGGTTAGATGGGTTGTCCATACTAGATTCTCCCTCCAGTATACCCAAACGGGCACCGGAGCG
The DNA here is from genome assembly GCF_965287045.1 of Carcharhinus amblyrhynchos. Lineage (NCBI taxonomy): Eukaryota > Metazoa > Chordata > Chondrichthyes > Carcharhiniformes > Carcharhinidae > Carcharhinus > Carcharhinus amblyrhynchos. The sequence goes on along the minus strand of NC_137341.1, from coordinate 7,855,588 downwards.
TGGCAACGAGGGGATTTTCACAGTAACTTCATTGCTGTGTTAATGTAAGCCTACTGTGGTTAACATATAAACTTTATTTTGCATTTATTTTCAAATTACTTTTCATGTAATGGCTTGCAGGCAAAGATCGACATCAGTCCCCCAAATCAGTTATTAAAAGGTTAACCTCACTGGAGTTTGCTGCTTTTTCTGCTCAGACGAAGGAACCATTCATCCCCAGACTGGATTTTCACCCACTACTTTTACATCGTTATCTGAGCCCTGTGACATGCCGTGGGGCGGCACGGTAGCACAGTGGGTTAGCACTGCTGCTTCACAGCTCCAGGGACCTGGGTTCGATTCCCGGCTCGGGTCACTGTCTGTGTGGAGTTTGCACATTCTCCTCGTGTCTGCGTGGGTTTCCTCCCACAGTCCAAAGATGTGTGGGTTAGGTTGATTGGCCGTGCTAAGAAATTGCCCCTTAGTATCCAGGGATGCGTAGGTCAGCGGGATTAGTGGGTATAATATGGAGGGACATGGGGGTAGGGCCTGGGTGGGATTGTGTTCGGTGCAGACTCGATGGGCCGAAGGGCCTCTTTCTGCACTGTAGGATTTATGGTTACAGCTCAGAAGGAGGACATTTGGCCCACTGGCTCAAGTCTGACCCTCTTCAAAATCATGTGGACTATTAGAATAGAATCCATACGGTGCAGATGGAGGACATTCGGCCCACTGAGCCCAACCCCTGCTATCCTTGTAACTCCATGCATTTATCATGGTTAATCCATCCAGCCTTCACATCGTAGGACACTAAAGGCCAATTTAGCATGGCCTATTCACCTAGCCCACACAACTTTGGAGTGCTAACCACTGTGCCATTTTAGCACGGAATGCTCTCGGTGTATTTTTAAACCATGGATGATTTTTTTCTCAGTTTCATTCTTTCCACTGGCCCCTGAAGACAGGAGGAAGAGAGAGAGAGGGATTACAGTTCCATGTACCGATGGCTTTGCAGGAAGTGAACACTAAAATGATCAATCTTGTTTGACAGTAGATGTTGTCTCAAATAATTGTAGCAAACATTTTAACCCCTGGGTTGCATTAGGAGGGATAAAGCAAGAAATATGTTGAAAATACATTGAAATCCTTCAAAAGAAATTGTAGTCAGACAAGCTACCCAAAGCTCGGCTGAAAAAGCACCTGGAAGGGGGAGAGGTGCTGATATGGAGCTACTTTGTGAGGAAATTCCTCCTCCAACTTTTTCCCCTTCCCCCTCTCTCCCTCACCCACCTCACTCTCCCCAACTCTTCCTACTCTCTCTTTCCTCATCCCCTTCTCTCTCCCACGCCCTCTCTCTCCCTCCCCTCTTTCCCTCCTCCCCTTCCTCCTCCACCCACCTCCCTCACCCACCTCACTCTCCCCATCGCGTCCTACTCTCTCCTTCCCCATACTCTTCTCTCCCCATCCCCCTCTTTTCCCCTCCCGTCCCTCCTCCTCCCACCTCCCTCACCCACCTCACTTATTTGTCCTCTCTCTCTCTCCCCCCCCTTCCCTCTCTCCTCCTCACTACCTCTTTGCTTCCCTCTCCTCCTCCCCCTGTCTTTGTCCCCTCCTGTGGCTTTTCCCCTCCCACTCCCCCTTCTCTCTTGCCCCGTCTCTCTCCCCACTCTCTCTCTGTCTCCTCCACTAACCCTGCATCCCTCTCTTTCCATTGCTACTCCACCTCCTCTTCCCTCCCTCCCCCTGTGGAAGGCATGTAGTTGCCAATGATGGAGGTGAAGGAAATTTGGGTTGTAGAGGAGGATAAGATTAGAGCAAAGCAGAACTGGAGGAACTCTCAGAGATAGCAAGGCCACAGCAATGTCAATGTACATCTTATATGTTGCAATAGTCTCATTGTTCCAGTGAGGGGAAGTAAAATTCTGTGTTGTTATTTCTGCTGTGATGTTCCAAAGCTAAACTCATGTTGACTCTGGTGTAAATATAGAATCAATCCCGTTACACTGATTCCTCACACATGGGCAGCATGGTGGCACAGTGGTTGGCACTGCTGCCTCACAGTGCCAGGGACTTGGGTTCACTTCTGACCTCGGGTCACTGTCTGTGTGGAGTCTGCACATTCTCCCCGTGTCTGTGTGGGCTTCCCCTGGGTGTTCCGATTTCCTCCCACAGTCCAAAGATGTGCAGGTTAAGTGGATTGGCCATGCTCAATTGCCCCTGAGTGTCAAGGGGATTAGCAAGGTTAATATATGGAGTTACGGGAATAGGGCCTGGGGAGTGTGGTCAGTGCAAGCTCGATGGGCCGAGTGGCCTCTTTTTTGCATTGTGGGGATTCTATGATTCCACCCTCCAAATTGAGTTCACCAGAAGTTTTCGCTTTCTGAGTGAGTTGTATTTTCTAAACTCCTTTCGGCTTGTGTTGGCTTCAGTATGTGTGGGGGCCTGGTTAGTGTCGATGTGGTTACAGATCCAGCTCTCTCTATACCAGTGGATGATATGGACGTTAACAAGATTGATGTGCGTGTGACTGGACACAGTGGCTACGCATGCTGCTGGCCTGACTTGGAGCCAAAACCTGACATGCAGTTAACGTACCCCGAGCCTTGAGAAAGCACAGCCCAGGCTTCAAGTTTGGGATGAGCGTCATTGTGCACTTAACAGGCTGAGAGTGAGTGGAATGGGGCAACTAAAGCATTGTCACAGTGCCTGAAAACAATTGTTTCATGTTAGGTGAGTTATGGGCGAATAGAAACATTAATCAAGAGTTGGTCTAAAGCACTGAAGTTCATAGAATCATAGAACCTTACAGTGCAGAAAGAGGCCCTTCGGCCCATCGAGTCAGCACCGAACACAATCCCACCCAGGCCCTATCCCCATAGCCCTACATATTATACCCACTAATCCCTCTAACCTACGCATCCCTGGACACTAAGGGGCAATTTTTTAGCATAGCCAATCAACCTAACCCGCACATCTTTGGACTGTGGGACGAAACCAGAGCACCCGGAGGAAACCCACGCAGACACGGGGAGAATGTGCAAACTCCACACAGACAGTGACCCGAGCCGGGAATCGAACCCAGGACCCTGGAGCTGTGAAGCAGCAGTGCTAACCCACTGTGCTACCCTGCTGCCCCTTGCTATCCATTGTGCTACCGTGTCAACGTGTCATTGTGGCAAATCAGGAGCCAGGGAATAAGCAAGTTTTTCAAGTTTATTTCTTAGTGTCACAAGTAGGCTTACATTAATGTATATTGATCTGGAGATGCCGGTGTTGGACTGGGGTGGGTACAGTAAGAAGTTTTACAACACCGGGTTAAAGTCCAACAGGTTTATTTGGAATCACGAGCTTTCGGAGCACTGCCCCTTCATCAAAAGAGTGAACAACCTGATGAAGGAGCAGCGCTCCGAAAGCTCGTGATTCCAAATAAACCCGTTGGATTTTAACCTGGTGCTGTGAGATTTCTAACTGTGCATTAACACTGCAATGAAGTTACTGCGAAAATCCCCTAGTCACTGCACTCCGTCGGGTACACTGAGGGAGAATTTAACACGGCCAAGGCACCCAAACCAGCACGTCTTTAGGATTGTGGGAGAAAACCCATGCAGACGTGGGGAGAACGTGCAGACTCCGCACAGGCAGTGACCCAAGCCGGGAATCGAACCTGCGTCCCTGAGGCAGCAGTGCTAACCACTCTACCACCATGCCGCCCTCCAAGAGGTTCGGAGGAGAAAGTGTGGGAGAGAAAACATAGCTGAAAAATGACCTTTCATCTTATCTAAACATACATATGTGTGAGATGTACAGTTGACACATGACTATTCGTTAATGAATTAATTACCCAGTCCTTGGGCTGGATAGTTCACAGATGCAGACTCCATTATTTTTACAAATTAAATTACCAGCACTTTCATCTCGATCACAATGCATCTGTTTGTCGGGACAAAGCACATCCAGGAGGTTATACCATCTGCTGCATTACTTTTCTTCAGGCTGGCCTGTGTTTGTTTTCTCAAGGCTATTCAAACAGAGCTCAAGGTCTCTCGACGGTGACCAATGGGCGGGGAGGGGTTTCCGTGGCAGCACAATTAAAGGCCCCACTCTGGGACAGCACAAGCTGTGTCCGTGTCTCCGGAGCCCAGCGCCAAATATCCCGAAAAAAAAAAGTGCCACACGATTGACAGTGCCCGCAGTCAGTGACGGCCTGACTATCTGAAACCGATGACTAGGCTTCAGCAAGGGTAAAGGGCCACATCTCAGGCACACTTCTGTCGTGGCTTCGCGGGACTTGGGGGGGCAGTTTCTGTGCCCCGTCGGAGGTGACCAACTGCCCCTCACCCTGACGGAGCAGCTTTGAACAGCTTCCCGTAAAGCTGCTTAACTCTTCAACCGTGTGTCTCACGCCACTTGTACCAGAAGCCACACATGGTACTTCCGCTTGTTCAGTCGGGTGAAGGAATTCATGAGGTAAAAGCGATAAAAACACGCAGTTCCTTGTCTCTGAAGTTCCCCCAGACGTTCAGCCTGCAATGAGGCCTGTGGAGGCTGCGGAGCAGACCCACAAGGACTGACACCAAATCTATCCATTTGGGATGCTTTGAAACAGAATTTACAAATCAGACATTAAGAAATATCCAAAGCAGCGGAGCACGGATATGTTTCTGTTATCTCGTCCAGCTATTGTTGATTTGATTTTATAGAGGATGGAAACAGGCCCTTCAGCCCAACTTGTCCATGCTGTCCTTTTTTAACGACGAAGCTAGTCCCAATTGCCCATGTTTGGCCCATATGTAACTGTAGCTATATTCTGTGCTCTTGGTTGAATGGTTAAAGTGCATTATTGTTACAACTTGGCCATCTTCAGGACGAAAATTTTGTTTTGATCTGATTTATTATTATCACGTGTATTAGTATACAGTTAAAAGTATTGTTACTTGTGTGCTAAACAGACAAAGCATCCATTTATAGAGAAGGAAAGGCGAGAGTGCAGAATGTAGTGTTACAATGATAGCTAGGGTGTAGAGAAAGATTAACTTAATGCGAGGTGGGTCCATTCAAAAGTCTGATGGCAGCAGGGAAGAAGCTGTTCTGGAGTTGATTTGATTTATTATTGTCACATGTACGGGGATATAGTGAAAAGTATTGTTTCTTTCATGTTATACAGACAAAGCATAATGTTCATAGAGGACATAGGAGAGAAGGAAAGGAGAATAGGTGCAGAATATAGTGTTACAGTTACTGATCGGGTCAAGTGAAAGATCAGCGTGATGTGTGATAGCTCCATTCAAAAGGTCTGATGGCAGCAGAGAAGAATTTGTTCCCGAGATGGTTGTTGCGTGATCTCAGACTTTTTCACCTTTTCCCAATGGAAGAAGGTGGAAGAGAGTATGCCCCGGGTGCGTGGGGTCCTTAATTATGCTGGCTGCTTTTCCGAGGCAGTGGGAAGTGTAGACAGAGTCAATGGATGGGAGGCTGGTTTGAGTGATGGACTGGGCTTCGTTCACAACCCTTTGTAGTTCCTTGCGGTCTTGGTCAGAATCTGAAAAAAGGTAAATACTTATCTATCCTGTTATAAAAGATGTCCCTGTTAGGAAACCAGAATATGGAAGCGATTATGGGGAAGAAATGCAGGAGATTTTAGGGGAAAAGGAAAACCGAAAAAATGGCAAACTATCTGTTGTTGTGTTATATCTGAAATTCTATGGATCTATGTAGATATATTCCTCTATGAATACAGAATATTTCCAGATTGGATTCAGAACGGTGGCACTGTTCAGATTCAGTGGTTAGCACTGCTGCCTTACAGCGCCAGGAACCCGGGTTCAATTCCAGCCTTGGATATCCACCTGTGTGAAGTTTGCACGTTCACCCTGTGTATGCATGGGTTCCCTCCAGTGCTCCGGTTTTCGCCCACAGTCCAAAGATAGAATCACAGAGTCATTGATTTAATCATAAATCAGAAGGAGGCCATTTGGCCCATCGAGCCTGCACTGACAACAATCTCATCCTGGCCCTATCTCCCCTAACCCCTTGCATTTACCCTGCTAATTTTCCTCCCATTAGAGGGCAATTTAGCATGGCCAGTCAACCTAACCTGCACATTTCTGGACTGTAGGAGGAAATCAGAGCACCCGGAGGAAACCCACGCAGACACGGGGAGAACATGCAAACTCCATACAGTAATCCAAGATCAGAATTGAACCTGGTCCCTGGTGCTGTGAGGCAGCAGTGTGCACATTAAGTGGATTAGCCATGCAAAATTGCCCCTCGGTATACGAAGATGTGTAGGTTAAGGAGATTAGTGGGGTTGAGGGGTTACGGGGATAGGGCCTGGGTGGGATGCTCCTCTTCTGCACTGTAGGGATTCTATGATTTTCAAATACTTGAGAGAGTTTCTTTTTAGCTGCACATCTTAAGGTACAATGAGCTCTAAAATGTTCCACATAACCAGAAGATCCAAGATGAAAATATTAGCAACATGTTCAATTTTTACAGAACTAATAGCCATATGACGAAGCCTGACTGCCATAAAATGATTGTGAAGGTTCACACTGGGACCTGTGTGTAATCTGAGAACACTGTCATGTATTAGAATACAGACTTAAGCTTCTGACTGAAGCTCATAAAACGGACATTGAAGAACAAGTTGATGGGGTGAAAATTACAATTCTGTACAAGCACTTAACGCACTCATATTAGTTTCAATTCTGGGCTACATCAATTCAGACATTAACCCATTCAGGTCAGGCAGAGAGAAATTTGGCACTAGCTCCTTTAGACAGCAGAATGAAGCTTACCATACCTATACTTTTGGTTGAAAGGTTAAAGTGCATTATTATTACAACCTGGCCATCTTCAGGATAAAGGTTTTGATTTGATTTGGTTTATTGTCACATGTATTAGTATACAGTGAAAAGTTCTGTGTCTTGCACACTATACAGATAAAGCATACTGTTCATAGAGGAGGAAAGGAGAGAATGCAGAATGTAGTGTTACAAGGGTGTAGAGAAAGATCAACTTAATGCAAGGTAGGTCCATTCAAAAGTCTGATGCAGCAGGGAAATAACTGTTCTTAAGTTGGTTGGTGCGTGATCTCAGACTTCTGTATCCTTTTTCTGATGAAAGAAGGTGGAAGAGAGAATGTCTGGGGTGCACGTGGTCCTTAATAATGCTGGCTGCTTTTGACTTGATTTGGTTTGATTTGATTTATTATTGTCACATGTATTAACATACAGTGAAAAGTATTGTTTCTTGTGTGCTGCACAGCCAAAACATACTGTTCACAGAGAGGGAAAGGAGAGAGTACAGAATGTGGCATTACAGTCATAGCTAGGGTGTAGAGAAAAATCAACTTAATGCAAAATAAATCCACTCAAAGGTCTGATGGCAGCAGGGAAGAAGCTGTTCTTGAGTCGATTGGGTACGTGACCTCAGACTTTTGTATCATTTTCCTGATGGAAGAAGGTGGAAGAGAGTATGTCCGGGGTCTGTGGCGACCTTAATTATGCTGGCTGCTTTTCTGAGGCAGTGGGAGGTGTAGACAGAGTCAATGGATGGGAGGCTGGTTTGTGTGATGGATTGGGCTACGTTCACAACTCTTTGTAGTTTCTTGTGGTCTTGGGCAGAGCAGGAGCCCATACCAAGCTATGATACAACCAGAAAGAATGCTTTCTATGGTGCATCTATAGAAGTTGGTGACAGTTGTAGCTGACATGCCAAATTTCCTTAGTCTTCTGAGAAGGTCGAGGAGTTGGAGCGCAGATTTCCCTACTCCTTTCCCCATGGGCATAATTCACCTTCTGGGGTGAGCATTAAAATCATACCAGCACAACAGGGGCCACAAGATTTTCCATAGGTGATTATTGTGCCCAGCAAGCAACAGGGGACAAAATCTGCTTCATTATGCCCACTTTCCAGCATGGGTGACTAAGTGATGGTGATGAGTAGGGATTTCTATTAATCTGTCAGTTTTTAACCCAGTGATACTGACACCATCAATGGTACTCCTACCATTTCAACATAGACTCAGCACCTTTCAGGGTGCACGGACCCCTGAGACCACATTGTCTACACTTCTTGCTGCCTCGGAAAAGCAGCCAGCATAATCAAGGACCCCACATACCCCAGGCATTCTCTCTTCCACTTCTTCTATCAGGAAAAAGATACAAAAGTCTGAGATCACGTACCAACCGACTCAAGAATAGCTTCTTCCCTGCTGCCATCAGACTTTTGAATGGACCTATCTCACACCAAGTTAATCTTTCTCTACACCCTAGCTATGACTATGACACTGTCTCTCTGCACTCTGTATCTCTCTTTTCCTCCCCTCTGCATGGTGCGCTTTGTTTGTATAGTGCTCAAGAACTGATACTTTTCACTGCATCTCAATACATGTGACAATAATAAATCAAATCAAAAACATGGTTTTCTATTTGGGCAGCATGGTGGCACAATAGTTGGCACTGCTGTCTCACAGCGCCAGGGACCCAGGTTCGATTCTCAGCTTGGATCACTGTCTGGGTGGAGTTTGCACATTCTCCCCGTGTCTGTATGGGTTTCCTCCGGGTGCTCTGGTTTCCTCTCATGGTTCAAAAGACGTGCCGATTGGGTGCATTGGCCATGCTAAATTCTCCCTCAGTGTACCCGAACAGGCACCGGAGTGTGGCAGCTCGGGGATTTTCACAGTAACTTCATTGCAGTGTTAATGTAAGCCGACTTGTGACACTAATAAATAAACTTTAAAACTAAACTGTTCGATTGCTCCCATTTTGTAATATATTCATCAGAGGCAGCATTGTTTGGAAATGATGGCAACCTGAAGCCCATCAGCAATCCTGCAAGCTTTGGAAAACACAGTGTGCCTGAGGGTCAAAGGGCAGCTGGCAGAGTCACCCAGCCAGAATCTACAAGGTTCACTTCAAGAGGCTGACACACTGATCACATTTTCCACGGGTTTTTATCCACATGGATTTTGAGTTGGGGGCGATAAGGTGGATCAGTGTGTGACGCCAGGAGAATGTTTGATGTGTAATTAACTGTCAGTTGCTCTGTGTGAGCTCTGTGCTCCTTCAGACACACACACACACACACACACACACACACACACACACACACACACACACACACACACACACACACACACACACACACAGTAAAGAGTAGGCAGCTGCTGCCTCAGCTTCCAGCACACCCGAGAGAATTTGGAATATTGAATTAGCTGGGTTAAAAACAACGTAAGTGATCTTAAAAGGCAAACTGAATTAAACGGTGCTCAACAATTAATGAGCAAATACAAGTAATAGAATAAGAGCTAACTATGCCGCTGTTTCATCTCCATAACACTTAAAGGAATATGTACAGTGAGGTCCTAATGTAAATTCAGTTCCTGAACAAGCCCCAGTGTAAATTCAACACCTGAACAAGACTGTTCTTAACTGGTGTCAGATACTGTGGCAGTAGGAAATTAGATACTGCGATAGGTAATAATGAATTTTATTCATTTGTAGGATATGGGCATAATTGGCTGGCCAGCATTTATTGCCCATCCCTAGTTGCCCAAGGACAGTTGAGAGTCAACCACATTGCTGTGGCTCTGGAGTCACATGTAGGCCAGACCAGGTAAGGAACCTTGGAGGGAGTGCAGAGGAGGTTTACTAGGCTGATGCCGGAGTTGAGGGGGTTGAGCTATGAGGAGAGGCTGAATAAACTGGGCTTGTACTCGTTAGAGTTTAGAAGGATGAGGGGAGATCTCATTGAGAAGTACAAGATGATGAATGGGATGGATAGGATAGAGGTGGAAAGACTCTTCCCGCTCAGAAAGGACTGTAGGACTAGAGCGCACAGCCTCAAGATAAGGGGTGGGCAGTTTAGAACGGAGTTGAGGAGGAACTTCTTCACTCAAAGGGTGGTGAATCTCTGGAATTCTCTGCCCGTTGAAGTGGTGGAGGCTGCCTCACTAAATATATTTAAGACGCAGGTTGATGGGTTTTTGATAGGCAAGGGGATTAAGGGTTATGGGGAGAGGGCGGGAATGTGGAACTGAGACACGACAGATCAGCCGTGATCTTATTGAATGGTGGGGCAGGCTCGAGGGGCTAGATGGCCTACTCCTGCTCCTATTTCTCATGTTCTGATGTTAGGATGGCAAATTTCCTTCCCTAAAGGACAGTAGTGAACCAGATGGATTTTCTGACAATGGTTTCATGGCCATCAATAGATTCTTAATCCAGATTTTTTTTAAATTGTTTTCAAATTCTACTACGTGTTGTGGCAGGATTTGAACCCGGGTTCCCGGGACACTAACTGAGTTTCTGTATTAATAGTCCAGTGATAATACCACGAGGCCATCGCCTCCACTCCTACTCACCCTTAACTTCCATTCACTGACCATTGCTGGATCGATCTCCAATGACCACAATGGGCAGCATGGTGACACAGAGGTTAACACTGCTGCCCCACAGCTCCAGGTTCTCAGGGACCCAAATTCAATTTCTGGCTTGGGTCCCTGTCTGTGCAGAGTCTGCATGTTCTCCCCGTGTCTGTGTGGGTTTCCTCTGGGTGTTTAAAATGTGTAAATCCCCCCCCAACTCACCCAAACAGGGAATCCCCACCATCCCACTGGCGCAAGGAACACTCTCCCACCCCATGGATTTCCACAAAGAAAGCCTCCCTTCCCCTGGCACTGCTCCAGCACTGCATCTTGACAATGCCCCTGGCATTGCTCCCAAGGCAGTGACATGGGGCAATGCCAAGGGGCAGTGCCAAGGGTCATGTCCCTTTCTTGTCTGGGGCCTGAATGGACTTGTGCACCCCTGTGGGTTCTCCTTGCCAAATTTACATTGGTCTGGATCTATCGCGAACATCACCGATGTGACATCACGTCGGTAGGAGGTAAATCTGAGTCGAATAATGATATTAAAATGTATTTAAATGAGGTTCCCGGCCTCCCCGGGCCTGAACCATGCTATGTCAATGGCAGTAGCTGGGGATGAGTGCATCGTGCAATCTCACTGGCATGAATCTCGTTTTTTTGGCTCTAGAACATAGAACACTACAGCACAAACAGGCCCTTCAGCCCACAAGTTGCACCGATCATATCCCTCCCTACCAGGCCTATCTAGAACCCGCAATCCCATTAAATCTCTTGAGATTTTTCCCATTGCCACACTCAGCAAACAGGGGTGGAAAATCCTGACCACTGCATTCATATTCCTTATAATCAGGTGGGATTAGGAAGGGCACCTGGCTGTCCTTGGGCTGGCATGGACAAGATGGCCCGAATGGCCTTCTTTGGTGCTGTAACTTTTCTATGGGTTCTGTGGTTTCCTGTATCCCAATCACATCCTCCCAGTCACCCTACGTTCCTGACTGCTTCCACCTGCCAGTGACTAATCCCATCAGGACCATCCTCCCTCCCTCTCAATCATCTCCCCCTCTCAGTAGCTGAAAGCCAGTCTGAAATCCTAGACTGCCTGGGGACTGGACAGCAGGTGTTTGCAGCTGGCCAGCCTCTTTGAACAAGGCCCGGTATCGTATGTGCCTTTGGCCAACCTGGGCCTCTTTCTGGGACAATGTCCGCCTTGGCTCGGAATGCCCAGAGGACCACGGAGAGTTACACCACCTGCAGCAAGGCCACCTGCTGTCCAATGAATGTTGCCTGTTGAGTGAGAAGCAAGGTTACCAGACTGTTGGCTCTGCCTCCACTCGAGTCTCGCATAATCGCCAGCTGCCCTGTCAATCCGCAGGTTTTGAATTGACAGCGATACCACCGTTTGCACCGGTGGGATTTCCTGGTCCCGTGCTGTGAATGCTGTTCTCGGTTGCAGTGGCAGTGGGGTGTGAACGGCTGGTAAGAACCTGCCTGTCATGTGTGCCTTGTGGACATGTATGGGGCGGAATTCTCTGACTTCACCCCCGTGGCTGAGAGTCTCCAGTTCCACGACTGGGATTCACCAGTCCTGTGGCTGGGATTCTTCAAGTTCCAAGGTTGGGATTCTCCAGTTCCATGGCTGGGATTCTCCAGTCCCGTGGCTGAGATTCTCCAGTTCCATGGCTGGGATTCTCCAGTCCTGTGGCTGGGATTCTCCAGTCCCGTGGCTGGGATTCTCCAGTCCCGTGGCTGGGATTCTCCAGTCCCGTGGCTGGAATTCTCCAGTCCCGTGGCTGGGATTCTCCAGTCATGTGGGTGGAATTCTCGAGTCCTGTGGCTAGTATTCTCCAGTTCCACAGCTGGGATTCTCCAGTCCCGCTGGAAATCTGGCTGAGTGCCAAATTCTCCGTTCTCACTGGCAGCTGTCCTGGGAATATATGAGCCCAGAGAATTCCGGCCATGATATGTGTGAGTCACTGAAAGGGAGAGAATGTGGTGTGCACATGTCGCGAATTAAACATATCAAATTGGGTCAGATTAATTTGGCAGCTTTCTCAAAGTGTGCCATGTTCTTCTACCTGTTACTCAGGTCTTGCGGGTATCAAACACAGTATCTGGCCTGTCTCCCATGCCCTCTCAGCGTCACTGCTCTGACAGGGGGAGGAGGAGGGTGCCTTGGAGTGGCAGCCAATTCTTGTAGAAGCACTTGACAACCAACAGGAGAGAAAAGCAGGGCCCATTGGCTCAACCTGGTTATTGAATCCAACTCATGGTTCTCACAAGAGAGACAAAGATCCAGGCTGACAAGATGAGACATTGCATCCCATCTTGTGCTTGGTCTGATATTTAATTTTAGCTACAAGGCCATCCCTAGCCGTTGCCCTTAATCTAAATGGTTTGCTTGGTCATTCCAGAGGGCTGTTAAGTGTCAACCACATTGCAGTGACTCTGGAATCACATGTAGGTCATATTGGGTAAGGATGGCAGATTTCCTTCCCCAAAGGACATCAATAAACCAGGTGGGCTTTTACAACAATCCAGGTTAATTGTTGTGAAGATACATTAGATTTTCGGGGTCCGATAGAGAGGGGACATGTCCCCTTTTCTTCATGCTCTGCCACTTTTCTTTCGGCTGATGTCCGGTTTCTTCCGGGTGCTCCTGTTCCCTCCCACAGTCCAAAGATGTGCTGCTGAGGTGGATTGGCCATGATAAATTGCCCCTTATTGTCAGGGGGACGAGCTGGGTAAATATGTGGGGTTATGGGGGTAAAAGCCTGAGTGAGATTGTTGTCGGTGTAGACTCGATGGGCCGAATGGCTCCTTCTGCACTGTCGGGATACTATGATATGTCAGCAATGTTTTTATTGATGAGACCCTTTTCCTTATCTAGGTAAAGGGCCTGACATGGAAGCAAAACTTGCTTTAGTTGTCAACATGGCTGTAGATTCCTTCATCTCTACTTGTTGGGAGGAAATGATTAGCCTTGTTGCTCCCTGTAATGCCTTACCCTTGTCTTGTGGCTTGTTGTCTTGCAAAGCTACATTAGGGTTAGGGTTAGGGTTAGGTACATTACTGAACTAGCTTTTAATTGCAGCCTTTTAAAAAATTATTATTTTGTTTTAAATTCTGCCAGCTAATTTGGTAGGATTTAAATCCATGTCACCAGAGCATTAATCTGGGCCTCTGGATTACGAGCTCGGTGACATTATTATACTCGGTGATGGTGGCTCATCCAGTACGCTGGGAAAATTCAGCGCTTTGCCACGGGGAGAGAAATTAGCCAGCAGAAATAGACTTGAAATAGTTTGACCTTGTTATTTTCCTAATTGGTTTAAAAATACCAGATGCAAATTTAGTGCTCAGGAAGAACAAACTCACATTTCAGCAGGAACTCTGCAGATCTTTAGATTGATGAATACAGCAACAATCAGGGACTCTCTGATGATTCAAGTTATAATTTAACACAGCTATTTCTGTTACCAGACATGAAGCTTAACAAGGAAGGCATGGTTTGATTTCATAAGAACATAAGAACTAGGAGCAGGAACAGGCCATCTGGCCCCTCGAGCCTGCTCCGCCATTCAATAAGATCATGGCAGATCTCTTCGTGGACTCAGCTCCACTTACCCGCCAGCTCACCAGAGCCCTTAATTCCTTTACTGTTCAAAAATGTATCTATCCTTGCCTTAAAAACATTCAATGAGGCAGCCTCAACTGCTTCACTGGACAGGGAACTCCACAAATTCACAAACTTTCGGTGAAAAAGTTCCTCCTCAACTCAGTTCTAAATCTGCTCCCCTTTGCTTTGAGGCCCCTAGTTCTACTTTCACCTGCCAGTGGCAACAACCTTCCTGCCTCCATCTTATCTATCCCCTTCATAATCTTGTATGTTTCTATAAGATCGCCCTTCATTCTTCTGAATTCGAATGAGTATAGTCCCATTCTACTCAGCCTCTCCTCATAAGCCAACCCTCTCAACTCCGGAATCAACTGAGTGAATCTCCTCTGTACTCCCTCCGGTGCCGTTTCGTCAATATCCTACCAATCATTCCCTCTGCAAGATCAGGTTTGAGAGACATTTGGGTAGCTTTTGATCTTCACTACCTGAAGAATAGGTTGGAATGAATTCATCACTGAAGGTTTGGATTGAAGATCAGTGGTTTTAAACAGGAATCTGCAAACGCAGGGGGTTGTCAATCTCTGGGGTGGGTCTCAATAAGTTAATTGAAGAGCAGTGAGTGACCGCAGAAATCTCCAGACAGCAACTGAGAGGCGGGTGGAGATAGGAGTTAAGTTTTAAGTTTATTTATTAGTGTCACAATCACAGTTTAGATTAACACTGCAATGAAGTTACTGTAAAAATCCCCTAGCCACCACACTCCAGCCCCTGTTTGGGTACACTGAGGGAGAATTTAGCACTGGCAATGCACCTAACTAGCACGTCTTTCAGACTGTGGGAGGAAACCAGAGCACACAGAGGAAACCCATGCAGACACGGGGAGAACGTGCAGACTCTGCACAGACAGTGACCCAAGCCAGGAATCGAACCCGTGTCCCTGGTGCTGCGAAACAGCAGTGCTAACCACTGTGCCATCCTGTGGGGATTTAGCTGCTATATCTGAGAAGGGGAGTGTACATGGAGAGGGGTTGGGAACTACCTGTATGAAAGAATTTCCGGCAGTTGGTATACCATTCCTGGTGGATGTTTCAGAATATTTATATGCATGTCCAGTGTAAAGAACATTTGAGGCCTGAGTGTTGCAGATTCCAAGGTCCAAGGCTATGGACAAAATTTTCTAGCCACCATGATGGCCATCACCTTTGATGGTGATTCACTGCCATGGGATCCCCTGCTATGCAGTGTGCGAATAATGGGAAGCTCTGTTGTCAACAAAAGTACCAGAGGATGACGAGGCTGGCCAACAATGGGCACCTCCATGGCTACAAAATACGCCACAAGGCACGGTAGTGGTGAAAATCCCACCCTATGTGTTGAAGGATGCACTAAAGCTTGGGGGATCCACTGCAAAGTGGGGAAAGGCCACTGTCTTAGAGCAGTGATGGGCAACCTGGGCGAGTGGGTGGGCCGCATGAGTAACCCTCCTTCATCTCAGTGGGCGGCAAGATTGAAATCGGCCTTGTTCACTCACCATGACCCCATGAATCAGATTAAACACATTTAATATGCGCTGGATGTTTCATAATGAGTTATAGAAAATGCTTATCTTTTGGGTAGCAATGGAACTATCATCAACTTCAAATGGTAAAAACGGAAAAAATATTTCCAGTTTGGACACAGAGGGAGCGCACGGCTCTCACAGTCAATCGGCACACGCCTCACTTCACTCACCCTTGCTTTACGTGGGTATCACTTCAGTCATATCAGTGATAAAAGAAACTACAAGGACAAAGATCAACAGAATGTGGCAACCCTACGCATAGATAGCGGTCAAATGAGTGTCTTTGGGCCACATTCAGAACCCAGATGGGACACACGTGGCCACTGGGCTGCAGATTATCCATTATTAGTCTAAGGGCCTCTAATAGTGGCAAACAGAGGAGCTGGAAACCATGTAAAACCCTTCTCAGGCACCAGGGACCGTTTGACATCAAGTGTAAATGCACATTGTGATTATAACCTGTAATGGCGAGTGCATTGAGGTTCTGCTGTATTCCACCGAAAGAAACTGATCTGTATTGTTGAAACTGATCTGATCTGTCATGTCCAATTTGAACTGTTACAAAACTTTGATGAACGAAGTATATTTTGGAGAAAATGAAGTTTCTGAATGATCTTCTGCACACGTACGTTACGACCCACACTCAATATTCCTCCTTATCTAGATTACTCGCAGAATTATCCCAGAGTAGCCTCTGTCTTTGTTCGCTACTCAGTAAACCTAAGTAAACCTCAGTAAACTCCATGTCAGTAGTGGAAACGATGTAGAAGTGATTGAGAGCTTCAAGCTTTTAGGTGTCCAGATCACCAATAACCTGTTCCTGGTCCCTCCATGCTGACACTATAGTTAAGAAAACCCACCAATGCCTCTACTTTCTCAAGAGATTAAGGAAATTTGCTACAACTTTTACAGATGCACCACAGAAAGCATTCTTTCTGGTTGTATCACAGCTTGGTATGGCTCCTGCTCTGCCCAAGACCACAAGAAACTACAGAGGTTCGTGAATGTAGCCCAGTCCATCACGCATACCAGCCTCCCATCCATTGACTCTGTCTACACTTCCCACTGCCTCAGAAAAGCAGCCAGCATAATCCAGGACCCCACGCACCCTGGACATTTTCTCTTCCACCTTCTTCCATTAGGAAAAAGATACAAAAGTCTGAGGTCTCGTACCAACTGACTCAAGAACAGCTTCTTCCCTGTTGCTTTTGAATAAACTTATCTTGCATTAAGTTGATCTTTCTCTTTACCCTAGCTATGACTGTAACACTACATTCTGCACTCTTTCCTTTCCTTCTCTATGAACGGTACGCTTTGTCTAGCGTGCAAGGAACAATACTTTTTACTGTAACCCAATACATGTGACAACAGTAAATTAAATTAAAACCATGAAAGGGAACAGTGCCGTACTGATTCTGCTGCACTGTGAACCAAAATCTGGCACTAATATAAAGAACCATCTGGATGTCTCCATGTTTCTGCTGGATTTGTGCGGAACACTGGAAAAGAAATCACTGCGCTTGTTTGAAATGCCGGTACATGTAGGTCGTTAAATTTTCCAGTCATTGGGCAGGATTTTATAGCCTCGCTAGACCCAAAACCGTAAAGTCCACCTGAGGTCAATGGACCTTCCCATTGTCTGTCCCTTCCCCGCTCCGATTCCCACGGAAGGTGGGACTGTAAAGTTCCAGCGATTGTGCCTGTCAAATATATTCATTGGTCTGACTGCAAACATTGCGTTTTATTCCAAGAACATTTCTCATCATTGCTGCATTTCTTTCACAACAGAAATTAATATGAGGAGGCAGATGATTTTCCTTAACCAGTTCGCGTTGGTGTCTTTTTTTTTTAGCAATGTTGCCAGCACTTCCGAATTTAGTGATGTTTCAATCAATAATTATTTCAATTAGTCGCTCGTTAAGAATTCGAGCACTGCTGACAAAAGAGATAAAGCTGTCGAAGCTTTCCATCTTGCACTCATCACGACTGATTTGCAAGAATACCAAATCTAGCGGTAACAACAATTTACACCGCACGATAAGAGAGTGCCGAAAGGTTAGCGGCTCTGATTGGTTGAGGCGCTGCCGTGAAGAATGCACCAGGGTATAGTTAATTGCCAAGCTTTTGTTTAAATTCAAACCAGACGGATCGACTCTGGTCAATGTATTACCACGGGGATGAACCATCAGATGGCTGTCCTCGCTTGCGGCCGGGATTCTCTAATCTTGCCGCAGTGAATAGAGTTTTGGCTGAGCGCCAAATTCTCTGTTCTTGCCGACAGTACTGGCAGGATGAACGAGATTGGAGAACCCCAGCCAGAGGTCTCTTTTTTTCCAGTAATACTCAAATAATTATTTCATCCTGATGAATAATCCGAAAACTATATTAAAATGTTTTTTCACAAGTAGCATTTTTATGTGACAGGAATGGTTTAGTATTAGCCATTAGTCAGGGGAATCTGTGGCTACTAATCCACCTGAGATGGGGCACTTCTCAAAAGAAGTTTGAAAACTATTACTTTAAGAGGGAAGATTCTCTGCTTAGCCAGATTACCAACCTGGTGAAGATCAGCTCCATTCTGTTCAAAATCACTGGAGCTCAGAAATCATGTTGCACAACGATTTAAACATTTTTAAATAGGTTGCAGTTATGAGATAGATTACATCGTCGCCTATTATTCTGAGCATCAGAGATCAAGGAACGATCCTAATTGAAGTGTTTGGAATGATCAAAGGAGTTGACAGAGTTACCAGACAGAAACTATTTCCCCTCTGGTGGGAGGCAAGGGGACTCAACATTATAATTAGAATTAAACTCGTAGGAACGACATCGAGAGACACTTCTTCACACAAAGGGTGATGGAAATTGGGAACTCTTGTCTTCAAAAGACTGGGTTCAATGGAAAAATCAAAGTTGAGATCGCCAGAGTTTTGTTAGGGAGGGATGGTGAATGGCAGGTTGTGAATGATCGAATGTAGGTCGCCAGATGGAATTAAGACACTGATGGGCCATCGTCTCTGCCGGGAGAGACTGAATGACTCCCCACTTTTCCTATGTCCTTTGCACAGAAAGTTGGGATGACTCTGGGAGTGAATCAGTTTACCGGCTATTTCCTGGATGACATTTTTCTTTTGACAGCAATTGCAGTTTCATCCTTGAATCAGTCATAACATTCCTCTGGACCTCTCTGAGTGCTTTGCAGGGAAATTCTAAAGAGAGTTGGCTGGTTATTTAAAAGGAAACTTTGCCAGTTTAAATGAGAATGGGTTTCTGTTTTAAGCTGCGCAGTAAAGTGTAGTAAATAGGATAATCACTTTGGACTGTTCCCAAGGTTTGAAGTCTAAAAGAGATGTTGCACATCTGTAAAGATCACACAGAAGAATCCATATACATGAGTTTAACTGCATATGTACAAACTCAAACCTTATCTTAACTTTAAACAGCAAAAGCTTGGCGAGATGAATAGCTATGTTAAAATATTTAAAGTTTATTTATTAGTGTCACAAGTAGGTTTACATTAACACAGCAATGAAGTTACTGTGAAAATCCCCGAATCGCCACACTCCGGGGCTGCTTCATTTTCACTGAGGGAGAATTTAACGTGGCCAATTTATCTAACCAGCACACCTTTCGGACTGTGGGAGGAAACCCATGCAGACACGGGGAGAATGTACAAAGTCTGCACAGACGGTGACCCAAACTGGGAATCGAACCCGCGTCCCTGGCACTGTAAGGCAGCAGTGCTAACCACTGTGCCATCATCCAGCACCTTTTTCACAGCTTAAATTTTGCCTTAAGGTTGGGCCATGCTGAGGCAGACGGATGTGATTGACGTGGTCAAACTGTCTCTCGCTGTGAAGAATCGGGGTAGAACAATCGCTTGGCACAGTGCATGTCGCTCAGGGCTGGCCCCCGGAACTGCTCCCATTGCTGAGAATTTCACCAGATGACCGTTCTCCTTTAATCTGAGGATTGATGGGAAAAAAACAAACTGCTCTGAAGTGCCAAAGATCAGATGTGCACATGGATAGAATTAGTGCGAGTCAAAAGATTGCCGGAAAACAAGGCAAAGTAATCATCTTAACAAACGCACACCACAAAATAACAAAATATAGAGGCGAACAGTGTAGCTTTATTTTGCTAATCATCGATAATTAAATTAGGAAATCCAAATCACATTGCGCAAACGGTGAAGCAGCAATGTCTTAACGATGCTCCTGTTTAATTTTCTCTTCCTTTTCAAGCGTAGAACTTGATCATCATTCATTTGCTTAATGCCACTTATGCCTTTAATATGGAAACATGGCTTTCAAAATGACTCTTTACATTGTTACAAAAAGACCAAAGTTATTAAAACAATCTGGAGGCAATAATACCAGAATAAACAGTGGGTCCGATACCAACAGCATAGATGTCTTTGTTGCTGCTTATGTGCAGAGAGAGGGAGAGACCTCAGAGGTCGTCACAGGGCAGACACAGAGAGGCTCCCTGCAGAATTGGGAAGGGTGGGCTGTGGGGAAGAGGATGAATCAAAAAGGGGAGCTTCCTTGAGGAAGCTTTTTAAGGAAGGGCGGAGGGTGAAAGGGTTATTTTGTTTATTTATTTATTAGTGTCACAAGTGGGCTTACATTAACACTGCAAGGAAGTTACTGTTGCCACACTCCGGCGCCTGTTCGGGTACACTGAGGGAGAACTCAGCATGGCCAATGTACCTAACCAGCACGCCCTTTGGACTGTGGGAGGAAACCCATGCAGACACAGTGAGAATGTACAAACTCCACACAGTGACCCAGGCAGGGAATCGAACCCAGATCCCTGGCGCTGTGAGGCAGCAGTGCTAACCACTGTGCCACCGTGCCGCCTGCAAAGAGCACCTTAAAGGAAGAAAGGGAAGTAAAGAGCTAGGGAGAGCCCAGCCAGCTGAATTAGGCAGACCCACCAATGATGGAGCATTGATATCATAGAATCCCTATAGTGCAGAAGGAGATCATTCGGCCCATCGAATCTGCACAAACTCTTTGACAGACCTTCTTCCCCAGGCCCTATCTCTGTAACCGCACATAATTGCTCTGCTAATCCTCCTAGCCGACACCTCTTCAGACACTAAGGGCAATTTAGCATGACCAACCCAACTAACCCACACATCTTTGAGGTATGGGGTGGCACAGTAACACAGTGGTTAGCACTGCTGTTTCACAGCTCTAGGGACCTGGGTTTGATTCCCAGCTCAGGTCATTGTCTGTGTGGAGTTTGCACATTCTCCTTGTGTCTGCGTGGGTTTCCTCCGACAGTCCAAAGATAGGTAGGTAAGGTTGATTGGCCATGCTAAAATTGCCCCTTAGTGTCCTGAGATGCGTAGGTCAGAGGGATTAGTGGGTAAGTGTGTAGGGATATGGGGGTAGGGCCTGGGTGGGATTGTAGTCAGTGCAGACCCGATGGGCCAAATGGCCTCTTTCTGCACTGTGGTGTCTCTATGATTTCCCCCCAGCGTGGAAGGAAACTGGAGCCCTAGAGGAAACCCACTCAGTCACAGGGAGGACGTGCAAACTCCACACAGACAGTGACCCAAGGTCAGAGTTGAACCTTCGTCCTTGGAATTGTGAGGCAGTCGGGCTAACCATTGTGCCACCGTGCTGCCCCTGAGACAATGTGGATGACAATGTGGCAGTTTGTTTTGTGGAGGCTAGCAAGGAGAATACTCGAGAACTAAACGCATTCAGATAATAAAAGCAGGCAAGGATATGAAGACAGCCAGCTCAATCGTACAAAAGTTATATCGAAAAGCTCCATGAAAACCTGAACTACTTTTTGATTCTCAGTGAATTCATGTTACAATAATAACTTTAGATGAGAAAAAAGAGCGCTTATGACCAGAAAATGTTTGCGAAACATCCAAACTGGGTTCCAGTGTGAAGTGAATGTCAGCTGTCTCAGAGTGTTAGAACCTGACCCCTGGCAGGGATTGTAAAAAAAAATTCCAACCTGATCGCAGCACAAATATTTTTAATGTCAGTGACGCAACATTTTCATATATTGCTAATACAGTCATAGAGCTAAACAGCACGGAAACAGGCCCTTCAGCCCAACCAGTACATGCCAGCCATGGTGCCCTCCCAGCTAGTCCCAATTGCCTGGATTCGGTATATAGAACACAGAACATAGAACATTACAGCGCAGTACAGGCCCTTCAGCCCTCGATGTTGCGCCGACCAGTGGAACCAATCTAATGACCCTCTAACCTAAACTATTCCAATGTTATCCATTTGCCTATCCAATGACCATTTGAACGCCCTTAAAGTTGGCGAGTCCACAACTGCTGCAGGCAGGGCATTCCACACCCTTACTACCCTCTGAGTAAAGAACCTACCTCTGACATCCGTCCTATATTTATCACCCCTCAATTTAAAGCTATGCCCTCTCCCTCTAATCCTTCATTTAAAGCTAAAATCCATCCAGTGCATTATGCCTTTCATTAGAAGGAGGAGATCAAGCTTAAGATGTTGGAATATTTGATTTGATTTGATTTATTATTGTCACATGTATTGGTGTACAGTGAAAAATATTGTTTCTTGAGCACTATGTGGACAAAGAATACCGTTCATTGAGACAGAAAGATGAGGGTACAGAACGTAGCGTTACAGTCATAGCTAGGGTGTTGAGAAAGATCAACTTAATGCAAGGTAGGTCCACTCAAAAGTCTGATGGCAGCAGGGAAGAAGCTGTTCTTGAGTCGGTTGGTATGTGTCCTCAGACTTTTGTAGCTTTTCCCAAAGGAAGAAAGTGGAAGAGAGAATGCCCGGGGTGCGTGGGGTCCTTAATTATGCTGGCTGCTTCTCTGAGGCAGCAGGAAGTGTGGGCAGAGTCAATAGATTGGAGGCTGGTTTGCTTGATGGATTGGGCTTCATTCATAACCCTTTGTAGTTTCTTGCGGTCTTGGGCAGAGCAGAAGCCATACCAAGCTGTGACACATCCAGAAAGAATGCTTTCAATGGTGCTTCTGTCAAAGTTGGTGAGAGTTACAGCAGGCCTGCCAAATTTCCTTAGTCTCCTGAGAAAGTAGATTTAGGCATTATAAAGCCCGTACAATTCTCTGAATGGGCTCAACTCCATTTCACTATCAGGAAACATCTCAAGATTTAACAGACTCAATTCATGCAATTCTAAAAATGCAATGCAAACTTTATTCTCACATCAGCCAGCACTGGGCATGCAAAGAAGTGAGAGGACTGGCCTAGCTTATTCGTTTTACAAATTAAGAACATAGCAATTAGAACATTTCAGAGCAAAAAGAAGTTTAAATGACTTTTGTTTTCTTCCTACAAATGACAAGAAGAACTAGGAAGAAAGATTCGGTGGGAGATTTTTACGAGATTGGCAATAATTATGAGCGATATCTCGGAACCGGTGGTTCCCGTAGGGCAACTAATCAGTCAATTATAGATCCGTTAGCCTTTCTTCAATCCATGGTGGACTGTTCTTCTGAATCCCCAGCAGGAATTTTGCCACTCTACCCCGTCACGGGAATCGGAGCGGGCAAGGGGTGGACAATGAAAAAGAAGCTCTGTTATCCTCAGATGGGATTTTATGGTTTTGGGATGAGCGAGGCTGTAAAATCCCGCCCTCTATGTTGACTGTTATCGGCCACACTTCCTCTCTAGTTATCTAAAAGAGAACTTTTATTGACGTTCTGTTTGCATTTCAGTCCCATGCTCCTGATTTATGGGCACCCGATGCAGAGTGGGGGAGGAAGGTGGAGGACTTTCTCATTAACCTGCTCCTGGGCCTGGCCAGACTCGTCAGAAACAGGTCCAGGCAGCAGGCGGCCAAGGATGTTGTATGGCCTGACTCTCTGACTCCTATTGTTACTACACTCGCAGTCGGGTCTCCCTGGAGAGGGAGCATGCGGAGTCCAGGGGAACCATCAAGGACTCCCGTACATGTTGGGCACTGCAGAGGCCTTTCATCTAACATTTTAGTTTGACGTTTGAAGTTCCCTTTCGGCTTTGTCTTTTGGTTGGGCGGTTCCCTCCTTTGTGGGGGCTGTACTTCTTGTTTTGTCCCTGAGTTGGTTTGATTTAGTTTATTTAGTTGGCACAAAAAGATATATCCTATTGAGCCATTGTGGCTAGCTTTTGTCTCTTGTCCTGTTCTATGATTTAATTTACAATAATATTCTGGATTAATATTTTCTATAACTTTAACTATCTTTATATAGGTTTCTGAGGCCACCTAATAAAGACTGCCTTTCCACATGAAAAATTAAAATTCTTATATAGAATTACATTGAATCTACAGCACAGATATAGGCTATTGAGCCATGTCCCTGTTGAACATCCACATGAGCTACCTCTCACACCTCTTCATTTTATCCGTCAATATATCCTCCTGTTCTTTTTGCCATGACTCTCAAAGCTCCGCACCCCACATTCTAACCATGCTTTGGGTGAAGACATTTCTGCTGAATTCCCTGTTGGATTTATTAGTGACCATCTCATACTTATGCCTGCCCAGTGTATCCCTCTGATTATAATTCACTGAAACTTTTCTCCGTGGGATGTTTCAGGGAATTAATAACACAATGCATCTCCTGGGAAAACAGGCATTTATTTGAGTCACAGAGGTTTATAGCACAGAAATAGGCCCTTGGCCCAACCTGTCTTTGCCGCCTTTTTTTTAACAACTAAGCTTTTCCCAATTCCCCGCTTTTGGCCCATATCCCTCTCTACACATTGTACCCATGTAACTGTCTAAATGCTTTTTAAAAGGCAAAATTGTACCCACCTCTACTCCCACCTCTGGCAGTTTGTTCCAGACACTCACCACCCTCTGCGAAAAAATTGGACCCTTTTGTATCTCTCCCCTCTCACCTTAAACCTATGCCCTCGAGTTTTAGACTGCTACCTATCTTTGGGAAAGATATTGACTATCTTGCTGATCTATGCCCCTCGTTATTTTATAGATCTCTATAAGATCACCCCTAAGTCTCCTATGTTCCAAGGAAAAAAGTCCCTGTCTAGCCAGCCTCTGCTTAGAACTCAAACCATCAAGTCACTGTAGCATCCTAGTAAATCTCATCTGCATTCTTCCTACTTTAATCATATCCTTTCTATAATCGGGTGACCAGAAGTGTACACAGTATTCCAAGTGAGACCTTACCAATGAATTGTACAACTTCAACAAGGTCCACAGCAGATGCCATTTCCTGGTCCTGCACTCAACCCTGGAACACCTAAGTAACAAAGAAACCTGTGTCAGACTCCTATTTATTGACTGCAGCTCAGCCTTCAACACCAATATTCTAATGAAACTCATCTCCAAACTCCATGGCCTGGGCCTCGGCTCCTTCCTCTGTGACTGGATCCTGAACTTCCTAACCTACAGACCACAATCAGTAAGGATAGGGAGTAACTCTTCCTCCACAAGAATTCTCAACACCGCTGCCCCAGAAGGCTGTGTCCTCAGCCCCCTATTATACTCCTGAAACACCTATGACTGTGCGGTCAAATTCCATTCCAATTTGATTTTCAAGTTCACTGATGACTCCACCATGGTGGGTTGGATCTCAAACAATGATGAGACAGAGTACAGGAATGAGATACAGAATTTGGTGAACTGGTGCGACAACAATAATCTCTCCCTCAACGTCAACAAAATGAAGGAGATTCTTCAGGAAGTGTAGAGGAGAATATGCCCCTGTCTATATAAGTGGAGACAAAGTAGAAATGGTTGACAGCTTCAAGATTTTAGGTGTCCAGATTACCAACAACCTGCCCTGGTCCCCCAATGCCGACGCTATAGTTAAGAAAGCCCCGCTAATGCCCCGACCTTTTCAGAAAACGAAGGAAATTTGGCATGTCAGCTATGGCTCTCACCAACTTTTACTGATGCACCATAAAAAGCATTCTTTCTGGTTGTATCACAGCTTGGTATGGCTCCTGCTCTGCCCAAGACCACAAGAAACTACAAAAGGTTGTGAATGTAGCTCAATCCATCACGCAAACCAGCCTCCCACCCATTGATTCAGTCTATACTTCCTGCTGCCTTGGCAAAGCAGCCGGCATAATTAAGGAGGCCACGCACCCCGGACATTCTCGCTTCCATCTTCTTCAGTTGGGAAAAAGATACAAAAGTCTGAGATCACATACCAGTTGGCTCAAGAACAGCTTCTTCCCTGCTGCTGTCAGACTTTTGAATGGACCTACCTTGTAATAAGTTAATCTTTCTCTTCACCCTAGCCATGACTTTAACACTACATTCTGCACTTTCTCCTTTTTGTCTCTAAGTACAGTATGCGCTATATAGCACGCAAGAAATAATACTTTTCACTGCATCCAAATACATGTGCCAATAATAAATCAAATCAAAACCTACTCCTGTACTCAGTGTTCTGACCAATGAAACCAGACATGCCAAATGCCTTCTTTACCACTCTGTCCACCTGTGACTCCACTTTCAAGGAGCTATTCACCTGTACCCCTACAATTTGTGTGTGGACTGAGCTATTAATTTGATAAGACTTATTACTAACGTGTGAGATTTTATAATCCAGTTCAACTCCTTCCCCACCTACGCAGAAGGAAAATTTTATTCAGGCCGTGGCTGAAATTCTCCCATCCCCGCCAACCCACCCATTGTGCGAATCATAGTGGGTGAGGCAGAAAATTTGGGGAACCAGTCAAAGTTCCATTTAACTCAGACGGAAATTTCCCATCTTGGTCGGGGAATCCCGCCCCAGAATCCTTCTTTCCTGTTTTACTGACTTTTCCATTCTGGAGAGGCCAGAACTCCTTCATTTCCACAATCTCCCAAATATTTACAGGAGCTTTGATGTATGTAATAACACTTCCCTCCAATATATATTTGTTTACACTGTCTTTGAATTGTAACTTCAAGTCGATTTCGAAAACGATTGGATTCGGTTTCTTATTAAGCTAATATTTAGATCTTTATGAATTGAGGGTAAGTACACAGGAAAGCCCAGCTAAGCTTCAAAGCTTATGTATAAGAACCCTGTTGGAGAGTTGACTTATATTTACTTTGTATTGATCCAGAGATCATTCTAGATTCCTGATTTTTTTTTGGAAGACTGTGATATTTGGGGAGAATTTGGCTTTCCATGTAATATAAATCATTGGAAGAGATCTAAATCAGGCAAGAGGTTATCATCACTTTACGTAATTACAGAAAGTATCTAACCCCAATTATGTGCGTATTCAGTGTCGGAGCATTTTCTACAGGACAGAGGGTGTGCTGACGTGAATTAACTGTCCGTTGCCCTGATTTGATGTTAAGACTCAAGTTGAACTTGCCTCTAATTATTTAGAACTCAACAAGCAAAAAATACCACAATTACAAGGCTGAATTTGCAAATAGCATCTGAATGACTCTCTTCAGCCCTCTCTGTGGTCAAATATGAAATCTCACCCTGACTGTTATTGTTGCAGTCATATGCTTGAAATAGAACAGCAATACCTACATCAGTGCAATTATAGAATCATAGAAACCCTACAGTGTAGAAACAGGCCATTCGGTCCATCGAGTTTGCACCAATTCTCCAATATCCTAACCCGACCCTATCCCCTTAACCCTGCGCATTTAACCTGCTAATCCCCCACTAGCCGACACATCTTGGAACATTAACGGGCAGTTTAGCGTGGTAATCTACCTAAACTGCACATGTTTGGATTGTGGGAGGAAACCGGAGCACCTGGTAGAAGCCCACATAGACATGAGGAGAATGTGCACACTCTACACAGACAGTGGCCTGAGACTGGAATCGAACCCGGCTCCCTGGTGCTATGAGGCAGCAGTGCGAACCACTGTGTCCTCTGTGAAATTATACTTGCATGAGTACGATATCTGCATTAGTTCAGTAATACCCACATCAGCACAACTATAGATATTAATGCCTCTATGGTCACAGAGTTTAGATTTTTCTTATTATTATTTCCAAGTAATAAGGTTGTGGACTCAATTCTTATCAGAACATAAACAGGACTGATGCTGCAATGCAGCACCAAGATACAGCATCAGATGTTAAATGAAGTCCCTGGATATAAGAGATGCTGAATTAGGAATTGATGCACCGGACACGTATGTAAAACAGGCTCCTACTCTATTTGGTGTTTGGTCCCATTGTCAAATTTGTTGGATGCATGTTTTAGGAATCCCAGATATTTCGATTTTGGATAAGTACACAGATGGGGAAAGGATTAGAGGGATATGGACCAAAGATGGGCAGTTGGGGCTCACTGGGAGGGTTTGACATGGACTTGTAGGGCTGGAGGGCCTGTTTCCGTGCTGTATTATTCTATGACTCTATGGGTAGGACTTCCAGGCTGCGCTCGCCTCAAGACCAGAAACAACAGACCTTTCCCCGCCCACTACAATTCCTGTGGCGCATGGGATGGGAAAATCCCACCCTGTGGCTCCAGGATCGAGAGGCCAGCAGTGCGGGATCACTGCACGTGCAGCGATCTTGGTGCTGACAGATCGGCGCGTGCGCAATGGCCCCCTCAGCCCAATGCTACCAGCCTCTCTAGCGCAGCCCAGAGATTTTCAGCGTGATTCATGCTGAGGCACTCTGCGGTGCACAGAGAGTGGGAGATTCATTTTGAAAATCCGGCTGAAGAAACCTCAGGAATTACTCCAGTTTTCACGCGAATTTGACACGGAGAATTTTTTTGGGAGAATTGCCCCCAATACTTTTCATTGTGTCCCAATACATGTGACAGTAATAAATCAAATCAAATCAAAAACAAAAGGCATTTATTAACAAAGAAAAACTGTACAGAGGCCAGCAGAAGCTGGCCAACGCAGTCTCTAAATCGTTCAAGTTGCTTTCTGCCTGAGAGAGGGTGTGACCCCTTGGGGGTATTTACCCACTGAGTCTAAATTGGTCCCCCAAGCCAGTTGGCTCTCTGCTACTGTCTTCCTCTTAAAGAGACAGTCACCACAATCACCACTGTACTTCAGGCATTTGTTTGTATCAGTAGCAATAAGAAGTACTTTGATAAAGTTGGTCCTCGCAGTTCTTGTACTTATAAATGACATCATTCCAGTAGGGTTTGATCTCCCAAAAGGACCACTGAGAATAACAAAGCGGCCTCTAACCTTTGCATCTCTGTCCTCAGGGCCCAGCTGATGGGGTAATGGACTCTAGCCAGTTCACGCTTCGCATGGAAACAATAATGAGATGAAACACTAACCACAAACATGAGCTCGGAGGAATCTTGCAGAGCAGATGGTGAAAGAGGCCCCCGGGGAAGTGGAATGTTACACCCTGGGACCTGGGCTGGGATAATGAGTGCCCGGGCTATCAGAACACAGGGTCATTGATATATGTTGGTGGTGGGGTGGGGCACGGGGTGGTGGCAGGGAGGAGGAGCCAAACCGATCTATCCATCCATAAAACCATTTGAATTTAAATCTATCACAGAAGGCGGAGGGGCACAGCTTTGATCCTGAGGCACGACTCAATGGAAAAATTTTGGGATGTATTTTTCTGTTGAATTTTGTCCACCATGTAAAAGGACACAGACAGATGGATACCTGGATGCCCTGTTTGTGCAGAGGTCAAAGTCCTCTGATAACAAAACAGTATGTTGTTGCTCAAATGAACTTTCACCCTTGGGGTCATCATTCTTAATGGATAGGATATCAGAATCCATCCTTCCTTGTTGTGATAGTGAGAGTCCACGGGTCAAACTCTCTAAGACCCATAACGCCATTAATGATTGCAGTTTAAACCGGGGAATTAGAACGTTTGTTATACTTAACGTTCAGTCAGCACTTAATATTTGTCTCCAGTTCCTTGTGTAAGTTATTATTCAGCATTCATGGACTTCTGAGTTGATTTGATTCGCTATTGTCACACGTATTAACATACAGTGAAAAGTATTGTTTCTTGTGCGCTATACAGACAAAGCATACCGTTCATAGAGAAGGAAAGGAGAGGGTGCAGAATGTAGTGTTACAGTCATAGCCAGGGTGTAGAGGAAGATCAACTTAATGCGAGGTAGGCCCATTCAAAAGTCTGACAGCAGCAGGGAAGAAGCTGTTCTTGAGTCGGTTGGTATGTGACCTCAGACTTTTGTATCTTTTTCCCAAAGGAAGAAGGTGGAAGAGAGAACGTCCGGGGTGCCTGGGGTCCTTACTTATGCGGGCTGCTTTGCCGAGGCAACAGGAAGAGTCAATGGATGGGAGGCTGGTTTGCGTGATGGATTGGGCTACATTCATGACCTTTTGTAGTTCCTTGCATTCTTGCGCAGAGCAGGAGCCCATACCAAGCTGTGATACAGCCAGAAAGAATGCTTTCTATGGTGCATCTGTAAAAGTTGGTGAGAATCATAGCTGACATGCCAAATTTCCTTTGTCTTCTGAGAAAGTAGAAGCGTTGGTGGCCTTTCTTAACCATAGTGTCAGCATGGGGGGACCAGGACAGGTTGTTGGTGATCTGGACACCTAAGAACTTGAAGCTCTCGACCGTTTCTTCTTCATCCCCATTGATACAGACAGGGAATGTTCTCCCTTATGCGTGCAGAAGTCGATGACAATCTCTATCATTTAAAAGACTTAAGAGAATGAAAGAGAACTATAATTGGGAAGAGAGTTTATTAAATGTCTTTTTAAAAATGTACCTCCAGCCATGGCGAATTCACTGTCGCTTTCCAAAATTGACCCCAGTCGATTAAGTCCAAAGATGTGCGGCTTATGTTGGTTGGCTATACTAAATCGCCCCTTCGTGTTAGAGGGATTGGTGGAGTTGATATGTGGGGTTAAGGGGATAGAGCCTGGGTGGGATTGTTGCCAGCGCTGGCCTGATGGGCCAAATGGCCTCCTTCTGCACTGTAAGGGTTCTATGTGTCTACGATTCTAAGTGCAAACAGTGCAGTAGTTTGGTATTAACTGCTCAGTGTGCTGAATCTATGGGTGCAGGAGGTTTATGTGTAGAGGATCAATCTGTATTGCTCTGAATAAAACCCATCTTCAGGCTGCGATTTCTACCCAGCAAAACAAAGGAGCAAAGATTTGGGAGCAGAGCCTGGCCTACGGAGCCTGTGGCACTGTGGTACAGTGGTTAGCACTGCTGCCTTACAGCAACAGGGACCCGGATTCGATTCCCAGCTTGGGTGACTGTCTGTGTGGAGTGTCTCCCCGTGTCTGCATGGGTTCCCTCCAGGTGCTCCGGTTTCATCCCACAGTGCAAAGATGTGCAGGTTAGGTGGATTAACCATGCTAAATTCCCCTTTAGGGGGACTAGCGAGGTTAATACATGGGGTAGGTCCGAGGTGGAATGCTCTGTCGCAGAGTCAGATGGGCCAAATGGCCTCCTTTTGCACAGTAGCAATTCTATATGGCAGGTACAGAGTGAAGTGGTTTTGGAGTGTTTTTTGTTGCTGTGACACCTGCATTATTACATAAACGAATTCTAATCTGCTTCGTCCCAGTGTCTCTTCTTGTCTCCTGCTCCCCCCACCCAATATTTCATTCCGGATTATCCTTCCTACGAACTGTAATGGAAATCGAGATAGGAATGACAGAGTGTGACAAGTGGCGTCCTGCAGGGATCTGTGCTGGGGCCTCACCATTTTACAATTTACATCAATTACTAAGAGGAGGGAAGTGAAGGCATTGTAGCGAAATTTGCAGTTGACATAAAGATAGGTAGGGAAGTGGGTTGTGAAGGGGATATAAGGAGGTTGCTGATGGATTTAAACAGGTTGAGGGAGTGGGCCAAGATCTGGCAGATGGAGTAGACATGTGGGAAAAC
This sequence comes from Carcharhinus amblyrhynchos, assembly GCF_965287045.1. Classification (NCBI taxonomy): domain Eukaryota; kingdom Metazoa; phylum Chordata; class Chondrichthyes; order Carcharhiniformes; family Carcharhinidae; genus Carcharhinus; species Carcharhinus amblyrhynchos. The sequence goes on along the minus strand of NC_137341.1, from coordinate 7,824,288 downwards.
CTGAAGTTGGTCACTTTGGCAGGTAAGAATAGAAAAACGCAGAGTATGACAACACAGTGGTCAGCACTGCTGCCTCACAGCGCTAGGGACCCAGGTTCGATTCCCGGCCTCGGGTCAGTGTCTGTGTGGAATTTGTACGTTCTCCCCGTGGCTGCATGGGTTTCTTCCGGGTGCTCCGGTTTCCCCCCCACAGTCCAAGGATGTGCGGGTTAGAAGCAAATTGACCCTAGCGTCAGGGAGATTAGCAGGGTAGATGCGTAAGGTTACGGGACGAGGGCCTGGGTGGGATTGTTGCTGGTGCAGACTCGATGGACTGAATGGCCTCCTTCTGCACCGTAGGATTCTATGATTCTACTTAACTGGAGAATGACTGCAGAATTCTGAGTTCAGGAAAGCGCTCTCATCAATGAGTCACAAGTAGTATGAGGTTACAGCAAGGAGGCGAATGGAATGTTAGCTTTTATTATGAGAGGAAGTCAACATAAAAGTGAGGATGTTATGCTTCAGTTATACAAGGCATTGGTGAGACCACATTAACCAAGTGGCCAGCCCTCACAGCCCACGATTATGTAATGCAAATGTCTTGAAAAAAATGTTGCTCGTCTAATAGAGTTTCCTGCTACAGCATGCACTGAAATGAAGATATTTAATAATTTCTGCATTCACAAATAGACGGGAATGTTTGTGCAGTAAAAATGTTGTCCTGCAATGTTATATTTTAATTAGTAACGGGAGTGAATGCGGGCTGGTTGGGAACTTCAGAAATTCTACTAGAGTGAGTGGAACGTGATTGCACAACTTCTCGTTTCTTTGTTAGGAAATTAGTTCTCGGTTCAGAATGAATCCTCTCTCCTTGTTCAGCCGGTGGGTTAGATTGCAAGGGCCCAGTTGCCACCTGAGTGGATGGGATTTATAATGGACCAGAATACTCTGTTCACTGCCTGGGCTGGTGAATTGGTGTTTGGAGCAAGCAAGGAGGTGAATTAAGGGTTTTCCCCCGTCCACTGCCTGCACATTGGCTTTGTAACTCAAATCTGAAAAAAAAAATGCCCCTTCTCTAAAGCTGATTTGCTGCTGAACACCAGCTTGCAATAGAGCGGTGAAGGTTGTGGGGGGAGATCGGATTCGCAAACACAAAGGGCTTTTTTTGGTAAAACAAACTGGAGGGACTCTTTCCAGTAGCAGAGTTGGTAGCCAGAGAAAACAGACAGGACACAGTGGGCAAAGGCAAACCAGAGGGAGGAGCAGGAGAATTTCTGTTCTGTGTGAAGCGAGTTGTTATGATCTGGAATGTGCTGCCTCAGAGTGTGGTGGAAGCAGAATAACTTTGAACATATGTTTCAAATGGTAATGAATTTGCAAGGCTATGAGGAGAGCTGGGGGCGGGGGTGGGGGAGGTGGGGTGCTGCTGGTGGGTGGATAGCAGCACATGCACAATGGGCCGACTGGCCTCTCGCACAGTGTTACATCTAACGTGGCTCTATCCCGGTATCGAGCGACAAATGCGAACTAACACGTTTGAAAAGCTGTTCCGAGTTGGCAGAAAGCAGCTCTCGCAATCTGTTGGTGTCTCTCCAAGAGACAAGAAAACATATATTTGGCTTCGGAGCTCAATATTAGGAATGTTTCATGCAAGTCGAAGCTGCAAACAATACTCTCACAACTCTGTGTGGTGACCCTCACCGCAGCAAACATGCCAGTGAAACATCTGCACTACATATACCAGTTGGAATGGGCGATGCACTAACATTGCTCGGAAAGTGCCAGGCAGTCTAGAACCATCTCCTGAAAGTTCAGATGACCCATGCACCTCCCACGCAAGCCCAGGCCACTTCCCGAGAACATCAGCAGGAAGCGATGAATTAACAGTTCCTCCCAGGGGTGACAACATTGTCAGTCTCATCAATTGTATACGTGAGTCCTTTGATAGCACTGACTCAGTCAAACACCAGGCACAGTTATCACACGATCCTAACCCTCAAACCTGGCGTTATTCCAAAGTGACTAATTAATATTGTATGCACAGCCTGTCAATTCTGTACCATGATTTAACAAATTAGGCATCTGTAGTTCATAGGATCATCAGAGAATCCCTAACAGTGTAGAAGAGGCCATTCGGCCCATTGGGTCTGCACAGAGCATCTTACTCTCGTGCCCCTTCCCCTACCCCATAACCCCACACATTTCCCATGGCTAAACTATCTAATCCACACATCTTTGGTCACTAATAATTTAGCACGGCCACTTCACCGCACATCTTTGGAGTGTGGGAGGAAACTGGAGCTCCCGGAGGAAACCCACACAGAAAATGTGCAGACTCCACGTAGACAGTGACCCAAGGCTGGAACTGAGCCCGGGCCCCTGGCGCTGTGAGGCAGCACTGCTAACAACTGCGCCACCATGCCACCTTGGGTTTTTTTTCCCAGATTGGATGAAAGGAGTACAAGTCAGAGGAGTACAAGTCAACTTTATCCTCAATTTCCATTGAGCAGGCTTGGACTGCACAGCAATGAAATGTTTTTGGGTCAAGCATTGTGAGGAATGAGATATTGCCCACAGAGTCTACTGTCATTCTATGCATGCATGCATTAGCTGAAGGTGCCCTGTTCAGTGGGGTAGTGGTTCCCAACCAGGTGCGCCTGTGAAAATCCCCCAAGTGTGCTGTGAGGGAATGATTGCAAATTCATGTAACTAAGCTTCATCTTCAGCTCTGTGGGTCAGCAACTCCAGACCCTCTGGCCTCCTGCAAACACCCTGGGTGGGAAAGAACTGCACACGCGTGGTTTAGATTTTACATTGTTTAGACCCCATGTCCATTGACCAACAGGACTTGGAGCTGAAGTCAAAGATCCTTCTGCGTCTGCGTAAAAACGGAAAACCCTGCGAAAAGTGGAAGAGACAGGCAGAGGTTAAAAATAAAACTCCCAGTAAGGGAAGAAGACGGACAAAATAGGAGATGCACCTCAAAATTTATTTACAGTATAGAGATGTGCCGTGACATAGAAAGGGTGGGTGAAACTAGAACTGGGGGGCAAGGCCTCAAAATAAGGGGATTTAGGACTGAGTTAAGGAGGAACTTCTTCACCCAAAGGGTTGTGAATCTGTGGAATTCCCTGCCCAGTGAAGCAGTTGAGGCTGCCTCATTGAATGTTTTTAAGGCAAAGATAGATAAATTTTTGAACAGTAAAGGAATTAAGGGTTATGGTGAGCGGGCGGGTAAGTGGAGCTGAGTCCATGAGAAGATCAGCCATGATCTTATTGAATGGTGGAGCAGGCTCGAGGGGCCAGATGGCCGACTCCTGCTCCTAGTTCTTATGGGGCCACTGCAATACAGGATCTGAAATTCTGGGGTACCGACTGGGCCACTCAAAGTGCAGTGGACCAGAATCCCTGCTCCTGGCTGACCTTGCATCAAATCACAAGATAGCTAAATAGCTGGACTTGAATATTGAAACTGTTGTCAATGGGTTTGAGGAGAGTGGGACAATTTATTCAGGATGGAGGGCCACTAAAAAGTCAACTTTATTTATTAGTCACAAGTACGTTTACATTAACACTGCAATGAAGTTGCTGTGAAAATCCCCTCTGCGCCACACTCCGGCACCTGTACGGGTACACTGAGGGAGAATTTAGCATGGCCAATGCTAAATGTCTTTGAACTGTGGGAAGAAACCCACGCAGACATGGGGAGAGTGTGCAGAATCCATACAGACAGTGACCCAAGCTAGGAATTGTGCCATTGTACCATGTTTTGCTGAGCTGTTCCGTTCTATCTGGGTAAAATGAATTGTGTTAACAATAGCTATCAATAAAATCCTTTATGGCTTTGAATGTGCGAAGAACCCTGATTCATTAATTACTTAGAACAAAGAACAAAGAAAGTTACAACACAGGAGTAGCCCTTCGGCCTTCCAAGCCTGCCTGACTTAACTAAAACCCCCTATCCTTCCAGGGATGATATCCCTCTATTCTCACCCCATTCATGTACTTGTCAAGACATCCCTTAAAAGTTACTACCATATCCGCTTCCACTACCTCCCCCAGCAATGAGTTCCAGGCACCCACCACTCTCTGTGTAAAAAATCTGTCTCGTATATCTTCTTTAAACCTTGCCCCTCGCATCTTAAACCTGTGCCCCCTAGTAATTGACTCTTCCATCCTGGGAGAAAGCTTCTGAGTATCCACTCTGTCCACGCGTCTCATAATCATGTAGACTTCTATCAGGTCTCCCTTCAACCACCGTCGCTCCAGTGAGAACAAACTAAATTTCTCCCACCTCTCCTCATAGCTAATGCCCTCCAAGCCAGGCAATATCCGAGTAAATCTTTTCTGTATCCTCTGCAAAGCCACCACATCCTGGTAATGTGGTGAACAGAATTGAACACTATTTTCCAAGTGCGGCCTCACTAAGATTCTATAAAGCTGAAACATGATTTGCCAATTTTTAAAGTCAATGCCCAGGCTGATGAAGGCAAGCTTGCCGTATGCCTTCTTGACGACCTTCTCCACATGCGTTGCCACTTTCAGTGACCTGTGTACCTGTACACCTAGATCCCTTTGCATATCAATACTCTTAAGGGTTCTGCTATTTACTGTATATTTCCTATCTGTATTAGACCTTCCAAAATGCTTTACCTCACATTTGTCCAGATTACATTCCATTTGCCATTTCTCCGCCCAAGTCTCCAACTGATCTCTACCCTGCTGTATCCTCTGATGGTCCTCATCGCTACCCGCAAAACCACCAACTCTTGCGACGTCCGCAACCTTACTAATCAACCCAGTTACATTTTCCTCCAAATCATTTATATATATTACAAACAGCAAAGGTCCCAGCACTGACCCCCGAGGAACACCACTTGTCACTTCATTGTCCACATCATGAACACCACTTGTCACAGCCCTCCATTCCGAAATGCATCCTTCCATTGCTACCCTCTGTCTTCTTTGACCGAGCCAGTTTTGTACCCACCTTGCCAGCTCACCTCTGATCCCATGTGACTTCACCTTCTGCACCAGTCTGCCATGAGGGACCTTGTCAAATGCCTTACTGAAGTCCATGTAGACAACATCCACTGCCCGACCCTCATCAATCATCTTCGTCACTTCCTCGAAAAACTTGATCAAGTTCTTGACACACGCCCTCCCCTTCACAAAACCATGCTGTCTCTCACTAATACGTCCACTTATTTCCAAGTTTGACTGATAATCCAAAGCTCCCATTTAAATTACAATACAATACTCATAATATGAAACTACACTATAGTTGATCCACGCTATAAACCATACCCTTCCACAGAACCTCAGTGGGTGACTCTTAGTCCCACAAACCTGTTCCAGTTTTTAAAATCAAGTCAACAAAGACAAGAAAATGGTTATTTATATTGTAAATCTTCGTGCTGATTTCGTGAGACATGACTTCCCCTTCATAAAACTATGTTGTCTGTCACTAATACGTCCACTTATTTCCAAGTTGTTTTACCAAGTATGCTTCTCTCCACAGGGTAACCATACTACATTCCCACCTCATAAAGGCCCTGTCACTGGCCTCTCTACCTTACCTTCCACCACTTCCTGTCACCATTCATTAAAAGTTACTCTCTGCAAGTAAAAATAACAACCTGAGTTCCTTCTCCTCATAAAGTCTCTGATCCTTTCTCCTCCAAATAGTTCCTGGATGCACTAAATGCAATCTGCAGGCTGGATAAATAGTTCCCACAGGCTATAATTTGCCCATGCCCCCCCACCACCCCCCAAAAACCTGGCAGACTGAGGAGATGTGCGGTCTCACTATGTGATCTCCCAAATTGTCACTGTCTCCATCTAGTTTATTGTTGCTACTAGTTGTCTGTCCAACGTGAGAGAGGTAGTGGTGTCGTGGTTACATCCCCAGAGTAGTACGGCTTTTCGTCCTCACAGCTAAAAGTGTGGCTGAAGCCTCAGACAGCTGAAATCAGAACTATTCAGATATTTCAATGAAACAGATTTGAAATTGGGCAGTAGCTTGACGACCTTAGAAATGGTGCTGATATTGAACTCTCAAGAGTAATACAGCCTGGCAAGAAGAAATGGTAATCATCCCCAGCCCAGACTCAATGGGCCGATTGCCAGGATTCTATGATCCTATGTATGTTTAACACGCCCCCTTCCACCTCGCCTCTTGGTGCATGCTGGTGAGGTTTGTAATGTACCTTTCTCCAGCTGTGAAATGCTATACTCCCTCAGCTTGACTGTGCTGCGGACTTCAAGCCGTCTGTGTAACTGAAGGAACGCACAGAAGTTTTTTTGTTGTTGGGGGCAGCTCTCGGTGAGAAGGAGCTTTTGGCTTTGAAGTTGTTGGTGTTTAATCTGTGCAAAAGCTGGCTGGAACTTTCTGGTTCATCTGATACCTGCCAATTAGTCTCGCTGGGCGCGTATCAAACCCACATTTCCTGGCAAGATCCAGACTCTGTGGGGAATTGCGTTCTGGAACATCGCTTGCCTCATTCCTGTGGCCAGCTTCTTCTTCAGCTTTTTGGTCTCATCCTGCTTCCTGTAAACTTGCTCATCACCGTTCTCCCAGGCAAAACGTAAAGCCCACAATCAGCGGTGGACCAAAAGACTCCGTGTTTACAGAGATAGCTGTGCGGCCATATCAAAAGCACTCGAAAGTGTAATTATAGAATAGCAGGTGGCTCGGAGGGTCTTATGACTTGTAATACAATCAAGAGGTTCAGGTGACATTATAAACCAAGACAGCAAACCTCTCAACATGTTCAGGTTGTAGTAACTCACTCCAAGACAATTCTTAGAGTGATGGCAATTTTAACCCCAACCATCCAATCGAAAATGGAGAAGAAGACTAAAGAAATTTGGCACGTCAGTTACGACTCTCACCAACATTTACACTACAGAAAGCATTCTTTCTAGTTGTATCACAGCTTGGTATGGGCCCCCGATCTGTTCAAGACTGTGAGGAACTACAAAGTGTCGTGAACGAAGCCCAGTCCATCACGCAAACCAGCCTCCCATCCATTGACTCTGTCAACACTTCCTGCTGCCTCGGCAAAGCAGCCAGCAAAATCAAGGACCCCACGCACCCCAGACATTCCACCACCTTCAGGAAAAAGATGCAAAAGTCTGAGGTCATGTATCAACCGACTCCAGAACAGCTTCTTCCCTGCTGCCATCAGAATTTTGAGTGGACCTACTTTGCATTAAGTTGATCTTTCTCTACACCCTAGCTATGACTGTAACACTACATTCTGCACTGTCTCCTTTCCTTCTCTATGTGCGGTGTGCTTTGTCTGCATAGCACGCAAGAAACAATACTTTTCATTGTATACTAATACATGTGACAATAAGAAGTCAAATCAAATCTAATGTAATGTCGACTTGAGTGCCTTAGCCACCAATATACCACTCACTGTCTTCAATTCTTAACCTGTGCTCTCAGCAGCTGGCAATGGTGCCTGTCTAAAGTCAACAGAGCTCCTGGATTTGCTGATACCGACTGCGATTAACTCTAACCTGAGTTAGGTGTGGCGATGGCCTGGTGGTATTATCGAGAGACTATTAATCCAGAAACTCAGCTCATGTTCTGGGGACCAGGGTTCGAATCCCGCCACAGCAGGCGGTGAAAATTGAATTCAATAAAAAAAATCTAGAAATAAAAGTCTACTGATGACCATGAAACCATTGTCAGGAAAACCCAATCTGCCATCCTTACCTGGTCTGCTCCACATGTGACTCCAGATCCACAGCAATGTGGTTGACTTTCAACCACCCTTGGGCAACTAGGGATGGGCAATAAATGCTGACCAGCCAGCGACACCCATGTCTCACAAATGAATTGAAAAAGATTGTGTGGGAAAAGCATTGTGGCTTTCCACAACATTCACAACCAAACCCCACCCACTTCACCTCAGGTAAAGTCAAGTGAGATGGGGATCAAGAACATGATCATAAAATCATAGAATCCCTACATTGCAGAAGGAGGCCATTTGGCCCATCGAGTCTGCACCAACTCTAACCGATACTAACTGACCATCTTAACCAGGCTCTATCCCCATAACCCCATGGTGAATTACTGGGTATTTACCCCACTAATCCCCCATCTCCCCTCTGATCACCTTAAATCTCTGCCCTCTAGACACTGACCTCTCTGCTAAATAGGATGTTTCCATCGACTTTGTCCAGGCTCCTCACAATTTTGTATATCTCAATCAAATTTCCCCTCAGCCTCCTCTGTCGTGAGGAGAACAATCCCAGCCCATCCGAACTTCCCTCATAGCTGCAATGTTCCAGTGCTGGCAACATCCTCATAAAACTCTTCTCTACCCTCTCCAATGAAATTACATCCTTTTTATAATGAGGAAACCATTCATTCAGTACTCAATTTGTGGCCTAACTAATGATTTATACAGTATCAGCGCTAGCCTCCCTGCTCTTAGATTCTATGGCTTTGCTAATAAATGAAAGGATTCTAAATGCCTTCTTAACCATTGTATCGACCTGCCCTTTTAATTTCAGGGATCTGTGGACATTCACTCCAAGGTCTCTCACTTCCTCTACACCTCTCAGTGTCTCCCACTTATTGTCTTGTTTGACCTCCCCAAATGCATTAATTCAAACTTCTCTGGATCAATTCCATTTCCCACTTCTCTGCCTGCCTGAACAGTCCGTTGATACCTTCCTGCAGTCGTTAGCTAGCCTCCTCACTGTCAATGCAGCCAATTTTTGTATTGTCTACAAATGTTTTGCCCATTCCCCTTACATTTACATCTATACTAGAAAACATTATTAAATTAGGAGTGCAGAAAAGATTTACTCGGATGCTACTGGGACTTAATGGTTTGAGTTATAAGGAGAGGCTGGATAGACTGGGACTTTTTCCCCTGGAGCATCTGAGGAGGCTGAGGGGTGAACTTATAGAGGTCTATAAAATTATGAGGGGCATAGATCAGCTAGATAAGCAATGCCTTTTCCCAAAGGTGGGAGAGTGTAAAACTGGAGGGCACAGTTTTAAGGTGAGAAGGGAGAGATACAAAAGGATCCAGAGGGACAATTTTTTCAAACAGAGGGTGGTGAGTGTCCAGAATGAGCTGCCAGAGGCAGTAGTAGAGGTGAGTCTTTTAAAAAGCATTTAGATAGTTAAATGGGTAAGATGGGTATAGAGGGATATGGGCCAAACGCAGGCAATTGGGTATAGCTTAGTGGTTAAAAAAAAGGGCAGCATGGACAAGTTGGGCCGAAGGGCCTGTTTCCATGCTGTAAACCTGTATGACTATAAATCATTAACACATACCACAAAAAGCAGGGGACCCAGTAATGAGCCCTGTAGAACCCCATGGGAAACAGCAACAACATCTATCAACTGTTCCCTTTTGTTTCCTGTCCTTGAACCAGTTTTGTATCTAACTTGCTGCATTCCTCTGGATCCCATGAGCCTTTTTTTAAGCCGGTCTACCATGTCAAAAGCCTTGGTAAAATCCATGCAGAATGTATCACCAATCCTCTGTTACTTCCACACAAAATTCTATCAAATTATTCAGAGACCACCTTCCTTAATCAATCCATGCTCATTATCTTTGGTTAATCTGTGCCTTTCTAAGTGACCATCTCTCGGGATTGATTCCAATCTCAGGACCATCTCTCGGGATTGATTCCAATAATTTTCCCACCACTGAGTTTAGGCCTGTAACTATGTGGTCTACCCCTCACTCCCTTTTAAAGAAAAGTACTGCATCAGCAGATCTCCAATCCTCCAACAACTCACCCCGAAGCAGCGAGGATTGGAAAATGATCCTCTGTTATAACCAGTTCTGGTGATTTGTCCATTTTCAAGGATGCTAATTTTACCTCCAATCTCCCTATTCTTATCACATCCAATACTTCACACTTCTCCTCCTTAACTATAATGTCTGCATTGTCTTGTGGCTAATTTTGTGGCTATGACTTATCTGTCATTCCCTCATCTACAGTATAAATATTTCTCACTTTCTATGCCTTTTTAGTTTTGACAAAGGGTCATCTGGACTCGAAACGTCAGCAACGGGAAAAACGTGCAGACTCTACACAGACAGTGACTCAAGCCAGGGATCGAACCCGGGTCCCCTGCACTATGAAGTAGTAGTGCTAACCACTGTGCCACCATGCCATACTCCAGCTGTGGCCTCACCAAAACCCTGTATAACTGCAGCAAGACATCCCTACTCCTGTACTCAAATCCCTTAGTTATTAAGGCTAGTGTGCCATTAGTTCTTATTGGTTATCTCATCAGCTGCTGTAGACCCAGACTAGCAGCTATGTTCTTCAGGATTCAACCAGCTCAGTTGGTCATGATGCTACCGAGCCACTCTTGGTGATGGATATTGAAGGCTCCCACCCATTCTGGGCCTACCCTCAGTGCTTCCTCCACACGCTTGTTCAGCATTGATTCATCAGCTAAGAGGGGGACATTAGGTGGTAACTAGCAGGAGGTTTCCTTGCCCCCCGTTCACCTGATGTCAGGAGACTTTGGGAGGTGCAGGGTCGATGTTGAGGACTGCCAGGGCACATCCCTCCAAACTGTTTTGCCACCCTCAGTGGATCTACCCTGTTCGGGTTAGAAGTGGAATCGGTGGCAACGATCAGATGAACCCCAAACTAAAATAACTGACATAAACTCTCGAAACAAGATCCTATGGGCAGCCATACTTTGCACTTCCAAAATACTGTCAGTAACATTGTGAAGAGTCAATGCGTCGACAAAAGGAGTTCACGCTAGATAATAGCCTTGTTTAATTAGACCACTTTCATAAACTCATTAGCATGCAAATAATGAGGTGTTGATATATTAGATAACTCAGAATTTCTCACTTTTCTCCCTAATTTGCAAATCATTTAATCTAAATGTGTCACATCTGTTACCTTGATGAGATTATCCACACATTACGTAGGATGATATTCTCCCCATGTCCTCATAAGCTTCTTATCATGAAAATAATGAGGTGTTTGTAAATTAGATAACAGATTTTTCACTTTTCCCCCTAATTTATCCATAGCATCATACCACAGTATAATTGGCCATGTATATTGGGTGGCACAATGGTTAGCGCTGCTGCCTCACAGCACCAAGGTTTAATTCCCAGCATTGGGTCTGTGCGGAGTGCAGACAGTGTGAATGGGTGGAAGGCTGGTTTGCATGATGGACTGGGCTTCGTTCATGACCCTTTGTAGTTTCCTGTGGTCCTGGACAGAGCAGGAAACATACCAACCTCTGATTTTGATTTATTATTGTCACATGTATTAACATACAATGAAAAGTATTGTTTCTCGCGTGCTGTACAGACAAAACGTACATTCATAAAGAAGGAAAAGAGAGATTGCGGAATGTAGTGTTACAGTCATAGCTGGGCTGTAGAGAAAAATCAACTTAATGCAAGTCCATTCAAAAGTCTGATAGCAGCAGGAAAGACCTGTTCTTGAATTGGTTAGTACGTGGCCTCAGACTTTTGTATCTTTTTCCCGAAGGAAGAAGGTGGAAGAGAGCATGTCTGGAATGCATGGGAGTCCTTAATTATGAGGGTTACTTTGTCGAGACAGCGGGAAGTGTAGACAGAGTCAAAGGAGGGGAATCTGGTTTGCGTGATTGATTGGGCTACATTCATGACCTTTTAGTTCCTTGCAGTCTTGGGCAGAGCAGGAGCCATACCAAGCTGTGATACAACCAGAAAGAATGCTTTCTATGGTGCATCTATAAAAGTTGGAGAGAGTCGTGGCTGACATGCCAAATTTCCTTAGTCTTCTGCAAAAGTAGAGACATTGGTGGGCTTTCTTAACTATAGTGTCAGCATGGGGGAACCAGGACAGGTTGTTGGTGATCTGGACACCTAAAAACTTGAAGCTCTCGACCCTTTCTACTTTGACACCATTGATGTTCTCCTTTACGCTTCCTGAAGTCGATGACAATCTCCTTCGTTTTGGTGACATTGAGGGAGAGATTATTGTTTCCACACCAGTTCGCCAGATTCTCTATCTCATTCTGTACTCTGTCTCATCATTGTTTGAGATCTGACCCACTACGGTGGTGCAGTCAGCAAACTTGAAAATTGAATTGGGGGGGAACTTGGCCGCGCAGTTGTAGTTGTACAAGGAGTATAGTAGAGGGCTGAGAACACAGCCTTGTGGGGCACTGGTGTTGAGGATGATTGTGGAGGAGGTGTTGTTGCCTGTCCTTACTGATTATGGCCTGTGAGTTAGGAAGTTCAGAAAGCAGAGGGAGGTGCCGAGGCCCAGGCCATAGAATAACAATACAACCTGTGATACAACCAGAAAGGGCGCTTTCTGTGGTGCATCTTTAAAGGCTGGTGAGAATTGTAATGGACATGCCGAATTTCCTTTGTCTTCTGAGAAAGGCGTTGTAAAATGTGAATTTAGTAAGAACAGTTGGGTTTGAAAATCACCTGCAATCTAACTTCCAGCTCACATTCTTAACGAAACCACTGAGCGCTGACGGGCAAGTGATTCCACTCCACGAGGCTTAATTAGGAAACTCCCATTCACCCTTCAATATTGCAGATGGGAAGGAGGTGCGAAGTGTTCATTCCTGTGCCGGTAGTCCAATCTCCATGGTAACAAGGACTCTCTGACCTCTGGAAGGGGGTGTTAAAGTTCACAGGTGGCTGTGAGTGAGCCAGCCCCTCTCCCTTGTTGGAAGTGATGGATGAGGTGGGATCTGCATGTGAAAGCTGGAGGCGTGATTCCTCCCCACAACACGAACCAGGGTTTTTACATGACAAGATTAGGGGTGGGAAAAGTGTGCCCTTGAGTGCCTGGATTGTGCTGTAGACAATCAGCGGCCTTCCAAAAGGGGGATTTTTGTTCCATTCTGCTCTTTGTTCTTGCTTCAGAGTAAAAATCTCAGGGCTGCCTCGGGTCATTGTCACACTCGTGTCAAAAAAAAACACTTCATTTGCGTTATCTTGTACTGACTCTAACTCTAAACGATACAAAGCGTCGATAGTGATAGCAGAGGTATCTGTGACCAACTTCAGATAAACCCTGGACTAAAATAACTGATGCAAACTCTCAAAGCAACATTCTACAGACAGCAAAACGTTCCACTTTCAAAATACAGCTCTGACAAAGGGACATTCAGACTCCAGATGTCAGCTCTGCTCTCTCTCCACTGATGCTGTCAGACTTGCAGAGATTTTCCAGCCTTTTCTGTTTCTCGTCACTGTCAGTAATATTCCGAAATCGTAGACTCATAGAATCCTACAGTGCAGAAGGAGGCCATTCGGCCCATTGAGTCTGCACCGACAACAATCCCACCAATGTCCCCTCTCTTTAACACAGTGTATTTACCCTAGCTAATCCTCCTGACACTAAGGGGCAATTTAGCATGGCCAAGCTACCTAACGTACACACCTTTGGATTGTGGGAGGAAACTGGAGTACCCGAAGGAAGCCCACGCAGACACGGGGAGAATGTGCAAACTCCACACTGACGGTGACCGGAGGCCGGAATTGAACCTGGTTTCTTGGCACTGTGAGGCAGCAATGCTAACCACTGTGCCACCGTGACAATGAGTCAATGCGTCTACAAAAGGAATTCACGTTAGATTTGTTTAATTTGGGCTTGTTTAATTATACTAATTTCATAAATCATTAGCATGCAAATATTGAGGTGTTTGTAAATTAGATGACACTGAATTTCTCCCCTCCCCCCCCCCACAATTTATAAATCATTTAATCTAAATGTGTCACGTCTGTTGCCTTGATGAGATTATCCACATATTACACAACATGATTTTCTCCCCTTGTCCATTGAAGTATTATACTGAGGGTATAATTCTATGGGTATCAGTCTGTGTGTGATGTTGATGTTCTTCATCTATGAGACTGGACAGTCAGTGCTTGGGGAAGCATTGCAAGAAATCTCACAACACCAGGTTAAAGTCCAACAGGAAATGATGTTGGACTTTAACCTGCTGATCCCAGTCCAACGCTGGCATTGCCACATCATGGGGAGCGTTATCACTGGACCCCATGGTATCTTGCTAGGCACAGTTCCCTTCCCTGTGTCATTGGCTAAAGATCAAGAAAACTGACTGGATTGTCCCCTTCCAAGCCTGTATCCCACAACTATCAGCAGTGATTCTGGATGCCATGACCTAACTGAGGCTGTAAACTACCCCCTAAATCAAGGAGTTTGTATAGTTAGCAATGCTGCCTCACAGCGCCAAGGTCTCGGATACGATTCCCAGCTTGTGCGACTGTCTGTGTGGAGTCTGCACATTCTCCCCGTTTCCCCTGGGTGCTCCGGTTTCCTCCCACAGTCCAAAGATGTGTGGGTTAAGTGAATTGGCCACGATCAATGCTTAGGGTTACAGGGATAGGGCGAGGGAGAGCGAGCCTGCGTCGAGTGCTCTTTCGGAAAGTCGTGCAGACTCGATAGGCTGAATGGCCTCCTTCTTCACTGTACGGTTTCTGTGAAGAATGGTGATCTGTGCTAATTGTTAAAAGCTCCATTTCGAGGGAGTTTATTGGAGAATTTGGGAAGATTAGGAAGATGTACATGGGATTTAATGGGATTGTATATGGGATTTATTGGGATTGAGAGTTATAGACAGGCCTGGCAGGTATGGATATGATTGGCGCAACTTGTGGGCCGAAGGGCCTGTTTGTGCTGTAGTGTTCTACGTTCTATGTTGATTAGGCCTTGATAAATATTAAGTAGTGACCCTTACACAATACTTTTAATAGATATTCGCTGGAATTTTACCGCCCCACCTGTCACAGGGGTGAGGGGCAAACAATGGAAAGGCCCATTAACCTTGGGTGGGATTTTATGGTTTTGGGATGAGCGAGGCTGTAAAATCCCGGTTAATATATCAAATAAATACAAATTGCCTTTCTGCGTATTGGAGCACTGAGCATTATATCATTTCTGCATCGTTGGTGTCTTAATCCACATTTCAACACATTACATATCAGCCTATAATAACATTGTGCAAATAATATGAATTACTGCAATAACTAACATGTAATTATACCACTATCAGGTATGCCACTGTTAAGGAGAGTGACATCACAATAATTTGCAAATATACATCAAGCTCCTTTTAGTAATTAACCATCTCGGAGGGTTTCACAAGAGCATTAGCAAACAACGTTTGATACCAAAGTACATAAAAGACACAGGTAAACAAAAGTTTGGCCAAACAGTATTTGTTTTTGGAGATTAAGTGTTTGAGAGTCCTTAATCATAGAATTCCTGCAGTGTAGAAGGCTGACATTTGGCCCATCAAGCCTGAACCAACAACAACCCCACCCAGGCCCTATCCCCATAACACACATATTTACCTTGCTGGGTCCCATGGCACTAAGAGGCAATTTAACACAGCCAGTCAACCTAACCTGCGTATCTTTGGACTGTGGGAGGAAACCCACGCAGACACGGGGAGAACATGCAAACTCCACACAGACAATGACCCAAGCTGGGAATCGAACCCAGGTCCCTGGTGCTACTGTGAGACAGCAGCGCTAACCACTGTGCCACTATAATAAAAAGATAAATTTTCTTAACTGTCAAAAGAACAGAGCTAAAATTTCATCCAAAAAAAAACTTAATGGCCAGGACTCTCCGACCTCACCCATGGCTGGGATTCTCCAGTCCTGCTGCAGTGAATGGAGATTTGACTGAGCGCCAAGTTCTCCGTTCTCACTGGCAGCGTAGCAATGTTTGCGAGACTGGATAATTCCAGCCAACTTCAACTCAAATTAGAATGAGCTTGACCATGTCAAACCTCTTGGTCAAACACAAATAGGGTTGGACTGTGGCACAGTGGTTAGCACTACTGCCAGTAAGGGGACCCCAGTTGGATTCTGGCCTCAGATAACTGTCCGTGTGGAGTCTGCGCATTCTTCCCATGTCTACATGGGTTCCCTCCTGGTGCTCCAATTTCCTCCCATCGTCCAGAGGTGGGGGTGAGGTGGATTGGTCATGCTAAATTATCCCTTAGTGTCCCAAGATGAGTAGGTTAGGGGGAATTAGTGGGGTAAATATATGGGGTTACAATATGAGACCTGGGTAAGATGCTGTGGCAGAGAGTCGGTGCAGGTTCGATGGGCCAAATGGCCTCCTTGTGCAGTGTAGGGATTCCATGACTCTTTCTGTTTTGGCTAGCTTGTGTGTGTGTACATTCTCAGACACATGGCCTTGGGACTATGGGATGATGTCATCAAATGAGCACAAGTCTTGAAGTGATAGTGTTCAGTTCAAACAGAGAAAGCTGTTGGGTCGTTCAATCCTGCCCTTTCACAACACTGGTCTCTTTCTCATTATAATTGAGCCCATTGCCCTGACTTCAATCACCCTTCTGGGCAAACCCCCAGCCCCGAAACAGCATCAGCACTGGTGACATTTCGCATTATTCAGTTGACATTTCCAACCGTTATTGATCTGCCTTCGCGTATTCAACAGTGGAATGCTTTCAGTGTTACTGGATGAGAGTTAGCTTTAGCCCCTTGTGTTGCTCCTTCATACTAAATTCCACAGATATTAGTCAACTTAGTTTTCCCTGATGTAACTGGCTGGACGGATGACACACCAACCTCTTGACTTGTAAGTGAGACAGTGAGAGAGAGAGAGAAAGAGAGCAGCCTGTTTGGTTTTGCATCTTGAAACTCAGTGTGATAATTCACGTACAGTAATCCACCACGATAAGTAAAATTAAATATTTTTGGGACTAGAATTGCACCGCCACCCGAGCAATTCGCTGTTTCCTCCCGCAGATGTTGGTTATTTTCATTCATTCTTCAGCAGCCACCATCTCTGTGGAACCTGCTCGATTTTCGTTTGGCACAGTTTCCAGGCAAGCTGGTAATTTGTTCTACCAAGTGAAAGCTTTCCCATTGCTTCCAGAGATTGTATTTACACTGACTGTCCCCGTGAAAGAGGGGAGCAGGGAGGTTGGAGAACACAGCTTTGCTGGAAGTTAAGAGGGAAGAAGCAGAGGAAGCGATTGGTGTCGCTACGCAGTACGTTCTGTATTGCAGAGTAAACCTGGCTGGGTTCCGTACATGCGCTAAATCTTTTGAGGCCAAACTTCTTAATTCTCCTTTAAGACACACCTTAAAACCTCCCACTTTTACCAAACAAGTTAAAGTTTATTAGTCACATTAACACTGCAATGAAGTTACTATGAAAATCACCAAGTCGCCACACTCCGGACCCTGTTCGGGTACAATGATGGAGAATTCAGCATGGCCAATGCACCTAATCAGCACATCTTTCGGACTGTAGGAGGAAATCAGAGCACCCATAGGAAACCCACGCAGACACGGGGAGAATGTGCAAACTCCACACAGCCAATGACCCAAGCCAGGAATTGAACCCAGGTCCTTGGTGCTGTGAAGCAGCAGTGCTAGCCACCGTGCCATCCCAAGGAGTATTGGTACTTTCCCACGATGGCCCACTTTTCATTACGTACCCTAATTTGTGGATGAAAATGTGTAGTTTGACACGTCCCGATTTCCAGTCAATTGTCCCAACGTGGGACTTCTGGCAAATCCCAAATCCAAACCAATCTTCAGCCCGTGGAATTTTACAACCCAGGAAATGCTGGTGGCCTACTTGCGCCAGAATTCTACCACCCTGCCCAGCACCGAATCAGAGCGGACGAGGGGCAGACAATGGAAATATCTGTTGACCTCGGGTGGGATTTTCAGGTCTCGTTGGAGCAAGGCTGTGAAATCCCGTATTTGGTGTCCCTCATTGTTTAACCTCTGCACAACTCATGCGATTTCACATCACCCTATCGCCATATCCTTCTCCCCCCGTTCATCCTCATTCGGTTCCTCTTCAATGCATCAACGCTTTGTGTCTCACCTACTCCAATGCGATCGCATATTCCACATTCCACCCCCTTTTTCCATTCAACAAGTTAAGCTTCTCATTGATTTAATGAGGCAACAAGCGTCCCTCTTCAGGACAAACTCACTTAACCAAAAGCACCCCAGGCCCAATGGTGTCCAGCAGTCGCGCAAGAACTCAGATGCACCACATGCTTCATTCATTTGGTTGTGGGTACAAATGAGGAGCACAGTTAGGCCATTCGGCCCCTCGAGCCTGCTCCGCCACTCATTGAGATCGCGGCTGATCCGAACCGTGGACGAGAGTCAGGCTGTCAGACCAAATGAGCCCCTCCGCCGTCCACTGCTTGGAGCTGTGAATGGCCACCCTGACCAGGGGCAGTCCCAGAGGAAGCCATGCGCCTGCTCATTCCCCATCCCTGGCCCACATTGGCCAGCCAAGTTGGGGCACGTGAGACTGGAATGCAATCGGTGAGCAGCCTTTTCCAAGTATTGAAGCAAATGTTGCAACCTCACACGCTCTGTGTAAGGACGAAACATGGGCTTTCCCAGACACTGCAGACAGCCTGGGAGTCATGTATAGATTGAAGTATCAGCAATAAGCTCCAATCTTGCTCATCTTCCTAAAGTGATTAATGACCTGGCAATGCTTCCGGATTATTGGCTCCATTCGTCAAGCATACTCAGTCAAGGATGTGAAATCATGGTCGCTTCAAGCACCCTTGTTAAGCACCCTTAAGATGCTGTCCATTTGATTTGTCTCAAATGTCGCTTAGAAAGGACAGCAGGACTAGAGGACACAGCCTCAAAATAAGGGGGCGGGGGGGACAGTTTAGAACGGAGTTGAGGAGGAACTTCTTCACTCAAAGGGTGGTGAATCTCTGGAATTCTCTGCCCGTTGAAGCGGTGGAGGCTGCCTCGTTGAATATATTTAAGTCACGGGTAGATCGGTTTCTGATAGACAGGGGAATTAAGGGTTATGGGGAGAAAGCGGGAAAGTGGAACTGATCCACTTCAGATCAGCCATGATCTTATTGAATGGCGGGGCAGGCTCGAAGGGCTAGATGGCCTACTCCTGCTCCTATTTCTTATGTTCTTATGTCGTCTCACCCTGCACCTTCTCTGCTGTAGCTTTTTTAGAAACACACAATAGCTTTGTTGCGACGCTCTCTGCACTTCTCGCTGCCTCGGAAAAGCAGCCAGCATAATCAAGGAGACCCCATACACCCTGGACATACTGTCTTCCACTTTTGGGAAAAAGATATGAAAGTCTGAGATCACGCACCAACCAAGTCAAGAACATTTCCTTCCCTGCTGCCATCAGGCTTTTGAATGGACCTATATTATATCAAGTTGATCTTTCTCTACATTCTAGCTATGAGTGTAGCATTACATTCTGCACCCTCTCCTTTCCTTCTCCCCCATGTACTCTATGAACGGTATGTTTTGTCTGTATAGCACGCAAGAAACAATACTTTTCACTGTATCCCAATATACGTGACAACAATAAATCAAACCAAATCAAATCAAATCAAAAACTTGTCAGTTCCTCCTCTAAAGGAACAAGGCCCTACGTGATAGTTTTAAATATAAAAATACATTTACAGAGGAAGGGGCTCAAAATATTTTGTTTGAGAATGTGAAATGAAGAACAGATGGTTGAAGACAAAAAACTGTATTATGTTGAGGAATGTTGAAATAAAGAGCAAACAAGACAGCGTTAATAATGCGTTGTCTCCGACATTGCACTGATTAAATAGGTTAATTAATACAAAATGGGAGGATGAATAAAGTCCTTACGCTTTCATCATCACAAACACCCAGCACTCCTCCAGGGAAGGGTGTAACAGATTGGAATCCGAGCACCCCGCAGGTTGTTGTAACTAAGCTGTGAGATATTTGTACTAACTTTAACTTGATACGGTTAGAAAGTTTGTTCTGTAAGTGGAAGTCTACACTGAATATCTAAGTAGATGTAGATCATAGAATCATCGGAACCTGACAGTGCAGAAGGAGGCCATTTGGCCCATTGAGTCTGCACTGATAACAATCCCACCTTGGCCCTATCCCCATAACCTGACATATTGGCCCTGCTAATCCCTCTAATCTACGTGTCCTAAGAGGTAATTTAGCATGGCCAATCCAACTAACCCGAACATCTTTGTTCTGTGGGAGGAAACTGGAGCACCCTCAGCGGGGAGAACGCCACACAGTCAGTGAGCCAAGCTGGGAATCTGACTCAGGTCCTTGGCACAGTGAGGCAACAGTGCTAACCACTGTGCCACCAGAGCAAATAGATGTGATCTATTTACTGTTTTTTATATATGAAAGACTTGCAGTTATTTCCAGGTGTTACGTTTCACAATCTCAGGTCACCCCAAAGCATTTTATAGTCAGTTACGTTAACTTTTGAAGTGTAATTGCTGTAATGTGGGAAAAAACACAGCAGCCTATCATGTTAGTGTGGGACTGGAGATGTCTGTAAGACAGTCTTGGTAAAGGGGACAAGTTTCATTCTTCAAGGCTATCAGTCACATCTTTTACAATGTTTTCTGATCAGCAGATCTTTTTTATATCCTTCCAAAATAAAAACGAATTCAAATTTCTCACACTGCTGTAGGGGACATTTGGATTTACAGTCTCGGAATCATTAATCTAAGCCTTTGGATCGCCAGCCCAGTGACATTGGCCTGAGTGGATTGTGTAGGTGGGAGGAGAAAAGTTTGGATGGAAAACCCAGAGTTTTGACTCCGCAGTGTGCACCTTTTTCAGTTGTCATTCGGTCACCCTCGCTGACAAGCTTGACTTTCAGTGGGGTGAGGAAGGTGCACTCTCAAGCCTGCTGCAGGTAGGCCCAAGGGTGGGGTGTGATCTGTGTATGGTTTACAGAGTGATCGTAATGACAACACAAAACTTTGGCACTGTAGCAGTCAAGTTCTCTGAACAGCCAATATATAAACGTAGAACAGCACAGCACAGGAAGGCCCTTCGGCCCACAATGTTGTGCCAAACACAACATCAAATTAATCTCTCTGCCTGCCCTTGGTCCATATCCCTCTATTACTTGCATATTCATGTGCTTATCTAAAAGGCTCTTAAACACCCCTATCGTATCCGCCACCCCTGGCAGCACGTTCCAGACTCCTATCACTCTCTGTGTAAAAAAAAAACTGGCCCCTCACATCTCTTTTGAACTTGCTCCCTCTCAGCTTAAATGCGTTCCCTCTTGTATTAGACACTTCAACTCTGGGAGAAAGATTCTGACTGTCAATCCCATCCATGCCTCTCATCATTTTATAGATTTCTCATGCTCAGGAGCTTTGAGCTGTGAAAAATTCCTGTCCTTCTGCTTGGTAACCATGGTTACAAAGCCCGAAACAACGCCAGCAGACATGTCCAGGAGCGTGGGCATGTAGACCTGGTAACAAGAGGTTTACATCATTGGCAGAAGTCTCAAAGATAGGGCGTGTAATTAAAATGCTTCTTCTTTTCCAGCATAACGAACAATGGCAAGGTTATTTATTCATTATGAATTAAACTGCATCCTGAAATCTGTCCCCCTCCCTCGCACCCTTCCACAATGTTGTGACTTGCCTTATAGGTGGCACAGTGGGTTAGCATTGCTGCCTCACAGCGCCAGAGCCCTGGGTTCGATTCTGGCTTGGGCGACTATCTCTGTGGAGTCTGCACATTCTCCTCGTAACTGCATGGGTGCTGCAGTTTCTTCCCACAGTGAAAAAGACACGCTGGTTAGGTGGATAGGTCATTCTAAATTGCCCCTTAGTGTCCAAAGATATGCAAGTTGGGTGGATGAACCATGCTAAATGGCCCCTTCGTGTCCCAAGATCTTCAGGGTAGGTAGATTGGCCATGCTAAATTGCCCCTCACTGTCCCAAGATGTGTGGGTTATGTGGATTGGCCACGCTAAATTACTCCTTAGTGTCCAAAGATGTGCAGGTTAGGTGGACTGGACATGCTAAATTGCCCTTTAGTGTCCAAAGATGTGCAGGTTAGGTGGATTGGTCATGCTAAATTGCCCCTCACTGTCCCAAGATGTATGGGTTAGGTGGATTGGCCATGCTAAATTACTCCTTAGTGTCCAAAGATGTGTAGATTAGGTGGATTGGCCATGCTAAATTGCCCCTTAGTGTCCAAAGATGTGTAGGTAAACAGAGATAGGGTGGTGGGGTTTGAACCTGGGTAAGAGGCTCTTTCAGTGAGTCAGTGCAGACTCAATGGGTTGAATGGCCTCCTTGTGCACTATATAAGCATTCAATGATTCTATGGATTCTTTGAAGGGAATCTAAGCATCCTGTCAGCAGGTGTTTCTCTGAACCCTCGACTGGATTAATATCACCTCCATTGTACAAAACAATTTAGCCTTTCATCTGTAGAAGGAGGCTGTAAAAGAGGTCAGGTTGTGTTTATTAAGGGGCCGTCACACAGGAAGCCAATTGACAAAGATGGCCCTATCAGTGCTTACACAGGGCTGCACAGTCTGCCGCTTTTTATATCTTAATGAGAGGGAGGTAGCCCAGGGTCAAGCCTGCACGCTTCGGATTTCTGACCCCAGGGGAAAGAAAGCACTTTCCACCCACACCACCGCTCCGAGCGAGGAAGGAGAACTCTCCAGTCTGGAATCTACATCCATTCGGAGCACGTCCTCTTTGTTTGCGACTCAAACACCCTCAGGAAATAACAGTCGGGTTTTTTCCTTTGGCTGGGGGCTTTCGGAAACGTGGGAGTGCGCACGTCGGGTTTGTGCGAAGCGACAAGTTTTCCGAAAAAGGAGAGAGATAGGAGACATGAAACGGGAGGCGAGGGAGGAAAGCTGCAGGCGTTCGGAACGTCGTCTGAGATCACTCAGGGATGTGCGACTGCTCGCGGGTTAATTCAGACTCCCACGTAATGGTCCCTTTGACCATTGACCATCTGCTTCAGCTCACTGGTCGCCATCCACGTGGCGAGCCAGGAAGAGAGCGTGTGAGGCCAAAGATCCGATTTGTGCTTGCCAGGAATCGAATTGCTTACCTTCCCGGCCCTTTCGTGCCAGCGAGAACGGTTTCCACAATGAGAAAGGACGCTAGGGCTGTTTGCGTAGAATTAACCATGTGGCTGGGAGCCTGCTGCCTCACAGCGCCAGGGTAACCCGGGTTCGATTCCCGGCTTGGGGTGCTGCCAAGGTGGAGTCTGCACATTCTCCCCATGTCCGTGTGGTTTTCCTCCGGGTGCTCCGGTTTCCTTCCAAAGATGTGCTGGTTAGGTGGTGTGGCTGTGCTAAATTGCCCCTTAGTGTTGCGGGGGGGTTAAATGCATGGGATTATGGGAATAGGGCCTGAGTGGGATTGTAGTCTCGATGGACCGAATGCCTCCTTTTGCACCCCTTCAATGATTCTACATTAGTTAGTGAACCTGGCACAGTTGCGTTCCCCCCTCCCGGATGCTTACCCCCCCACCGATCAGACATCGCAGCAGTAAAAACCACTATTAATCTGCAGTAATGGAGACCAGGCAACACGGCCACGCCAGGGGATTGGAGGCCATTGAAGTGGTTGGGGTCATGCCTGGCAGAGTGCCCATCAGGTAACTTGACACCCTGGCAGTGCCTAATTGGGCACCATAGTGTGTCGGGGACAATGCCAAAGGTGTGGGGCTCAAGTGGGGGTGGGCCTGAGTCGGGGGGGGTTGTTGGGGGAGTGAGCGCTGTGACGGGAGGCCGTGCATAATGACAGGGGGATTTGAGGGGTGGGGGAGAAAGGGGAGATCTGAAAGGGAGGGGCATGAAAGGGTGGGCCGCAGGGGGGGGGGGCACGACAGGGGGGGGCATGTTGGTCATCTACCAAGGGGGCACATTGGGAGGCCTCTGATGCTGGTGACCTATGTTGGTGTGGTGGGGAGCAATGCTGCCAATGAGGGTGGGTGAGGGGTCTGATGGCCATAAGGGTGTGGGGGAGGGTGTGGGCAGTGGGAGGAAGTCTCCTGGTTTACTCGTATGTCGGGATGCCCTGCACAATGACGCCTGAGTGCTTTGAAGCCGGTTCACTGGTGTACCTGGGTCTCCCCCCCCAACCCACCAACACCACTCAGCCTCCGACACAGAGCTCTCAGCTGCACAAGGAATTGAAAGAGTGCCAGACTGCTGCAATGCTGAGCTCGCCCTGAAGACTGGCATTTTTACACCGTTATAATACTGAAAAACACTTCAGCATCGATCCTGCACCAATCTTTCTGGGTAAATGCAGCTGAGTCCACAAAAAGACCAGCCACGATCTGATTGAATGGTGGAGCAGGCTCGAGGGGCCAGATGGCCGACTCCTGCTCCTAGTTCTTATGTTCTTATGATATTTAGAATTTGGTGATACAGAACTTGAGTTTTGTTGAATAAACAGACATGCTGTTGAAGCTCTTCATCCTCCGCTCATCAGAACGCCCAAACTTTGGTTTTTCAATGAATTAAAAGCTTGGGGGACAGCCGTTCGCTGATCCATTCCTCATGACAATGCTTTGAACAATTACGGTTGACTTGTCAGGTAATCAGCACTCTCTTCTCAAGCAGTGTAAATTGTTGTTCAGTTTATTATTGGCATTCTTGTGAACTATCCCAGTGAGTGCGAGATGAAAGACTTTGACATCTTGAGATGTTTTTATAATTAGAGTAACAAATTCCAGCGGCTACAATGTCACACGTGAACCATGCTGGAAGCCATTAAAAGTCCCATTAGTAGAAAACTCAGGAACCCCGTACATAACTAAAATGCATGATCGCATGTTTACTGTCACGACATTTAGTCGACCATGTTCCTTTTGTCCATTGCACATATCAATATTCCCTTCCACTTCCTTTCAATCCTGTGTTATTTACTTTTCTTCCCATTTAATATTTGTAAATTCATAAACCTCTCCATTTAGCTCAAGAAACAACTCATTGCCAACTGCAGCTTGGCTCCTGCACCCTCTAACCTATCCTTCCAGAACTCCACCCTCCTCAACTCTCTCTCAATATTGGCACTTAAAAGTCACCAATTTATTTGCTGTATATCCTTTCTCTGCCACTGATTTGATTTGATTTATTACTGTCACGAAATCTTTGATTTGATTTATTATTGTCACAGGTACTGGGATAAAACATAACTTTCATCAAACACATAGGGAAGAAGGAAAGGAGAAAGTGCAAAATATACTATTACATTACAGATAGGGTGAAGAGAAAGATCAGCTCCGTATAAGGTAGATCCATTCAAAAGTCTGATGGCAGTCAGGAAGAAGTTGGTTTTTGAGCCAATTGGTATTTTTTTTTAGACTTCTATATCTTTCTCCAGATGGAAAAAGGTGAAAGACAGAATGTCCGGAGTGTGTGAGGTCCTTGATTATGCTGGCTGCTTTTCCGAGGCAGCAGGAAGTGTAGACAGAGTCAATGGTTGGGAGACTGGTTTGTGCGATGGACTGGGCTTCATTCACCACCTTCTGTAGTTTCTTGCGATCTTGGTCAGAACAGGAGCCATTCCAAGCTGTGAAACAAACAGAAACGATGCTTTCTATGGTGCGTCTGTAAAAGTTGGGGAGAGTTGGCCGATACCATGAAGGTGGGGTACGTAATATTTTGTTCGTGATATCAGGAATTTAATATGGTTTTCCAAAGGTCAGATTTTCTGAGCGAGCGTTGATGTTGGTTGTCTGGCGCATGGTTATTGTGAAGCCCATTGTAAACTCTGACAATCAGCAACATACAGCTACAGAAATAAAGCATTTTTTTTACCAAATTGCAAATAATTTCGGCTCTGTGGACATTCACAAAAGGAGCTATTGATAGTGGCAGTCACACAATCTGTGGATCTCTTGTCATTTACACACAATGCGTAATATCGTAAATATAGCAGAACAGGAAACAGATGCTCGCTTATTAAAGGCATGCTGTAGGCCTTTGCTTATTTATTGTATCTCTGTAGTGCCAGTACAAGGCCAATACTGTGAGCCGGGTGGCTGCAATGCTCCAGCAGTGTGCCAGATCCACAGATTATATGCGCAAAACAATTAATTCCATTTCAATTAACAATCTTGACCTTACAAAGTATCTTTCAGTCATGCAGACATCAGGAAAAGTCATAAATCCAGTTCAAAGGAACAGCATCTGTATTAGAGAGCACAGTGCATTGAACTGATAATCTTGTTAGCCGGTGTTAGAAATGCTCTGGCGCACATGAAACGGGTTCGTTGTTTCACTGTTCCCACTCAACGCCTGCATTCAGAGCCCAGCTCTGCTAGATAAACCAGGAGTGGCATAGCCGGCACAGGAAATACCAAGCAATCTTATGGAGGTTGGCACTGCAAGTCCCTTTCTTTCGATTTCTGTCTCTATCAATGGTGTTGAAGTGAAAATGGTCACAAACTTCATGTTTCTAGGTGTCCAGATCACTAACAACTGGTCCTGGACACTTAACGTCAACCCTATAGTTAAGAAAGCCCACCAACACCTTTACTTTCTTAGGAGGCTAAGGAAACTTGGCATGTCTGCTATGACTCTCACCAACTGTTACTGATGCACCATAGAAAGCATTCTTTCTGGTTGATTCACAGCTTGGTATGGGCTCCTGCTCTGCAAGAAACTCCAAAGGGTTGTGAATGAAGCCCAATCCATCTCACAAACCAGATTCCCGTCCATTGACTCTGTCTACACTTCCCACTGCCTCAGAAATGCAGCCAGCACAATCAAGGATCCTACCCACCCTGGACGTTCTCTCTTTCAATTTCTTCCATCCGGCAAAAAATACAAGAGTCTGAGGTCACGAACCAACTGACTCAAGAACAGCTTCTTCCCTGCTGTCATCAGACTCTTGAATGGATCTACCTTTTGTTAAGTTGATCTGTCTCAACATCAATGGCTTGGTATCATAGTAGTTAGCACTGCTACCTCACAGCACCAGGCACTGGGTTCAATTCCTGGCTTGGGTCACTCTCTGTGCACATTCCCCCCATGTCTGCATGGGTTTCCTCTGGGTGTCCCTCCTGGTTTCCTCCGGCAGTCCGAAAGACATGCTGGTTAGGTGCATCGGCCACGTTAAATTGTCTCTCAGTGTACCTCAGTAGTTCTAGACTCCCCCACCATTGGGAACATCCTTCTACATCTACCCTGTCGAGCCCTATTAGAATTTTATAAGTCTCTATAAGACCCCCCTGCATTCGTCCGAACTTCAGCGAAAAACAATCCTAACCGAGTCAATCGCTCGTCGTACATCAATCCCACCATCCCCAGAATCAATCTGGTAAAACCTTTGCTACACTCCTCTGAGAGCAAAAACGGTGTACCCGAACAGGTGCAGGAATGTGGCGTCATTTCAATGTAAATCTACTTGTGACACTAATAAATAAGTAAATAAAACCCTTCCTATGTTTGTAAATGATACTCTGCACCCTTTCCTTCCCTTCTCTCCTATGCACTCTATGAACGGTATGCCTTGTCTGTATAGCGTGCAAGAAACAATACTTTCACTGTGTACCAATACACGTGACGATAATCTGACAGAACATGGACTGCAGCGATTCAAGACGGCAGCTCACCACCACCTTCTCAAGGGCACGTAGGGATGGGTAATAAATACTGGCCAGCCAGCGATGTCTGTGTCCCACAGGTGAATAAAGAATAAGGAGCCCGAGTCCATCTCAGGGTTAGGGTGGACATGGCAGATCTCAATCAGAGAGACAGTGCTGGCTCTGGGTGTGTGTGACAGTGAGTGTGTGTGTGTGGTGGAGTGAGTACGTGTGTGTGTGGGAGTGAGTGAGTGAGTGTGTTTGTGTATGTGTGTGTATGTGTGGGGAGTCCTAGAGTGTAGGAGTGAGTGAGGCAGTGGGAGTGAGTGAGTGAGTGTGTTTGTGTTTGTGTGAGAGAGAAAGAGTGGGAGTGCGAGTGAGTGTATGTAGGGGAGTAAGTATGTGTGTGTCTGGGAGTGGGAGTGAGTGAGTGTGTGTTGGGGAGGGAGTGAGTGGGTATGGGGGAGTGAGTGAGTGTGCGTGTGTGTGCGGGGGGGGGGTAAGTGGGAGTGAGTGAGTGGGCGAGAGTGTGAGTGTATGCGGAGGATGTGAGTGTGTGTGTGTGTGTGTGTGTGTGTGGGGGAGTGAGTGAGCCACCAGCATTCTGCCTCTTCCCCAACTCAGCAGTTTGTTGCTATGACTTCACATTTGTTCCAACAATCGTTGCTTTTCTTAAAATCTGAATATCTTTTTTGGAAATTCGGTGTATTGTGTCCACCCGATCCATCTGAAATTTGTCATGAGTGAGAAAAATATGCCCCTTCACCCACGAGTGAAAAGTTTAGTTAAACCTCTTTGTAAAGTTAAATTTTATACATCTTAGAATAATGAGAAGGATGGGGAGCAGTGCTTTTTCTATTAGTCTCACAAAGGAAGCCTGTAGCCCAGGATAAACCCGTTCCTCTCAGGAAATCTGACTGGATTGTCGACCCCATCCCCCTATCGTCACCTGCCAGCAGACTGTTACATGTTGACATGTCCCAAGGTCTAGGAGAACATGCTGAGGGATGCACAAAAGCTTGGGGAAGTCACTGCAGAGGCGTAATGGGAAAAGATTGTTGTCTAGGCCTTTCAGCCCCAGTAACTGAGGGGCTAGAACGTGTAAGAAGCCCCTCAGCCAGCTGCCTGACAAGGAACGTACATCAAGAGTCAGTGAGGCAGCCCAGAGTGGAATTTTGTTGATTTGTTTTATTGCACTTTCTCTAATTTTTCAAGTCAAAATATTTTGTAGTATATCTTTCACATGTTTGATTGGGAAAGTATAGTTTTGGAGTGAAGAACGAGCTTCACCCGCCAGTCTCCAACTAACATCCTCTCCATGACCGTTTTGGGTGGAAAGTTGGATGCAGATATGGGTCAAAATATAAGTAGGCCCAGCCTCAAGCTAGCACCATGGTTGGTGGGGGCGGTTTCCATTCGCAACTACCTGCCCTCGACACACTACCGGTTACAATCCCCTCCCTCAGCCCATCCGATTCTTAGGAATTAGATTGCAGTCAGTAAGTCATCGCTCCACCAGGCCTCGATAGGAAAAATAAACAGGCTGTTTAGCTTCTGGATTGTACATGAGCTGCTCTCCGTCTGTGCGCCGTTTCCCCTGTACTGAGCCCTCAGTTTGACACAGTGACAACTCCTATCGTATTAATCACGTCAACAGGCGATGCACCTCAAAGCGCAGCAACGCGGCAGCGAGAGGCTCAGAATAAATATTTACCTTTTCAACGCTGGCAGCTGCTTTATGAGGGAGATCTGGGCCTCAGTGAAAGGAGTCAGGCAGCGGGCTGCCCTCTGACCTCCGGCAGTCAATTCTTCCAGAAGAGCCCATTAGATAACAGCAGCAATCGTTCAGAGACTGCAGGGCCAGCAGAGTCTGTGTTTCCTTTGGAAGGGAAATGGTGGGGCATCTCCCCGCAGAGACGCAAGATGCCACTTTAGTGAAACGGGCCATTTTGTAATGTGTTTTTAGAAAATATGTTTTGAAAAAACAACAAGATACGCTTGTACAGCACCTAAACTGGTGGAGAAACTCATTGGAAGAGATGGAGAGGTCAGATGGATTGGCCATGCTAGACTGACCCTTAGTGTCCAAAGATGTGCAGGTTAGGTGGATTGGCCATGCTAAATTGCCTCTTAGTGTCCAAAAATGTGCAGGTTAGGTGGATTGGCCAAGTTAAATTGCCTCTTAGTGTCCAAAAATGTGCAGGTTAGGTGGATTGGCCAAGTTAAATTGCTTCTTAGTGTCCAAAGATGTGCAGGTTAGGTGGATTTGCTGTGCTAAATTGCCCCTTAGGGCCCAATTTTACCATTTTGATTCTAAGTACTGGGCAGACTTGAAACTGAGAATATTTCAGATCTGACTTTCGGGCCCGTACTGAGGTGCCCCCATACGCACTCCGCTTAACCAAATATCAGCGATTCCGAATCGCGCTGCACAATCCTGTGGACGGGGCTTAACGCACCCGAAATCCTGACTCTCCGATCAGTGCCTCCAACTGCACACGCGCAGAAAGAAAATGATAGAATGCTGCTCCCCTGCCATATCCCTCCCGGGCTGAATAATGCCTCCCCCCCCACAAGGCCCCCACCGACGTTGCCCCACCCTCACAACATTACTGACCCTCTTATTCCCCCACTCCCTCTGCCACCCAGACCGATCGCGACCCCCTGTTCCCCCCTTCCCCCTCACTGATCTCAGGCAGAGTGGCAGCAGACTCCATCTTCCCATCTCCCTCTCTGCCCACCACCACCCCCCCCCCCCCCCCCCCCCACCCCCTCACCAATCTCAAGCAGGGAGCTGCCAGGCGCTTGGCGCTGACCTCCTCACTAACCGGAACACCCAAGTCAGAGTTTTGTAGAGCATGGTTTGTTTTGCCCCCATTCTGGATGGGTGAATGTGGCGGTGAAACGGGGAGTGGCGGTAAGGTTTGGGCGTGCAGCCCATCCAATCAAATTTAAATGCATGCAAATACATTTAAATGGCCGTCGCGTCTGTTTCGGGCGCGGTCCCGGTTGTGGTCATTTATGGGTGTTGGTAAAGGGGGGAACCGGCGTGGAGGTTGGCACGGATCACGCTACTCGCCTCACCCCCTGACTTCACCAAGTTTTCGTGCCCGAAAACGGGTACAATTCAATGATAAACTTAGCCCTTAGTGTCTAAAGATGTGCTTTCCCAAAGGTGAATCCCCCACCCCCAAATCCCAAGTCCCAGCGCGAGCCCCATGATGGGGGTTTGGATGGGGAGGGGAATTTGTTTAGGTGTTAGGAGCTGATGGAGGAGCAGGGTGCCCACAATGGCCGCTGGGGGATTGCGGGGTAGTGGAGGTGGGTGTCAGCTCAGACTGTGGAGGGTGGGGAGGGGCGCGGGAGAAGGTTCTGATGTTCAGGAAGATAGAGAGCTGAATTATTGCTGAATTATAAACTCTTAACCTCTAGTTTGCTAGCAGCCTAAAAACTGTACTAGCAGTGACAGGATTTGGAATTCATTTAAAATAAAACTTTAAAATCAAAGTATTTATTCACACGTATAATTTGCTTATTTGTAAAAATTTACTTTGCGTCAGGAACTGGTTAATGTGACCTCTCACCTTTCCACGAAGCTCATCTAGGCTTCACCACTTCTAACTAGGCCCGGACTCGTTCCATCAGAAATGATAGATGAGAGAGTGTTTAAAAAAGGGATTCAAAGCACATTGAATTCGATCATCACCTTTAAATATCAACAGTTAATGTCGCAGGCTGTGTTTTGAAGTGAAGCCTTTGCCAAAATAACACAAACAAGGAGGGTTTTCGACGAGAACAAAGCTGTGATGAAAGCTGAATCAAGGCCTTCCGCTCGTGCCCATGATCCTTTACTCCGTTCCTATCACTGCCTCGCAGCACTCGTTTGAACAGTGGCCAATCTTTTGCCAACTTGGGTGGGACATGTCCCGGAGGCCCAAGAAAATGATTGCAATTAACCTGGAAAAATAAAAGCGGAAATAGTAATTGTTTCATAGTGGTGCGGCACATGAACTTTCACTGACTGGTGTTGAAAAGGCTGGGAGGGGATTGTTTTTCTTTCTCTGATTGGAATCGCTTCAGGCACTGATAACATTCTGCAGGAGACTCTTCCCTTTGGCCTTGACTCTTTCAGGAACCATCCCAGACAGTTCATCTCCCTCAGAAGTGAAGAGCCAGAATATAAATATTATTGAACAGCTCGATCACTGATTTCCTGGAATAAGGTTGGCTTATAGGTCTCTGCACGAAACCTTTTTAAACCTTTTAAAAGATTTCTTCACATTTAACATCCAGTAGGATGAACTGAAGAATAAACAACACTGTGCAAATTTTTTTTTTAATTAAATCACTTCATAGCACTTTTTTTTATTCATTCGTGGGACATGGGCATTGTAGGCTAGGCCAGCGTTTATTGCCCACCCCTAGCTGCCCTTGAGAAAGTGGTGGTGAGCTGCCTGATTAAAATACTGTTACAACTGAGTGGCTCGCTAGGTCATTTCAGAGGGCAGTTGAGAGTCAGCTATATTGCTGTGACTCTGGAGTCACATGTAGGCCAGACCAGGTAAGGACGGCAGATTTCCTTCCCTGAAGGAGATCAGTGAAACGGATGGGTTTTTCCGACAATGGTTTCAGTGGATTTTTAATTTCAAATTTTTTTATTGCATTCAAATTCCACCATCTGCCATTGCACGCCTGGGTCTCCAGAACATTATGAAGGGTCATCTAAACTCGAAACGTTGGCTCTATTCTCTCCCCACAGATGCTGTCAGATTTGCTGAGATTTTCCAGCATTTTACATTCTGGTCCCCAGAACATTAGTTGAGTTTCTAGATGAATATTCTGGCGATAATACCATTATGCTAGCGTCTCCTCTATTAACATAAGAGCGCCTGGAATAGGTGGGTTGGTTGACGAGCAAAGTTTGGACAGACTGGGCTTTGATTTGGTTTGATTTATTATTGTCACATATATTAGTATTACAATGAAAAGTATCGTTTCTTGTGCGCTATATAAACTATACCGTACCTAGAGAAGGAAAGGAGAGGGGGCAGAATATAATGTTACAGTCATAGCTAAGGTGTAGAGAAAGATCAATTTAATGCAACGTAGGTCCATTCAAAAGTCTGCTGGCAGCAGGGAAGAAGTTGTTTTTGAGTACATGATCTCGGGCTTTTGTACCTTTTTCCCGACTGAAGAAGATGGAAGAGAGAATGTCCGGGGTGTGTGGGGATCCTTGATTATGCTGACTGCTTTTCCAAGGCAATGGGAAGTGTAGATAGAGTCAATGGATGGGAGGCTGGTTTGCGTGATGGACTGGGCTTCATTCACAACCCCTTTGTAGTTTCTTACGGTCTTGGACAGAGCAGGAGCCGCACTAAGCTGTGTTGCTCCTGTAGCTTGTGTTCAATGAGAGTTTCGAAGAAGGAAAGGTGACTTGATTGAGGTTTAAGATCCCGAGGGGCTTTGACAAAGTGGACGTGGGGCAACCCAAGGAGTGGCTGTTTAAAAATAAGGGGTTGCCCATTTAAAATGGGGATGAGGTGAAATTTCTTTCACTCAGAAGATCGTGGATTTTTGGAACTCTGTTCCTGAAAAGGTGCTAGAAGGTCTGTGGATATTTTTAAGGCAGAGGTGGACAGAAAGGGGGTGAAAGGTTATTGGGAGTAGGCCGAATTGAGGGTTTTCTTTGTCAGCCACAATCACAGAGCTAAAGGTCGACTCATTCTGACTGGCATCACCCCAGGGAAAGTTGGCACAAATGCCAGCCCTGATGAACAAGTCATCAATGGCATTTGAGAGTTACTGACTGAGCGACCCTAGTTATGTTAGTGGCAGGGTAATGGAAGAATGCGGAGGTTAAAATATTGAGGGTGGTGTTGACTTTGAGAACCACTGATTACCCAAGACCACCAACCCAAGTTGTCAGCAGGTCTCTCCCGAGGCTGCAGATATTTGATATCATCTGATGTGACACTCTGAGCCTCCTGAGAGGCTCATACATGGGCATATCAAAGAAGATGTGGGGAGGCAATGGCCTGGAGGTATTATCGCTCGACTATGAATCCAGAAACTCAGCTAACGTTCCAGGGACCTGGGTTCGAATCCCACCCCAGCAGATGGCGGAATATGAATTCAATAAAATAATCTGGAATTAAGAATCTGCTGATGATCACTGTCAATCACTCACCACCCTGACTTGGAAATCTACCGGCTGTTCCTTCGCTGTCACTGGGTCAAAACCCTGGAACTCCCTCCCTGACAGCATTGTGGGTGTACCTCCACCGCGTGACTACCTTTTAAAGGGTGACTACGGATGGGCAACAAATGCTGGCCTAGTCAGTGACGCCCACATCACGTAAATGAATATAAAAATAATTGCGGAGCTCTTTAAATTGCTGCTGTGTGTTCTTCAGAAGAGTTTGATGAAAGCCTGGGAATCCCGTTGGGATTGTCCACCCACAGTCTGAGAGATACCAGTGAAATGTATGAGTCAGTAGATTGGAGCCATCTTCAAAGTCCTGTCATTTTTAACTCGAGCCTGTGTGTCCCTGCAGATTTAAATCGACCCCAAGTATCATTTCAATCCTTGGCAAGCGGAAGCTGAGAGGATTGGGGGGCGACACGGCGGCGCAGCGGTTAGCGCTGCTGCCTCGCACCGTCGGGGACCCAGATTCAACTCTAGCCTGGGGTCACTGTCTGTGTGGAGTCTGCGTGTTCTCCCCGTGTCTGCGTGGGTTTCCTCCGGGCGCTCCGGTTTCCTCCCACAGTCCAAAGGTGTGCAGATTGGCCACAATTCTGGCTGGCAAGGTGAAAGTTAAGTGGGGCTGAAAGGCACTTCCTCAGAAGATAGGAAATTTGGTGGGCAAATGATCTCAAGACGGAATAGATATCTGAAGTAGATATCTCTGTTCAAACACAGCAGTGTGCGTTCAGAGACTGCACAGAGCAGTGGGATATTTATTATCAGTGGGAAAAAGAATCAAAGTGAACGAGGGGAATGGAAAACATTCATGCAGTGTGAGTAACAGTGCTGTGTGATTGCTGGAGGCTTTTACATCTGACAAGCGCAACCTAGATTCTCTGATTGTACCCTTCCAAGGTCAGTGTCATTTTTGTAACCTCAGGGAGCTCCCGCCCTCCAGTGTGGAAAATGCCTGTAATTGGGAACTTGCTGGCTCCTGTGTGGGAATTGGCAAACTGCTGGAGGGTTTAAAAGACCCTTCTCGCTTAATCCAAACATTATCGGCAAACTGTTCAGAACCAGATGACAATCGTGCTGTTTTTTGCGAAGGAGGCCATGGAAACTTGGATGGAGGGAAGCGGGTGCGGGAATTGGGATGCTCTTGAAGTTGAAGCACCAGCAATAATAACGGGAGTTAACAAGTTCGTGCTCAAAGTATCACATAGCTGGAGACCGCACGCCACGTTAAAGTTAAAAGTTAAATTTTATTTATTATTGTCACAAGGAAGCTTACGTTAACACTGCGATAGAACAAAGAACAAAAACAGCCCGGGAAACAGGCCCTTCGGCCCAACGAGCCCGCGCCGCCATTTTAACATTACCAGTTCCCCCCCCTCCACCCATGACCCTTATCTATGCTTATGGCATTCCACATTGAGGGAAAACTAATTTAGGGACAATTTATTACCTCCAATCAGCCTAAGAGCACATCTTTGGGGTGTGGGAGGAAACTGGAGCACCCGGAGAAAACCCACGCAAGCACGGGGAGAATGCGCAAACTCCCACAGACACTGGCCCAAATCCACGTGTCTGCACAGCAATCGGCGATAGTCACTGAGCTGTCGTGTTGCCCAGCATCTGGTCCAGTTTAAGCACACACTAACGGCATTGAAGTACTAGGCTATTCTCGAACATCTGAGAGCAGCCCGAGTACGACCCATCGCGTGTACGGCCCCTCGTTGGACAACAAGGTGGACCGACTTAAAACCTGTGAATTAAAAGAGAAAAACATTAGTATCATTCCACATCCTTATCCATTACCAGGGACGTCCCAATGCTACTGAACCTTGTTTAAAACAATCTCCTATATCCTCCCATCTCCAACCCACTCATGTGCCTGTCTAAGTAACTCTTAAACAACTCCAGCGTACCTGCTTCCACCACCTTGCTTGGCAGAGCATTCCATACCCCCGCTACCCTCTGTGTGAAAAACCTCCCTCTAATATCCGTGTTATACCTCTCCCCCCTCACCCTAAGCCCGTGGCCCCTCGTAGATCCCCCCTCAGTTGCCGTCTTTCAAGGGAAAACAGCCCCAATTTGCTCAATCTTTCCTCATAACCCAGTCCTTCCATACCAGGCAACATGCTGGTAAACCTCCTCTGCACTCTCTCCAGGGTCTCCACATCTTTCTGGTAGTAAGGCGACCAGAACTGGACGCAGTACTCCAAATGCAGCCTAACCAACGTTCTGTACAACTGCAACATTAGACTCCAGCTCTTATACTCTATACCCCTTCCTATAAAGGTTAACATACCATAAGCTTTCTTAACAACCTTTTCCACTTGTACTGCCACCTTCAAAGACTTATGCACTTGCACCCCCAGGTCTCGCTGCGTTTCTATACTCTTTATAGGTCTACCCTTTATCATATAGCTCTCCCCTACATTATTCCGGCCAAAATGCATCACCTCACATTTATCAGGATTAAACTCCATTTGCCATATATCTGCCCAATATACCAGCCTATCTGTATCCCGTTGTATCGCCAGACACTGCTCCTCACTGCCCACCAATCCAACCATCTTAGTGTCATTTGCAAATTTACTGATTACTCCCTCTTCCAAGTCATTTATATATACTACAAAAAGAAGAGGTCCCAGTACTGAGCCCTGCAGCACACCACTAGTGACAGACCTCCAGCTAGAAAAGGGCCCTTCCACTACTACTCTCTGTCTCCTCTTACCAAGCCAGTTCTCTACGCATCGAGATACCTGGCCTTGTATTCCATGAGCCTTAATCTTTTCAACCAACCTACCAAGAGGGACTTTGTCAAACACCTTACTGAAACCCATATAGACGACATCAACGGCTCGTCCTTCGTCGACCGTTTTTGTCACCTCCTCAAAAAGTTCTACCAGATTCAGTTACTGCGATGAAATTACTGTGAAAAGCCCCTAGTCGCCACACTCCGGAGCCTGAGGGAGAATTTAGTACGGCCAATGCACCTAACCAGCGCGTCTTTCAAACAGTGGGAGGAAACTGGAGCACCCGGAGGAAACCCACGCAGACATGGGGAGAATGTGCAGACTCCACACAGACAGTGACCCAAGCTGGGAATTGAACCCAGCTCCCTTGCGCCGTGAGGCAGCAGTGCTAGTCATTTGATTATTTCCTCTACAACTGTTTTCTTCAAAAGCACTTCTGATGTAGTAAAATACTCCAAGGTGTTTCACAGCAGTGCTAATAAAACAGGAATTTGACACCAAGTCACATAAGGAGACATGTACAAGATTCTCCGGCCTCCAAGCTGTGTGTTTCCCGCCAGCAGGAGGTGGCGTGTTGTTTGCTAGCGGCGGGATTCTCTGGTCCCGGCTCTGTCAATGGAAATTCCCACTGACATCACCCCAAGCTAGCGGGAATATTCCAGTATTCCGACCGTAAAGTTCTGAATGGTATTGACAAGGTTTGTGAGCGAGTCCAGAACTAGGGGGCACTGATTTAAAATTATGAGTCACTGTTTTAGGATGGAGATGGGGAGAATCTTTCTTTCTCCCTGGTGTTTGTGCAACTTTGGAACTGTCTACCTCAGGAGGCAGTGGAAGTGGGGTCACTGAGGCATTCATCCTCCAATCTACGGGTAAGCATTCTCCAATGTAGCTTTAAGACACACCACAAAGCAGAATCGCCAAGCAGAAACTGATAGCCAAGTTCTGCACACGAGGACAGCCTCAACTGGGGTTTTGGGTTCATGTCATGTTATGTGTAACCCCCACTATTTGGCCTGGGTTTGCAAAATCCTCCTAAATGTCCTGGCTTGAGACAATTCACACCTCTTTAACCTGTAATTATCCCTCTCTCCACTCGCTTTGTCTGTACCTGTAAAGACTCACATTACAACGATTAACTTACAGTTGTGCCTCTGTCTATCTCTGCCATGTCAGTGAAACCTACCTCTACTTACCTGATGAAGGAGCAGTGCTCCGAAAGCTCGTGATTCCATATAAAACTGTTGGACTTTAACCTGATGTTGTGAGACTTCTTACTGTGCCCACCCCAGTCCAACGCCAGCATCTCCACATCATGAATATTTTTAAGGTGGAGTTGGATCGAGTTTGGTTAGGCAAGGGAACCAAAGGCTCACGGCGGTAGAACTTGAAACATAAACAGATCAGTTATGAACTTATTGAATGGCACAGCAGGCTTGAGGGGCCAAGTGGCCTAATTCTGCTCCTATTGTGTTTGCATATATAACATAGAGCTGTATTCTTGGACGGTTGCCGGGTTAATGTAGGCTAGAGATAGCGAGAGCAACACCTTGAAGCATTTAGAAAATGTGAATGACAAGCATGGAATTTTAAAATGAGAATTTTTGTCTTACTAAAGCCTTCTTTTAACATCAGCCCCATTAGTCTGTTAATCATTCCTGCTCTCTAGCTGATCACAGATGGGTCTTACTCTTTAATTCCTCATCCATCTTTTCCCTGACTTTTCCACGCTGAAGAGTTCTTTATCTCAATCTGATGGAGTCGCCACCTATCCCGGTCTGATGGAGAGTCACCGGCCTGAACCATCATTCCTTTTTCTCTCCACAGACTGACCTGCCGAGTCATTCGAGAGTAAGAAGCAACAAATGACGTCTTCCTGTTTCCATAGTGATGGGTTTGAGGGTGGGACTGGAAGCAGAATTTGAAATCTGCACCTCATATCAGCTCCTCAATTTGTTCCCCGCCTCCGAATGTTTTTGTTGGGAGTGAGGTCAACAGTGCAGCAGCTTGGAGCCAATTAAGAGACCAACTGGATCCTTCATGAATCTTCCACAAAGGTACAAAGGTCACAGTCTCAGCCATTATCTTTCCTGTGGAGGAGTTTCCCCTCCGCACTGATGGCCCCAGTGAGCACTGGGCCTTCCATGCTTTCCAAATACCAATCAGACTTCAGAGGGTGCCTAACTCGCCTTAGCAGTTCCTATCTCTCCCAGACAGGCTCTTGGCCATCTGATGATGTAGGCCCTCCAGTTGGGCCTCACTGCTTGGGAAACTGTGAGCCGTCCTTAAATGGGCAGCAAATGCACATGAGGGCTCTTAATTGGCCATTTTCTTTTTACTCTTTGTGGGACATGGACCATGCTGGCTGGGCCGTGGGCCAGCATTTATTACCCATCCCTAGTTGCCCTTGAGAAGGCGGTGGTGAGCTTCCTTCTTGAAAGTCTGCATCCACGTGCTGTGCATTGACCCACAATCTGCTAGTGAGCGAATTCCAGGATTTTGACCCAGCGACTGTGAAGAAATGGTGTCATTTGGCCCATTGAGTCTGTACTGACCGCAATCCCACCTGGGCCCTATTCTGTTAACTCTGGTTTACCCTGCTAATCCGCCTGGCACTAGGGTCAATTCAGCATGGCCAGGATGGTGAGTGGCTTGGAGGGGAACCTCCAGATGGTGGTGTATCTGCTGCCCTTGTCCTTGTAAATGGAAGTGGTCCAGAGTTTGGAAGGTGCTGTCTAAGGATCCTTGGTCAATTTCTAGCAGGTTTTTGATAGTGGTCACCCCAACATCCTGGGGTGAACATTGATCAGAGAGTTAATTATAACAGCAAAGTAAATACTGCAGCTACAAGAACAGATCAGAGGCAAGGAAACCACCCCAAAGCCTGCCCACCATCAACAAGGCACAAGTCAGGAGTGTGATGGAATACTCCCCACTTGCCTGGATGGGTGCAGTTCCAACAACACTCTAGACGTTTGACACCATCCAGGACGAAAGCTTGATCAGTATCCCTTCCACTAATTTAAACATTCACTCCCTTCACTACTGTTGCGGCAATGTGTACGATTTACAAGTTACAACAACATGTTAAGGTTTGCTTGAGAGCACCTTCCAAATCTGTGTCCTCTGCCACCTGGAAGGCCAAGAGAACCAGGTACACAACCTGCCTGCAAGTTCCCCATCCTATCGTAAGACCATACAAACATATGAAACAGGAGGAGGAGGCCATTCAGCCCCTTAAGATATGGCTGATTTGTTTGTCCACCGACCCCCGCTAACCTTTGATTCCCTCGCTTGACAAGAATCTAGCTACGTCAGCCCAAGCACTATCCTGTTTCCACCTCTTTCTGAGGCAGACAGCCCCGCAAGCCTCTGAGAGAAGAAATTTCTCCTCATTTCTTCACTGTTGCTGGCTGAAATTTTCCAGCACTGCCAACCACCCAACACCCCCCCCCACCCCCACCCCACCCCCACCACCTGTCGCAGTGGGTTTTCCCATGGTGGAGATTGGCCGTTGGCCACAGGCAGGATTATCCAGTCATAGAATCGTAGAATCCCCACAGTACAGAAGGAGGCCATTCGGACCATTGTGTCGGTACCGACTGCAATCCCACCCGGGCCCTATTCCTGTAACCCTCGTTTACCCAGTTAATCCGCCTGGTACTAGAGTCAATTTTTCATAGCCAATCAACCTAACGCATCTTTGAAGTTTGGGAGGAAACCAGAGCACCCGGAGGAAACCCACGCAGACACGGGGAGGATGGACAAACTCCACACAGTCAGTGACCCAAGGCTGGAATTGAACCTGGGGACCTGGCGCTGTGAGGCAGCAGCGCTAACCACCATGCCATCATGCCACCCCGCTGAAGTCAATGGAAATTTGCATGGCTTGTCCTGTCCCGTCACCGGGATACCTGTCGCGGTGGTCGATTTTGGCGTGACTGGAAGATCTCGCCAACGGGAATGGCTGGAAATTGCCGTCCATGGTGGCATAATCCTGGAACTCTCTCTCCCTAACAGTGAGTGTACCTACACCACGTAGGCTGCAGCAGTTCTGGAAGGTGACTGAGAACTGTGGGCGGCATGGTAGCACAGTGGTTAGCACTGCTGCTTCACAGCTCCAGAGTCCTGGGTTCGATTCCTGGCTGGGGTCACTGTCTGTGTGGCGTTTACACGTTCTCCCTGTGTCTGCGTGGGTTATCTCCGGGTGCTCCGGTTTCCTCCCACAGTCCAAAAGATGGGCGGGTTAGGTGGATTGGCTATGCTAAGAAATTGCCCCTTAATGTCCAGGGATGCATAGGTTAGAGGGATTAATGGGTATAATGTGTAGGGATGTGGGGGGTGGGGCTTGGGTGGGATAGAGTTTGGTGCAGACTCGATGGGCCAAAGGGCCTCTTTCTGCACTGTAGGGTTCTATGAGTCTGTGAGAACCATCTTGTGCAGGGCAATGAGGGGAGGGTAGCCACTGCTGTCCTTGTCAGCAATGCTCCTGTCCCCAGAATGAAAAGAAATGATGGTGGATGTGGAAAGTGACTGCACTGTTAGCAGCTGGATATCTACGACACCAGAGAAAGCAGCTCAAAAGACTTGGTAGTGAGCCACGTTTGAGAGAGGACTATTGTGTAATGTTTACACAAAAGTAGAACTGTCTTAAAAAGTATAACAAAACCACTGCCAACAGTAAAATCCAAATCCGGTTTTCAAAGAAGACAAATACACAAGCTCATCACGATGGAAGTTTGGACCAGAATAAAGGCTATAACTGAACTCTTTTTAGTCGTCAATCTGTAAATTAGTAGGCACGCAAACTCCTCGGTCTGTGATTTTATTTTTGTTTGAAAAATATTTTACTAGAAGTGTTTTTTGGTAACATAACCTGACAACATGTTACTTTTACCGTATGTAGCATACATGTTCCAGTGTACACGACATGGTTAGTCTCACAGAGTGGATCATTCTAGAAACTGTTTCCTGGCAACATTGGATCCACTGCACAGGGTGGGGGGATTTGGGGGGGGGATAGTGGTTAGGATGTATCATAACACCCCCTCAAACACTTTGAGGCCAGCCAATTTTTAATATTCGGTCAGCCTAAGCTGACCGAAAATAATTTGTTCGCTTAAATGTTAAATTCCCAACCCCAATTTATTTTTCATTTTTGAATCCGCAACCTGTGACAACAGGCATCGGCCAAATCTGGATTCTCGCCCTGCGCCCCTCCCGGGGTGGCAAGGCGATACAGTGGTTAGCACTGCTGACTCACAGTGCCCAGGTTCGATTCCCAGTTGGGTCACTGTCTGTATGGAGTTTGCGCATTCTTCCTGTAACTGTGTGGGTTTCCTCTGGGTGCTCCAATTTCCTCCCACCGTCCAAAGACATGCGATTAGGTTGGTTGGCCACGCTAAATTGCTCCATAGTGTCAGGGGGATTAGCAGGGTAAATATGTGGGGTTATGGGAATAAGGCCTGGGTAGGATTATAGTCAGTGCAGACTCGATGGGCCAAATCTGTACTGAAGGGATTCTGTGATTCTCTCCTCCCTCTTGCCCACCATTGGTCCTTCATTCTTGGCCCTGCCCCTTCTTCCAGAAGTCAGTGTTAGCAACGAGAGGAACACAACAAATAGGATCATGGGAGTAGGTCACATGGCCCAATGAGCCTGTCCGCACATTCAGTTTGACCATGGCAAATCTCAGGCTGCAACTCCATTTTCCAGCCCAATCTCCATGTCCCCAAGACACCAAACATCTGTCTCTCCCAATCTCAATTGTATTCAATGATGGAGCATCCACAACCCTGTGAGGTAGAGAGTGATAAAGATTCATAGCCCTTTGAGTGAAGTAATGTCTCCTCATCTCAGTCATCAATGGCGGGTCCACTGGGATAGACTACAGCACTAACCGTTAGCCAGCGTTGGCAGGGGGAGGTTGGGCTTGGTTTAAGTCATGATATATTTGAGAATTACTGTATCCTGTAATGATGTAACCATTTCCCAAGCGTGTGATACTTAAGCAGTATAGATCATCTGTGACACGCAAAATGGTACCGGTGGCACAGTGGTTAGCACTGCTGCCTCACAGCGCAAGGGACCCGGGTTCGATTCCCAGCTTGGGTCACTGTCTGTGTGGAGTTCGTACGTTCTCCCCGTATCTGTGTGGGTTTCTTCC
This sequence comes from Carcharhinus amblyrhynchos, assembly GCF_965287045.1. NCBI lineage: Eukaryota > Metazoa > Chordata > Chondrichthyes > Carcharhiniformes > Carcharhinidae > Carcharhinus > Carcharhinus amblyrhynchos. Next base: position 7,781,811 of record NC_137341.1, on the reverse strand, counting down.
AGGCGCTCCGGTTTCCTTCCACAGTCTGTAAGACGTGCTGGTTAGGTGCATTGACCCGAACGTGCGCTGGACTGAGGTCACTAGGGGAATTTCACAGTAACTTCATTGCAGTGTTAATGTAAGCCTGACTTGTGACTAGTAAATAAAATTATAAAAAACTTCAAACTTTAAAAGCAGCAGCCAAGTGTGTACAGCAAGATTCCATATATAGCAATAGAACTGACCAGGCAATCTGTTGTACTGACGTGCTTGGAGAAATGAAGGCTGGGCTGCTGCTAATGCTCAGTCGGTCAGGCAGTGTTTATACAGAGAGAAACAAGAGAAAGTTAATATTTCAGGTCGAGATTGGTGTCACAGTGGTTAGCATTATTGCCTCGGTGCCAGGGACATGGGTTCAATTCCAGCCTTGGATGACTGTTATATGGAGTTTGCACATCCTCTCCATGTCTGTGTGGGTTTCCTCTGGCTGCTCCAGTTTCCTCCCACACCCTGAAGACGTGCAGGTTAGGTGGATTGGCCATGCTAAATTGCAGGAAGGCGATGGACTAGCGGTATTCTCACTCGACTATTAATCCAGAAACTCAGCTAATGTTCCGTGGACCTGGGTTCAAATCCCACCACGGCAGAATTTGAATTCAATTAAAAAACCATCTGGAATTAAGTGTCTACAGATGACCGTGAAACCATTGTCGATTGTTGGAAAGACCCATCTGGTTCACTACTATCCTTTAGGGAAGGAAATCTGCCGTCCTTGTCTGGTCTGGCCTACAAGTGACTCCCGAGCAACACTGCCCTTGGGCAAGTAGGGATGAGCAAATAAGTGCGAGTCAACCAGCGATGTCCACATCCCAGGAATGAATAAAAATAAATATTAGTGTCCCAAGATATATAGGTAAAGGGGGAATTAGCAAGGTAAATGCGTGGGATTATGAGGTAAACCTGCTTGAAAGTCAGCACAAACTTGATGGGTGGGCTGAATGGCCTCCTTCTGCCATGCAGGGAATTCTGATGACCATTCATTGGAACGTTGTCTTGACCTAGGATGTTAAACCCTGTTTCTCCCATTGCAGACGCTGCTTGATCTGATGAATATCTCCAGGTTTTATTTTTGTTTTTATTTCGGAGATTCAGCATCTGCCTAATTTTGCTTTAATCCCAGCCAGGAAAAGGTGGGAGCGAGGAAGGGGGCTGCGGTGGGAATTGGTTGGCAGTCGGCGGGGATGTGGGAAGAGGAGGACCTCTGCGTTACAGAGGGAAGAACACCCACTTGGGTTCCTGCTCCTGATGCCATTCTGGAAGCCGAAGTGGGTCGGATTGGCGTCAGATGCGATACCCACGGAGATGCGTGAAGACCCGTGGATGAGTCGTGTTCCTTTGGGGGGGAAGAGAGAGTGATCCGTAGGCCTGAGTAAACAGACCCCGGTGCGAAAACTGCGAGGAGAAAGTGACTGAATGCTATGAGCTAGCTTGGTGCAGATGCACTGTGCTGTGGGAGTCTGTTACAGAGCAGGAATAGGGGAGCGAGCGATGTACATTGGCTTATTACAAACATATGTGGCACCACAGGATTCAATCAAATCTCACCAGTGCAACGTCTGTGAAGTACAGCTCTTAACTTTACATACATATTAACTGTGTGCCCTTCCCCCAGCCCTGGGAGCTGAATTAAATCCTGATGCTTTCAGGGCTCTGTCTGTCCACCTATCAGTTCATCTTGTTGGAGCAGTTCTTTTTTTTCCCCCCTCAATCCCAAATTGTGCATGTGCTGTGACTTGAGCTGTCAGGGAATTAAATCGGATTGCAAAGGATTCTGACTAATATGAGGCCAGATGATTTAACATGTGACTGTTTAAAACCTGCCGCAAGTTAATGTGCTAAAATCAAAGGCCTCCCAGGCTTGGAGGGCAGTCTGCATTTGTGTAAAAACCCTGACGTTTAACTCTTGAGAGCTACCTCAGTGACTGAGTGCCAGTGGAACCCAATTCAAAAGCCTGGGTGCAGAGGACGTTCATCAGGAGGTTGCCTGGTCTGGTTTCAGCTATGTAGACAGGCTGGTTAGAATCATAGAATCACACAGTGCAGAATGGGTCCTTTAGCCATCAAATCTACACCGACAAATGAGAAACACCCAACCTCCTATCATCCCATTTACCTGCACTTGGCCCACAGCCTTTAATATCATGGCGTGCCAAGTTCTCCTCCTTTTTAAGAGAAATCGGAGCATCCAGAGGAAACCCACACAGTTACCGGAAGAATGTGCACACAGACAGTGACCCAACTGGGAATCGAACCTGGCACTGTGAGGCAACCCACCTTTATCACCCTCCCAGGTAGCACATTCCAGACGCTCGCCACCCTCTGGGTAAATAAACTTTCCCTCGCATCCCGCCTAAAGCCCCTGCCCCTCACCTTGAACCTCTATCCCGTCGTGACTGACCGTTGAACTAAGGAGAACAGCTGCCCCTATCCATTCTGTCCAAGTCCCTCATAATCTTGTTAAAAGAGCACTCTACCCAGGCTAACTTCCCCGGTCTTTCCCTGTAACCCCACAAATTGATCATGGCCAATTCACCTAACTTATACACGTTTGGACACTAAGGGGCACTTTAAAATGGCCAATTCATGAACCCACACATGTTTCGGACTGTGGGAGGAAACTGGAGCGCCCGGAAGAAACCCACGCAGACACAGGGAGAACGTGCAGATTCTGCACAGAGAGTGACCCAAGCCGGGAATCGAATCTGGGTCCCTGGCACTGTGAGGCAACAGCACTAACCACTGTGCCACCTTGCTGCCCTAGCACATTAGCCAGAGTCTCTGGATGACTACTGCTACCGTTGCCCTGATAAAGGGTCATCCAGGCTCGAAACATTGGCTCTATCCTCTCTCCACAGATGCTGTCAGACCCGCTGAGATTTTCCAGCATTTTCTGTTTTTGTCTCTGGATTACGAATCCAGTGATATCCCACTGACCCCACCGATCAATCCCTTTTTGAAATTTTCTTCTTCCTATCTACACTCCACTGGGGTAAACGTCCCAGTCCTGCCCTGTTGTGGATGGGACCAGACAATTTAAAGGTCTATGGGATGGGATCTCCCAGCCTTGGGACAGACATGACTGGAAAGTCCCGCCGATTGTTTCACCTAATTTAGGATTATCAGCAAGATCTGAATTCCTTCAACTGAATCATTAATCAAGGAAATGAAAACCTGAGTGTCTGCTACTCTGTGATAAGATAAACTTTTCTCTGTTCTACCCGTCCGCTGAGGTGTCACTATAATAATTCGCTGACTGGACACATTCGTCATTAGCTCATACACAATGCAAGCCTGGGTGTCAATTATTTGTTTGTTTTGATTGGTCCAACAAAATGAATTTATGAGGCCTTAATGGCTGGAAACAAAATATTGCCGCAATAATTTACCCCTCATTATCCAAAGATCCCAATCAGGTATTGTGACCTTTCATTGGTGTAGCTGGTCTCGTTAGCAGATGTGCGCAGTTGACACGATAAATTTAATCTAAAAGTTCCTGTTATCAGCCGTTTGGAAACCTCTTAGGTTGTTTTTTGAGGGAAATGGCATATCAGAGGAATAATGTGCTGGCATTGGTTTGTGACAAATGGCTTTCCTGGAGACGCTTGTTTGGAGTCTGGGCGATTGCAACGCAGCAAAAACACCATCTGATCTATCAAACCGCACCCACGTCGTGTTTCCGATTAATACAACATACCTGAGCAGAAGGTCACTACTTCCTCCAGACTGTGAGCCAAGATGCAGTCCTCCACCCTTCACTGTAACCTCGTGATTTCGTGCATTGACAAACTGCCACCAAACAGGGGAGGCAATAATACGTTTGCTGTTTCCAAGTTTGTCCAAGAACACAATTGCCTTATTTTTACTGAGGTGAAATAGCTAATTAATCAGTAAGGACATTTCCAGCACATTCTGGTTTGTGCTCTGTTTTCTTGCCGCACTTTCACCCCTCGTGTTGGGGTCAGCTGCCATTAAGCTCTGAGGATGTTGGAGGCTTTCCAACGGGCCAACTCAATGTGATTCATTTCAATGTGGGCGTCGTCTGGAAAATCTCCCTTCATCTCTCAGATATAGCCACGCTTCATGTTCATTTGTAAAACTCGAGACTATCAGAGCAAGGGTTCCTTAGGTCATCAGCTATTTCTGGCTCCCCCTCACACAATGCCCCCAGTCCGCCCCACAGTAAACAGTATCATAGAGCAACCTGCATTTCTGTGACTAAAACCCACAAGGTCCATGAGGAACGAGTGATCGACCTCCTGTGGGGTTCATTGAGTGTGAGTTCCCCTGGTTACAGGCAGTGGCCTTCCCACCACAGGCTCAGTCCTTTAGCCTTTTATAAGGCAGGCCCAGGACTGGGCCTGCTGAACTGCAGTCCCAAGCAGGGACTAGTGTATGTACACCACGGTAGTGGTTTTACTTTAAATTCTGTGATAAACTATCTTCCTTTGGCACATTGGCTAGCTGCCTTACAGTGCCAGGGACCTGGGTTCAATTCTGGCCTCGGGTCACTGTCTGTGTGAAGTTTGCACATTCTCCCCGTGTCTGCGTGGATTTCCTCCCACACTCCGAAGGTGTGCGGGTTAGGTTGATTGGCCATGCTAAGTTGCCCTTTCGTGTCAGGGGGACGAGCAGGGTAGGTGTGTGGGGCTGTGGGTACAGGAACTGTGGTCAAGTGCAGGCTCGATGGGACGAATGGCCTCCTTCTGCACTGTAGGGATTCTGTGATTCTTTGCAGTCAGCCTTCCTGAGTCATTACAGTTTCTGTATCCTCACTGCACTGGGTGAGGGAGACTGAAGGTGAGCAGGAGGAAGCTAATGAAGAGAGATGAAACCTCTACATTCCTGCATAATCAGTAAACAGCCTGAATTAATCCAGAGGAGGCCATTTGGCCCACTGTATCTGTGCTGGCCCATTGAAGGCACTACTAAGTTAGTCCCACTCCCTGACTCTTTCCCCTGAGCCTTGCAGATTTTTCCTTTCCCATTCATTATCTGCTTTTGTTACTGACCCTTGTTTTCGCTGTTCTAATTAGCTATCCCATTAAAACCCATCGACATTTGAAAGCCTCTATTGAATGTCTTCTATGTTTTGTTTTACTCTGAGAACAGACCCAGCCTTCCCATTCTCTCCACGCTACCAAAATCCACCATCCCTGGAAGTCTTTGAATGAATCTGTTCCGTGCTCTCTCCGAAGTCTTGGCATCCTTACTGAAGAGGCCAGAATTGAACCCAACATACTCAGGACGAGGCCTGCCCAGTGATTTGGAAAGGTTTTGGCCAGAATTCTCTGGCTGTTCGTGCCGGCAGGATTCTTTGGTGCCGCCAGCAATACTCCCCCTGCCGTGGATTTCCTGGTGATGTGGGGTGGATTCATTGGGAAATCCTATCACCGTTCCTGCCACCGGTGAACGGTGCATTAACACCAACTGCAAGACACACACTTTGAGGAGGCGAGAGAATCTCATCCTTGGTATAACTTTCCTGCTTTTGTACTCTTTAGAATCATAGATGCAAAAGGAGGCCATTCAGCCCATCGAGTCTGCACTGACCAAAATCCCCCCCAGGCCCTCTCCCCATATCCCCATGCATTTACCCTAGCTAGTCCCCCTGACACTAAGGGGCAATTTATCATGGCCAATCCATCTAACTTGCACATCTTTGGATTATGGGAGGGAACCAGAGCACCCGGAAGAAATCCACGCAGACAAGGGGAGAATGTGCAGACTCCCGATAGGCAATGATCCAAGCTGGGAATCGAACCCAACTATTTGCTATGTGCCTCCCCGCTGCCTGCTCCAATCTCGACACCGAACAGAATTCTCCCATCTGGGCCTAAGGTTGGGATTGTCCGATCTCATTTATCCCGCAGCCAGAACAGAGAATTTGGCGCTCAGCTGGGATCTGGGTTCGATTCCTGGTTTGGGTCACTGTCTGCGTGGAGTTTGCACATTCTCCCCCATGGGTTTCCTCCCACAGTCCGAAAGACGTGCTGGTTAGGTGCATTGGCCGTGCTAAATTCTCCCTCAGCGTACCTGAACAGGTGCCGGAGTGTGGCGACTAGGGGAATTTTCACAATAACTTCATTGCAGCTTTAATGTAAGCCTTCTTGTGACACTAATAAACAAACTTAAAGAAGGTTAAACTTCTGGGCAAGTGGAATTATGGGACTCACTGTGAGATTAATAATAGAGTAAGGTGCCAAAAACATAACGGGTTCTGCCGTGGTCCCAGGCTGCTTTTATTAAAGGCCTAGCTCAGGGGCTGAATCCTTTCCAGAAATATTACACGACGGGGAATGTGGACGTTTGAGGTTGGATTGTGCGATTCTGATAATTTAACACCTCCTGCGGTATCTTAAGATAACATCAAGATCGTAGAGTTGGCAAATGGAGCTGGGTGAAGCAAAGTGCGTGTGACTAAAAGCAAATTGAACAGGAGAAGGGAATCGCCTCTGAGTCCCCACGCGGCCTTTAGAAACAAAATCATTGTGTCCAATCCAATATTATCACAAATTACCTTCATTGACTTAAAATGGTAAAGAAAAATATTTTATTGTTAATTTATCCTATTGAGGGCTTTACCCAGGAGTATCTGGTGACATGGGATTTCCTGTACGCAGTGGGGCCCTGTGATGGTGCTGTGTTATTATTAAAGAATTCACTAGTCAAAACACTACGTAATGCCTCAAAAACTCTGTGCCTAGGGCAGCACATTCTGTAAAAAGCTAGTGTAACTGGACCGACCTGAAAAAGAATACATTTTATGAATTCTTTGAAGTTGATAGATTCGGATCAGATGTATTTGTTTCCCAATTTGCTGCTGTCTTGAGTAAAGTACTCAGCTCCGCTCAAAGCTGAAGCGTGTTCCTCTCTGGTATTTTGAGTCTGTGTGGTATTACTGCATGGGCGGCCACAATTTCCATTGCCAGCTTGGCTTCACAAGAGCGTTAACTAGGCCCATTGATGTTGCCGGTGACGATAGGGAGCAGGCTTGCGGGCAACAAAGATGGCCGCTGACTCAAGATGGCCGCACTCTCAAGAAAGTGATCCTCCAGTTCCCTCCAGCTTATAGCTGCTGTGTGCTATACCCATCACAGCCTTACGGTTCCTGCAAATGGCTCCTACACTGACTAAACTTGCAAGAAACCACAAAAGGTCGTGAACGAAGCCCAATCCATCACACAGACCTGCCTCCTATCCATTGATGCTGTCTACACTTCCCGCTGCCTCGGAAAAGCAGCCAGCATAATCAAAGACCCCGGACATTCTCTCCTCTACTTTATTCTATTGGGAAAAAGGTACAAAAGTCAGAGGTCTTCGACCGACTCAAGAACAGCTTTTTCCCTGTTGCCAACAGACTTTTGAATGGATCTACCTTGTACTAAGTTGATTTTCCTTTACACCGTAGCTATGACTGTAACATTACATTCTGCACCCTATGCTTGGGGTGGCACAGTGGCAAGCACCGCTGCCTCATGGCGCCGGGGACCCGGGTTCAATTCCCGGCTTGAGTCTGCACATTCTCCCCGTGTCTGCGTGGGTTTCCTCTGGGTGCTCCGGTTTCCTCCCACAGTCCGAAAGACACGTCGGTTAGGTGCATTGGCTGTGCTGAATTCTTCCTCGCTATATCCGAACAGGCGCTGGAGTGTGGCGTCGAAGAGAATTTTCACATTAAGTTCGTCGCAGTGTTAATATCAGCTTATTTGTGACACTAATAAATAATCTTAAACTATGTACTCCATGAACGGTATGTTTTGTCTGGATTGCACACAAGAAACAAGACTATATCCCAATACATGTGACAATAATAAATCCAATTAAACTGAGCAGGGCAGAGAGAACCACTTTCTCAGGACTCTGATAATATAACTCAGCGCTCTGTCAATAGGCCATGTATGTTTGCAACCATTGATGTCTTATTAGACATTGATTTTCTCTTTAAGAATGGCATGGTTCCAACAGGAAACTAACCGCTTGTGGACAGATTCCAATTTAGATTGAGTTGAGACTGGGTGGGATGAGGGGGGAAAAATGAGAAGGTTTTTAAAAACTTTCTTCACTTTTTGTTTGGTTTGCACGTCCAAAGTAATGAATTTTCCAAATGGGATTTTTAAAAGTAATTGAGCAGAGTCTGGGAAATCTGAATTGAACAACCAACAAAATGAGAATCACCGAATCCCTACAGCGCAGAAGGAGGTCATTCGGCCCATCAAGTCTGCACTGACAGTGCACCTTCACAGAATCACAGGCCGGAATTTTACCGGCTTGCCTGCCCCAATTCCGGGGTGGGTGAGAATCGGAAAATGGTATTCTCCATTGGTCTCGGGTGGGATCGTACGAAGCTCGGACGAACGTGCCGGTAAAATTCAGCCCTAGAATGAAAGGTGCAGAAGGAGACCATTTGGCCCGTCAAGCCTGCACCGACAACAATCCCACCCAGGTCTTATCCTCGTAACCCCACATATTTACCCTGCTAATCCCCTGACACTGAGGGTCAATTTATCATGGCCAATCCAACTAACCCAAATATCTTTACAGCGTGGGAGGAAACCGGAGCACCTGAGGCAACCCACACAGACACGGGGAGAATGTACAAACTCCACACCGATAGTCACTGAGGCCAGAATTGAACCAGGGTCCCTGGCAGCAGTTCTAACCACTGTGCCACCATGTGCCACCCTTATCTTCCACAGGCTCTAACCCGGTAACCACATGTATTCACCTCATCAGTCCCCCAAAACTACACAGAATGCGGTGACACATTTCCTTGGCCCAGGTTCATGACCTGCCAGCAGGGATCCCATTCCCATGCCCCCTCCTCGGGGTAGGTTTCATTGTCTGCTGCCCTCTACATGTCTGGCTCAAACGTTTTTGTCTCTCGGGAAAGAGAGGCAGACCTTTTTGTATTTCTGACATTGGTTCATCTGATGAAAGGCTCTTGCTGCACACGGCGTCTGGTAAAACAACAGCTATTGTTTGTAAGTGTTAACTGCCTACCTTGGTTTCGTGTGTCCCCACGGCCTTGTGAAGCTGGAAACGGTGTCAATCAAACTTGTGATAACGAGCTTCAGCCTCCTTCAGTGCCGTTGGCAAGGCAAAGCCTTTGATCTCGTATTATTGGCTACAAATATTTCTATTTGAAGACTAATATTTCTACCATGGTAACAGAATAGAAGAGTAGGGGCTTAAATTCGATATGGCAACAAAAAGGGCAGCGGTGGGAAGTTGGGAATCGCTGAGGGGTCGGGGTGGCCACAATGCCCAATTTACCCACGATGCCCGCAGCATGCCAACGTGCTGTTAACTACTGAACGCAGCATTCAGTCAGCGATGACCATGATGCTGAATGGCTGTGCACCTCAATCGTGGGCCCACAATCGTCAGAGGTTGGCACTCCTTAAAGATAGGAGGTTGGCGCCACGCCTAAAGAAGATGTCTACACTCCGGGTCCCATGATCCCGTGGGAACATCCTACCTCACGTGCCCAAAGATCTTTGGCTCGGGAGTTGGCCTGTGCAGTTACGTGAAGAAACCTGTCACCCGGAATGGACGCCATTCCCGAATTGAGGCGCACTCGCCACCGCCAATGGTGTTGCTCATTGTTAGGATGGGAATTTCTCAGGCTAGAGTGGCGATGATGAGGATATCCTCAAACCTCATCCTTGACCTCATATCCCACACTCCGTTCTGTCTTGCAAGCTGCAGATGGTGTAAACATACACCTCTTATTCCAACCCCTACACCCACCTCCAACGCCATCCCCTGCCACAACCTTATCCCCTTGGATATCTCTCTTTACAGATCCCACAAAAGCTGGTCAGATAGTGGAAGACCAGTGAAAAAGACAGGACAATGAAGAACGGCACCATCGCTCAGTTTCTCGCTCATATCACTAGCTCAGACCCCCATACTGTGTGCGGGGGCAGCCTTCCATCTCATAGGGATCATAGTGGTCAACCCTGAGTGAAGCATTGCCAGGTATGGTTCACTATGCCAGACAGAATGAGATAGAGAATCTGGTGAACCAGTGTGACGACAATAATCTCTCCCTCGACGTCAACACATTGAAGGAGATAGTCATCAACCTCAGGAAACATAGTGGAGAATGTGCCCCTGTTTACATCAATGGGGGCAAAGTAAAAATGATTGAGAACTTCAAGTTTGTAAGTGTCCAGATCACCAACAACCTGTTCTGGTCCCCCCCATGCTGACACTATCGTTAAGAAAGACCACCAACACCTCTACTTTCTCAGAAGACTAAGGAAATTTGGCATGTCAGCTACAGCTCTAACCAGTTTATACAGGTGCACCACAGAAAATATTCTTTCTGGTTGCATCACAGCTTGGTATGACTCCTGCGCTATCCAGAGACGCAACAAACTATAAGGGGTCATGGTTGAAGCCCACTCCATCACATAAAGCAGCCTCCCATCTATTAACTCCGTCTAAACTTTCTGATGCCTTGGAAAAGCAGCCAGCATGATTAAGAACCCCACACACCCCAGACATACGCTCTTCTATCTTTTTCCATTGGGAAAAAGATATGAAAGTCTGAGGACTCATACCAACCAACTCATCAACAGCTTCTTCCCTGCTGTCATCAGACTTTTGAATGGACCTATCTCACACTGAGTTGATCTTTCTTTATACCCTAGCTATGACTATAACACTACGTTCTGCATTGTCTCCTTTCCTTCACTATGAACAGTATGGTCTGTCTCTATAGCATGCAAGAAACAATACTTTTCACTGTATACTAATACATGTGACAATAATAAATCAAACCAAAGTCTTTGCTGCATTTACTGCAGAGGAAAAGAGAGGGAGGGGGGGTTATTTAAGGTACATGGGTCACCTGCCTCTGCTTTTCCTGGACCCTCTTCCCAGCTTACTGAAATTTCCGCTATTACTCACCTCTTCCCCAAAGACCCTCCAAACAGTCATTCTCCTGGCTATCAGCTGTGAGAATGTAACCAGTGGTATTATTGCTAGACTATTAATCCAGAAACTCAGCTGATGTTCTGGGGGGACTTGGGTTCAAATCTCACCACAGCAGATTGTGGAATTTGAATTCAATCAAAATAATCTGGAATTGAAAATCTACTGATCAGCATAAAACCAGAGTCGATTCAGAAAAATCCATCTATTTTAGCTGGGGTAAGGGCGATTATGAGGCTATCAGGAGTGAATTAGGAAGCATGGATTGGATTAGGGGATTGCAGGGACTGGGAACATCTGAAATGTGGAATTTTTTCAAGGAGCAGCTACTGCGAGTCCTTGATAGGTATGTCCCTGTCAGGCATGGTGGATTTGGTAGATCTAGGGAACCGTGGTGCACTAAAAGAGTTGAGTCGATGGTTAAAAAGAAAAAGGAGGCTTATGTTCGGATGAGATTGGAGGGCTCAGATAGTGCACTAGAAAGCTTTAGATTGGCTAGGAGGGAGTTGAAGAGTGAGTTGAGAAGGGCTAAAAGAGGACATGAGAAGACTTTGGCTGATAGGATTAAGGAGAATCCTAAGGCGTTCTATAAGTATGTCAAGAACAGAAGGTTGGTCAGGGCAAGATTAGGGCCAGTTACAGACAGCAGGGGGAAGTTGTGTGTGGAACCGGAGGAGATTGGAGAAGTATTGAACCAATATTTCTCTTCGGTGTTCACGCAGGGGGACATGAATATAGCTGAGGAGGACATTGGGTCGCAGGGGTGTAAAATAGAAAGTATTACGGTTGATAAAGAGGATGTGCTGGAAATTCTTGAGGGGCTGAAAATAGATAAGTCCCCTGGTCCGGATGGGATCTACCCTAGGATTCTCTGGGAGGCTAGAGAGGTGATTGCAGAGCCTCTGGCTCAGATCTTCAGGTCGTCATTGGTCTCTGGTGTAGTCCCGGAGGATTGGAGGATAGCGAATGTTGTCCCATTGTTTAAGAAGGGGAACAGAGACTTTGCCGGGAATTATAGACCGGTGAGTCTTACTTCTGTTGTGGGCAAGGTTTTAGAAAAAAATTATTAGGGATAGGATTTATAGTTATTTGGAGTGTAATGAATTGATTAGAAATAGTCAGCATGGTTTTGTAGCAGGTAGGTCGTGCCTTACTAACCTTATTGAGTTTTTTGAGAAGGTGACCAAAGAGGTGGATGGGGGTAAGGCAGTTGACGTGGTATACATGGATTTTAGTAAGGCGTTCGATAAGGTTCACCATGGTAGGCTTCTGCAGAAAATGCAGATGTATGGGATTGTGGGTAATCTAGGAAGTTGGATCAGGAATTGGCTATCAGATAGGAGACAGAGGGTGGTGGTGGATGGTAAATATTCATCATGGAGTGCAGTTACGAGTGGTGTGCCTCAGGGATCTGTTTTGGGGCCACTGTTGTTTGTAATTTTTATTAATGATCTGGATGAGGGTATAGTTGGGTGGATTAGTAAATTTGCTGATGACACCAAAGTTGGAGGTGTGGTAGATTGTGAGGAAGGGTGTCATAGTCTGCAGGGAGACTTAGATAGGTTGCAGAGCTGGGCCGAGAGGTGGCGGATGGAATTTAATGCGGAGAAGTGTGAGGTAATTCACTTTGGTAGGAGCAACAGATGTGTCGAGTATAGGGCTAACGGGAGGACTTTGAATAGTGTGGATGAACAGAGGGATCTAGGTGTGTGTGTACATAGATCCCTGAAAGTTGGGAATCAAGTAGATAAGGTTGTCAAGAAGGCGTACGGTGTCTTGGCGTTTATTGGTAGGGGGATTGAATTTAGGAGTCGCAGTGTAATGTTGCAACTGTACACTACTCTAGTGCGGCCGCACTTGGAGTACTGTGTGCAGTTCTGGTCCCCGCATTACAAGAAGGATGTGGAGGCGTTGGAGAGGGTGCAGAGGAGGTTTACTAGGATGTTGCCTGGTATGGTGGGGAGGTCCTATGAGGAGAGACTGAGGGATCTAGGGTTGTTTTCGTTGGGAAGAAGGCGGCTAAGAGGGGATCTTATTGAAACATATAAGATGATTAGGGGTTTAGATAGGGTGGATAGTGATAGCCTTTTTCCTCGGATGGAGAAAGCTAGCACGAGGGGGCATGACTTTAAATTAAGGGGGGGTAGCTACAGGACGGATGTCAGGGGTAGGTTCTTTACCCAGCGGGTGGTGAGGGATTGGAATGCCCTGCCTGCTGCAGTTGTAGATGCGTCTAGTTTGGGGGCGTTTAAGAGATCTCTGGATAGGTTTATGGACGAAAAGGGATTGGTATAGGCTAGTGGGTCATTGTTTTTGTAACTGGTCGGCGCAACATCGTGGGCCGAAGGGCCTGTTCTGCGCTGTAATGTTCTATGTTCTATGTTCTATGTTCTATCTGGTTCACTAATATTCTTTAGAGAAGGAAATCGGTCATCCGTAACCAGCGATCTGTTGTAATGTGACCAATGGTAACAAGCTATAAGGGTCAGCTGACCCAGTAAACCATGTAACCAATGACAGAGTGATATGATGATCAGCTAATCAGATGACTCAGTATAAATTCGAACCTCTGTGAATTGTAGGGAGCTTAGAATGGCCTGGGGTGAGGCTTTGAGTTTGGATTAGGGAAGTTTTGTTATTAGACCTTTGAATTGTAATTTTAGTTATATTTTTATTGTCTACACTGGAAGAGTTCCTTCTGAATTAACATCTGTGACTGTCTTATCAAAGACAATCAATGTCCAGTTTCAATGTCCACAATCTTCATATCTTGCTTGCAGTTGTCTCTGTAGTAGAGGTATGAGAATTCAGTTTTCTCTTTGTTTGTGTGACATGATGAATTCTGACCACTTGATGTGTTGAGGTTCTGATGTCCAAGCATCCATTGATGCAAATGGGGCCACAGCTGGTCAGAACCTTACCAGTCAGGGGCCTGGCTTGCCAGTAGGACATAAAACTTCTAAATATTGGGGTTTTTTTTTGCACTTGGGGGTTTGATAAGAGAAGGGAATGGTGGATATCAGCAAATGGCACCAAGATGACCAGTGGCTACAGCAACTTGGCAACAACTCCCAATACTGAAAGATAACCCTACAGCAATATCCTAACCCCCTCATGTGCAACACCTATGATGAGACTTGTCTCTCTGAGATTGGTCTCTTCAGCCATTAGTTAAAATGCATTGTATGAAGCTGACCCCACCTTCCCCCAACAGGCTTGATCTACTTTTGTGGGTGGAATCTTCCTGTCTTGCCTGCCATGGGAATTGTAGTAGGTGGGGATGGACTCTGCAAGGGTCTGTTGACCATGAATGGGGATTTTTCTGGTCTTGGGATAGGTGTAACTGGAAAATCCTATCTATGTTAAAGTGGCAAATGTGGGGTCATTTTTAACATTTAAGAAAAACTTGGATGGGTTCAGGGGTGTGGAGGGATATGGTTCAAGTGCAGGTCAGTGGGACTAGGCTAAAAATGGTTTGGCACAGACAAGAAGGGCCAAAAGGCCTGTTTCTGAGCTGTAACTCTCTATGGTTCTATGTCTATCTTATACCAATGGAAAGGTGCTAATGAAGGGCACATTGACATCAGGATCTGCCTGTTTTGCATAAGTCCAGTGTCTGAGCTAACACCCTCACCAACATGGGATCTGGCACAAATTGCCCCCAGAAGTGTACCCACATGCTGCAGATAAATAATGGGTAATACTGATCTATATTTTACATCATCCATGTTTGAAATGAAAAGCCATCAATATATTTGAGGCTTCAGCTCTTCCCTGCTGCATTTTTTTCTTTTGTTACTGGAATCCAGTAGGGGAAATTGGAGTTTGGTGCCCACATCATCTGTTAGGTTGTCCTAGAGACCTCAACAATAAAAATGTTGTCAACATTATATAAATTGACAAAATACACAAACACTTGGTCGCAATTTGTTGACGAACCCATCAAATCATGCAAAATATTTCTTAAAAAATGTACATCTGTTATTTCCTTCAAGGGTAGCTTGCGTCCCAGTGTTATAATGATCATTGATGTTACGATCCCAGTAATATTCCAAGTCAAAAACCTCTGGCCTAACCAGAGCTGCAAAGTTTGGAACTAGTCAGTCCAACCTCTTAATAGGCACCGTTCTCAGCTTCATCATCTCCATTTCCATTCTGTTTGTGCTCTTGTCGAAACACCTTCATCAATTACACAAACCCCCTGCCCTCAGCCTTGCATTATAAATCTCATTCTATTTTCTTTGCCTTTGTCGCTGACAGAGGGTCATTCAGACTCAAAACGTTAGCTCTAGTCTCTCTTCACAGATCTGCTGAGATTCTCCAGCATTTTCTGATGATGTTTCTTAATACAAGTGGCCCTCCCATAGACGTTAGCGAAAATTTTCCAACTGCTCTTGCCCCAAGGCCTGAGGTCAACGGGGCTTCAGTCCGTTACCCGCCTGCTACGATTCCCTGTGGTGGGTGGGACAGGTAAATTCCACCTATTGAGGGCAATGCTAGTGTTCCCAGATACTTTGGTAGACCCAGACTCCAGGACTCCACCTCTGACTCCAGTCAAACCCGTGGACCAGCGTCCTCTCTCACTCCACTAAATGATGCCTATAGTCTCTGTGACCTTAGATCTCAGGCACTCTTCTCAGTGCTGGTAAACAGTATTCCTGGTGACACTAAGCATGATACTCTTTTCCTTAACACATCTGATAGCATATGAGTAATGCTGTGGGACATCTGGCAATGCTATTATTCAATTTATTTAACAGCTTGGAATTTGTGGTTCAATGAAAAATGCCAATGCTGATGTGTGTGATAGATACATGTTAATAACTGTCATTTTAATGTTGCACTATATCTCTATTTTGAATCAGATGGCATAATTCTTATTAAACAGTCTGTAAAACATGATTGTCTGGGATAAGGTGAGAGGAACTTTTTTAAAGTTCATTTATTAGTGTCACAAGTAGGCTTACATTAACACTGCAATGAAGTTGCTGTGAAAATCCTCCAGTTGCCACACTCCGGCGCCTGTTCGTGTACACTGAGGGAGAATTTAGCACGGCTGGTGTGCCTAACCAGCACGTCTTTCCCTCCGTGGGAGGAAACTGGAGCATCCGGAGGAAACCCATACAGACACGGGGAGAATATACAGACTCTACACAGGCAGTGACCCAAGCGGGGACTCAAACCCGGGTCCCTGGTGCTGTGGGGCAGTAGAGCTAACCACCGTGCTGCTATCAGCTAACTCTGAATCGAGAGAGAAGCTAAATTAAGTTTCTCCAAGTGCAGCAAGTTGGGAATGTTTTGCATTTTTTTTGAATGTCTGCTTCTATTTGTTTTATCCTTGGTGGTCTTGTGTGAGATTTCCAGTCCCTGGTGTTTTCTTGCCTTGGTATGTGTCTGTTCTCACTGGTGTGCATATTTGAGTGCTCCCTGGCAAGCTTACCAGTCCAGTAGGGTTGATGTTTGACCCTGGTTAGCATCTTTTCTCATGCACTAATTGGTCAGTTTGCATGTTTCATTCCACGATTACAAAAACCCTGTTCCTAAGAGTCAATATTCCAAACCACAGGCACCCCCAAATTCATTCCTGCTCTCACCACAAAACTGGAACAAGGTTTCCAGGATTTCTTTCTATCTGAGGCTACTTCTAACAGTTTTACAATGGCGTATTTATGTGTAACAATGCAGCTTTACTTCAAAAATAACTGCTCAGAAAGGGAGGCAGAAAGATCAAAATTGACAAACATTGTGTCCACGCTCAGTGCACTGTGAAAGTGAGCCACATGCCCGTCACATTGGTCTTATTCAGAGCACATCTCGGGTGCCCATCTCCGCAACATTCGGCTCACTGTCCACAGTGGGGTAGTGGTGTTGTTGCTGGCCTATTAATCCACAGACCCACAGTGATTTTTCTGGGGACCCAGGATCAAATCTCAACAGCAAGCGGTGTAATTTCCAATGGGTGCAGCTCCAACAACACTCAAGAAGTTCAACACCATCCAGGACAAAGGTAGCTTGATTGCTACCCTTCCATAAACATTAACTCCATCCATCACCGATGAACAGTGGCAGCAGTGTGTACTATCTGTAAGACGCAATGTGGGGTGGCACAGTGGTGAGGACTGCTGCCTCTCAGCACCAGGGACTTGGGTTCAATTCCTGCCTTGGGTGCCTGGTGCGGAGTCTGTACGTTCTCCCTGTGTCTGCGTGGGTTTCCTCCCACAGTCCAAAGATGTGTGGGTTAGGTTGATTGGCCATGCTAAATTGACCCTAGTGTCAGGGAATGAGCAGGGTAAATATGTGGGGTTATGGGAACAGGGCTTGGAGGGGATTGTGGTCAGTGCAGACTCGATGGGCCGAATGGCCTCCTTTGGCTCTCAGGATTCTATTCTATGATTCTAACTCACCAAGGTTCCTTGGGTAGAACCTTCCAAATCCATGGCCATACCTTCTAGAAAGACAAGAGCAGCAGATAGCACTCTCACCTCTTAAGAGTTGTGGGTTTAATTGGGTACCTCAACAAGCATATCTGGACTGGTCACAACTGATGTGGCCAATGTTATACCCAGCCCCCTCTGATCTCTTAGGCAATCCTCAATGAGGCACTTCCACCTCCCACTCCTTGGCGTACTGTCTCAGCTAGCGTCACTAACACAGGTAATCTGACCATAGCCCCATCACTGTCTCTGGTTGCCATACTTCCCAATATCAAAGACCATAGTTCAAAAAGTTCTTGGCTGGTTGTGAGTTTAAGCACATTCGGACATTGAGAAAGAAGCCAAATAAAGGCTGCAAATAATTTCTTTACCCCCAAGGCCTCAGTATCCAGACTCGGAACATCGAGTGGATGGTGCAAGATGCACTTTTGGAAAATACCCTTTGTCCTTTCCTGAGGTGTTTTTAGAAGTGATTTTTTTTTTAAGAACTCTGGCTCAAGTATGTTTCGGTCCTTCTCAGATGATGGGAAGGAGGAATTCTTTTGTGTGCCGTTCACTTTCCTTTTGAAAGAATTCCTGGCTTTGGAGAAAGACAAAAGTGTGTGCGAGTGTGAGGAGAGGGGAAGAGTCGGCCAGCCTGCCAGCTGTGGTCCCCACAAAGAGAGGGCCAAGATCTGACCCATGCGCAGGATTCCAGAAAATGTTACATTCTCCGCTTTTTCGAGCTGCTTAAACAAGAGTCCACTTTTGTTAATTTTGACAGTCGGTGACTAGTTAACACAAGTCCCTTTCTGAAGTGACATGCCTCGGTGCCTTCCCATTTATTTATTCTCGGCGATCTCTGGCTTACTGCCTTAAGTGTCTATGCATGAGTGCAGCAAATGCAATTAGTTATGGGCAACTGCAGCCTTAAGTAGGAGAAATCCCTTTAGATCCGTGCACAGATGGATTTGCATCAGAACTATGGTTTGAACACTGAAGTGTGTGGGATCAGATTTTTGCCTTGGTATAAATCTGGCATCTCTGGCCAAGCTAAGGTTATGAAACCACGACTCTCCATTGTATTAGAAGGCAAAATAATAAAAATGTGACATGGTTAAGCCCCGAATTTGAGTGCACAGCTTCAGTGTGTGATTTTTTTTTTTGGAAGGACTGATTTGTAAATTAGATGCTAGATTTAAAAAAAAGAGGAAACTGGCAACAACTGTTAGTTAGATCAATGCAATTCTGCAGAATTGTGTTAATATAACTGGGTAGCACAATGGTTAGCACTGCTGCCTCGCAGCGCCAGGGACCCAGGTTCGATTCCCAGCTTGGGTCACTGTGTGGAGTCAGCATGTTCTCCCTGTGTCTGTGTGGGTTTCCTCCCACAATCTGAAAGGTGTGCTGGTTCGGTGCACTGACCAAGCTAAATTCTCCCTTGATGTACCCGAACAGGTGCTGAAGTGTGGTGACTAGAGGATTTTCACAGAAACTTCATTGCAACATTAATGTAAATCTACTTGTGACAATAAATACATTTTTTATTGAACAAACCAGCTCAAAATAAACTTGGGTAACCTTAAGTCAAGTCAAAGTAATTTACACCTTGTGATCTTTTTACTAGTTGATCTATCAATTTGTAGAATCATAGGATCCCTGTGGTGCAGGAGGAGGCCATTTAGCCCATTGAGCCTGCACCAACAACAATCCCACCCAGGCCCTATCCCACTAACCCCACATACTAATCCCCCTGACACTAAGGGGCAATTTAGCATTGCCAATCAACCTAACTCTCTCATTTTTTGGAGTGTGGATGAAACTGGAGAACCTGGAGGAAACCCGAGCAGACACAGGGAGAACGTGTCCACACAGACAATGACACAAGTTGGGAATCAAACCCAGGCCCCTGGCACTGGGGCAGCAGTTCTAATCACTGTGCCACCCAACATACCGCCAAATTAAATCCTGTTCCATAAAATTGCTCACGCCCTACATCAAAATTGTGAAATTGTGCCAATCGTGCTGATTCAGAGAGGCTTTCAAATCGACCAAATTTCTTCAATGCACAGATGCTAGTAAGCATGTTTTAAAGTAGTTTTTATATTAAATAAAACCAAGAGAGAAAACAGGTTGGTACAAACTAATAAATTATTTATGGAGGTGATGGCACAGGGGGGATATTATAGAACTAGTAATCCAGAAGGCCTGGCTACTAATCTGTTGTGGAGATGCCAGCATTGGACTGGGATAAACTAATGCTCTGTTGACATGGGTTCAAATCCAATTATGCAGCTGGGGGAATTTAAACTCAGATAATACTAGAATATGAAGCGAGTTTCAAAGGTGATAATGAAACTACCGTTCATTTTGCAAAAAATCCAACTAGTTCATGAATTTCCTTTAGAAAAGGAGCTCTGAGTTCCTTAGTCTCCCCTACATAGGGGAAACGTAGTAAGAAGTCTCACAACACCAGGTGGTGAAGGGGCAAACCCCAAAAGCTTCTGGGCTTACTATCAAATAAACTGGTTGGACTTTAACCTGGTGTTGAGAGACTTCTTAGTGTTTACCCCAGTCCAACGCCAGTATCTTCAGATCATGATTACATACAGGAGGTAGTGGTATTGTCACTGGACTAATAATCAACTTGGGGATCCAGGTTCAAATCAAAGGAAGGTGATGGCTAGTGGTATTATCACTAGACCATTAATCCAGAAACTCAGTCAATGTTCTGGGACACAGTTTCAAATCCCACCACAGCAGATGGTAGAATTTGAATTCAATAAGAAAAATCTGAAAAAGTCTAGTAACCATGAAATCATTGTTGTAAAAACCCATCTGGTTCACTAGTATCCTTTAGGGAAGGAAATCTGCTGTCCTTACCCAGTCTGGCCTACGTGTGACTCCAGAGCCACAGCAATGTGGTTCAGAGTGAACTGCCCTGGGGCAACTAGAGATGGACAATACATGATGGCCCAACCAGTGACACTCACATCCCATGAATAAATAAAATAAGCTTTTAGTTAAGCTTAAGTATTATTGTCACAAGTAGGCTTTCATTAACACTGCAATGAAGTTGCTATGAAAATCCCCTAGTCACCACACTGTGCCAGTTTGGGTACACTGAAGGAGAAGTTAGCATGACCAATGTACCTATGGGCCGAATGGGCTTACTCCTGTTGCTAGGATCAATCAATATGAATTTGCATTTTCGTGGCTGGATTGGTGATCCATAAAACGCATAATCAATAATCCATAAAGTGGTGACCTTAATGAGAATTTGCCCGTGTGGATTGAAATAACACGTGTGCATCCAATGGTAAGTGAACATGGGCAAAAATGTCATTTGTATCTTTTAAAAAAGATCATCTCCCGTCGCCAGGGTTCTGTTGTAGTTATTCATTCATGAAATCCTGGGATAGACTATTTACTCAAGCATCATGCAGATGAGAATGGCATTAAAAACTGGGACGGGGTGGTGGGCTGGTGTTCAGGGATGGGGTGCAACGCTGCAGGGTGGAAAATTCTTATCTTCGACCCAAGAAATAGCCTAGCAACTCTCCGGATCCTGACACTTCAGAAATGGAAACCCCCCCGCCCCACAATGTGTTCTGTATTATAAAGCTCAATAAATGTCCAGTTCCCATTAGTGAAAAATACCCTTGTCTTGCCAGCCTATTTGCATGCATGAACTGTGCTCACTTCCTCCCAGTATACTCTATTGTTGGATGCAGAGGTTCTTAAATAGTGCTCTGAATATTACAGTGAGCAACTAATCTCCAGGGCTGACTCCAATTCCATCACTGATTTCATGGGACAATGAAAAATCTGCTTCATGCTATTTTTGGTTTGCGCGCACCACAAGTACCCCACGTTCAAATGAAAGTGGAAACGAAAGCACCAGTTTGAGGCTAAAAGGATCAAAGGAGATAGAGAGAAAGGGGGCATCAGGATATTGAATTCGATCAGCCATAATTAAATTGAACAGCGGAGCAGGCTCGAAGAACCTACTCCTGCTTTCAGTTTCTATGTACATGTACGTTTACGTAGAAACTAGAAGCAGGAGTAGGCTAATTGACCCTTTGAGCCTGCCCCACCATTCATCTTGATCATGGCTGATTCTTGAATTCAATATCCTGATCTAAATGATTGAAACCCTACAGTGCAGAAGGAGGCCCTTTGGCCCATTGAGTCTGCACCGACCACAATCCCACCCAGGTTCTACCCCCATATCCCTACACATTATACCCACTAATCCCTCTAACGTACGCATCCCTAGACACTAGGGGGAAATTTTTTGGCATGGCCAATCAACCTAACCCGCACATCTTTGGACTGTGGGAGGAAACTGGAGTACCCAGAGGAAACCCACGCAGACACAAGGAGAATGTGCAAACTCCACACAGTGACCTCCGCCCCCTGCCACCAATCCCTTGAGCCCCAAGACCTATATCTAACTTCTTCCTGAAATCGGACATGAAATTCCACATTCATCACGTTATAAGTGAAGAAATTTCTCAGTTCTAAAAGATTTGCCCCTTTTTACCCTGTCTAACTCTGTTAGAATGTTATATGTTTGAGATCCCCCTCTCCTTTCTAAATTCCAGTGAATGTAATCCTAATCAACTTAGTCTTTCATCATATGACAAGCCAGCCATCCCAGAAATCAGCCTGTAAACCTTCAGTGTACTCACTCTATAGCAAGGACATCCTTCCTCAGACAAATCTCTCAATACTCCAGGTGTGGCCTCACCAACGCCGTATACAGTTGCAGCAAAACAACTCTGCCAACGTACAATTTGCCTTTAGTGCCTATCAAATCTGTGCGCTTACTTTCAGGAGCTGATGCATGAAGACACCAAGGTCTCACTAAGTATCCATCTCTCTCAATTTGCACCCATTCAAGTAACATGTCTTCCTATTGCTACCAAAGTGGATAATCTCATTTATCCACAATGTACTACATCTGCCATGCACATGCCCACATACTCAGCCTGTCCAAATCATGCTGAAGCACCTCTGCGTCCTCCCCACAGCTCATCCTCCCACCCAACTTGGTATTATCTGCAAATTTGAACATAATATATTCAGTTCTCTCTTCCAAATCATTAATATATAATGTGAACAGTTGTGGTCCTAGCACAGATCCCTGCAGAACCCCACTAGTTGCTGACTGCCAACCCTTTGCTTCCTATCTGCTAACCAGCTTTCTATCTACCTCAAGATATTAGCTGCAATCCTGTGCGCTTTAAGTTTACACAGTAGTCTACGTGAGGCCTTGTCGAAAGCCTAAATAAACCACATCTACTGGTTCTCCAATGGATGTATAAGAAATAGGAGCTGGTCTAGGCCATTCAGCCCCTCAGGTCTGCTGTCCCATTTGATAAGATTAAGGTTGATCTTGTTCCAGTATTATCTTCCCACACTGAACCCATATCCCTGTACTCCCTTACACTGGGACCCTCCGATCTTGTCTGTGGCTGGGATTCTCCGGTGTAGCTGCAATGAATGGCACTTTGGCTGAGTGCCAAATTCTCCATTCTTGCTGGCAACAGGGCAGGAAAGAACAAAACCAGAGAATCCCACCCATTGGGCAAAATTTTCCTTTCCTGCCTGCCAAGTGAATTGCAGCAGGGGGATGATGGTCCATACCAAGGACTAGAGTTCTCCTGAGGTCTTGGTCAATATTGAGGGGAGTGGGGGGGGGTGCAGGGAGTGAGGGTTCTCGCCAATAGCTTGGTCAGTATTGGGCAACTATTCTCCCTGATGTCCAGGTCAATATTGGCGGGGGCAGAGGTAGTTTCTTCCCAATATCCTGGTCATTGTTTGGCCACAATCTAAATTCTCTAGTCCAGATTAGCTGAACATTATCACATAGCTGTTTGTGGTATCTTGTATGCACTGATCGTTGTAACATTGGAAATTCAATGATGACACGTGATTGGGTATGAAGTTACTCAGTTGTCTTATGGTCATTAAAGGCAGTATGTAAAAATAAGTCCTGGGAGTTGCAGTGGCACACTGGTTAACACTGCTGCCTCACAGTATCAGGGTCCTGGGTTCAATTCTGGCCTCAGGTGAGGGTCTGTCTGTGTGGAGTTTGCACATTGTCCCCATGTTTGTGTGGGTTTCCTCTGGGTGCTCTGGTTTCTCCCCACACTCCAAAGATGTGTGGCTTAGGTCGATTGGCCATGCTAAATTGCCCCATAGTGTCAGGGGAATTAGCTGGGAAAATACGTGGCATTGTGGGGATAGGGCCTAGTTGGGATTGTTGTCAGTGCAGACTCAATGGGCTGATTGGCCTCTTTCTGCACTGCGTGGACTCTTTGGGTGTGGTTTTACAGCCTCGCTCACTCAAACTGTAAAATCCTGCCCAAGGTCCAAGGATCTTTCCATGGTTTGCACCCCCCCTGCAAAACCCACTTTGACTCCTGTTGTGGATGGGGCAGTAAAATTCCAGCCTATGGTTTTATGAACAGCCACCTATCCATTAACAACACATTGCTTCTGGAGGGTGAATTTTCAGAACCAGTTTCACTGCAATGGATCAGGAGTGCAACTTAATCAACTGGACACACGGTGACTGGCACATCCTGTCTTATTTCACAGGAAGTGTAGCCAAGCCAATTCATACACTCTGACGTGATCTGTCAGTTTATTTGGAATTTATTTTGGAGTGTTTGCAGCGGGGTGAAGTGTCGAACGCTACGTTTACTGTCACTAGTGGGAGTATGTTGTTGATGTTGAATCATGTGTAGACGCCACCAGGAAATCCCCTGGGACAGAACTCTGCAAACCACAGTTTTTAGAGGAATGAACGTGGCACCTATTCATCGAGCCACAGTCTGAGGGCCATTCGGTTCACTCCGTCTGTGCTAGCTCCTTGAAAGAGCTGTCAAATCATCATTTAATATACAGCAACAAAAACTCTGTATTTATGTAGCTCCTTTGAGACAGTAAAATGTCCCAAGGTGCTTCACGGAAGCATTAGCAAACATTCTTCAAGTTGCAGAAGGAGATGTTGAGGGTTGTCATGGACTGTAAGGGACAGAATGGATGATAACTATTCAGGGCACATCATCTAGAACATTCTACGTGGGTCCCTTCTGGATCTGTGCAGGCAACAGAAATGCATCCGTTTACATACAGTATCTTGGGTTTTATTAATAGAGGCATAGAATATAGAGCAAGGGGGGTTATACTGAACTTGTGCAAGACTCCAGTTAGATCTGAGCTGGAGTAGTGTGTACAGTTCTGGGTGCCACACTATAGAAGGATGTGAACACATTGGAGAGAGTGCAGAAGAGGTTTACAAGAATGAGACCCTTCAGTTATGAGGACAGATTGGAGAGGTTGGGACTGTTCTCCTTGGAGAGAAGGCTAAGAGGAGATTTGACTGAGATGCTCAAAATCATGATGGGAGTTGGGCAGAATAGACAGGGAGAAACTGTTCCCACTCATAAAATCTTCCAATTGGGTATTGAGTCTTTTTGCTTTCCAATTAGGGGTAGGAAGGCAGTGTGTCACAAGGATGGATGTGTTGGCTGACCAATGGTTGGAGGGTGAGGGCAGGTCACATGATGAAACCTCCAATTCAGACAGTTGGCAAACCTTTGCACCCACATGGACGCGATCCAGCAGGGGACAAGGGGAAGTAGCCTGGGGCAGAATTTATAGCAGCTCGTGGAGCAAGGCTGGAAATTCCTGCCTGAGCTCAATGGACCTTTAAATGTTCTGCTGAATTTTCTGTCCCGCTCACTACAATACCTGCAGCAGATGGGGTGGGATGGCAAATTTCCAGCCCCAATGTGAAGCTATGTTTTCCTTTCCACAGTGCAGAGGTACTGAGGACAATTGTAACTTAACATTCCAGTTGAGATTAAATAACTCAAATAGACTGCAGATCTGGTCTGTGATTCATATCAGATGACATATCTACATACTGAATCCGCCTGGATGTGAGGACTGAATCCTGCATGTTTATTCTCTTGCCTTTGAGTAGGAAAGTTATAGGTTAAAATCCCAACCCCAGAGACTTGAGCACTTAATCCACACCAAGACTGTTCATCATAAGATCCTTACAGTGAGGCCATTCAGCCCATCAAGTCTGCTCTGGCTCTCTGATAGAGTATCTCATCCAGGCCCTCACTGTAGTCCCAAACATACCATCCATCTGACCTACATATCTTTGTACACTAAGGAGCAATTTAGCATGGCCAATCCACCTAACCTGAACATCTTTGAACCTGGGTCCCTGATGCTGAGAGGCAGAGGTGCTAACCACTGTGCCACTGCACTGCCCGTGCAGTACCGAGGGTATGCTACATTGTCTCTCTGCTGAGACTTTGGACTCTGTGGGCAAGATCTTCCAGCCGCGCTCGCCCTAAAAAATCCCGTCTGAGGTCAATGGACCTTTGCATGGTCTGTGTTCCACCTGCTACGATTCCTGCATGGGATGGGAACATTCTTCCCAGTGTGGCATCTCCGATATAAGGCATTGGGTGGGATTTTCCAGCCATTCCTGCCGATGAGTTCTGCTAGTCCGGTTGATGGCTCCCACCCTCCCTTGAGGGTTCCCTGGTAGTGAAGTGTTGAACAATTGGAAATGCTATGACTGCAGCGGGACTGGAAGATACTGTTCTGTTTAATATTGATCCCTTTGCCAACATTAAAAAACTGTCTGATCATTCTCTCAGGGTGCTCGTGGGATCTTGCTGTGTTCAAATTAGTTGCTGCATTTCCTACTACACAACAGTGTCTAAGTATTGTATTGGCTGTAAATTCTGTGCTTATGAAAAGCACCATGTAGACGCAAGACTTTGTTTAAGAAAGCATGTTTATTTATTTGTGCCACACATAGGCATGTATTAATACTGCAATGAAGTTACTGTGAAAATCCCCTAGTCGCCACACTCCAGCACCAGTTCAGGTACACAGAATTTAGCATGGCCAAGGCAGCACGTCTTTTGGATGGTGGGAGGGAACTGAAGTACCGAGAGGAAACCCATGCAGACACGGGGAGACTGTGCAAACTCCACACACAGTGAACCAAGCTGGGAATTGAACCCAGATCCCTGGTGCTGTCGGGCAGCAATGTTAACCACTGTGCTGCCCATGGGAAGCTAAGGAGCCATAGCTAGGCTGAGTGTTTGATGCTAATTATAAATGTTCTAAGACTGTGAGCCATGGGAATGGGGACAAGTACAGAGCTTGATTTGCTTCACTGCAGGTTCCTATTTTATTCTGTGTCAACTTTGAGCGAAAACTCCAAAATGATAAGAGCCTACAATGGCCACACAGTCAGTACTGAACATATGGCCTAATCCTTAGAGTTCAGCCTCAGCAACCCTGCTGTTGCACATCTGTCTTGCAAGCATTGTATCTGATTTGTGAGGAACAGCACTTGAGGATTGCTATAGACTGGAGGCATTACCGGGGCGCTCGATCTTTCTCACCTGCTGATACGGTTCAAAGGTCAGGAGGAAGATTCCAGCACAGAGTGCGATGCAATGACTGAGAATCCTTCACTCGTGGTATAAATGTGGGATTGTGCTCAGTTTAAAACAAATGATGTCGATTCTGGCCTCGTTATGGTAAATTAAAGATTTAAAATGTACTTTAAAATGAAGCCAGCAGGAACAGCAAATTGACAGTTTTTCAAATTGTTAACATGACGATTCGTAATGTCTAAACCTTGTGTCGATTTTTAGAATCTGACTGCACCAAATTCACTGCAGTAACAAAAAGGCCATTCAGGGTGGCCCAATGGTTAGCGCTGCTGCCTTGCAGCGCCAGGGAGTTCAATTCCGGCCTCGGGTCACTGCCTACGCAGAGTCTGCATGTTCTTCCCATGTCTGCATGGGTTTCCTTCAGGTTCTTGGGTTTCCTCCCACGCTCCAAAGATGTGTGGGTTAGGTGAATTAGCTATGCTAAGTTGCCTCTAGTCTTGGGGGAATTTGCAGGGGAAATATTTGGGGTTAGGGGGATAGGGTCTGGGTGGGATTGTGGTCGGTGCAGACTCGATGGGCCGAACCACCACCTTTTGCACTGTAGGGATTCTATGATTCAGCCCACTGAGCCCATGCCAGCTGTCTGTAGAGCTATCTGATCAGTCCCATTCCCTCGCTGTATGCATAGGCCAGCAAGATTATTTCCCTCCAGTGCCTATCCCATCTATCCTCTGAAATCATTCATTGTCTGCCCTTCCATTATCCTCATGGGCAGTGGTTATTTATATTTATAAATAATTCATTCTCACATTCCCAGTTGTACCTCTTGCCCAGATCTTAATTCTCCGGTACTTCATGGGTTCAGATCGCCAACAACCTGTCCTGGCCCCTCCATGCCACGCTATAATGAAAGCCCACCACTCTCCCTACTTGTTCAGGAAGCTAAGGAAACTTGGCACGTCCACTGCGACTCTCTCCAATTTTTACAGATGCACCAAAGAAGGCATCCTTCCTGGTTGTGTCACAGCTTGTTGCAGCTCCTGCTCTGCCCAAGACCGCAAGAAACTACGAAGGATCATGAATGTAGCCCAGTCCATCATGCAAACCAATCTCCCACTCACTGACTCTGACTCTGTCTACACTTCCCACTGCCTTGGAAAAGCAGCCAGTATAATCAAGGACCCCATGCACCCTGGACATACACTCTTCCACCTTCTTCCGTCAGGAAAAAGATACAGAAGTCTGAGGACATGTACCAACTGACCCATGAACAGCTTCTTCCCTGCTGTCAACAGATTTTTGAATGGACCGACCTTGCATGAAGCTGATCTTTCTCTACACCCTAGCTATGACTGTAACATTACATTTTGCACTCTACTTTCCTTGTCTATGAATAATGTTTTGTCTGTATAGCGCAAGAAACAATACTTGTCACTGTGTACCAATGTGACAATAAATCAAATCAAATTTTGGTCATATTGTAATGAAGTCATAGAACCATAGCATCCCTGCAGTGCAGAAGGTGACCATTTGACCCATCGAGACTGCACCCTATCCCTGTAACCATACATATTTTATCTCCTAACCTATCAATATCTTGGGACATTAAGGGGCAATTTAGCATGACCAATCCAACTAATCTGCACATCTTTCATAGAATCCTACAGTGCAGAATAAGGCCATTCGGCCCATGTCTGCATTGACCACAATCCCACCCAGGCGCTATCCCTATAACCCCATTCACCCTAACTCATCTCCCCACTGACACTAAGAGGAAACTTAGCATGGCCAATGCACCTAACCCCCACATCTCTGGACTGTGGGAGGAAACCAGAGCACCCGGAAGAAACCCACACAGATATGGGGAGACTCCACACAAACAGTCACCCGAGGCCGGAATCGAACCTGGGTCCCTTGTGCTGTGAGGCAGCAGTGCTAATCACTGTGCTACCTTCAATAGTCTCAAACATCAAAGGACTTTCAAATGGCTTGCCGCATTTTCCTTTCCAACCCCACCCCCTCTGCGACGGAGCCATAAAATTCTGCACATTGAATTTTTTAAAAGTGCGCTGTGTCAAAGTTAAAGAATGTTTTGAACTGGGAGGAATGCTGAATGGGTAAATGCTAATCAGAAACTAAATAACAGGTCAGTGTCTTGAATGCAATCTTCCAAATAGTTGTTAATGGAAAGACAGCAAATGATTCAGGAAATCTAGTTTTACTCCCTTTTCAAAGCCTCACAAAGCCACACTTTGGAAATGACCTGAAATAAACTCGCTCAGAAACCCCACACCAAATGAACTTTGATGGCATCACAACAATGTTATATGGGCACCATGGAGATGTTAGAATAAACATGAGATAATTAAACCCAGTCATTCCAGGGACATCAGTCATGACCTGTGAAACTTCACAACGTTATTATGAAATAATCTCTAGGAATATTGTGACTTTAATCTTTTTTAAGATTCAATTGTATTCAGTTTAAGGGGGAAGATAGTGCTGTAATGGTAATGTCACTGGGCTAGTAATCCAGAGCTCCCAAGCTAATACTCTGGGGACTTGGGTTCAAATCCCACTATGGCAGCTGGTGGAATTTAAATTCAATTAATATAATCCAGAATTAAAAGTTAGCTTCAGTGCTATGAAACGATCTAAAGAAAAGTCACACAGACTCAAAACACCCCCTGTATTTCTTTCCACAGATACTTCTGTGCTTTTCTAGCATTTTCTGTATTTCTGAAATTATCAATTGTCAAACTCATTTTGAATTTAATGAAAATCTGGAATGGAAAGCCCTGAAGGTGACCACGAAACAATCATCAATTGTAAAAATAAATCTGGGTCACAAACATCCTTTAGGGAAGGAAATCTGCCATCCTATCAGACCTGGTCTACATGTGACTCCTGATCCACAGCAATGTGGTAACTGCCCCCTGAAATGGTCTAGCAAGCCATTCAGTGCCATCGACACCCAAGAATTTAAAGTACCATGTTCTACCAAACTTGGAAGTTTTGTAAACTGGGAGAACAGTGTAGAATTCGAAAGGACATAGACAAGTTGGAGTGGGCAGATAGGTGGCAGATGAAGTTCAATGATGTGTGTGATTCATTTTGGTGCGAAGTGTATAGAGAGACAATATAAAGGAAGGGGTTCAAGAGCAAAGGGAGCTGGGTATGTGTGCAAAGAAGGTGGCAGGTCAGTTGGAGAAAGCAGTTAATAAAGCATATCGTATTCTGGGTTTTGTTAACAGGTGCATAGAGTGCAAGAACAAGGAGGTTGTGCTGAACTTGTACAACACAACAGGTAGACCTCAGCTGGAATATTGTGTACAGTTCTGAGTGCCACACTATAGGAAGGATGTGAATACATTGGAGAAAGTGCGGAAGAGGTTTACAAGAACGGTTCCAAGGATGAGATACTTCAGTTATCAGGATAGATCAGAGACAATAGATAAGAAAAAACTGCTTCCACTCATAAAAGGATCAAAAATGAGAGGGCACTGTTTTAAAGTCTTTTGCAAAAGAAGCACAGATGATATGAAAAAAGGTGGTTGGGTCTGGAATGCACTGCCTGGAAGTGTGCTGGAGGTAGGTTCAGTTGAATATAAATAATGGTGCAGGGGTATGGGGGAAAAGGCAGGGAAATGACTAAGAAAATAGGGAGCACCAGTACAGATGGGATGGGCTGAATGGCCTGCACTGTAACAAGTCCATGATTCTGCGATTGAGCGTAACAGCTATACCTCAAGTTAAAGAAAAGTCAGCTAACTGAATGAAAACAGTTCTGGAAAATCTCCAAGGCTAACAGCACGTGGGGAGGGAGAATAGATATGGAGATGATGGCATCGGACTAGGGTAAGCACAGTTAGAAATCTCAACACCAGGTTAAAGTCCAAAAGATTATTTGGTAGCACAAGCCACAAGCTTTTGGAGCACTGACCTTTCATTTGGTGATGAAGGGGCAGAGCTCCAGAAGCTTGTGGATTGTGCTACCAAATAAATCTGCTGGACTTTAACCTGGTGTTGAGAGAGAATAGAGCCAGTGTTGAGTCTGCATGCCACAAAGGGTTATCTAGATTCAGTATTGGCTCTATTCTGTCAGGATGCTGTCAGACCTGCTGAGATTTTCCATTTTGTCTGCCAGCATCCACAGTATTTTGCCTTTATCTTGTTGCCACCTTATTAAGCTCCAGTTATTACTAAATTTCTCCCTTCCTGTGGCCCATGCTGTCTATAGCAGTTCGAATGACCATCATTTTTGTCTAATCCAGAGAAGAAAATAGCAACAAACCTCATTCATTCCTCAACTGACATGGTGATAAATGCCCTTTCTAGCAGGGGATCAGGGGACTGGGATTTCCTGGTCAGTGTCTGCCACTGGGATCTTCCAGTCCTGACAAAATTCAATGCATATTTGACTGGGCTGCCAAATTCCACACAGCATGTCCCCATCAAAAAAAAAACCCCAGTCAGAATCCCTCCCATCCAAAAATTAGTCAAGGGTGAATGATAATGAGGTAACTCCCTCAACAGTTGTGTTCTGAAAGGTAGCAATGGTTGAGATTCTGAACTTGAATTCCAACCCTTCTTAAACAGGGTGTATATTCAAGGAAATATTTTAATCTTCCAAAGTGCGGGGAGGGAGCAATGTTTCTCTATTTTAATCTCTATGTAGAGTAAGTTTTTAAATCATGTCAAAGATGTGTTTTTGCAGCAAAGCTTTGTTTCTGTGTGCCTCTGGAAAATATACTTGAAAGGTTGCACACTATAATTAACAAAAGATCAATCGAGCTGGAGAGGTTTAGACTGATCTTCTTCCAAGATGAACCAGTGTGCAATTGGGCGTGGCTGGCAGCCTGCGGATTGTTCATTCTTCTCTGAAACCATTGACTTATTGCTGGGTCTTGTTTCAGATAACTATTCTCGGTACAAGTGCCTACATTTTCCACTTTGATTTAGGGCTGGCACTGTTATCTCACAGCGTCAAGGACCCAGGTTCAATTCCAGTGTTGGGTCACTGCCTGTGTGGAGTCTGCACCTTCTCCCCGTATCTGCGTGGGTTTCCTCCGGGTGCTCCAGTTTCCTTCCATAGATCAAAGATGTGTGCGTTAGGTGCATTGGCCGTGCTAACTTCTTCCTCAGTGTACCCAAACAGGTGCTAGTGTGGTAACTTCATTGCAGTGTTAATGTAAGCCTACTTATGACAATAACAAAAACTTTTTACTTTTTATGCACTTCAGGGATTCAATGATTTAAGTGGATAGGCAAAAATTTGGCATGTGTGCAATACCCTTGGAATATTTACCAATGAAGGGAAATTTATTAGAAAGGTAATTTTGGATGCAGATTATTTCTACCTGACTTCTGCTGTCAAAATGCGTTTCCTTACTTGCCTTTAGGCTTGTGCAATCTCTCTGCCAAATTATCACAGGCCCCTCTAGTATTTGTCCAAGTGAGAGTCACCTCATTGACCACTTTAAGCACACACTCCATCCAAAAGTGGTGTACCACGGCTGCAGTGTGTGCTGACCACAGCATGCATGGCACAATGGTTAGCACTGCTGCCTTACAGCGCCAGGGACCTGGGTTCAATTCCCAGCTTGGGTCTCTGGGTGGAGTCTGTGCATTCTCCCCATGTCTGCCTGGGTTTCCTCCCACAGTCCAAAAAAAGTGCTAGTCAGGTGCATTGGCCATGCTAAATTCTCCCTCCAGACAGTGTCAAAGTGTGGCAACTAGGGGATTTTCCCAGTAACTTCATTGCAGTGTTAATGTAAGCCTACTTGTGACATGAATAGATAAACTTAAAAAAATCTTGCCAAACAGAAGATCTAAATATTGGATGTTTCTGAGATTGGTGCTACCTAAAAGGGCAGTACCACATGGTGCTTGGGAACAGCATTCTCTCCAAGTTGGCACCATCCTGGCTTCAACATACATTTCAGTTCTGCACCTTTAACTGAGTCAGAAACAGGGCACTCTCTAACAGCACAGCACCTCAGCTACAAGAACTGCAACAGTTCAAGAAAGAAGCCAACCAACCCCATCTCCATGAGCAACTATGGATGAATGACAAATACCAGCTTTGTCAATGATATCCACATTACCAAGTGACGAGTAAAATTGACTAAAGTAGCACAGGGCATAGCATCACTAAAATACTTTCCTTCTTTGAGGCAATGGCTTATCATCTTGCGTAGAAGTGTAGTTGTCAGTATTTGTCCTCATTATTTGTCTGTCCACCTGATTGCTAACCCTTCCACAAACATTCACTCTCTCCACCGCCAAACAGCGGCAGCCAAATGTACTATCTACAAAATGCACTGCGGCAACTCACCAATACTCCTTATGCAGTGCCCGTCAATCTCACAACCACTATTATCTAGAAGGACAAGAATAGCATATATTTGGGAACACAATCACCATCCTGACTTGCAAATATATTGCTGTTTCTTCACTATCTCTGGGTCAAAATCCTGGAATTCCCTCCCTCCCTAATAGCACTGTGGGTGTATCTACACCTCGGGCATTGTTCAAGGAGACAGCTCAGTACCATTTTCTGAAGGGCAACTGGGGATGGGGACCTGGGTTTGAATCCCACCACGACAGATAGTGGAATTTGAATTCAATAAAAAATGTCTGGAATTAATGGTTTCATGGTCATCCGTACATTGTCAATTGTCAGAGTAACCCATCTGGTTCACTAATGTCCTCTTCGGGAAGGAAATCTGCCATCCTTGCTGGTCTGGCCTACATGAGACTCCAGAGCCACAGCAATGTGGTTGACTTTCAACTGCTCTTGGGCAACTAAGTTGGGCAATAAATGCTGGCCCAGATAGTGACGCCACATCACACAAATGTCATTTTAAACTCTCAGCACTTGCTCTGGAGTAAGCACATAAGCAGTTAAACACAGAAATTGGTCTCAGTGACTTTGCACTCCTCCATAGATTGCACTGTTGAACTTCCTTGTTGGTAATCAGTTAGAAATCACTGAGTTGACAAGAATTTGGTCTTCTAACCCAATTAGTGTGGCTGTAAAAGCCCTTGCACCAGTAATACCTTGTTGAGTTAGACGTAACTGAGTTTTTAATAATGTACAGTTACTACTGAACAGGCATGAAAACTAATTTTATGAAACATCAAATTTTCATTATAACACAAATTTACATTTTTAAAAATGTGCTCATGACATTTCAGATTCTGTCTTAACCTCTATGTCCCATCAATTGTTTCACTGTCAAACTTAATTATAAGTCAGGAATAATCAAATGAATTTTGTTTCCTTTCTGGATGACGGTAGGAATACTTCAATGTGATTGGCTACTTGATGACATCAATGTTGCTTGTTGCATGCGAATCCCCTCAGCTTCGTATCAGAGTTTAGCTAATGTCATGAAAGGGGAAATCCACACCAGAGATTGCCTAGGTCCTTGTGGATCTTTCTTTTGAGGTTAGCGGTGAGTGTGATTGCCTCACTGCTGAGTGCAAAGTTCAGGACAAAGTCTAAATTTGGTATCACAGGCTTATCTCTTCCCCTCAGACTTTCAAACCGCTATCCATCCGACCACAGACAGTTACATTAATCCTCTCTGTGGCTATGAGCATTCCAATGAACCAACCCTGAAAGTGAAGCCAGCACCCATGTTGGCACGGTGGTTAGAACTGCTACAGCACCAGGGACCCCAGCCCAATTCCTGGCTTGGGTCACTGTTTGGAGTTTGCATGCTCCCCCTCATGTCTGTGTGGGTTTCCTCCAGGTGCTCCGGTTTCCTCCCACAGGACAGACGTGCTGGTTAGGTACATTGACCATGTTAAAATTCTCCCTTTGCGTACTTGAACAGATGCTGGAGTGCGGCGACTTGGGGATTTTCAAAATAACTTCATTGCTGTGCTAATGGAAGCCCACTTGTGACTAATAACTAAACATAAAACTTAAACCCTGTGGCCTTTTCCTCAAGAAGGAGGGAGGTATTTATATCTGGGAAATCGGTCATTGACTGGATACGGAGGGCGGCATGGTGGCACACTGGTTAGCAATGCTGCCTCACAGGCCAGGGACCCAGGTTCAGTTTCAGCCTTGGGTGACTGTCTGAGTGAAGTTTGCACATTCTTCTCGTATCTGTGTGGGTTTTCTCTGATCCAATTTCCTCCCATACTCCAAAGATGTGCGAGTTGGATGGATTGGCCATGCTGAATTGCCCCTTAGTATTAGGGGGATTAGCAGGGTAAATATGTAGCGTTACGGGGAAAGGACTTGGGTGGGATTGTTGTCAGTGCAGTCTCGATGGGCCAAATGGCCTCCTTCTGCACTGTAGGGATTCTGTGATCCAGCACAAGTGTTCATTCAGCCTGTTGAATACTTTAATCCTGTTGGCTCACTGTAAAAGCATCTTATGTAGGACGTACCTGTGAATGTTGGCAAGGCACCCGTATTGGTGGGATGCTCAAGACGTCCTCTGTAGCAAAATGATCAGTGTCTCTTTATACCTGTGTTCACAACTTTTTCCATTTAAGTAATGAGGAAAACTTTCCCTCTGTCTGTATACACTGAGTAACTGTGGAAATGGTCAATATTTCATTACTTGCGTGTACAAGTCCAGCGTTCCCTGGAAGTGGCAGCACATTGTGTAAGGTAATCAAGAAAGCAAACAGCACGCTTGCCTTCATCGGTTGGGGCATCAAGTGTACGCTTTGGCAAATGATTTCACAACTGTATAAAACTTAGGCCACATTTGGCATTTGCGTGCAGTTCTGGTCGCCACACTAACAAAGGATGTGGATGCTTTGGAGAGGGTGCAAAGAAGGTTTTCCAAGATGTTGCCTGGTCTGGAGGGTTTTTAGGAATGTGGAGAGGTTGGATAAACTTGGGTTATTTTCACTGGAAATAGAGGCTGAGAGGCGACCCAGAGGTTTACAAAATTGAGAGGCATCGATAGGGTGGGATGGTCAGAGGCTATTTCCCAGGGTGGAAGGGTCAACTACAAGAGGGCAGAGGTTTAAGATGAGGTGGTCAGTTTAGGGGAGAGATGCAGGGAAAGCTTTTCACACACAGTGGTGGGTGCCTGGAACATGCTGCCAGTGGAGGTGATGGAAACAAGCATGTTAGCAATGTTTATCTTGATAGACGTATGAAGGGAAGATGAACAGAGGGATAGAAACTGTGTGCCAGCACAGGCTTGATGGACCGAAGGGCCTGTTCCTGTGCTGTCTTGTTCTTTGTTCTTTTTTCCTTTGGAAGGGGAACAGGAAAATGTGCCCCAAATGGCTCATTAAAGATGCTTCCGTTTCTTGTTTTCTAACCACATCTCTCATTCGTTCTCCCAGGGGGTCTCCATGATACATGCCTGTACACCTCAGGAAGACAGTTAAAAGTTTCAGCTATGTCCCTGAGGATAGAACGTGGATTACAGTTGATATTAAATCAAGCAGCTGAACCCACATGTGAAATGTAATTTCTTTCTGCTCACAAGGAGGTCTTAGGAAAATGTTTCTTCCTGTTCCTGCTAAAAGAAAATGCACACAATTAAATAACAGTGCGGACCACTTGGATATCAGGAATTAGAATAACTAGATTGTGGATTGTTTGTTAATTGTTTGGTTCGTCCAGTCCGATGTTTGTTTGATTTGATTTATTATTGTCACATGTATTGGTATACAATGAAAAGAATTGTTTCTTGCACGGTATACAAAGCATACCATTCATAGAGAAGGAAAGGAGAAGGTGCAGAATATAATGTTGCAGTTACTGATAGGGAAGGATCAGTGTAACATGAGGTAAGCCCACTGGAAAGTCTGCTGGCAGCAGGGAAAAAGCTATTCTTGAGTCGGTGAATGTGGCCTCCGTTTTGTATCTTGTTCTGATGGGAGAAGGTCCGGGGTGTGTGGGGTCCCTGGTTATGCTGGCTGTTTTTCCAAGGCACTGGGAAATGTAGACATTCAATGGATGGGAGGCTGGTTTGTATGATGGACGTGGGCATGTGGATGTTCACAACCCTTAAGTTTCTTGTGATCCTGGATTAAGTCTCTCTATTCTTCCAATTTTGGTTAAGTATGTTCCTTGTTCCCCATATTCGTTTGAGTGACAAAGTATTCAATTTCAGACTCTGCAACTCCATCCTTAAACAGTTCTATATCTCGCCCATTGCCCCAGCTTCAAACCTTGCAGGCTCCCCCTTAGATAATGCCTTTCTGCCTCCTTCAGCCTGCTCCGGTTCAAGTGTAACCTTCAACATGAAATGCCATGGGACATAATGCTGTATTCAATATTCAGCTCCTTGTCAATGTTTCAGTATGGCATGTGGGTGTTGGTCCTATAGTATCGTCCACACAGAACCACAAAATCTATAGAACCATAGAAACCCTAGAGTGCAGAAGGAGGCCCATTGTACCTGCACCAACCCTTCAAAACAACATCTTACCCAGACCTTGCCCCACCCCACCACCCTAACCCTGTAACTTTGCCCATTTACCATGGTCAATCCATCTAACTTGCACACCTTTGGACTGCAGGAGAAAACCGGAGCACCCAGAGGAAACCCACATAGACATGGGGAGAATGTGCAGATGCCACACAATGACCCGAGGCCAGAATTGAAGCCAGCTCCCTGGTGTCTTGATTCTTTGAAGGCCAACACATTGGAGGAAGGTTCACCTGGTCTGGGTGACCAATCGGGACCCAGATTGGGGAATCACCCTGGAGGGAGGGACTTGATTTGACTCACTAACTTGTAAAGAAATCCTTTTTCTCCTTCTGGTAATGAAGTACCCAAAAGTGTACCATTACAGATATGCTTCCTCAGTGTGTGCCACGCCTGACTGATGGATGACTGGGAGCAGAGTCAAGGGTTCAAATTTTCCCAAAACATTTCAAAGTGTCATCACAGTGAGAAACAGTTTTCCACGCCTCTCATTTCAGTACACTCCATCTCAACCTTGTGACACTTAGCACAATGAAAGTCTGTGATTCATGTCACCATGGACATGATTCACCCAAAGGGACCATGGCTATG
Organism: Carcharhinus amblyrhynchos; assembly: GCF_965287045.1. NCBI lineage: Eukaryota > Metazoa > Chordata > Chondrichthyes > Carcharhiniformes > Carcharhinidae > Carcharhinus > Carcharhinus amblyrhynchos. The sequence goes on along the minus strand of NC_137341.1, from coordinate 7,743,960 downwards.
CACCATTAACAAGGGGGAACTCCATTTGAACACTGATGATGCACCCACAACCAGTCAGGCCAGGAAGCTGGCCATTCCATGGTTTATGTGGGGAGCTGGGATGGCTGCTGGATACTGCGGAGGTGAGGAGACCCTCTTCCACTAAGAGTCCAACCAGCTATGCCCACTTCCCATGAACAAATATAAAAAAAAACTGAGGGGCATTGAATACAAGAGTAGAGAAGTTGTGCTTCAATTATATGGAGCACAACTGAGACCACATCTGGTGTACATCTTAGTCTCTTATAGAGACATATAAGATAATGAAGGGGCTAGATAGGGTAGAGGTAGAGAGATTCTTTCCACTTAGAAAGGACTACAGGGCACAGCCTCAAAATAAGAAGGGGGCAGTTTAGAACAGAATTGAGGAGGAACCTCTGAGTAGTGAATCTCTCATTCTCTGCCCATTGAAGCAGTGGAGGGTACCTCGTTGAATATATTTAAGTCATGGGTAGATAGATTTCTGATCTAAGGGAATTAAGGGTTATGGAGAGCAGGCAGGAAAGTGGAACTGAGCCACTTCAGATCAGCCACGATCTTATTGAATGGCGGGGCAGGCTCCAAGGGCTAGATGGCCTACTCCTGCTCCTATTTCTTATGTTCTTATATTGGCCTCATACTTGAAGGGTGTAAATGTGTTATAACATTTCAGGGAAGGTTTATCAGACCAATACCTGGAATGAGCAGGTTGTCTCGTGAGGAAAGGTAGGACAGGATGGGTTTGTATCCACTGGAATTTTGAGTAAGAGGCAACTTGATTGAAAGATGAGATCCTGAGGGGTCTTGATAGGCTGGATGTGGAGAGAATGTTTCCCCTTGTTGGAGAATCTCGATCTGGGGTCACTTTAAAAATCTGATGTCACCCATTTAAAATAGAGATCGGCGAAATGTTTTCTGGGGGCCGTGAGTCTTTCGAAGTCTGTTCCTCAAAAGACAATGGAAGCAGAACCTTTGAATGTTTTTAAGGCAGAAGTGGCTCAGTGGTTAGCACAGCTGCCTCACAGAGCCAGGGATCTGGGTTCAGTTCCAGTTTGGGTGCGTTTGTGGAATTTGCACATTCTCCCTATGTCTGTGTGGGTTTCTTCCCACAGTCCAAAAGATGTGTGGGTTTGGTCATTCTAAATTGCCCCTTAGTGTCAGGGGGACTAGTTAGGGTAAATGCAGAGGGTTATGGGGAAAGGACCTGAGTGGGATTGAGATTGGTGCAGACTCAAAGGGTCGAATAGCCTCCTGCTGCACTGCAGGGATTATGATAAAGTGGGGCGGGGGGCTCAAGGGGCCAAGTGCTCCATGTTCCGATGTTTGGAATTATATTGCAAGAGAAACATTTTCAAAGTGAATGCATGTGAAGAAAATGTGACGATCTTTCTATCTCTTTGGATCACAGTGTTATTGTGACATTCATCAGCTGTTTGGCTAAAGCAACATTTTTCTATGGCTTAATGTTACAAAAAGCAAAGACCTTCTCTCTGGCACAGTCAGGAGCCAATGTGGCTTTGTCTGCATGAGGTTCCTGACCTCAATCTCCAGCTAGGTCCACAATTAGGACCTCGTCTACAGCTGGGATTCTCCAGACCTGCTGCAGCAAATGGAGTTTTGGATGAGTGTCAAATTCTCCGTTCTCACTGGCAGCGGCTGTAGGACGTGTGAGACTGGAGAATTCCAGCCATATGCAGCCTACCTGCACATCAAGGAGAGATGGAGGCATCAGGGCAATGCCACTGATGTAATCCAGAGTGTCAGACTCTGGGGGAACACGGGTCCAAATCCAATTGTCTCCTTGTGCATGTTGACTTCAATTAATAAATCTTGAATTTTAACAACAGTTTGCCACAAAACCATTGTTCAAAAAAAAAGCCATTAACATCCTTCAGGGAAGGAAATCTGCCGTCCTTACCTGGTCTGGCCAACATGTGACTCCAGCGCCACAGCAACATGGTTGACTCTCAACAGCCCTCTGAAATGGCCTCACAAGCCACTACGCCCATCCCTAATTGCCCTTGAACTGAACATCAGAGGAGGTGCTGGCGTAATGGTTTTGCCACTAGGTTAGTAACCTAGGGTAATGCTCTGGGGAACCTGGATTTGAATCTCACCAGGGCTGAAGGCAAAATTTGGATTGAGTGGCACAGTTGGCACTGCTGCCTCGCAGCGTCAGGGACCTGGGTTTGATTCCTGGCTTGGGTCAATGTCTGCGTGGAGTTTGCACATTCTCCTCGTGTCTGTGGGTTTCTTCCCACACTCCAAAAATGGGTTAGGTGGATTGGCCATGCTAAATTAGTGTCAAGGGGAATAGCTAGGGAAAATGCATTGGGTTAAGGGGATAGGGCCTTGGTGGGATTGTGGTCAGTGCAGACTCGATGGGCCAAATGGCCTCCTTCTGCACTATAGGATTCTAAGGTTTCAGAGGGCAGATAAGAGGCAACCACATCACTGGGGACCTGGAGGCATATGTAGGCCAGAAAATGGGAGGATTGCATATTTCCTTCAATTAAAAGTGGAGGTGTGCAATGAACCTAGATGGTTTGTGACAAGGTTCAGCAATTGAACATGCAAACTAATCACAACATGTTCTAAGCGCCCAAAGCGATGTAAATGTAAGTATGAGTGAAGCATGTGAAATATTTGTGTGTGTATTTGGGCGTGCAGCAAGCTGTTCTGATCTGAAATTCTCTGCTTGAAGACGTGATGGAAGAAGGTTTGATCATAACTTATAAAATGGGATTGGATAGTCACTTGAGAATTTGCAGGAAAATAGAGTAAGAGAACTACGGTGGGACTAATTGGATAGTACTGTCAAAGAGCTAACACAGGCACATTGGGCCGAACGGCTTCATTTTGTGCTGTTTATTTCTCTGGCCGGGATTTTCCAACACCCACTGCGGAGGGTTTTCCAGCAGTGGGAGATGGGTTTCCATTGACTGGGTGGTTGGGGAGTGGGGTGGTGCCTGGTGTAGGTGGCAGACGAGCGGGACGCTATTGACGTCGGCAGGACACTAACATCTCACCATCAGCCAATGGCAAGCTGCATCCACTCGGCTAGGACCACAGAATTCCTACAATACAGAAGGAAGCCATTCGGCCCATCGAGTCTGCACCAACTGTCCTCCAACAGAGCGTCTTACCCAGCCCCGATCCCCGTAACCCCACACATTTACCCCACTAATCCTCCTCAATCACAATCCTGGGACGGTGAGGGGTGATTTAACATGGCCAATCTGCACATCTTTAAACTGTGGCAGGAAACCCACACAGACGCAGGGAGAATATGCAAACTCCACACACAGCGACCCAAGCCAGGAATTGAACCTGGGTCCCTCGCGCTGAGGCAGCAGTGCTCACCACTGTGCCACCTTGCAATTCAAAGAGCATCTTATCCAGGACCAAACCCCAACATATCCCCATAACCCCATGCAAGTTATTAGCATTTCTTTGTGCCACTGCCTTTTTCCCTTTTGGAGGCTAGAGGGAAGGGGTTCTGAGCTGGCTATCAGCCTATTGAATTGTGTTGAATGCTCCTTCCTTGGCCAACAAGTCCCGTTGTTGGACTCTGACCCGGAGCCCCTGGTCCAGAGGTAAGGAGCACTACCCTTTGTGTCACAAAGCCTCCACTACCTCCAAACAAAGTGAACCATTTGTATCTGGCTGTACCGTGCTTCCAGAGAACAAAATCTAGTTCCCTCTCACCCCTTGATGTTAGCGGGGGGATCGTTTTAGCCTCTAATCATCTCCTGTGGTTCAAACAAAATGGTCAGCTGTGACCTAACACAAACCTCTGTGAAAAGCTTTACTGATCTATGGATCCTGCCAAAAGAACTTAAGGAAACAGACTAAGGTTTTGAACAAATCCACCCTTACTTGAAAGTTAATAGTTTAAAAGCCTCAGGATTGAGCCAAAAGCCAGAGACAATGGTCCCTTTTGTTGTGATTGCAAGAATGACCATGTGTAGCAGTAATACCACGCTCCAGTGTAGACAAGCACACCGCTCCAGACTTGATTAGTCAAGTTACCCGGGTTCGTCTAACTATGGATTTTATCTCTCGCTGAACCTAGGGGGTGTGAGAATGGGCAAAAGTGTTGAGTGGACCGGCCACCAACCTGGCAGTAGCCAATCGCCACGCACTGTAGGCCACAAGTGAACTCCGTTCCCACAGTAGCAACAGGTCTGGAGGAGGGGGGGGTGGGTTCATGTGACCCTCCCCTGGGCAGTTGGCTCAGGGGATGTGTGGGAACCAACGCGGTGGCAGAGTGCAATAGAGGATTACAAGGTTCAGTAATCAGGCCTTTTCAATCTGTGCACACAATAGCAGACTCCCACAGGCCCTCTCTCTCTCTCTCTCTCTCTCTGTGGGCTGTCCTGAATTAAGTGCTGTTGATTAAGACAGACATTGAGAGGAAAGCCTGGGGGAGTGAAAGCTGCTGCTGCTGTCCGGGTGGTACATGGGGCAGCGTGGCAAATTGAAATTGCCCCTTCATACCTGCTGCCACTGAGGTGACAACAAAGCAAGAGAACTGACCCAAGTTTAATAAATGTACAAATGGATTTGATTTATTATTGTCAATGTACAGTGAAAAGTATTGTTTCTTGCACACTCCACAGACAAAGCATACCGTTTATAGAGAAGGAAAGGAGAGAGTGCAGAATGTAGTATTAGCCATAGAGAAAGATCAACTTAATGTGAGGTAGGTTCATTCAAAAGTCTGGCAGCAGAAGAGTTGTTGTTCTTGGGTTGGTTGGTATGTGACCTCAGAATTTTGTATCTTTTTCCCCGACGGAAGAAGGTGGAAGAGAGAATGTCCAGGGCGCGTGGGGTCCTTAATCATGCTGGCTGCTTTACAGAGGCAGCAGGAAGTGTAGCTGGAGTCAATGGATGGGAGGCTGGTTTGAGTGATGGACTGGGCTTCGTTCACAACCCTTTTGGAGTTTCTTGCGGTCTTGGACAGAGCAGGAGCCATACCAACCTGAGATACAACCAGAAAAAATGCTTCCTATGGTGCATCTAAAAGTTGGTGAGAGTTGTCAGCTGTATTGCCAAATTTCCTTAGCCTCCTGAGAAAGTAGTAATATTTTTAGACATAATTAATTGAGGTTGATCTAATTTGAGCAAAACAAAATCTATCTATCTATAAGGCTTCTGCACTTGTGGTACCCTGGATTACCCTGCATCAGGCAAACATGAGGTGTGGTTATATCACAGTAACATGTTATGCAAGTTAAGGGCCCAATTGCCACCTTTTGGTTTGGCTTTTTAATAAAGGCTCCTGGAGGACAATTTTCCAATCGTGTTGGAGTTGGGATCTGAGGGGAGAGGGCCAGAGGATTGGCACTGGGGAGTGATGTGCCAGTTTGAAGGCATGTTGCCATCTGAATGGCAGCAGAGTGAGATCTACCTGCCCTCCAGCCACCGTTGGCTTAAGACAAAGGGTCAAAGGCCAATACTCTGGGAAATTCCAAACAGACCTCAATCTGCCAAGGCACAGTGACCAAAGCTCAGCCAATACATGGAGGCAGCCTTATGGTGGCAAAACGGGTGGTATTCCAGCAACCCCATACCCCACTCCCAGTTCCTGCAGCCTTCGGATGCCTGCTGAAGGGGTTTCATCTCCACACAATAGCCTGACATGTAGCTACTTTTCAATGTTTAAAATTTGGGGTCTCTGCACCACAAGGTGCACACTCCTTCACCCACCTCCTTTGGCAAACCCTGGGCAAGATTCGCTGGCACCTCAGCCGTGTGTTTCCTGCTGGCATGAGGTGGCGCATTGTTTGTAAAGCAGCAGGATTCTCTGGTCTGACTGCTGGCAGTGGGAATTTCCCATTTGAGGTCACCCCATCCCGGCAGGAAATACACAGTCAGGGGGTGATGCACTGCCAGTGAGACTGGAGAATCCCACTCATCTCCGATCCCTCCAGCCTGGGGAACCCGTCCTGCCACCATAATTGGAAGGGGGTCCTGAAGGTGACCATCGATTGGCTGTCTCCTCAAGTGTCCTCTGGATCTTAAACCCCCCCAACACCCCTGATCATCCCCCATCACCCCCTCCGCCCCCCCTACCCATGGTGGGATTGGGATCTGTGAAGGAATATTCAGCCCCCAGTTCTTGGCTCCACCTACAAAGGAATACATTGAGTTGAACCATCTCTTCCCCAGGGCTAGTAATGTGCTACTAACAACAAATTCATTGCACAAGTCTTCAAGTTTCCCTACACTGCACAGCAACAACAAAAAAGAATCAATATTTAATGTACATGCTGTTGATTTTACCAGGTATTTTTCTGCTTAATGTTCCATTCATTGTACACGTGGGTGGGTATTGTAAGATCAGTCATGCAGTATAATGAAAAACCTACATTTATATGGCGCCTTTCACTACTATTGGACTTCCCAAATTGCTTTACAGCCAATGAAGTACTTTCTGAAGTGTAAACACTCTGCTGTTTGCTGCCTTGTTTCCTACAATGTAATAATTGAACGGAAAATCAGTTTTGTGGGTGTTGATTGCAGTTAAGTATCAGTCAAGACATTGGAAGGGGATAACAGCTCTCCCAATTAAATGTTGTAGCTTGTTAAATCCCCCAGTCACCACACACCCATTTGGGTACACTGAGGGAGAATTTAGCACGGCCAATGCACCTAACCAGCATGTCTTTTGGACTGAGGAAACCAGAGCACCCGGAGGAAACCCAAGCAGACACGGGGAGAATGTTTGTTTGTGTGGAGTTTGCACAATGGCCCAAGCTGGGAACTGAACCTGGCGCTGAGAGGCAACGGCGCTAACCACCGTGCCACAGAGAATATAGGGAGGAACAGTTGATTCTGGGCTCATCGTTCTGACTGAGATTTCCCTCGCATCATGTTTATGTTGTAGACTGACCATGAAAGGTGGCAGAAGACTAATCAGCTGGACTTTAGTCTTTATTTGTCACGATAGAAACAGTGGTGTAGTGGTAATGTCACTGGACTAGTAAACCAGAGATGCAGATTTATACCCTGAAGCCATGGGTTCTAATCCTACCAATGCAGCAAGTTGAATTTAAATTTTATTAAATCTTGTCTCAGTAATGATGACCGTGAAACTATAACTGTTGTAAAAACTTATCTGGTTCGCTAACGTCCTTCAAGGAAGGAAATCTGCCATCCTTACCTGGTCTGGCCTACAGAGCCACAGCAATGTAGTTGACCCTTAACTGTCCTGTGTAATGGCTCAGCGAGCCATTCAGTTCAAGGGCAGTTAGGGATGGACAACAGATACTGGTCTCGCTTACTAGTGATAGTCCAATCCCATCAAAGAATGCTAAAAATTCTTGCGTTCCCAGCTGGGAAATGGTAGAGTGGACAGTGCTGGGTATACGCTGAACTAACCAATGAATCATCAGTTTGGCTTCCGTTGATGGCCAGTTGGTGACAAGGAAAGGGTAAAATTGATGTGATCCTGTCCCTGGATGATGACCAGTACTCACTGGTGGAACCGGATCAGGTACAGAGACCCTTTTGGTCAAAGCTAAAGGTGGCTGCTTCCTGGGGGATGAAAGCCTTGTTGGTAACCATGGGTTGAAGTGGATTCTAACTCCCAAACGTGAAGTATCCTAGATTGGCAGTGCTCCCTCTACAATCACCCTTGCCTGGTTCAAAGCAACAACCTCACACAGACACTTATTTTAGATGTGAGGAAGTCCTCCCCCAAGGAATGCAACTATTAAGAGGGTTACGTTTCCCAAATAGTTCATTGAAAGATTTGTTGACCAAGTTGTAACTACCCTTATTATAAGATCAGGAGAGGTCTCTCCAAAATTATATTTTCCCATCTTCAGAAAACATGAGGTGGGTACTTGTATTGCATGCAGAAGACTAGAAGAGACATCATACTGTACCAACTCATTGCTGTAGGCGTAGAGTCACTTGTAGGCTAGACCAGGTAAGGACAGCAAGTTTCCTTCTCTAAAGGAAATTAGCGAACCAGATGGGTTTTTCCGACAATGGTTTCATGGCTGTCAGTAGATTCTTAATTCCAGATATTTTTTATCAAATTCAAATTCCATTATCCTCCGTGGTGGGATTCGAACCCAGGTCCCCAGAACATTAGCTCAGTTTCTGAATTAATAAGGGACAATATCACTCGGCCATTGCCTCCCCATAACACTCTAAAGCGGATAAGTACATTGCAATATTAATAACTATAAAAGATGAGAAAGTGGCTGAAATTCTCCAGCCATTCATGCCTCACCATTGCTGCCAGTGAGGAGGACAAAATCTCAGTCCACTGGGAGAATCCCAGCTGAGCGCGAGATTGGAGAATCGCAGACCCATTTTAACACCTAATCCAGTAAAACTTTAAAAATATAATGCTACAGCTAACATCAATTAAAAATACCTTCAATATTTAAGTAATGCTTCACCTGTATCCCTGACTGATACAGTTGGTTACAAATGCTGTCTGCTTGATGGTATCCAACCCCATTAACAACCAGAGAAATATTGAAGGGTTCCCAGTGCCTTTCGACAATATTTCAAGTTTTGTGAAAGGAAGCTGGAACAGTTGCACCCTCCTAAAGCAGATTATGTCATTCTTTAGCAGCAATGTGTGTTAGTTCTTTGATTTAACTCAAGTCCTTACTCTTCACTAACTTGTTAGAATGGTTTCATTATATTCGTGTTGTGAGCCTAATATCTGCTCATCATTTTCTTAAATGTGTCCCTTGCTATTGAGTGGGGTGGCACAGTGGTTAGCACTGCTGCCTCATAGTGCCAGGAACCTGGGTTCAATTCTGGTCACTGAGTGTATAGAGTCTGCATGTTCTACCCGTGTCTGGTTGTCTTTCCTCCAGGTACTCTGGTTTCCACCTACAGTCCAAAAGGCATGCTGGTTAGGTGGATTGGCAATGCTAAATTCCCCCTTAGTGGGTGGAACAGTGCCTCACAAATGCCAGAGATCTGGGTTCAATTCCTGGCCTCAGGTCACTGTGTGGAGTTTGCATGTTCTCCCTGTGTCTGTGTAGGTTTCCTCCCACTGTCCAAAGATGTGCAGGTTAGGTTGATTAGATATGCTAAATTGACCCTTAGTGTCAGCTGATTAGCAGTGTAAATACATGGGTTTACAGGAAGAGGGCCTGGGTGGGATTGTGGTCAGTGTAGACTTGATGGGCTGAATGGCAGCCTCCTGCACTGTAGGGATTCTATTCTCTAAAATTATAATTGTACCCTCCTCTACAATCTCCTAATACATATGAATTCAACATATTTGCATATTTCCTTCACAGGCCTTCCCCACCTCCAAACCTTAGAGAATCATAGGAGGCCATTCAGCCCATCAAATCTGCACGGTTAAGAGTTACAACAAGAAAATTGAATGGAAGTGACTGCGTTCTCTCAAAAGACTATTAGACACATTTGAGTACTTCTCACGAGAGTATTTTATGATATTGCATACTTCATGTTGACAAGTACAATGGCTTTGTATGAAAACTGCCATGTTGAGAGATCACGTTTAGAGGAGAAAATATTTATTGAAGGTTACATTGAGCTTTTGATCCAACTTCAGTTTGTCTAATTGTTTAACAAGGTGGCAATGTTGGAGAGAGAGAGACCCTGCTGGCGGAGGAAAGTACTTGTGTAAACTCAATTTACAGAGGTAATTAAGCCTGTCAGAAAAGATTTAACAAACTCAAAGGGTCCAATTTATGCTCTAGTGCACCTACAGTGCGACATCCACACAAAATTATAGGTGCCTTTCAGAACCCAGGAGACAACGTGAGAGCACATCGGGGACCAGGCCAAAGGCTTTTAATATTAAACGCTTTGGCTGGTTCTCTGAGCCAATTGTGAGGGAAACCTGTCCTGAGCGGACAGCTGGCTGACATTCCTAATAGTATGGGTGGACAAGGGGTTATCGGCTGTGTGTAAGGGCGATTTACTGTCGAATGAGCATAGTCAAACCACTGACCTCTGCCGAGGAGTTACAGAACCAGGCTTTCTCATTACTTTATTCTTCATTAAAATAAATATTAAATTCTCGGACTGAGCCGAGAGACAAAGCTAACAGACCAGACAGGTCCTACCTACAATCCATGCACATTGCTTTATAAGCTGACCTGAGCCATGCTAGAAGTAGGAGAGCTTTGAGTTCCCCGGATCTAGAAAGGTCAATAATAAATCAGCCAAAGTTCCTACTCTTGAATTCTGATGGATAGTTGATATGCATGGGTGGCATGGTGGCAGAGTGGTTAGCACTGCTGCCTCGCAGTGCAAGGGTCTGGGTTTAATTCCCAGCTTGGCTCACTGTCTATTCTCCCTGTGTCTGCGTGGGTTTCCTCCAGGTGCTCAGGTTTCCTCCCACAGTCCAAAAGACGTGCTGGTAGGATGCATTGGCCATGCTAAATTCTTTCTCAATGTCACCAAACAGGCGGCAGAGTATGGCATTTCGGGGATTTTCATGTAATTTCATTGCACTGTTAATGTAAGCTTACTTGTGACACTAAATAAAAATAAACTTGATTGGAATTTTTTGCATGTTTCTTCGCATCCAAATTTCAAAGGCCTCGATTTCCTTCCATTGATCTTTATTTATTGTCCAGGGTACTGAAGCATACAGGAAAGTGGATGGAATGTAGCATCTATGGATCTTTCCCTTTGTTACAAGTTTGCATGTTCATGTCATTAACACACACTTCACCTTCACAATATTACTTCTGGCAATCTCTCTCCATCTAACTTTGGTATCGCATCAATCATCATTATCATTTCCCCTAAGTAGACATACTTATCTGCTTGTTCCAGTATGATACCATCTACTTCAATCTTCACTTCTAATTACCCTTTCTTTGTCTTTTAGTGTTCCCACTGTCACTTTTAGATTTTACTCGATCAATGATGTTTTATGGGGCTTCTGATTCTAAGCTGTCTCATTGTCAGCAAACTGCAAGCTTGTTACATTCTGCCTTCAGAAGTACATCTAAATCTCTGAATATTTGTTCTATGAATGGATTGAATAATTTTAGCAACAGTATACAGCCTTGTCATACTTCTCACTTCACTTGAAACATGTCTGATTATCTATCTTCCTTCACTATTTGGCCCCAGTATAGGCTCTGGATAAATCTTAGATCTTTACTGTCAATTTCACATTTCAGCAACACGCCCATTAATTTTTGGTGATAAAGATCATACTTCTCCAGAGTGGGGGACCTCATTGAAACTTAGAATACTGAAAGGCCCTAGATAGAGTGGGCATAGGGAAGATGTTTCCATTAGTCGGAGAGATTAGGAGCCGAGGGCACAGCCTCAGTAAAGGGGCAATCATTTAGAACTGAGATGGAGAGGAATTTCTTCAGCCAGAGGGTGGTGAATCTGTAGAATTCGTTGCCACAGAAGACTGTGGAGGACAGGTCATTGAGTGTACTTATGACAGGTTACTCATTGGTAAAGAGATCAAAGTCTATGGGGCGGGGGGAGCGGGCAGAGAGGGAGAATGCAATTGAGAAAATTATCAGCCATGATTGAATTGTGGAACAGAGTCAGTGGGCTTAATATTCTAATTCTATAGCCTATGAAGCATGTATGTATGATACATATTTGTTTACATCTAGACATTCATCAAATATCATCCATAGTTTAAATATTCCTCCTCTCCTCTGCTTTGTTCCCGTCAGTCTAAATGCAGACTACATTTCATCAATATCTGTTTCAAATATGTTACTACTTTCTATTATGCATTTCATAAGATGACTCATTCCATCCATAGTTATAAACTGCTCCCCATTGTTTTGTATCCTAGGTAACTTAATGTATCCATTGCTATATATATTTGATCTCAAATCCCTGTTATCATTTCCAATCCTGCTTCTCCCAGATGTTCTGTTTATCTATGCCTGGAACTTTTCCTGTACTCATCAATTTCAAAGCATCCTTTACTTCTGATGCCAATGTTCCATCCATTTGCCTCAATTATGAGGGCTCCCTCGATTTGGACCATCGTATATTTGCTTATGTACTCTGCCCATTTTTCCACAGCATCCCTTTCAAACATTGCTTTACCAACTTTTCCATTTTCCACTATATCTGTTTTTATCCCTTGTATTTGTCAAGAGATTTCATCTTATGAATTTATCATGCAGTGATTTATTTCCATCTCTAATATTTCATCAAACATCTCATTAAACCATTTCTTTAGTCAGTCTGTATGCATTCTCTATTTATCAGACTAAGGTGTGTTTCTGTTCTGTTATAATTTTTAGTATTTCAATGGGTGTCACCATGGTTAGCACTGCTGCCTCACAGCGCCAAGGACCCAGGTTCAATTCCCAGCTTGGGTCACTGTGCGGAGTCTGCACGTTCTCCCCATGTCTGTGTGGATTTCCTCCAGCTGCTCTGTTTCCTCCCAGTCAGAAGGACGTGTTGGTTAGGTGCATTGGCTATGCTAAATTCTCTGTGTACCCAAACAGGTGGCAGAGTGTGGCGACTGGGGGATTTTCACAATAACTTCATTGCAGTGTTAATGTGAGACGACTTGTGACTAATAAACAAACTTTTAAGCCATCTCCCTGTCTCTTTTCCACATTTTGGTAATATTTCCTCTGCATTGTGTTGTGTTTTGCAATTGAAGGGTGTTGGTGAGACCACAGCTGGAGTGGTGTCCAGTTTTGGTCTCCTTTGAGGAAGGATGTGGTGACATCAGAGGCAATTCAGAGGAGCTTCACCAGATTGATTCTGGAGATGAAAGGGTTAATGTATGAGGAGAGATTAAACAGTTTGGGCTTATACTCATAGTTTAGAAGTAAGAGAGAGGATCTGATCAAAGTATATAAATTACTAAAAGGGATTGATAAGAGTAAATGTGGACCAAATGGTTCCTGTTATGAGGCAATCTAGAACAAGAAGTCACAGGCGTAGGTTGCAAGATGGTAAATTTTTAAATCTCAGATGAGGAAGAACTACTACTTGCAGAGGGTGGTGTATTTGTGGAACTCCCGACCCCATAGCGCAGTGGAGTCTGAATCATTGAATGGTTTCAATAGATACATTTCTAATAAAGGAATGTGGGGAACAGGTGGAGGTGGATCTGAGACCAGGGAGAGATCAGCCTTGATCTGATTGAATGATGGAACAGGCTTGAAGGGCTGAATTTGCCAACTTCTGCTCCTAGTTCCTGTATTGTGTTTGCTCCAACATGTTTTCCATTTGCTTTTTATTTGCGCTTCTGAGACCTCCTACTTGGTCTGTTTCTTCAATCTTGAGACATTCCTATTCGTATTACTTAGAACATAGAACATAGAACATAGAACATTACAGCGCAGAACAGGCCCTTCGGCCCACGATGTTGCGCCGACCAGCTTTTTAAAAAAAAACACTGACCCACTAATCTAAACCAATCCCTTTTCGTCCATAAACCTATCCATAGATCTCTTAAACGCCCCCAAACTAGGCGCATTTACAACCGCAGCAGGCAGGGCATTCCAATCCCTCACCACCCTCTGGGTAAAGAACCTACCCCTGACATCCGTCCTATAACTACCACCCCTCAATTTAAAGCCATGCCCCCTCGTGCTAGCATTCTCCATCCGAGGAAAAAGGTTATCACTATCCACCCTATCTAAACCTCTAATCATCTTATATGTTTCAATAAGATCCCCTCTTAGCCTCCTTCTTTCCAGCGAAAACAACCCCAAATCCCTCAGTCTCTCCTCATATGACCTCCCCTCCATACCAGGCAACATCCTGGTAAACCTCCTCTGCACCCTCTCCAAAGCCTCAACGTCCTTCCTGTAATGTTGGGACCAGAACTGCACACAGTACTCCAAGTGCGGCCGCACCAGAGTTGTGTACAGTTGCAACATGACGCTGCGACTCCTAAATTCAATCCCCCTACCAATAAACGCCAAGACACCGTATGCCTTCTTAAGCAAAAGCCTCTCTGGTTTCTCATCTTTCAGCATGTCAAGGTTTAAATGGTTGCACGTAGAATCTTATATTGGAGAAGGAGGCCATTTGGCCCATTGAGTCTGCAGTGACTCCCTCTGACAAAGTTCCTTACCCAGGCACCCTTACCCTATCCCAGTAACCCCAAACATTTCCCATCAATAATCCATCTAACCCACACATCTTGGGACACCACAGGGCAGTTTAGCATGGCCAATCAACCTAATCTGCACATATAATCTCGACCATCCAGAAGGAGGCCATTCAGCCCATCAAATCTGCACCGACCACAATCCCATCCAGACCCGATTCCTGTAATCCCACATATTTACCCTAGCTAATCCCCAGACACTAAGGTCAATTTAACATGGCCAGTCAACCTAATCCACACATCTTTGGGAGGAAACCAGAGCATCTGGAGGAAACCCACACAGGCATTAGGAGAATGTGCAAACTCCATGCAGTGACCCAAGTCCAGAAGAAAAATAGACTAGTGCCTCTTGTGAGGTATGCCCCGATGGAATGAGGGTGCATAGAGAATCACACGGTAGACTTGGTTACTTGAACACAGCGAGCTCTCTCTAATAGAGGTGTGCACTGTTCCACAGTTGGATCTCTTTCTGTCTAAGTGGGGCCCACACTGGAGTTGATTGCCCAGGGTCACCCGTCCTGCACTCTTAAAGGGGCAGTTCACAAACACCAACATAAAACATATACCACACCTTTCACAATCTGATGCCGCAAAGTATTTTATGCTAATTAAAACCACTTAAACAGCACTAAAGTGACTGCACTTTTGGAGGAGCCAAGGTCTACACAGCAAGATCCCACAAACAGCAATGCAATAATGAGCACCTGGTGGTGGGGGAGGAATTCTCGTCCTGCCTGACATGGGAATCGTAGCAGGAGGTCTGTTGACCTTGGGCAGGTTTCTCCAATTTTGGGGACAGCACAGCAGAAAAATCCCATCCCTGAATTTTTTTTAAATGAGGAGTTAATTGTCCTCTTCCTCCAATAGAATTATAGAATTCTTCAGTGCAGAAGGAGGCCATTCAGCCCATCAAATTTGCACTGACTACAATCCCACCCAGACCCTATTCCCAGTTACCTTAGCTCGTCCCCAGGGTCTATTTCCCATGGCCAATCTACCTAATCCACACATCTTGGGACTGTGGGAGGAAACTGGAGCACTACAGGAAACCCACGCAGACATGGGGGGAATGTGCAAACTCCACACAGACAGTGAGCCAAGCCAGGAATCAAACCTGGGTCCTGGCGCTGTGAGGCAGCAATGCTAACCACTGTGCCACCCTTAAATAGCGACACAGGATTGCTATATCCACCAGATAGGGTCTCGATTTAACGTTCCGTCTGAAGGATGGACGTTTGCGAGTGCAGCACTATCCCAGCACAAGTGTTTGCAGCATCAGGCTGGGTTTTCTGCTCAGATCTCTGGAGTGTGACATGAAGCCAGAACCTCTGGCAAGCATGCTTAAAAACTGAGCCACACTGACGCCAAAGGAGTGGGAGAACACCTCAACAAAGGTGACGATTGAACAGAATCTTCAGTCGACAATCTGGGAGATATTCCAGGAAGGATGACACATGAACTTTGGGCCTCTGCGCCTTGTGTACTGAAAATAACAAAGTTATCTTTCAAGAAAGCTGTCACATGCACTTCCACTTGCATGTTCAATTAGTGTAACCAAGTTAAACAGGGTAACTTGAGGTCAGCGTACTAATTTAAGCACGAAACCACTACAGCCTGCAAAAAATTTAAAGGAAATTGTCCTTATTTTATCTTAGCTACACGACTGATCAGGAATGGTGGCATTGTGATAATGGTTCCTAGCCAGTAATACCGAGGCCCAGACTAACCCTCTAGGGGGGCATGTAGGGTTTACATCAGCAGCTTTATAATCCAGTTCATTAATTTGGGATACAGTCTCGGTAACACTGCTGAATTTTACCGGCACACCTGCCCCGGAACAGGGACGGGCGAGGCTCGCAAATTGGCATTCTCTGGCCTCAGTTGGGATCTTATGAGCCTCGGGCGGGCAAGGTGGTAAAATCCTGGCAAGTGTCTCTGAATGTATCAGCTGTTTGTTGTTAAAAACTCATCTCTATCACTAAAATAGCCAAAACTCTGCGGAAGTTGGAATCTTAAACAAAAGCAGAGAAAGCTGGGGAAAAACCTAGCCCAAACCAGAGGAACAGCATCTCCTCTGGGTACGTTGCAGCCCTCGGGACTGAACGTTGAGTTTGGCAGCTTGAGATAATGACCTTTCTCCTCCATCCGAAACCCTTTTCGTTAAATCCCACGCACGTATTGCCTCATTGGAAACCCCTCCAACACCAGACCATCAGTCTTTTGTTCTTTCTGTTTGTTGCAATCTCTCACAGCTACACAGGGGTGGCCACGTGGTTAACACTGCTGCCTCACAGCAGCAGGGACCCAGGTTCAGTTCCTGTCCTCGGGTCACTGTCTGTGTGGAGTCTGCGCGTTCTCCCCGTGTCTGCGTGGGTTTGCTCCGGTTTCCTCCCACACTCCAAAGATGTGCGCGTTAGGTCGATTGGCCACGCTAAATTGCCCCTGAGTGTCAGGGGGATGAGCAGGGTAAATGCATGGGATTATGGGGATAGGGCCTGAGTGGGATGGTGATCGGTACAGATCTGATGGGCCAAATGGCGTCCTCCTGCATTGTATGGATTCTATTCTATGAATTAGTCTTGGTTTTTCAATGCAGGGCTAAACTGGGTTCAAGGCAGTTCACAAGCATACATTTTGTTATTTACACGGCAAATGTTGGCTTTATCTGTACTGACTTATAAATCTCACTTTCCAGTCTGTTCTGAGTCACTTAATCAAACTAAGTATCCAGCCTAAACTCTGTCCACTCATGGGTCAATTCCAAAATCAATCTTGTGTAAACACAGATTTGCCTGTTATCAGACACAATCTTACAGTCAGCTTAATTTAAAACCCCCTCATCCATTATTTTACGTTTTCTGTAGATTAGTGCAGCTATGAAGTTTTTCTCTTCAAACACATTCTTAATCTTATTCCGATTCCTCTATCTGTCTTTGCACTTCCGCCACTTTCTCCTTCCCACTCGCTTTTCTTAGTTTTTCCATCGCTCATGAGTATCATTCTCCCTCTGATACTGTTTTTCCTTTTGCCCACAATCCCAGCCCACTCTGCTGCTGGCCTCTCCAGTGGGAATAGGCCCCATCCACAAATTTTGAGGGAATCCCGTTCGGGCACAGTGCAGAGTGCGGGAGACTCATTCTGAAAATCCTGCTAAAAAAACACCAGCGGGAGGTATATCCATCTTCAAGTGAACTTGGCACTTTTTTGAGGAGAATCCTGGCTCTTATCTGTGACACAAATCTTCTCAGAGTTCAGCTGTCCTTCAGTATTGTATTAAACTGGCAAATTGGGTCTTGTGCTCAGTTGTGCTACAATGGGCGTTGAACCCAGAGACTTCAGAATCAGAAAAGAGGATCAGGGTGTTTGGGCAGGTTGGCATGAACGTCAGGATGTCAACTGGCTTGAGGTAGGCCTCAGGCCCCCATCCTGGGAGGAAATCCCACCTTGGAGAGCTGCCAGCCACTCGCATAACCAGCAGCTCTCTGCTCTCAGCAGTGCCTATGAAGGCTGAGGGTGGTGATGGAGCCAGATTGGAAGGTCAGTGCACCGTTTTGTTGGGGCAAGGCCGATAGGCCCTGGTTGGGGTGGGTGCGAGGAGGGAGTGGGGGAGTTGAAGGGAGTTTTGAGCAGGGTAGAGTGGCAAGAGGTGAGGGCCAGCATGGAGGGGTGGGGGTGGGGGGGGGGGGGGCGCGGGGGATGCACGTGTGGGAAGACACAATGGGGGTCTGTAAAGGAGCCACCCCTCCACTCTTGACCGATCACCAGCCCAAGCAGCGAAACACAGCAGGGCTGGGAGAATTTTGATTTGATTTATTATTGTCACTTGTATTAGATTACAGTGAAAAGTAATGTTTCCTGCACGCTATACAGACAAAGCATACCGTTCATAGAGAAGTGAAGGAGGGGTTCAGAATGCAGTGGTACAGTCGTAGCTAAGGTGTAGAGAAAGATCAACTTAATGCAAGGTAGGTGCCTTCAAAAGTCTAATGGCAGCGGGGAAGAAGATGTTGTTGAGTCGGTTGGCACATGACCCCAGACTTTTGTATCTTTTCCCCGAGGAAGAGAAGATGTCTGGAGTAGGTGGGGTCCTTAATTATGCTGGTTGCTTTTCTGAGGCAGCTGGAAGTGTAGACCAAGTCGATGGATGGAGACTGGTTTGCGTGATGGACTGGTCTATGTTCACAACCCTTTGTACTTTTGAAGGCCTTGAGGTGACTATTATTTGGCTGCAAATAAGGGCCTCAATTGGTCCACAGGTGGGCAGACTTCTCCCTCGCCACTGGTTGAATTGAGACCAGGGCAGCGGTGTGTCAGGTGGGTAGACTGTAGAAACAGTGTTCATGGCACCCACAGTGCCTCACACATACATGCATCTGTGCGCCATCCTGGCTGTGAGAGGCCTTAAGATCCATCCTAGGAGCTGCCCTGCCGCAGCTGCAGCCCATAGCCATCGCATACACGGTTGGCCCGTTTGACGAGTAGTTGTGAGGGAACATACAGGATAATCTCGGATCAGTCCAAGCTTGGTATCGTTCTCTGGCTGGATTTTTACAACACAATGTCAAATACACTGAAAGTACTCTGACTGTTTGGCTATTGTATCTGCAGTACAATACACAATTACTAATATCAATGGAATAAAGAATTGAGCTCCAATCGTTTCTGTCATTGAGTCGCACAGCACAGAAAGAGGCAATTTAGCCAATTAAAGCAGTGCTGGCTCCGTAGAAGAATTATTCCCTCCTCCGCTCAATCCCCAGAGCTTTATATATTTCTTGAATTATTTATCCAACTCCTTCATGAATGTTTCTCTTGAATCTGCTTCCATCCAGACACTGATCTCCAGATTCTAACAACTGGCCGTGTGAAAGAATTCTCCTTTCTCTCTCCTCTGGCTGTTTTTGATGATTGGCCGCGGAGCTCCGGATGAGTTTAACGCAAACAAGTCAACTCACCGGGCAGAACTTTCCGGTCGCGCTCGCCCCCGAGGCCGGAAAATCCTGCCTGAGGTCAGTGGACCTTTGCAAGGCCCGTGTCCCAGCCGCTACAATTTCCCTGCCAGGTGGAGTGGGAAAATCCTGCCCATTGAAGCTCATTAGCAGTGTGCGAAGGTAACTTTAATCTAAATTCAACCGGGTGCGTTGGCACAACTGAGCTGATCCCTGGCTACTGCAAATGCCCACATTGGTCCACCTTCCAGCAACACTCACCAGATAGCAAGAACTAATGAAAATCTTAATTTGATTTTCCCATCTGCAGCCCATGAGACCGTGAAATATAGGAACAGAATTAGGCCATTCAGCCCATTGCGTCTGCTCCACCATTCAATTATGGCTGATACGATTCTCATTCCTATTCTCTCGCCTTCTCCCTGTAATCCCTGATCCCCTTATTGATCAAGAACCCATCTATCTCTGTCTTGAAGACACTCGATGACATGACCTCCCCAGCCCTCTGTGGCAATGAGTTCTACAGATGCACCGCCCTCTGGCTGAAGAGATTCCTCCTCATCTCTGTTTTAAAGGAGCGTCCCTGTTTTAAAGGAGCAGGTGTGAGGTTATCCGCTTTGGCAGGAATAATAGTAGGAGGGATCACTATTTAAAGGGCGAAAAGCTGCAGCATGCTTCGGTGCAGAGGGACCTGGGGGTCCTTGTGCATGAGTCGCAAAAACCCAGCCTGCAGGTGCAGCAGGTGATCAAGAAGGCGAATGGGATGCTGGCCTTTATAGCGAGGGGGACAGAATATAAAAGCAGGGAGGTCTTGCTGCAACTGTACAGGGTACTGGTGAGCCTGCAGCTGGAGTAGTGTGTGCAGTTTTGGTCGCCGCACTTGCGCAAGGATATTTTGGCCTTGGAGGGAGTGCAGAGGAAGTTCACTAGGCTGATACCGGAGCTGAGGGGGTTGGACTATGAAAACAGGCTGAATAGACTGGGTTTGTACTCGTTGGAATTTAGAAGGATGAGGGGGGATCTTATAGAGACGTATAAGATAATGAAAGGGATGGATAGGGTAGAGGTAGAGAGATTCTTCCTGCTCAGAAAGGATAGCAGGACTCGAGGGTACAGCCTCAAGATAAGGGGGGGGGGCAGTTTAGAACAGAGTTGAGGAGGAACTTCTTCACTCAAAGGGTGGTGAATCTCTGGAATTCTCTGCCCGTTGAAGTGGTGGAGGCTGCCTCGCTAAATATATTTAAGACACGGGTAGATAAGTTTTTGGTGGGCAAGGGGATTAAGGGTTATGGGGAGAAAGCAGGAAAGTGGAACTGAGCCACTTCAGATCAGCCGTGATCTTATTGAATGGCGGGGCAGGCTCGAAGGGCTAGATGGCCTACTCCTGCTACTATTTCTTATGTTCTTATGTCCCCTCACTCTGAGGTAGTGCCCTCGAGTTCCAGTGTCTCCCGCTAATGGGAACATCCTCTCCATGTCCACTCTATCCAGGCCTCTCAGTATTCTGTAAGTTTCGATTAGACCCCCCAGCCCCCTATCCTTCTATACTCCATCAAGAATCGACCTCTACCTCTTCTCGTATGGCAAATCCTCCATTCCTGGGATTATCCTTGTCCGTGAGCATGAAGGATAATTCCCAGTGGCAGCTGGAGCAATGTAATGAAATCAGCTAACTCATCATCAAGTCACCATTAACTGTGGGAAGATGCTCATTCTCATGACCCATTACCACTCTGGTGCCGTTCTACATTGTACCATCTGGGCAGTTGTTGATTAGTTTGCTCTGACTGGCAGCCTGGTCACGTTGCTCAAACATATTGTGCCATTCAGAGGAAGGACTCGGACAGGCATCTGCTGCTTTCCACAAGGATCCCCTCTGATCCTTACAACACGGTCAGGTGGAACTTTGGGAGAAGAGTGAGGGACGTGGGCTGAAGAGAACGGCAATCAAATTATTGAAATTAATGGGACACTCGACCATTCAGAACGGGTCAGGATGAGTCATTTCTTTTCGATTATATTTGCGAGCTGGATGTTCAGCCAATTCGGGGCGTTTTCAATCGGATTTTAGACAATGCCACAATTCTCCTAAGTACAGTATCTCGCACCACTGGCTTCATTTGAACCTTTCTTTGAACCTCGCTGTTCAATAGAATATTATTGGCAACCTACTTCTCCTCATTTGCAGCATTCAAGTTCCCATCACTCATTTTGGTTAGACAACAAGCTCCGAAATGATTCCCTTTGCCGTATTTCATTCAAACCAGACAAAGGGAGCCAGGGAAACGATAATAGGATGAAACACTTTGAAAGATCAAACTTGTTCCTGTCTTGTTAGTTATTCCCATTCGCCCCAGCATCACCGCTACATCCAGTGGATGTCATTTGTCTTGCGGGCTGCACCAATTAATGTGACCAAAACAAAAAAAAAGATTTTGATATTTTGTTAAAGTAATTAAAGTCATTAGTGCTCATTTAGTCACTGCGTATAGCTGACAGGAATCTGGGAAAGAATGACGGGGCTTCATCTGAGAAAATCTTTTAAGAGTGCACTGAGAGAGGCTTTCCTTAATTCTGGCCACTTCACACCTCCCACACCCTCAGGCTTTGCTGGAGACATCACAACAAAGACACGTTGAGCTGTAACACTTACTGAACGTCAATGTTAGGAAATGGCAGTGACACAGACATCACGCTGATGGTTTATTTGAACTCTGACCCGATCCACAGGTAATCATCATAGAAATGTGAGTTACAATCGTCCACCAAACCATAGATCTTCACAGAATCCCTGCAGTGCAGAAAGAGGCCATTCGGCCCATCGAGTCTGCACCAACCACAATCCCACCCAGGCTCCATCCCCATATCCCCACATATTTACCCGCTAATCTCCCTAACCTACATATCCCGGGACACTAAGGGGCAACTTAACACAGCCAATTAGCCTAACCCGCACATCTTTGGACTGTGGGAGGAAACCGGAGCACCCGGAGGAAACCCACGCAGACACGAGGAGAATGTGCAAACTCCACACAGACAGTGACCCGAGCCGGGAATCGAACCCAGGTCCCTGGAGCTGTGAAGCAGCAGTGTTAATCACTGTGCGACCATGCTGCCTATGTGCTAACATAATGTGTCGAATGATCAACCAAGATTGGCATTTAATGCCAACTTTACTGGTTTATACAATGCGATGAAACAGGATGAGTGAATTGCTGTTTGACTGGTATTAACCGAAAGGATGGAAAGCCAAGGATGTAAGGAGAGGGTTTGGAGAGGGTTAACTTGGGAATAGCTGCTTTGCCTTCATAAAGCGAGAGCCAGGGCACTGATGGCTAGCTTGTAAACTTGCACGCCCACATTGTACACAGAATTTGACGCTATGGATGGGATTTTCCCACTGCACTTGTCCCAAGACCAGAAATTCCTGCCCAAAGTCAATGGTTCTTTGCATGGTTCCCCAAATTTTCCATGCGTGGCTGGCGGAATGGGAAAATTACACCATTTGAATCAGATTTCACCTTTAGGCAATCAGTTTGTCTACTTAAAATTGGCCAATACCAATTTTAAGCGGGCTGATTGCAGGAGGGGTTTGACAGACAGTATCGGCAAGTTCACTTGCTGTAAGTTTCACCGGTCCTTTCAAAGCTCTGTCCATTCTATTCGGCAATTTCTAAATTAGTCAAACCAATCATAGGCAGGAACAGCCTAGAGGGACCCATTCCTGGGATGTTTAAAGGAATTATGAACTGCTTCCAGGTAAATCTTCCTATTTCACTGTGTGTTTCCTCCAGGTGTTCTGTTTTCCTCCCAAAGTCCGAAAGACGTGCTGGCCATGCTAAATTCTCCCTCAGTGTACCCGAACAGGCGCAGGAGTGTAGCAATTAATTTGGAAGGCGAACATGCTGCTTTTGAGCTTTCCTGGGAGTGTTGGTCGCTGGAACTAGCAATTATCACAGTGAGAATGATTTCTCGAGTCAGCAATGGCGTTTTATACAGGAGTTCTTGGGTGGCCCAGTGGTTAGCACTACTGCCTCACAGCACCAGGGTCCCAGGTTCGATTCCTGGCTTGGATCGCTGTCTGTGTGCAGTCTGCACCTTCTCCCTGCATCTGTGTGGGTTTCCTCCGGGTGCTCCGGTTTCCTCCCACAGTCTGAAAGACGTGCTGGTTAGGTGCACTGGCCATGCTAAATTCTCCCTCGGTGTACCCGAACAGGTGCCGTAGTGTGATGACGGGGGCATTTTCACACTAACTTCACTGCAGTGTTAATGTAAACCTACTTGTGACTAATAGATGAATAAATAAATGTCTGCTGCTTGGTCACATGGGGTTTGGTATTTGGTATTCATTCTGGCTGGCTGGAAGAGAATGTGTATGGGGAATCGCAGGGGTGGGTGTAGGGATGGATGTTGGCTGGAGTTCAGGGAGCTGCAGCTGCACAGAGAGAAGAGACAGCCCTCGGCAGCCTTACTCCGCTGTGTACGTGCGTGCTGGTGCCTGTCAAGGTCAGTGTGACCCTGGACACTTATACCCCAGAGTTATTCCAGGCTGCAGCAGGTAGCATCTGCAACATCAACCAATCAGCTGATCATTTCATTTCCCCGAATTCAGAGCAGGAGTAGGCCACTCGAGCCTGCTCCATCATTAAATAAAATCGTGGCTGATTTGATTGTAACCTCAACCCACACACATTCTCTTCTAGCCAGCCACAATGAATGAGCAAATACCTAACCCCATGTGACCAAACAGCAGGCATTTATATATTTATTAATCACAGGCTTACATTAGCTCTGCGATGGATGACACGGTGGTTAGCACTTCTGCCTCACAGCACCAGGAACCCCAGAGTATAAGTGTCCAGGGTTCAATTCCAGCCTTGGATCATTGTCTCCCTGTGGATTTCCTCTGGTTTCCTCCTGTCGTCCAAAGATGTGCGGGTTAGGTTAATTGGCCATGCCAAATTGCTCCTTAATGTCAGGGGATTAACAGGGTAAATGTGTAGGGAATAGGGCCTGGATGGGATTGTGGTCAGTGCAGAATTGATGGACCAAATGGCCTCCTTCTGCACTGGTGACTCTACGATTCCAGCCAACCCCCAAAAACCTTTCACCCCCTTGTGAATCAAAAATCTATCCAGCTTCACTTTCAAAATATTCAAAGGCTCTGCTTCCACTGCCTTTTGAGGAAATGAGTTGCAGAGACTCATAACCCCCCCAGGAGAAAACATTCTCCTTATCTTACCTTATCAAGTGACCCCCTTATTTTTAAAAAGGGACCCCTTGTTCCAGACTCTCCATCAGGAATAATCCATTCCATATCCACCTTGTCAATACCCGTTTGGATCTTAAAGGTTTTGGTGAAGCCACCTCCTCTAGATTCTGGTGGACACCAAACCTAACCTCTTCAACCTTTCCTCATAAGACAACCCACCCATTCCTTGAATTAGTCTAGTAAATCTTCCAACTGCTACTAACACAGTAAGATCTTTCGTTAAATAACGTGACCAATACTGTACAGAGTAATCCAGATGTGGTCACACCTGTACAACTGAAGCATAACCTTCCTACTTTTCTGATGAGTTCTGCTCATAACAAATGCCACAAAGAAAAAAGACGAGAGTTCTATTTTTTCCAGCGTTAAGGGCTTTCCTCTGGTGCGGGGGTATCTTCCCATTTCACTGTGGGTTTTCTCCGGGTGCTCCGGTTTCCTCCCACATTCAGAAAGACGTGTTGGTTAGGTGCATTGGCCATGCTAAATTCTCCCTCAGTGTACCCAAACAGGCACCGAACTGTGGCGACGAGGGGATTTTCACAGTAACTTCATTGCTGTGCCAATGTAAACCTACTTGTGACACTAATAAATAAACTTAAAAATGATGTGGCACAAATTCCCACAACGTCCCCTACAAGAAATTCTCCCTGCCCCTTCGGGACTTAGTCCTGGAACAAAAAATTCCACCTATTGAATTTGCTTCCACTGCCCTTTCAAGGTAACGTATTTCAGAACATAACAACAGGCATGGAAGAAAAAATTTTCTTCATCTCGCTGTGGATCTTTTTCCAAGTTATCTTAAATTTGTGTCAGGGCAATTTTGCCCTGATTTCTCTATTTAAACCTTCTAATTTGGAAGATCTCTATTACACCCTCCCTTAACCTTTCCTGCTATAAGTAGAACAATCTCAGGATTGCATTCTCTGCTGTTTCTTCCTAGTCCTATGACAGTGCTGGTATAACGCCAAAAGACCTAGAAGCAGAATTAAGCCACTTGGCCCATCGAGTCTACTCCGTTATTCAATCATGGCTGATATTTTTCTCTTCCCCATTCTTCTGTCTTTTCCTCATAACCCCTGACCCCATTATTAATCAAGATCCGATCTGTCTTTGTCTTGAGGACACTCAATGACCTGGCCTCCACAGCCTTCTGTGGCGAAGAGTTCCACCACTCTCGCCCTGAAGAAATTCCTCTTCATCTCTGTTTTAAAGGATCATCCCTTTAGCCTGAGGTTGTGCCCTCTGGTTCTAGTTTTTCCTACTAGTGGAAACATGCTCCTCACATCCACTCTATCCAGGCCTTGTGGGATCCTGTAAGTTTCAATAAGATTCCCCTCATTCTTCTAAACTCCAACGAGTACAGACCCAGGTCTGCCTTGTCCTATGAGGAACGGTCGAGGACACAGAGTCCTCGACCGTTCCTCACACGACAAGGTAAAATCATGAGGAGTCAAACCAAAGGACTGAATGGTGGGACAGGCCCCAGGGGCCAAACGGCCTACTCCTGTTCCCATTTCTCCTGGCCATCCATCGAGAAGCTGAGTGAAATGCCAACTGTTGCTTGCTGAGTGAGATTGACAAGATCCGTGCCTACGGAATGGTTCCGTGTCACCTCTTATTGAACAAAATCAATAGAGGGTTTATGAATCTACAGATCTCCTCGCTTGAAAAGTGATTCACGAATTAGCCAACCCAATAACAAATGCATAGACAGAGCCATTGTTTTGCATGGGAAGCCATTCACAAAGAATTTCCTGGTGGTTCGTCAGGAGAAAATAAAGCTACAAAAGAAACAGCAAAGCCCTCAATTCTAAGAAACGTGAGCGAGCTTCCTATTTATTCGATGGTGTTGTCCAGTTGGACTTGAACCACAATGAGGAAAAGCGGGGATAGTTTACCTTTTTGTGCCAACATTGAGTCAATGGTACATTTCTCTCCCCTGAGTCTGACTGATGGCACTCCCCACACCAGTATTTGAGATTATAATTCGATAACACTGAGTGTTTAGCATTGGTAACGTTAAGTGGGATATAATTGTGCCCTCAGGTGGGGACTCGCCCCCTTCAGTAAGCGCACCCTGCTCCCACCACTTCCCTCAGCAATGATGCCCCCGCCTGCCTAGACTTACAAACTTACCTTCACCGCGGTGTCTACTGCATCGCCACTATCTCGAACTGGCTGCAGTCTCGGAAGCGGCCATTGTATGCAATTGGCTGGCAGTTCTTGGATGGGGGCGCCTTAAGGGAGCAGTGCCCACTCGCAGCTGGCAGCGAACCGCCTGATGGGCGTTGAAGTGCCACGGGGCTTGTGGAAATGGCCACAGTGGGGTTGTACCTGACTTTCTGATAGTGGATCGGGTCACCACTGCAGATTGGATCCATTGCCTTTTCAGAAGAAATGTCAAATCAAGAGCGTCCGTGACTCCTCTAAGATTCCAACTACTCTCTCAAGGGGACAGGAAAGATTCAATCACTCTTTCTTTATTCATTTTACAGGGGTGTGAGCGTCAACGGCTGGGCCAGTATTTGTCGCCCAATCTATAGCTCTCTCAATTTCAGAGGGGACTGAAGACTCAAGCTGTGCGTCTGGACTCACAAGTAGGCCAGACTGGGTAAGGACGGCAGATTTCCTTCCCTAAAAGACATTAGTGAACCAGATGAGTTTTTCCGACAACTGACAATGATTGCGTAATCATCATCAGGCCTTTAATTCTAGATTTTTATTGAATTCGAATTTCACCATCTGCCTTGGTGGGATTCGAACCTGGGTTCCCGGAGCATTACCCTGGGTCTCTGGATTACTAATCCAGTGACAATACCAGTACGCCACCCTCTACATGAAAACATACATTGCTACACATATTCAGAAAACAACAGCTCAATCGAGTTTGAATTGTAGGATGTTTATTAGATAGAATTTCTGTGCTCCGATCTCTTGCTGTAAATGATGTATCCCGTTTATTCACTCGGATGGGTTCTTACGACAATCGACAATGGTTTCATGCAGACTTTTAATTCCAGATTTTTATTGGACTCAAATTACACCATCTGCTGAGGCAGGATTTGAACCCGGGCCCCTGGATCTTGTCCTGGGTCTCTGGATTACGGTTCCAGTGACAATACCAGTGCTGTCCACACAATGTTCCTGCGTGCAAATTGACTGTCATGTTTGCTTAGCAGAGGCTATCCTTCAGAAATAATTAATGAGCTGCTGAGTGCTTTAATTGTGTTCTAGCAATAATATTCCTTTCCCCTCTCTCTCTCTCTCTAGTTTATGTACCATTTCAAGCAGTGCAGAGTTGTGAGCTAATTAATTTGGCCTTGGGAATTCCATTTTCCCAGACTTCTGTGTGGTTTTTGTATTTTTTTGTTACATGTGGTTTATTTTCTCTTGTCTATTTTCAAATATAGTCGGATCTCTGTCAACCACTGGCAAATAGCTTCCCTCCAGTTTTGTGCTCAAGATCTGTGGGCTAGAATTTCCAAGGAGTGGCAATCAAATTTAAATTGACAATCCGCTGCTTTTTACTTCCTTAGTCTGAAGTTGCACCTTTTTTGCCCGACTGCCTGACTCTGGCCTAGTACAGTGTGCTCCCTCCAAGGACTCTTCAATGCAGTGCAATAGCACTGGGGCAAGCGAAAGGCTCATCTTCTTTTCATAGAATCATAGAATCCCTACAGTGCAGAAGGAGGCCATTCAGCCCATCAAGTCTGCACCAACCACAATCCCACCCAGGCCATATGCCATGCATTTACCCTAACAAGTCTCCCCTGACACTAAGGGCATGGCCAATCCACCTATTAGTGGACATTTTAATGAACCGCACATCTTGGAACTGTGGGAGGAAACTGGAGCACCTGGAGGAAACCCACGCAGACACGGGGAGAATGTGCAAACTCCACACAGACCCGAGGCCAGAATTGAATCCAGGTCTCTGGCGCCGTGAGGCAGCAGTGCTAACCACTGTGCCACCCTAATGGCATCAGTTGCCGTAAAACAAGAACATTTAAAGGCTCTAGACGCTTGCAAGAAGCCAGGGAGTATGTAAGTGTGCAAGATAGGTGGGTAGGGTGGGTGCATGGTTGAGCGTGGGGGCTTTTTTATTCATTCATGATACATAGGCATCGCTGGTTGGCCAGCTTTTATTGCCCTTGGATTCCGGTGGATCTAGAGTCCCATGTAGGTCAGACTAGGTAAGGACAGCAGATTTCCTTCCCTGAAGGATATTAGTGAACCAGATGGGTTTTTCTGACAATTGACAATGGTTTCATGGTCATCATTGATTCTTAATTCCAGATATTTTTTATTGAAGTCAAATTCCACGATCTGCCGTGGCAGGATTTGAACCCGGGACCCCAGAACATTAGCTGAGGTTCTGGATTAATAGTCTGGTGAGAACACCACTCGGCCATTGCCTCCCCATGGGTGACTGGGCTTGGTCAGGGGTTGGGGAGGATGGATCAGGAGGTGAGGACAATGGGTTGGGGATTGGGATTGGGGGAGGCCATTTTATGATCGCATTATCCATAAGGTGTGGGGTGTAGTAGTGATGATGAAGGGGTAGTTAGGGGTATAAGAGAGTAGTTGGTGATGTGAAGGGGTAATTGGGCAGCTAGATATCAAGTGGTTAGTCGGGGTAGTGGAGTGGTCAGGGAAGTTGGGGTAGTTGGGTGCTTAGGATGGTGTTCGGGATAGATGGGAGGGTGGGGGCTCGTCAGGGAAGTGGAGAGTGATTGGGGATGCCGAGAGTGGGATGTCATTCGGGGGCAGGATAATCAGGGTGTGGAGGGGAAATAGTTGAGGATCTCACTGGGAGGTATAGGTGGTGTATTCAGGTGGGGGAGGGGGCCATAGGGTGTCATGTAATTCAGTACGAAAGTTACCCAAGAGTTAAGTGGTTTTAATCCTTCTAACCTTCCCTAGGTAACTATTCTGCTCAGGGAATCGGAACCAAACCAAAGTCTGTGGTATAAATGAAAGTATTGGATGATCCCATGGGCAGGGAAGTTGTCCATTGACAGTTTGGACTTCCCGAGTATTTCCCATGCAGTCCCTGAGCGGGGACCTCGGAGGGATGGGGGGGTCTCCTCGTACATGTTCAGGAATATCTCCTGGGTAAGGTCCACCACCGCTACCTCCAGAGATCAGAGGTTGTGGGGCTGGTATTTAATGAAAGGACAACTTGTTGGTTGAACCAGTAGACTAGAACTCCCCACCACAGTCCAAATTAATACATCAACCTCAGTTACTGCTGAGTCAGTTCGAAAAGAAGGAACAAGGGGGAGGGGGGATAAATCTGGAAATCTTTTCTCCCAAAAGGATGTGGATCAACTGACATTTCCAAGACTAAGATGGGTTGACTTTTATTCTACTGAGCTATTGAGGGAGAAGGCATATCGGATGCTTATCTTTGTTGGTTAGGGGAATTGAGTACAAGAGGCAGGAGCTTTATAAAACCGTGGCTAGGCCGCACTTAGGAGATTTGCATTGAATTTGTATCACCACATTATGGGAAGGATGTGGAGGCTTTGGAGTGGGTGCAGAAGAGGTTTACCAGGATGCTGCCTGGATTAGAGAGTACGAGCTATAAGAAGAGGTTGGACAAACGAGGGTTGTTTTCGGAGACTGAGAGGAGACCTGATAGAAATCTACAAAATTATGAGAGACATCAATAGGGTTGAGAGTCAGAATCTTTTTCCCAGGGTTGGAATGTCTTACAACGAGAGGGAGAAAGTTCAAAGGAGTGTGAGAAGCAATTCTTTTACACAGAGAATGGTAGGTGTCTAGAACACGCTGGCGGGGTGATGTAATGGGGCATTTAAGGGGTTTTTAGATGAGCCCATGAATATGCAAGGAATAGAAGGATGTTGATCAAGGGCAGGCAGAAAGGATGAGTTTAATTTGGCATCGTGTTTGGCACAATATTGGAAGGCTTGTTCCTGCACTGTACTGTTCTATATTTCATGGGGCGTGGGTGTCGCTGGCAAGGCAAGCATTTGTTACCCATTCCTAGTTGTCTTCAAACTGAGCGGCATTTAAGAGTCAACCATATTGCTGTGGGTCTGGAGTCACATTTAGGTCAGACTGGATAAAGATGTCAGATTTCCTTCCTTAAAGGACATTAGTGAACCAGATGGATTTTTCCGACAATCGACAATGGTTTCATTGTCATCATTAGACCTTTAATTCTAGATTTTTATTGAATTCAAATTTCACCATCTGCCATGGTGGGATTCAAACCCAGCACCCCAGAGCATTACGCTAGGCCTCTGGATTACTAGTCCAGTGACAATACCACTACACCATCCCCGTCAAGTTTGAATAGTAGGGTGTTTATCTATAGGAGTTCCCTAAACCCCTGTTGTCAGTGATGTGTCCCATTCCTTCACTCAGATTACAGCTAGAGATTGGAATCCACCCCCACCACGGAAATGCCAATGGGTAAACTTTCACTTCATGCACTAATGTAAACGGGGTGACAGCAAGTCAATAGCCATGTTACAGCTCTCCATTTAGATTTCCACTGAAGTCCCATTGTACAATACTCTTGTCAATTCACTCACACCAATTCTACACTATCTCACAAAATCTAAATCCACCCCTCCCAGAGCATGTGTGTGTTTTGTTATTTAATGTTACCGGAAAATTATTAACGAATGGGTTTAAATATAGTGCCTGTCACATCCTCCAGACATCTCAGACCACATCACAGCCAGTGAACCTTTTTCAATTGCAGCGTGTGTCGTATTGTAAGGCAATGTA
Source organism: Carcharhinus amblyrhynchos (assembly GCF_965287045.1). Lineage (NCBI taxonomy): Eukaryota > Metazoa > Chordata > Chondrichthyes > Carcharhiniformes > Carcharhinidae > Carcharhinus > Carcharhinus amblyrhynchos. The sequence goes on along the minus strand of NC_137341.1, from coordinate 7,712,873 downwards.
GCAGCCAATATGATCTATATTCAAATCCCCATCAGCACACTCATTGTCTCGCACACAGCTTGGAGAACAATGACCGGTTAATCTGTTTTTCATAGCATTAATCGGGAAATAAATGTTGGCTGAATAATGGGAAAATTTCCCCATGCTCGATATAATGCTGTGCTATATAATGTTGTATAGTGCTGCGCTCTGAAGTTCTGCATTACATAGTCATGCTGCATTACGTAGTCATGCGCTCTGTAGTCATGCGCTACATAGCACTGTATTAAGTAGTGCTGCATTTCGTAGCGCTGCGCTACATTGTGCTAGCACTATATCGCACAGCACTATATCGCAGACCTTTATATTGCATGAGAATACATTGGTATTGTTGCCATGGTCCTGATGAGTGCAGGGTGAAAAATTTTGACAGCCTATCTTTTTTCAGGAGTGCTCATATGCTTTATCCATATATTCAAACACCAAATTCTCCATTCACACCAGGATGATTGTCCAGTCCCAACCAAGTTGTACCCCTCCTCCCCCATGGGTTTCCCGCTGGGTTGGGGTGACATCAATGGGAATTCCTATTGATATTGGTGGAACCAAAGAATCCCACTGCTATCAAACAATGAGCCACCTCCCACTGGCATGAAACAGGCAGTGGGGGCAGCTGGAGAATCTCAGCCCACACTTTCTTTGAACCTCATTGACCTGTAGGGTGGAAGTCTACTTGTTAGCCTGCACTGCAACATGATGAACATATCCAAAGGAAACTTTTCAGGTACCCTGTCGATATCATTCAACAGCATTACTTTTCTAGCCATTTTACTGACTTTACACTAAATATAGCCTCAGTTCAGGCAATTGTCAAGTAAGCTTAGCATCTAAAAAATGATCAGAATGATCTGAAACCCAAAATGCAATCGACCCCACGAGTTTTGGATGAAGGACACTCAACATTTTGTTTATTTGTTAATGTCACAAGTACGCTTACATTAACATTACAATGAAGTTACCGTGAAAATCCAACATAAAGACCTGCATTTTATTTAGGCTTCTGCTGGTCCAGTTTATAAATATATCATTCCCTTTTTGGGTAAGACCAGAGGGAATTATTTTAGCTCACAATCTGTCTGGCCTCCCAGCAACGTGTGGGACAAGAGGCTTCCTGAGGAAAAGGAAGGAAGGAAAATAGATAAAAACTTAAACTTTCTATTGTCCACTAGATAAAGGGTATGACACATCAGCAATATCGTATTAAATGATCAAACAATTCGAGCCTCTTAGTCTCGGCCCTTTTGTACGGTCTTATCTATTCATTGTTGTATAAAAAATAGTACCGTAGTGAGTAACATAACAGGTCATGTCGAACAGAACACCGGGAACATTCCTGCACAAAAAGGCTAAGTTGTGAATAAACTCCAGAAGCTGTAACCCAGCCGCATTCTCTCTCTCGATTCAGACATGATACAGTAGTCCTGGGACATTTACTTCAATTGTTGTGCAATGAATGCGTGTGATGGATTGAGGCTTAAACCTACATTGTTCAGAGATACGGTGTTGCAGAATTCCCACAGAGGTACTTTACAAAGGGAGACGCAGAGTTTTCCCTGGGGATGAACATCTAATATGGGAGGTACAGTAGTAAAACCTCTTCACAGAATAGCAAGAATGGAAATCCTCCCAGCTCGCTCATTATCAGATGACAAGTGAGACTGTGTAAACCCGACCTGATTTGCTTTACACAAGCGGAGGCCCCTCAATTATGCAGCACAGAAAGATGAGTTGAAAACAATTATCAGGGAAGCCAGTGAGTGTTTTATTGCCAGCCTTTGATATTCAAAAATTGCAACATAATCCTGGAAACTGTACTTCTATCTATGTCAAACACCAACGTGCTGTAAAAGTGCAACTCCAGTACCGGGAACAGTACCAAGCAACGCAAAGGATTATAAGCGAATGGTCAAATCAACATCAGAACAAAAGAAAAATGAAACAGTCACTTAGAAATTGATCTTTTCGTAGGACAGATCTTACAAAGTGCGTTTCACTGTGGGGGTTTTGTGTCGATTGAAGATTTAGGTCAATTTCACTGCAGCATTTTGTGAAAGTTAATGGGGTGGGGGGGGCGGGAAATCGATGCTTGTATTTAAAAGACAATAGTAAGTGGAATTACAGAACAGGCCATTGTGTGATGGTCAGATAAAGAAAGGAATTACCTCAATGACGCTTGTTTTAAATGGAAAAGTGAAATTCTTTCAAAGCATTGTAGCAAAACAAATCCTTTCATCTTACAATAAAGCAGTGAGGCAAGATTTAAACCTCCAGTCTCCGAACTGCTCTCTCTCTCTGCTTTGATCGCAAACCTTTTCCATTCAATTAGTGCGCAAAGTGGAGATTTCTTTCCTTTTCTGTTCATTCCGCGATAGCAGCTAAAGAGCTCGGTTTAAGTGGTCACCCACCTCATTGTTGTTTCTGGGGCATAGCTGGCGCAGTCACGTCAATCTGAATAATAGTTACGGTGCTTCAGAAAGAAATGTTTCAAGATAAATGAGTACAATCAATGCTACATAATACGGATGGTTATTGGCTAATATCGAAAGAAGTTATTGTCGCAATTTCGCCAACCCACTGAGGAGACTGAAGAAGTCCATGGCCGTGATTCTCCCATCCTGCTGTGCTAATTATTTTTGGGAAAATTCCCCCCCCACATCCCTCACAAGTGTTGTATTCGTGGGGAAACTGGAGTAATTCATGTTGTTTTTTTCAGTGGGAGTTCACACTTGAATCTCCCATTCTGTGCACTGCAGAGGCCACCAGCAAGAATGTCATTAGATTTTGGGGGAAGGGCCCATTCCCACTCCAGAGGCTGAAACCAGAGGGATTCTGCACATGCACACTGGCCCCCCCAACTCTCAGCCTCCTGTTTGTTGGCCAACTCGATCGCTGGACAGCCCCGCAACCTCCACAACGCTGCCCCCCCCCAACCCCACCCCCTACAGCCCATTCATGGCCATTCCCCGGCCAACCTCAACCTCACCCCCATCCCGGACCGCCCATATCTCCGGCTGACTCCCCCGCAATACCAACCTCCACCCTCCCGCAAAGCAGACCCTTCCAGCCCCTATCACTGGCGTCCCTCCTGCCCCCATCGATTCCACTGGCAGAGTGGCAGTGGGACGCCCACCCCCTAGGCCCTGCGCACAGGCCCCACCCGCTTGGTACTGCCCAATGGACCGTTCCAAGGTAGGGTGGGGCCACCAGTTCCCCAAAAGTGGGGGGGGGGTTACTCGAAACCCCACTGGATTGAAATAGTCTAGCAAGGTGGGAGTGGCTAGTAGGCCCGGGAATTCAATCCTAGACCCACTAATCTCATTTAAATTGTAGGGAAATTCAGCGCTGGAGGCGTAAGCACGAACAGTCACGCTAACCCAGCGAATCAGCTGACGTGACAATATCTCGGCTCATCATGCTAAAAAATTGGCTCAACGAGGTGGGAATTGTGGCTTTTAAGTTACCTGGCATTCCACCAATTGAAATTCTCCATTAGCATGAATTTCTGTGTTATACAAATTCTTACTCCACCAACTGGAAACAATTAAGGTATTATCCAGAACCCTTACCACTATACTGCATTATTTTATATCTCAATTTATGTTTTAATGTACTGTTAAAGCATAGAAGTAAGGGCAATGTTGTTTTTAACTTCCTGAGTACTTGCATCGTTATGTATTTAAGAACATGAGAAATAGGAGCAGGAGTAGGCCATCTAGCCCCTTGGGCCTGCCCCGCCATTCAATAAGCTGACCTGAAAGTCATTCAGTTCCACTTACCCACCTGCTCCCGATAACCCTTAATTCCCTTATCGATCAGAAATCTATCTACCCGTGACAAACATATTCAACGAGGTAGCCTCCACCGCTTCAATAGGCAGAGAGTTCCAGAGATTCACCACCCTCTGAGAGAAGTTCCTCCTCAACTCAATTCTAAACTGGCTCCCCCTTCTTTACGAAAGGGTGAAGGTTGCTTTAAGAGCTGATCACATGATTTGATGGTGATTTCATTAGGGTGCGTGTTTATGCTGCCATTTTACTTTCAGCTTTGTATTCTGATGCAATGCAGAGAGCAGCTCTTCATTAAAACCAGTTGTGTGTTAGATTGAATCTACATGTGCAAACCAAGTCTTTTCTTTTTCTGTTAAAACACACACCCCCTAACATGGTGAGAACATTCCATTCGTGCCACAAGTATTGTACTGCAATTTCATCAGTAAATGTAACTCTCTGTTAACTGTCATTTTTGATTATTTGGCACCATCCATTCTCCATCCGTGCCAGATACTAAAGAGTTTACTGTCAAAAGTGGGTTTTTCTGTTGCATTGATATTGTCATTCAACATAAAAAAAGCAGCGTGAGGCAGCAGCGCTAACCACTGTGCCACCATGCTGACCACTAACAGCAATGTGGTAATGGCTGAATAGTCTTTTTAAGTGATGTTGGTTGAATGATTAAATATTGACCAGGGTATTGGAGATGAAATGGCGCAATACGACCACCTATATCCACTGTTTATCATTTCATCCAAAAGGTGGCATCTCGGACAGTGCAGCACTCCCTCAGTACTGCACGGGGTACTGGTTCTGATGCTGCGTTCCAGTTTCAAATGAAACCCAAACCCACATTCTTCCAACTTAAAGGTGAAAGTGCTCCCAACGGAGCCTCGGATGAAGAGAGTTTGGCCCATTTATGTCACCTAGCTGGTCTCAAGTTAATCCTTAGCTCCAAGTACCATACTTAATTCTACTGTACTTAAACATTAAAGTTGTGCACACGGATCTGACCCTGTCTCTTAGTTAGTTTTGAGTCCCTATCAGTAGCAATTTGCCATCAGCCAGCACCCCCGCACACCGAGTCTTCCACACAAGGTTATGAGTGTCGACATGTTGCTCTGAGCAGGAGCTAAAGGAGATCCAGCCCCTTAAATGGCTCAGTCCTCATTGGATGAGTGCCGTTCCTGCTGCCTGCTCGGAGTTAAAACCCACCCTGGGGCTTGATAAAATTATTCTTTCTCTTCAACAATGCTAGTTGTCTATCAGTCACAACCATATGATCCCCACAACAAACTCTGAAGACTTCCTATATTGTATTTTCAAATGAATGCAGGATGACAAAGGTGTGAGAGGGACACTGCTATCGTATCATTGAAGTATTGCGTTGACAACATAAACTGCGCCTGAACTCGGATTAAATTACAACTTTCAACTCATTTTCTCTCAGCTTATTCAAACTTGTAGACTACATGTGTTCCCATTCTATTTTTAGCTATCCCTCAGCTTCACTGTCCGTGTGTTATTGCAAAGATGCCATTTGCAAATTATTTTAAACACCTCATGACATACTGCAAAAAATGAGTCAACTGCATGATATTTTAACAGGATCCTCAATATATTAGAACAAAGAACAAACAAAATTACAGCACAGGAACAGGCCCTTTGGCCCTCCAAGCCTGCATCGACTTAACTAAAAACCTTCCAGGGACCATATCCCTCTATTCCCATCCTATTCATGTACTTATCAAGACGCCCCTGAAAAGTCACTACCATATCCACTTCCACTACCTCGTCCTGCAACGAGTTCCAGGCACCCACTCCTCTCTATGTAATAAAATCTGCCTCATACATCTCCTTAAAATCTTGCTCCCCGCACCTTAAACTTATGCCCCCTAGTAATTGACTCTTCCACCGTGGGAAAAAGCTTCTGACTATTCACTCTGTCCATGCCTCTCATGATCTTGTAGACTTCTATCAGGTCACCCCTCAACCTCCGTCGCTCCAGTGAGAACAAACCAAGTTTCTCCAACCTCTCCTGATAGCTAATGCCCTCCATACCAGGCAACATCCTGGTGAATCTTTTCTGTACTCTCTCCATAGCCTCCATATCTTTCTGCTAGTGTGGCAACCAGAATTGAATACTATATTCCAAGTGCGGCCTAACTAAATTTCTATAAAGCTGTAACGTGACTTGCCAATTTTTAAACTCAATACCCTGGCCAATGAAGGCAAGCATGCCGTATGTCTTCTTGACTACCTTCTCCACCTGCGTTGCCACTTTCAGTGACCTGTGTACCTGTACACCCAGATCCCTTTGCCTACTGATATTCTGAAGGGTTCTGCCATTTACTGTATATTTCCTTTCTGCATTAGATCTTCCAAAGTGCATTACTTCACATTTGTCTGGATTAAACTCCATCTGCCATCTCTCCGCCCAAGTCTCCAACTGATATATCTGCTGTATCCTCCGATGGTCCTCATCGCTATCCACAAATCCACCAACCTTATTGTCGCTCACAAACTTACTAATCAATCCAGTTACATTTTCCTCCAAATCATTTATATATATTACAAACAGCAAAGGTCCCTGCACTGATTCCTGAGAAACACCACTTGTCACAGCTCTCCATTCAGAAACGCACCCTTGCACTGCTACCCTCTGTCTTATTTGACTGCACCAGTTTTGTATCCACCTTGCCAGCTCACCTCTGATCCCGTGCAATTTCACCTTCTGCACCAGTCTGTCATGAGGGACCTTGTCAAAGTCCTAACTGAAACCCATATTGACAACATCCGCAGCACTACTCTCATCAATCATCTTCATCACTTCCTCTCAAAACTCAATCAAGTTCGTGAGACATGACCTCCCCTTCACAAAACCATATTGGCTCTTACTAATACGATCACTTATTTCCAAGGGGGAATAAAGCCTGTCTCGAAGAATCCTCTCCAATAATTTCCCTACCACTGATGTAAGGCTCACCGGCCTGTAATTACCTGGATTATTCTTGCTACCCTTCTTAAACAAAGGAACAACATTGGCTCTTCCAATCCTCTGGGACCTCCCCTGTAGCCAGTGAGGATACAAGGATTTCTCTCAAGACCCCAGCAATTTCCTCCCTTGACTCTTTCAGTATTCTGGGGTATATCCCATCAGGCTCTGGGGATTTGTTTACCTTAATGTTTCTCAAGAATCCCAATATCTCCTTCTTTTTGATCTCAACACGACTCAAATTATCTACACACCCTTCTCCAGACTCATGATCCACTAAAACATTCTCTTTGGTGAATACTGATGCAAAGTATTCATTTAATACCTCATACATATCAGACCTCACACATTTAATTATTCCAAAAGCAGTAAAGTACAATGTCAAGTACTTTTGTTTATCTGTGTGGTTAATAGGGAGTGCAGAGGTACGAGACTCCTACCACCACTCTGCCTCATTTACCTTCCATCCACCAACCTCGGGACAGAAAGAAAGTTTAAACTTTAGTCACAAGTAGGCTTACATTAACACTGTAATGAAGTTGCTTTGAAAATCCCCTAGTCGCCACATTCCAGTGCCTGTTTGGGTTCACTAAGGGAGAATTTATCATGGCCAATCCACCTAACCAGCATGCCTTTCAGACTGTGGAAGGAAACTGGATCACCCGGAGGAAATCCATGCAGTTTCTTCCCACAGTCTGAAAGACGTGCCGGATAGGTGGATTGGCCATGATAAATTCTCCCTCAGTGAACCCGAACAGGTGCCGGAGTGTGGTGACTAGGGGATTTTCACAGCAACTTCATTACACTGTTCATGTAAGCTTGCTTGTGGCACTAAGAAATAAACTTTAAACTTAACACGTTGCCCTCTAGCTTGAGACCAAAAGCGTTAGTGAATTAGCTCTTTTTATCCGTTGGTGAAATGTGGGCATTGCTGGCTGGACCAGCATTTGTTGCCCTCCCATAATTACCCTGAGTGGCTTGCCATGCTATTTCAGAGGGCTTTTAAGAGTCAACCACATTGCTGTGGGTCTGGAGCCACAGGTAGGCCAGACCAGGTAAGGATGGCAGAGTTCCTTCCCTAAAGGATACTCGTGGAACAGGTGGGTTTTACGACAGTCGACAATACTTTTTTTTAATTAGTGTCACAAGTAGGCTAACATTAACACTGCAATGAAGTTACTGTGAAAATCCCCTAGTCGGCACACTCTGGCACCTGTTTGGTTACATTGAGGGAGAATTTAGGCATGGCCAATGCACCTAACCAGCAGGTTTTTCTGTGTTTCTCCTGTTTTATGTATCAGTGACAATTTGTTGCTTATAATGTTATTTTTGTTCATCAACAAATCTTGATTGGGTGAGCGCATTATATTGGAAATGTTCTCACGTCTGTGCTTAACGTGAAGTCAAAATGACTAAACCCGTGGAAACCACGGCTATATGATCTTATCAGCATTTGCCACCTCTAGTGACGTCTGTTGTTCTGTGAATATCTGGTGTGTTTAAATAAAATAAAAAAAACACTAATTAATCATAACTAGACAAGTATTGACTTTGCACGTCACAAATCAATGTCTGGACACTTAGAGGTTAAAGTACCGAGTGCAGTGACTGCGGGCTAATCAAAGGGTGATAGCTCTATGTAAATAAGGGCAATAGGGGATCCTCAATACCAGCTCATTCCTCAGACACGCCAATTTTCCACTGCATTCACTTCACTTGAATCATCCCTTCAAAGTCCATTCGTAGCCAAGCGTTACAGAGAGCAGACATTCTTCAACTGTGTTTGGCTAAGCGGAATTTTTCCTGAATCAAATTGGAAGAGTTTTGTGCCTCTTCCGATGACTCAGTTGGAGAATGAACAAAATACAAGCAGACTTGCTGCTCTCTAATTTTCTCAGAGCCTCCCAAAGCAGATCATAGAATCCCTACTCGGCTATCAGTCTCTGCTCAGCGATTCTGCGCTGTCGTGTGTCGTGAAGGCCACCTTGGAGAACGCTTACCCGAGGATCAGAGGCCGAACGCCCATGACCGCTGAAGTGTTCCCCAACAGGAATTCATCCGTTGCCGTAGCGTCTGCACGGTCTCCCCAATGTACCATGCCTCGGGACGTCCTTTTCTGCAGCGTATCAGGTAGATAACATTGGCCGAGTTGCAAGAGTATGTACCGTGTACCTGGTGGATGGTGTTCTCACGTGAGATGATGGCATCCGTGTCAATGATCCGGCATGCCTTACAGAGGTTGTTGTGGCAGGGTTATGTGGTGTCACGGTCACTAATCTTCTGAAGGCTCTGTTGCTGCGGACAATGGTCTGTTTGAGGATGTGCGGTTGTTTGAAGGCAAGAAGTGGGGGTGTGGGGATGGCCCTGGCGAGATGTTCGTCTTCATCACTGATGTTGAAGGCTCCAAAGAAGATGTCGTAGCTTCTCCGCTCCAGGGAAGTACCGGACGTCAAAGGGTACTCTGTCCGCTGTGTCCTGTGTTTGTCTTCTGAAGTGGTTGGGGCGGTTTTTCGGTGTGGCGTATCGGAACATCATGACACACGACAACGCAACGACGCTGAGTAGAGACAGATCGCCAAGTTTGGCACACGTGAGGATGGCCTCAACCGGGATCTTAGGTTCATGTCACACCATCTGTAACCCCTATGACTTGCCTGGGCTTGCAACATCTCACTAACTGTCCTGTCTGGAGACAATTCACATCTCTTTAACTTGTGCTTAACCCTCTCTCCACCTTCATTGTCTGTACATTTAAGATTTGATTACCTGTAAAGACTCACATTCCAACCATTATTTTGCAAATTGAGTTTGTGTCTTTATATGCCCTGTTTGTGAACAGATCTCCCACTTACCTGATGAAAGGGCAGCGCCCTGAAAGCTTGTGGCTTTTGCTACCAAATAAACCTGTTGGACTTTGACCTAGTGTTGTGAGACTTCTTACTGTATTTACCCCAGTCCAACGCCGGCATCTCCACATCAAGGGTATCTTACCCCAGGCCTTCTCCCTCGTCCTATCCCCACAAGCCCATACATTTAACATGGCTCATCCCCTGAACCTTCACATCTTGGGACACTAAGGGAGACTTCAGCGTGGCCACTCCACCTAAATTGCATATCTTGGGACACCAAGGGGCAATCTAGCATGGCCAATCCACCTAACCAGCACGTAGGAGGAAACAGGAGCATCTGGAGAAAACCCATGCAGACTCGGGGACAACATGCAAGCTCCATTCAGTCACCTGAGGCTGGAATTGAGCCCAAGTCCCAGGCGCTATGAGGCAGCAGTGCTAACCATAGTACCACTGTACTGCCCCAGTGGAATAGAATCCCTGCAGTACAGAAGGAGGCCATTTGGCCCATCGAGTCTGTACCAAACAAAATCTCACCCTGGCCCTATTCCCGTAACCCTAATTTACGCTGCTAATCCTGCTGACATTATGGTCAATTTAGCTTGGCCAATCAATCCAATCTGCATATCTTTGGACTATGGGAGGAAATCCACGCAGACAAGGGGAAAATGTGCAAACTCCACATAGACAGTGACCCAAGGCTGGAATCTGACCCAGGACCTGCAGTGCTAACCACTGTGACACCCATTGAGTCGGTACGGACTCTCTGATAGAGTGTCTTACCCCAAGCCCTCTCCCCTGCCCCTTCTCTGTAATCCCATACATTTAGCATGGCCAATCCACCTAACCTGCACATCTTTGGATTGTGCGACTTTACAGCCAATGAAGCATCTCGGAAAATATGGCAACCATCTTGTAAACACCAAAGCCCCATGAACACCAAAGTAGCAATGAGAGCAGAGGATTTATTTTTAGTTGTTGACTTTGGGACAACTTTTGACCAGGACACTGGGGGAAACTCCCCTGTTCCTCTTCAATATAGCGCATGGATGCCTTTGCATTTATTTTACAAGATTGATGGGATATCACTTTAACATCTCTCTGACAAATGACGTCTCCAACCATGCGGCACTCCCTCCGTACAGCACTGGAGTGTCAGTGTAAATTTTGTACTCAATGGAATGAGAATGGATATGGGGAAGATTGTGGTAATATCACTGCATTAGCAATCCAGTGACCTACGTTAATGCCCTGGGGACATGGGTTTAAATCCCACCTTGGCAGCTGGTGGGATTTAAATTCATTAAATCTGGAATGTAAAACCAGTCTCAGTAATGGTGAGCATGAAACCATTGCTGTTGTTGAAACCCTTCTGGTTGACTAATGTCCTTGAGGGAAGGAAATCTGCTGTCCTTACCCGGTCTGGCCTACATGTGACTCCAGACCAACAGCAATGTGGTTGATGCTTAATTACCCTCTGAAATGAGCCAGCAAATCACTCAGTTCAAGGGCAGTGAGGGAGGGGCAACAAATGTTGGCTTTTGTAGCCATGCCCCTAGCCCAGCAAAGATTTTAAGAGTTATGTTCTGACTCAGAGAGCGACGCCAAGCATATAAGAGATTCCGACCTACAAGAGTCATCAGCCAATGACCCACTTACAATAAAAGTAGACTTTTTAATTGAAATAGAAAACTCCTTGCAAAAGATCAAATCCAGGGCAAAATCCATTCTATTGATTATATCTCCCGAGAGTATTTCTACAAATGTCATGCTGTGCAGGGCTGATCGTGGCTCTCTTAAGATCTTGTCAGGAGTAAATTACTGCCAACCTCACTTGTAAGGATAATTGTCATTGGTCATGCAGGTTACGACATGCATCCCACTGAAAAAACTCTTTAATTACCTACCTTTCATATAATGAACTGAACTTGTCTGGGCTTAAGTAATAAATGCTTGCAATTTGCAGACACTATCATCGCCCATTCCTCACGGCTAATATCTGGAAAAATTCTCTGCGCTGGCAAGCTGTCTGAAATAAGGGCTAACAGCATATTTTGTGAAAATAATTTTGGTCGAAAATAGATTACAACTGATGGATTCAGATTTCGTGAATAGGCCTTTTTGTGCATGACATAATCTCAATCCATTATCTTCACTTCAAGGACAAGCTTGTAAGCTTGTCACGAAGGCGCCAAACATTGACTATCGCACCTGGAGTAGCTGGCTGGTGAAAGCGGGAAATAGCAACGCCTTCTGTGGGCTGGCTTGCATCCCCATCATGGCCAGTGGCTACAGCAGCTTGGCAACAGGCACAAAGGCTCAAATCAATAACAGCGTCACTTGGCAGAGGCACGCGTGCCGCTTGTTGCAGAAACTGCCTATAAAGGACTGGCCTGTACAGCCAACAGCAAATAGAGGCACGCCACCTAAATGGATTGCCAGCCATATGTGGAAGGCGATGGCCTAGTGGTAATCTCGCTAGACTATTAATCCAGAAACTCAGTTAATGTTCTGGGGACCCGCGTTCGAATCTTGCCATGATGGAATTTGAATTCAATAAAAAATATCTGGAATTAAGAATCCACTGATGACCATGAAGTTACTGTCGATTGTCTGAAAAACCTATCTGGTTCACTAATGTCCTTTAGGGAAGGAAATCTGTCCGGCCTACCTGCAACTCCAGACCTAAAGGAACGTGGTTGACTCTCAACTGCCCTCAGCAACGAGGGATAGGCAATAAATGCTGGCCAACCAGCAGTGCCCACGTCCCAACAATTAATAAAAAAAACCTCATAGATGAAAGGATGCCAATTGTTTCCTCTGTTACACTAGTGGGGCAGCACAGTGGTTAGCTCTGCTGTCCCACAGCGCCAGGGACCTGGGTTCAATCGTGGCCTTGGGTCACTGTCTCTGCAGAGTTTGCACATACTCTCCGTGTGTGCATGGATTTCCTCGGGATGCTCCAGCTTCCACAGTCCAAAAGATGTACTTTGGCCACGCTAAATTCTCTCTCAGGGGTCGAGTGTGGCAATAGGGGATTTTTCACAGTAACTTCAGTGCAGTGTCAATGTAAGCCAGCTTGTGACACTAATAAATAAAATCTTTGATTACACTTCAAAAGCTTCAATTTCACTAGCCGTAGCGTTCATTGGGTCATCCTGAGGTCAAATACGATGCTATATAAATGCAATTTCTTTCTTTTTTTTTCCTTTTGCTTCTTTGTAACTCCCTCTAATTTGTTGAATAAACTGAAAAATGAGGATTTAATTCTTCGCACGTGCAGAAAGCTAAGTATGTGTGAATAAGAGCAGTTTAAAATTGTTAGCGCTTCTTAGAACGAGGAATCCATGTCTTACTAGTCGATAATAGATAGAAACTGTTGATTGCCCTGGAGAAGTTTGGATCAGTTCTGGGACTTAGTATAAGCTGCTTACTCCGTCCCCACCCCCCCCCCCCGTTTCCTCTTATCACCAAAGACTCAGCAAAGATTTATGGAGGACGCGAAATCCTATAGACTTATGGGCACAAGATGTAATCCACACATCAAGTGAACAACAGCTCTTGTCAACTGGTTCTAAGGATTGATCAGTGTTCAGGACTTGGGGAGGGAGGAATTGAAAAACGAAATAATAAAAATAAAAAGTCCACTCATGCAAACAAGATGGGGCAGTGGGAGGGGGTGTTCCATCCAGCCTGGTTTCTAACGCTTGTTTTCTCATTCACCGTTTTGGTAAACCCTTTGAAAGGAATGAATGCATTGTACGGAGCGGAAGATTTATTACTGAAGACAAGCCTTGTGGCTGGACATCAGCATGTTTCAGAACCTCACAATGCGGTTCTTTCCCAGTGTGTTGACAACTGTGGATGATTCAATATAAATGAAATAGATCGGAATGGAAGATATGCTTTTTATGTTTTTCCTACAATTAATTTTACTCCTCTACTCAAGGCAGTCGTGAAAGCAGTTCCACAGGAGTTGGTAGACCATTAGGACATTCAACTGAGGAACAGAGCCTAAATCAGCTGGTGTCCAGACATGTACACTTTTGGGTAGGAGTCACTAGATAGTGATCAAGTAGTGGAACACTATATATGTTACAGTCTCCGAACATGGTATAGAACTCCTGCCGCTGCCATAGTCTAATTCAACACTAACTAGGGACTTCTAAGCTTTCCAAGAGACAGTTTTCACATGGAATTAGATGATTTCTGAAACATTCTTTTTTTTAAAAGACATTTGAAGTTCTGATTTATATGCCCAGGTTTAATAGGGGTCAAAACTGTAAAAATCATTTCAACTTTAGGCATACAGAAAACGTTGATGGGATTAACTTTTAGGTCCCCTCATAGTAATTACATATTGGATGGAGCATTAAGCAAGAAATGATTGGAGGCAGTACCAAAAGGCATCTGCTAATTATAATTAAATCTCTACAGTGTCAAAAGTGGCCATTCAGCCAATCGAGCCTGCATTGACAATAATCCACCCTCTCCCTGTGACCCCGTGTATTTACCCTGTTAGTCCCTCAACAAAGTAACACCATGTTAAAGTCCAATAGGTTTATCACCTGATGAAGGAGCAGAGCCCTGAAAGCTAGTGGCGTTTGCTACCAAATAAACCTGTTGGACCTTAACCTGGTATTGTGAGACTTCTAACTGTGTTTCCCCCAGTCCAACGCCAGCATCTCCACATCACGACGTCCCTCGACGCTCAGGGGTAATTTAGCATGGTCAACCTACCTAACCCACACACCTTTGGAGTGTGGGAGGAAACCGGAGCAAACCCACGCAGACACAGGGAGAACGTGCAAACTCCAAACAGTCACTCGAAGCCAGAATTGAACCCAGGTCAATTGTGAGGCAGCAGTGCTAACCGCCGTGCCGCCCATATAGACTCGGCTTGGTATAGACTATACCAATCAAATTGGTAAGGGTGGCCTGGAAGATGAGTTTGCAGAATGCTTTCATGACAGTTGCTTGGCACAATACATTGCGGAATCAATTGGGATGAAACTATTTTCCACCTGGTGTTGTGCAATGGGCACGACTATTTAGTCATGTCATAGGAAAATATCCACCGGGAAAAATTGAATACAATTTAATTCCATACTCAGTGTACAAGTGACATATTTGAGTCCCAAACAAGAATCCTAAACTTAAACAGACCCAGTTCCATAGGTATGAGGGGACAGTTGCCTAGGACTGCTTGGTAAATAGACTAAATGTTATGACCATAATTAAACAGTGGAAAACATTGTAAAGGAGTATTTTAAAATGTTCAACAAAAATACATTCCTTTGAAAAATAAAAACTCATGAGAAAGATCCATCTGTGTCTTACTGAGGAGGTTAAGTGGTTGTGTTGGATTAGGAGGCTCATAATGTTGCAAAGAACAGTAGTAAGCCTGAGGATGTTTTATAAATGAGAAAAAGGTTGATAATAAGAGAACATAAGAACATAAGAAATCGGAGCAGGAGTAGGCCATCTAGCCCTTGGAGCCTGCCCCGCCATTCAATAAGATCACGGCTGATCTCAAGTGGCTCAGTTCCACTTTCCTGCTTTCTCCCCATAACCCTTAATTGCCCTGTCTATCAGAAACCTATCTACCCATGATTTAAATATATTCAGCGAGGTAGCCTCCACCACTTTAACGGGCAGAGAAAACTAGTGAGTAAACTAGTCAGTAATTTAAAAACAGATTGCAATCGTTTTTATAAGCAAGCCAAAAGGAGGAGAGTAGCTGAACTAAATTGGTCCCTCAGAGGAGAGTCAAGAGATATCATTGTGGGGAATGAGGAAATGGCAAGTACATTGATTAATGTTTTCTGACTCTTTTTACTGTAAAAAACATTAACTATGTGCTAAAAATTGAGCATAAACTAGGGGCTAATGAGAGTGAGGACATTACGATAATTAATAGCAGTTGGAAAACATGAGAGACAAAAGTCTGATGAATCACCAGGGTAAATCCTAGTGTTCTAAAAGATGTGCCTGCGCAAGTAGTGGTTTCCAAAATTCCTCAGATTCTTGACTGGTTCCAGCAGGCTAGAATTCAGCCAACATAGATCCTCTGCTCAAGAAAAGAGGGAGAGAGAAAATAGGGAACCAACATGTCTGTTAGCCGGACATCAGTCATTGAGAACACGCTGGAATTCATTATTAAGAAAATCTTAACAATGAACTCAGAAAATTATAGTATGATCAGGCAAAGTTAACAAAATTCAGCAAAGGGAAATCATATTTGATAAATCTATTAGATGTTGTGGGTGCGGGGTTGGGGGGATGTGACACACACAATAGATAAAGGAGAACCAGTAGATGGATTTCCAAAATTTGATAAAGTAGCATAAAAAAAGTTGATACAAAACATAAAAGCTCACAGTTTTAGGAGTAATATATCAACATGGATAGAGCATTGCTTAACAGACGGGAAGCAAAAAGGAGGGATAAATGGGACATTTTCAGGTTGACAGGTTATAACAAGTGTACAGCATGGTTGCACTGTGGTTAGTATTACCGGATCATTGACATGGATGCCACCACCTCACGTGAGAACATCATCCACCAGGTACACGATACATACTCTTGCAACTCGGCAATGTTGTCTAACTGATACGCTGCAGAAAAGGACGTCCCGAGGCATGGTACATTGGGGAGACGATGCAGATGCTACAACAATGGATGAATGAACACTGCTCGACAATCACCAGGCAGGAGCATTCTCTTCCTGTCGGGGAACACTTCAGCGGTCACGGGCATTCAGCTTCTGGTCTTCGGGTAAGCATTCTCCAAGGCGGCCTTCACGACACACGACAACACAGAATCGCTGTGTAGAAACTGATAGCCAAGTTCCGCACACATGAGGACGGCTTCAACTGGGATCTTGGGTTCATTTCACACTTTCTGCAGCCCCCACCACTTGCCTGGGCTTGCAAAATCTCACTAACTGTCCTTTCTGGAGACAATACACATCTCTTTAACCTGTGTTTAACCCTCTCTCCACTCACATTGTCTGTACCTTTAAGACTTGATTACCTGTAAAGACTCGCATTCCAGCCATTATTTTGTAAATTGAGTTTGTGTCTGTATATGCCCTGTTTGTGAACAGAACTCCCACTCACCTGATGAAGGAGCAGCACTGTGAAAGCTTGTGGCTTGTGCTACCAAATAAACCTGTTGGACTTTAACCTGGTGATGCAAGACTTCTTACTGTGCCTCACAGTGCCAGGGATCTGGGTTCAATTCTGGCCTCGGGTGACGTCCGTGTGTAGTTTATACATTCTCCTGTGTCTGCGTGGGTTTCCTCCAGGTGCTCTCATTACCTCCCACAGTCCAAAGATGTGCACTAAATTATCCCTTCGTGTCAGAGAGATTAGCAAGGTAAATATATGAAGTTACGGGTAAAGGGCCTGTGTGGGATTGTTGCCAGTGCAGGTTTGATGTGCCAAATGGCCTCCTTCTGCACAGTAGGGATTCTGTGAGTCTAGTGGAGTATTACAAGAGTCACTGCTAGGACCCCAGCTATTTGCAATCTATATTAATGACTTAGATGACAGAGTCAGAGAGTAATGTATCCAGATTTGCTGATGATAGAAACCTCTCTGCGTATATAAGCTGTGAGGAGAACACAGAGAAGAAGCAAAGAGTGAGTGAGCAATAAGGTGGCCAATAAATTAGAGTGTAGGGAATTGGGAGTTCATTCATATCGGTCAGAAGAATAGAAAAGCAGCTTATTCTTTAAAAGACGTGGAATTTGTAAACATTGATGTTCGGGGGGATTTACATGTACAAAATACACAAGAAGTTAGCATGCAGGTAGCATTTTGGATTTTAATGCGAGGGATTATGAATTCACTCGGAGTACACAGAGAGAAATCTTCGCCATAAATAGTTAGCAACCAGGACTTGTTGACCTACTTATAAAAGTGTTGAAATTTAATTATATAATTTAAGGTCATATTTGTTAGAAAAAAGGAAGATAGCCTATCGGCATCAAAAGGAGACTCCGAGGTCTATTTTCAACCAGAACTAATCAGAACTGATTAGCGCTGATCAATACTAGCAAAGATCACATTCTTTTCTGAATTAAACTTCCTCCCTGCAACTACAAAAGGTATTTATAGATTCAAAGATTTGATCAGCATTGGCTTATTGGAATCATGTTGTATCTAATCACTCTTGTCGTAAACATTTGTACGTTCATTCTGACAAGCTAATTCATGCTGTGCACATTTTCACAGTGCGGGCAATCTTTAACACTGTACATGTTCACTCTCCACTCTTACGTATGCATTTATAGATCATAGAACCCTACAGTGTAGAAAAAGGCCCTTTGGCCCATCGAGTGTGCACCGACCACAATCCCACCCAGGCCCTACCCCCATATCCCTACATATCTTACTCACTAATCCCTCTAACGTAAGCATCTCAGGACACTAAGGGGCAATTTTTAGCATGGCCAATCAACCTAACCCGCACATCTTTGGACTGTGGGAGGAAACCGGAGCACTCAGAGGAAACCCATGCAGACACGAGGAGAATGTGCAAACTCCACACAGACAGTGACCCGAGCCAGGAATCGAACCCAGGTCCCTGGGGCTGTGAAGCAGCAGTGCTACCGTGCCACCCTCACATTCAAGTTCACGTATTCCGAATATACTCATGTACTCACTTATACATACTCACCTGAAGTTCACTCACACAATGTGCACAAGCATACGCTCAATGTTCTGTCAACCTGTTGACTTTCATTATCGCACATTGACTATCTTTCACGTTCTCCCTCTGTCTATGCCATATGCAGCCATTATTATTGGACACACACAAGAGAGAGTTTTTAACTGGGTAGGCCAGGCTAAAGGTGAGCATCAAGTGTTTCCGATATTAGCAGCGTAAGGCCCAGGCGATCTCCTTGGTCTCACCAGTTGCCAACTGAAATGGATGGAGAGTGGCAGTTGCTGAGATAGCAGGAAGCCAACACCACAGCAAGATCAGTCAAAATCAGGATTGAAAGCAGGCAGGTGGGACACATTAACTTCCTCCCCATTCCCACCATCTCTCGCACTCTTTAACCCGGGGCGGTATTTTCTAGCCGTTCACGCCTGCAGTGAATGGAGATTTGACTGAGCTCCAAATTCTCACTTGCAACGGCAGAAGGAAAGTTCCAGCCCAGATCTATCTTCTCACTCATGCCCCATTATATAGGAATTGTCTTGAGATCTCTATCCAAAGCTGGGTCTGGCCCAAAGCATCACATGGCCACCACCGTGGGTGGGGCAAGGAAGCAGGTCCCCAATCCAGCCCAGGCAGGAATGGGGATTAAACCCTGCGCTGTTGGCACCATTCTGATCCACACCAGCCATCCGAGCTCATCAGCTTGAGTTGCTGTGGCAACAGGCACTTTTAGAATCATAGAATCCCTACAGTGCAGAAGGAGGCCATTCAGCCCATCCACTCTACACCGACCACAATCCCACCAAACTCTATCCCATAACCCCACGTATTTATCCTGCTAACCCCCGCTGATACTAAGGGGCAATTTACCATAGCCAATCCACCTAATCCACACATCTTTGGGCTGTGGGAGGAAACTGGAGCACCTGGAGGAAACCCACGCTGACATGGGGAGAACGTGCAGACTCCACCCAAGTGACCCAAGCTGGGAATCGAACCCGGGACCCTGGTGCTTTGAGGCAGCAGCGTTAACCACTGTGCTTCCATGCTGCCCCTTTACATTCACATCGCAGTCTGGAGTTACGGATAGTGAGGGTAGAGGCTCCCATTTTCATTCCATTACACCGGGAATCTCTCCCACTCTGACCACCTGCTATTGTCATATACTGGATAGATTTATAGGTTGATTGTTTGGCAACGTTATCAATGTAACTTCCACGACCATCACATCCTGGGGTGAGACTCAAAAGCAGAGCTTCTGGTTTGGAGGCGGGAAACGATCCATCCTGCTCCCATCCCCCTCCTCCTCCCAGCACTACTTGGAATGTGATCATCTAAAAGTCAAGGAAGAGGAGAGGGCCATTTAGCTCCTTCAACCTGCCCAATATGGTCATGGCTGTTTGTGACTCCATTCCACAAACCTATCTTTGACACATATCCCAACATACCTTTGGGTAAAAATAAATATCAAGCTCAGATTTAAAATTAACAATTGATCAGGTAGGACTTAAAGACTATGGTGGAACAGAGGGACCTTGGATTTCAAGCACATGGTTCTCTAAAGGTGGAGTCACATGTAGTGAGGAAGGCTTTTGGCATGCTGGCCTTCATCAGTCAGGGCATTGAGTATAGAAGTTGCATTGCAGCTGTACAGGATGTTAGTGAGGCCACATCTGGAGTATTGTGTTCAGTTTTGGTCACCTTTCTATAGGAGAGATGTTATTAAACTGGAGAGAGTGCAGAAGAGATTTACAATGATGTTGCCAGGACTCAAGAGACTGAGTTATAGGAAGAGATTGGACAGGCTAAGATTTTTTTCTTTAGACGGTGATCTTATAGAAGATTATAAGACCATGAGAGGCATGGATAGGGTGAATGCACTCAATCTTTTTATCAGGATTGGGGAAATAGAGAACTAGAGGGCATAGGTTTAGGTTAAGAGGGGCAAGAATAAATGGGAACCTAAGGAACAACTTTTTACACAGAGGGTGGTATGTATATGAAACGAGCTGCCGGAGGAAGTGGTTGAGGCAGGGACAACACGTAAAAGGCATTTGGGCACATGCATGGAAAGGAAAGATTAGCGATAGACAAACGGGACTGATGGTGGACAAGTCCCCAGGACCGGATGGAATGCATCCCAGGATTCTGAAGGAAATGGCAGAGGTGATAGTGGATGCCTTAGTGATTATGTACCAAAATTTGCTGGATTCCGGGGAAGCGCCAGAAGATTGGAAAACGGCTAATGTTATGCCACCGTTTAAAAAAGGTAGCAGACAAAAGGCAGGGAATTATAGACCGGTTAGTTTAACGTCTGTAGTTGGAAAAACGCTTGAATCCGTCATCAAAGAAGAAATAACGGGGCACCTGGAAAGGAATGGTTTGATAGAGCATACGCAGCACGGATTCGTTAAGGGGAAGTCGTGTTTTATGAATTTATTGGATTTCTATGAGGATGTGACTAGTGCGGTGGACAGAAGGGAACCAGTGGATGTGGTCTTTCTTGATTTTCAAAAGGCGTTTGATAAGGTGCCTCACAAAAGGTTGCTTCAGAAGGTTAGGGGGCATGGAGTTGGGGGTAAGGTGTTAGCGTGGATAGAGGACTGGTTGTCTAATAGGAGGCAGAGAGTTGGTATCAATGGGTGCCATTCTGATTGGCGGTTGGTGACTAGTGGAGTGCCCCAGGGATTGGTGCTGGGGCCTCAGCTATTTACCATTTATGTAGACGATCTGGAGGAGGGGGCTGGAGAAGGGTGTGGAAAGTCTCCTGAGGGATCTGGATAGGCTGAGCAAGTGGACGAGGACCTGGCAGATGGAGTACAATGTTAGCAAGTGTGAGGTTCTCCACTTTGGCAGAAATAATAGTAGGAGGGATTATTATTTAAAGGACGAAAAGCTGCAGCATGCTACGGTGCAGAGGGACCTGGGGGTCCTTGTGCACGAGTCGCAAAAACCCAGTCTGCAGGTGCAGCAGGTGATCAAGAAGGCGAATGGGATGCTGGCCTTTATAGCGAGGGGGATAGAATATAAAAGCAGGGAGGTCTTGCTGCAACTGTACAGGGTACTGGTGAGGCCGCAGCTGGAGTACTGTGTGCAGTTTTGGTCGCCGCACTTGCGCAAGGATATTTTGGCCTTGGAGGGAGTGCAGAGGAGGTTCACTAGGCTGATACCGGAGACGAGGGGGTTGGACTACGAAGAGAGACTAAATAGACTGGGTCTGTACTCGTTGGAGTTTAGAAGGATGAGGGGGGATCTTATAGAGACGTATAAGATAATGAAAGGGATGGATAGGGTAGAGGTAGAGAGATTCTTCGTGCTTAGAAAGGATAGCAGGACTAGAGGGCACAGCCTCAAGATAAGGGGGGGGGGAGCAGTTTAGATCGGAGTTGAGGAGGAACTTCTTCACTCAAAGGGTGGTGAATCTCTGGAATTCTCTGCCTGTTGAAGTGGTGGAGGCTACCTCGCTAAATATTTTTAAGTCACGGGTAGGTAGATTTCTGATAGACAAGGGAATTAAGGGTTATGGGGAGAAAACGGGAAAGTGGAACTGATCCACTTCAGATCAGCCATGATCTTATTGAATGGCAGGGCAGGCTCCAAGGGCCGGATGGCCTATCCCTGCTCTTATTTCTTACGTTCTTAGATTTTCAGAGTAACTGCATTGCAGTGTTAAGATAAGCCTAATTGTGACACTAATAAATAGAATCATAGAATCCCTACAGTGCAGAAGGAGGCCATTCGGCCCATCAAGTCTTCACCGACCACAATCCCACCCAGGCCCAATCCTGGTAACCCCACACATTTACCCTGCCAATCGCCCTGACACTAAGGGTCAAACCCACGCAGACACGGGGAGAACGTGCATATTCCACACAGACAGTGACCTCAGCCAGAATTGAACCCAGGTCCCTGGCACTGTGAGACAGCGGCGCTAACCACCGCGCCACCTAATGAAATGAAATGATCTCCTTTGGTTTGCATTGAGGGAGAGATTATCCGCAACATTTCACCAGATCCTCTGCGTCTTTCCCGCACTCTCATTGCGCTGATGCGCACTCAACCCTGTCGCCTTGCACTGGGACAACAGCGCTGTGAGAGAGCGAGGGGCGGGCTTTCAAGCAGCTGACATCAGCCAGGAAGGTTATAAAAGGAGCCGGGACTGAGTCAGGACGGTAGTGGTTGTGGAAAGGCAGAGAGAGAGAGAGAAAGAAAGTGAGACAGAGAGACAAACTGAGTGAGTGTGAGACAGAGACAGAGAGAAACAAACAGAGACAGACAAACACAGAGAGAGAGAGAAACAAACAGAGACAGACAGACAAACACAGAGAGAGAGGTGTGCAGAAATTTAGCAAGGCACAGACAGAGTGGGATCTCAGCAAGCAGGGAGACACACACACACACACACACAGGGAAATGCTGAGGCTGTGTGTGAGGAAAGTGTTGCTCTCGCTGCTGGGTGCTATGTTAACCTGTCTCCTGGTGTTGCTGCTGGATCAGGGGCAGGGACAGGAGCTGGTGCAGGGAGGGCTGGAGCTGCGGAGCCGCTCTCTGCAGAGCTGGGAGAGCCCCGGGGAGCCGGAGGAGAGGCTGCAGCCGCAGGGAGCCGCCAGCAGCCCGGAGCCGCCGGCCAGGAGCTTCAAGCAGTACTTCAGTGAGCTGAGCCGGGGCAAAGGCTCCGGCCACGGGCTGCCCTCCCCGCGGGAGCTGGAGCGCTCGCAGGCGGCGGCGGCCGCCGCCACCGCCACCGCCCCACCTTTCCGGGACGACATCGGCGCCGGGGACTTGTTCATCGCGGTGAAAACCACCAAGAAATTTCACCGGGCCAGGCTGGAGCTGCTGCTGGATACCTGGATCTCCCGCAACCGGGAACAGGTCAGTCAGATCCGCATCCAAAACTACAGCAACAGGGGGCAAAACTACAGGACTGTCCCAGCACCACTCCCCACCCCAGGAATCTGGGGAGGGGGGCTATGGGGGACAGGGGGTGGGCAAAAACTGCAGGGTGGGTAAGGAGATACAGGATGGGTAAGAGGGGGTGAGGGGTGGGCACAGGGGTGCAGGGTAAGTACAGGGGGTGCAGGGTGGGCAAAGGGGTGCAGGGTAAGTACAGGGGGTGTAGGGTGGCAGAGGAGGTGCAGGGCGGGTCTGGGGGTACAGGGTGGGCAAAGGGGTGCAGGGTAAGCACAGGGGGTGCGGGGTGGCAGAGGGGGTGCAGGGTGGGTCTGGGGGGTACAGGGTGAGTGGAGGGGCGCAGGGTGGACGAAGGGGTTCAGAGGGGATGCAGGTTGGGCGAGAGGATGCAGGGTGGATGAGGGGATGCAGGACGGGTGAGGGGGTGCAGAGGCGATGCAGGTTAGGGGAGGGGGTGCAGGGTAGCACATGGTGGGCACAATCCAGCCTTCAGCAGATTTGGGATGAAGTGGGCTTCGGTCAAGTTCACGGGCTGTTTAGCTCTGCTGCTGTTTGGAACATTGAAGTTGACTTTGGATAGAATTGGAAGGGTGTCGTGGGGCACTGCCCCTCTGCCAGGCTGATCTGCCCAAACTAACACACGGGCTAACTGTGCTGGAGCCAGGAAGGATGTGGAGACTATTCTGCAACCCGCCTCCCCTCCCTCCCTCCCTCCCTCCCTCCCTCCCTCCCCAGTCTGGCAGACCAAGAGGCTAAAGCACCTTTGGCCAGTCTCCTGCTGCAATGTGCTGGAACTGAAGCTCCCCTCTGCTGCTCCTGGGCTAACCCCCTTCTCCAGTTAACCCCCTTCTGTCTCCATTTCACCGTGCCCTGGTATCTCACTCCCTGCTTGTTTCTGTGTACTGGCTGCCAGGTGATTGCGAGCAGGCTGTGTTCTCAATGTCCTGTGTCCAGAACACACTTGTGCAGCAGCATCTTTGGAACCAGGAGCACGGACTACCACAGAGACCTTAAACTATTAAGACAGAACCTTTCTGACAAAGAATTATCCAGACTGGAGACATTGGCTCTCTTCTCTCTCCATAGATGCTGAGAGACCTGCTAAGATTTTCTATTTTTGAAGGTAGAACTATTGACTTATTGGCTTTCAAGAAGGATTAATATCGAAGTATGGGTTCATTGATAATATCTCCATGCTAAAGTTGTACTGGTTTGGCATAGTCGACTGAATTTATTTTGAGTACTGTTAATAAATGATGTATCTTGGGTATATGGAGAGGGGGGCAGCTTGCTGCTTTTTTGTTCTTTGTAATATGGGGTGAGTGGAAAGAGCACAGTATTTGCTGTTGCAGGACCTCTGGAGTCCTGAAGCGAGGACTTCCACGCTCTGTCAGCCCTAACCTGATTAATTAGAGGGTTTAACAGAAACCAGAGGCTTTAAACAACTCGCCTGAGCTGAATGCAGAATTAGGTTGGGAGCAGAGGGCATGAGTTTAAGTTCCCAGAGACCGGTGACAGAAACAACAATAGGGAAGACAGTGGAAGAATGTGTGAGGCAAAGGGGTCAGGAGCTCTTAACTTTCTAGGATTGAGGGTTTACTTGAGTGGGAGAGTGAAGAAAATCCCTTCATGTGTAGACATGGAATGTCCATGTGTTGTTTGTAAATGGCTGTTGGTTAAATGTTTTTATTAATTTGTTCTTTCCTAAATATTTTTTAAAAAATAAATACAATCTTTAAGCACAGAGAACCAGATCTTTCTGCAAAGGACAGTGAAAATATTTATCTGGCACTAAACCTCAGCCTTGTAAAGTCTCTCTCTCTCTCTCTCTCTCTCCCCCCGCCCCCCACCACTCTGTCTTTGTCTCTCGCTCCCCCTCGCTCTTCACCTTTTCTCTCTTCCTGTCTCTTTTCCCTCTCTCTCTCCATCTCTTTCTCCCTCTCTCTCCCTGTCTGTGTCTCTTCCTCTCTCCGTCTTTCTCTGTCTCTCTCTTTCCCTCTCCATCAGTCGTGCCCCCTCTCCCTACCTCTCTTTCTGTCTCCCCTTCTCTCCCCTCCCCTTCTCCCCTTCTCTCCCCTCCCCTTCTCCCCTTCTCTCCCCTCCCCTTCTCTCCCCTCCCCTTCTCTCCCCTCCCCTTCTCTCCCCTTCTCCCCTTCTCTCCCTTCTCCCCTTCTCTCCCCTTCTCCCCTTCTCTCCCCTTCTCCCCTTCTCTCCCCTTCTCCCCTTCTCTCCCCTTCTCCCTTCTCTCCCCTTCTCCCTTCTCTCCCCTTCTCCCCTTCTCTCCCCTCCCCTTCTCCCCTTCTCTCCCCTCCCCTTCTCCCCTTCTCTCCCCTCCCCTTCTCCCCTTCTCTCCCCTCCCCTTCTCCCCTTCTCTCCCCTCCCCTTCTCCCCTTCTCTCCCCTCCCCCTCTCCCTCCTCCTCCCCCTCTCCCCTCCTCCTCCCCCTCTCCCCTCCTCCTCCCCCCTCTCCCCTCCTCCTCCCCCCTCTCCCCTCCTCCTCCTCCCCTCTCCCCTCCTCCTCCCCCCTCTCCCCTCCTCCTCCCCCCTCTCCCCTCCTCCTCCCCCCTACCCTCCCCCCTCTCCTCTCCCTACCCTCCCCCCCCTCTCCTCTCCCCTACCCTCCCCCCCTCTCCTCTCCCCTACCCTCCCCCCTCTCCTCTCCCCTACCCTCCCCCCTCTCCTCTCCCCTACCCTCCCCCCCTCTCCTCTCCCCTACCCTCCCCCCCTCTCCTCTCCCCCCCTCTCCTCTCCCCTCCTGTCTGTCTCTGTCTCTGTCTCTCACACACCCACACCACCCTCTGTCTCACTCCTCCTCCCAGCCTCCTGGGAATTTGGAGAATTGGCCCATATAATGTGATTAGTGATGGTGCTCACTTTTTGACTTGAGCGCACTTGTCAAGATGTAAAACAGATTCTGGGATCTGACTGTCGCGCATTGAGCCAGCTCGTTCCAACAAATGAAAAAGGCGGTAGAATTTGAACAGTTCTGTGCCGTGGGAAGAAGCGATGGGACAATTGTTCCCTTTGAGCCAGGGGAGTGTATAAGAACATAAGAAATAGGAGCAGGAGTAGGCCATACAGCCCCTCGAGCCTGCCCCGCCATTCAATAAGATCACGGCTGATCTGTCGTGGCTCAGTTCCACATTCCCGCCCTCTCCCCATAACCCTTAATCCCCTCGCTTATCAAAAACCCATCAACCCGCGTCTTAAAAATATTTAGCGAGGTAGCCTCCACCACTTCAACGGGCAGAGAATTCCAGAGATTCACCACCCTTTGAGTGAAGAAGTTCCTCCTCAACTCCGTTCTAAACCGCCCCCCCTTTATCTTGAGGCTGTGCCCCTTAGTCCTACTGTCTTTTTTGAGCGGGAAGAGTCTCTCCACCTCTATCCTATCCATCCCATTCATCGTCTTATACGTCTCAATGAGATCTCCCCTCATTCTTCTAAACTCTAACGAGTACAAGCCTAGTTTATTCAGCCTCTCCTCATAGCTCAATCCCTTCAACTCCGGCATCAGCCTAGTAAACCTCCTCTGCACTCCCTCCAAGGCCAAAATATCCTTGCGTTAGTACGGCGCCCAAAACTGCACACAGTACTCCAGCTGTGGAGGGAATGGAGAGGAAACATTTAGAACACAGTTCTTGAAAGGTGACCAGGCTCCCAAAGGGAGGATGTCAGTGGCATGAGGACCCTTAGCTAGACTGGAGGGTGGTAATATAGAATCTCACAGTGCAGAAGAGGCCCTTCAGCCCATTGATTACAGGCTATGTGTACACTGCAACAGCAGATTTGGAATTTTGAAACCACCATATTGAAAACCATAAGTTTTTTTAAAGTTTATTTATTAGTGTCACAAGTAGGCTTACATTAACAGTGCAATGAAGTTGCTGTGAAAATCCCCTACTCCGGCACCTGTTTGGGTACACTGAGGGAGAATTTAGTGTGGCCGACGCACCTAACCAGCATCTTTCGGACTGTGGGAAGAAACCGGAGCACCCGGAGGAAACCCATGCAGACACGGGAAGAATGTGCAAACTCTGTACAGACAGTGACCCGAGACTGGAAATCGAATCCCGGTCCCTGGCGCTGTGAGGCAGCAGCGCTAACCACTGTGCCACCCCATATGGAACTCGGGTCAATATTTTGTACCTGGCTTCTGATAAGACCCTCTGAATTGTAGCCAGTAACACATTTAACATTTCCTGAGTGGCGTTTTGTGTACCTAAACAGCTGACACTGGTGGAAAGATGTGTTATATGGATCATTTTCTGTTGCTATCACTGAGACCGAGGGTAATTGAATAGAACTACTTGAAACTTGTATGGTAATCAGATTAGAAGATTGCATTTAGACTCATCCATCAACAGAAGCTCATTTAAATTGAATTACTAATAAGCATTTGGGTCGAATCTCTCACCTGGTAATAGGCCTCAGTTTGTAGCAAGCAGTGAGGTGACACTGTAAATGTTAATCCTGTATGATGTGAAGGGTGATTGCGTTCTTTAATGTCCCTAGATGTTTATACTCTGCCCCAGAATCTTCAATAAGACAAGGCTGTAAGGTCTGACAAGACAATCACCTTTTAAAGGATTTTATTTTAACATTTGCGATAGTGTGTCTGTGTTTTTTTTAAAAAAAACCCCTGGGTGTGATGCTTTGGGCTTTTTGTGAGCGGTTCAAGCCAGCATCCCCAGCCTGAGTGATCGAAACGCAGCTCTCACGCTGTCTCCTCGAGGGCTAACAATGCTCTTTTCTGAAGCTAGAGAAAGGCGCTCTGGCCTCTTGTCCTGGGCTTTCCATGGGAACGTAGGAGACGAAGCCGTGGATTTGGAAAGGAAAGAAGCGGAGGTCAGGTTGCCTGGCGATGGGAAGGAGTTCCCAGCTTTCTGATGCTGAGAGAGTGACAGTAAACGGTTACCTCCTCACAGCCAGATCAACATTGCCTGTGTGTGTGCTTAATGTCTACAGTTGTGGAAGATTTGGGTTATGTTAATACAGCTGCAAAAGAAACCTTTTAGCCACATTACGGGAGTATCGACAATATACATATGGCTATTTGACGTACCTGCACAACCATAGAATCCTAGAAACCCTACAGTGCAGAAAGAGGTCATTGATATTGATTTGATTTATTATTGTCACATGTATTGGGAAACAGTGAAAGATATTGCTTTTTGCGCACTATACAGACAAAGCATACCACACATAGAGTACATAGGGGAGAAGGAAAGGAGAGGGTGCAGAATAGTCTTACTCTAACAGTCTTAGCTAAGGTGCAGAGAAAGATCAGTTTAATATAAGAGGGGTCCATTTAAAAGTCTGATGGCAGCAGGGAAAAAGCTGTTCTTGAGTCAGTTGGTACGTGACCTCAGACTTTTGTATCTTTTTCCTGTATATGCCATGGGGATCAAATATTTTGTAATTATACGGTGAGAGCATAATGACAACCGTTGTGATATATAGTGACGGTAATAGTGTATATGAACCCCATGTGTCATATGACTGTCCCATGAAGTGTGAGCCTGGCCTCTAAACACAGTCAGGAAACACTCCATTAATTTGGTCAATATTTTATCACTGGGTAAACTGCTTGTCAAACGGAGATGAGCTTCAAAAGTCAAAAAAGGTGTGGTGGCAAATTCTGGCTGCCACTTAGGAAGAAAATGTCAATCTCTGATGGGGACACAGGACAGCATTAAATTCGGAAGACCATTCTCCCAGACTAGACTTTGTACTCCCCTGAGCACCAAGGTTAAATGGTGATCGAATGAAGTTACTTAGAAGCGCTTGATTGGGTAGATTGAGAGCGCGTGCACGTGTGTGTGCGTGTGTGTGTATTCTAACTCCTCCGATGAATGAGGCATAACCTTCACATTATAGCAAGCCATTCCATAAACACTTGCCAGGAAGCAATGTGTCCCACCCCTGCTAAAAGCCAGCTGAGACAAAGTCAGTTGAAAATCTTAGAGCTGAGATAGATAAGTAAAGCTGATGAGGGACGTGGAACAGAAATGGGTACATCGTTTAAGTTGTAAGTTTATTTATTATTGTCACAAATAGGCCGATATTAATACTGCAATGAAGTTACTGTGAAAATTCCCTAGTCGTCACACTCCGGCGCCTGTTCGGGTACACCGAGGGAGAATTTAGCACGGCCAATGCACCGAACCCGCTCATCTTTTGGACTGCGGGAGGAAACCGAAGCACCCGGAGGAAACTCCCGCGGAGAACGTGCAATCTCCACACGGGCAGTGGCCCAAGTTGGGAATCCAACCCAAGTCCCTGGCGCTGTGAGGCGGCAGTGCTACCCATTGAGTTGCAGGTGAAGCAGGACGCAACTGCAGAGTGAAATCAGACTCGGGAAGGCTGAGGGGCTTACTCCTGTTGCTAACTCTGCATTGGAGGATCGTTGTCTTGGACAGACATACGAAGGAGCCTATAAATCCCAAGGCTGACTGCTGCACGGTCTTTTAGTATTGCCTGCAGTGTCCCCCTGATCCATTTGTAATGTAAACTGCAGAGAATCCCAGAGTAGTGAGCAACATGCATGTTGAGAATGCGCCTCCAGTGCGACGTTAACCTTTGGGGCTGTTTGGAAAGTTCTCGCAGCTGTCACCTGTCTTAGTCCCACGTGTGTGATCTGTGCACTGTCCGCAGCTGAGTGACTGCTGTATTGTTTCTTTTGACTTCTATTCAGATTTTTTTCCCCTTCATTTTTAAATATAGTGGTATTGGGTTCAGAAAGGAAGTCACTAGGCATTGGTCCAAGTTATTTTTAGCCACATTTTTGCATTTAAAAAAAAGCAATCCAATTTCTTCCCTTTTTGTTTTAATCAAATGCAGCAATCAAGAATGTTTGATTATTATTATTCTGCTGACCAGCTAGATGTCGAATTGAAATAGATGAGCTGTGTTTACAAAACCCAGCCGTGAACATGTGTACTGACTGTGTATTTTTTTTTGGGGGGGGGGTGGTGGGGGATAGTCCTGGAAGAGGAGACGCCTCTCTTGAGTCTTGCGTGAAGCATCTGTCATTTGTTCCTTTGCCCTATCCATCAAGCCAAATAAATTCCTCCTCCCCCCGCCCCACACCCAGAGGTGGTCTGGTCTGTATGTCTCTCAGGAGGGGTGGGATCTGTGGCCTTTTGCTGAGCCCTCCCTCTTCCCCCTCAGCAAGCAGACTCAATGGTGGCTTTTAATCGCAGAAGGGGCTGCCTGTTGTCTGCACTGAATGCACGAACTGCAGTGGATAATTTTAGTTAAACTAACAGACAAGGCTTTTAAATTGCTGGGCTCAAAACAGCTGGTGGGGATGGCAGGGGACAAAGATTTGGGAGGGTAAAGGGAGGGGCAATGGAAATAAGGGGTAGGAGTCCAGGAGGCCCAATTGCCAAGCGTGTAATGTGGAAGTGATTCACTTTCTCAACGGGTATTTTACCAATTTGTGCACCTTTTTCTTTATCCTTTCACGGGTCGCGGGCATCGCTGGCAAGGCCAGCGTTTATTGCCCTTCCCGAACCGCCCTTTGCAAAGGTGGCGGTGAGCTACCTTCTCGAACCGCTGCAATCGCTGAGGTGTAGGTACACCCAGAGTGCTGTTAGAGAGGCTGTTGCAGGATTTTGACCCAGCGCCAGTGAAGGAATGGCGACATATCTCCAGGTCAGGTTGGTGTGTGGCTAGGAGGGGAACTTGCGTGTGTTTCAAAGCGTCTACTGCCCGTGTCCTGGGTTTGCAAGATGATGTCGAAGGAGCTTTGGTAAATGGCTGCAGTGCATCTTATAGACGTTACGCGCTGCTCCCGTTATATAAAGGTGGCGGAGGAAGTGAATGTTGATCGAGTGGGCTGCTTTGTCCTGGGAGGTGTCAAGCTTCTGGAGTGTTGTTGGAGCTGCGCTCATCCAGGCAAGGGGAGAGTATTCCATCACACTTTGTGGCTTCTGCCTTGTAGATGGTGGATAGGTTTTGGAGAATCAGGAAGTGAGTTACTTGCTGCAGAACTCTTAGCCTCTGACCTGCTCTGGCAGCCACAGTATTTATATGGCTAGTCCAGTTCAGTTTCTGGTTAGCGCTAACCCCCAGGGTGTTGATAAGGGGAATCCAGCTTTGGTAATGCTGTTGAATACCAAGGGAGATAGTAATATTCCCTCTTGTTGAAAATGGTGTATAGGAATGTAAAGGTGATTTGACAAGTAGAAGTGGAGAGGATGACAGCTCTGGTGGGGCAATTAGAATGAGAGGTCATAGTTTGAGGATAAGAGATAGCAGATTTAAAATTACATCTCTCAAAGGGTTGTGAATCTGTGGAATTCACTACCCCAGAGTTTGGTGGGACATTGAGTCAATTTGAGGAGGAGATAGACAGATTTTTAATTAGCAATGGGTTGAAGAGTTGTGGAGAGTGGGTAGGAAGGTGTAGATGAGGCTGAGCTGAGATCAGCCCTGATCGTATTGAAGCAGGCTCGAGGGCTTAATTTTGCCGACTCGTGCTCCGAGTTACTGTGTTCAGAACTAGGATGATAAGAGCATACGAACTCTGAGCAGGAGTAGGCAACTTAGCCCCTCGGACCTGCTTCGCCATTCAATACAACGATCTCATCTGAGCCTCACCTACCCGACCCGCTCCCCGTAACCCTTCAACCCATTGCTAATTAAAACTCTGTTTATCTCCTCCT
Organism: Carcharhinus amblyrhynchos; assembly: GCF_965287045.1. NCBI lineage: Eukaryota > Metazoa > Chordata > Chondrichthyes > Carcharhiniformes > Carcharhinidae > Carcharhinus > Carcharhinus amblyrhynchos. Next base: position 7,680,965 of record NC_137341.1, on the reverse strand, counting down.
TAAAGATACTCAATGACTCTCCTGTAGGAGGGGAGTGAGAAAGGTGAAGATTTAGGGAGGGGTTCAAGAGCTTAAAAGTCTCGCTGGCTAAAGGCACTGTGGCCCATTGTGGGAACGCACAGAACTCGAGTTGGGAGGGATGCGGTTTTCTGGGAAGGTTGTCAGATGGGAAGAGGTTAGGTTGACGGGAGTTGCATATCAGTTTGCTGATGCTGAATGTTTGCAACGGTTACAGGTAAAAGATTTTTTTTTGGAAAGGTAGTGTGTTATTCTAAACTGCTCTGACGTTGTACCAAATATGGGTTTGTTTAAATTTGAACCTGCAGCTTTGTGTTGCTATTTGCATTCCTGCCCTAGTGCCTTTCTCAATGTCTGCCGAGTCGTTGGGCCACTCTGTTCTGTTTACTGTGTACAGTATAAACACTGAACTAGGTGTCTCAGCATCCGAGGTGCACCTCGGGCCAGATCAAGCTGGTTGCGACCGGTTAATGCCGGCAGCTTCCCTTCCTTTGAGCGAGCGAGGAGGAGAACGAGCCTCTCGGACGTTTACCTCCGTGGGACCGGGAACGCGCGCAGCATGTGGCAACGTTGACTGACTGCTGCTTGAGAGAGCGCGGCAGCATCTGGAGCCTCCCTTCTCCGGCTATCAATTCACCTGTCAGGGGCTGGGAGGAGCGGCTTTGCAATCGGCTCCCGGCTCAGCGTGTGCTGCACTGGGTTGGGATCATCTCAGCTTTCAACAGGCACGCTCCCTGCCCCTGAGGCACCTTGGAAGTGTGAGCAAGTTGGGAACGGCACAGGCTGAAAGACGCCAATGCTTTCACATCATCTTTAAGAACAGATGCTTCAAATTCTTGGGGAAACCTGTTTAAAAAGGTATCCTCAAACCCTGAAGGCCGCACCTTTCAGTGACTTTGTTTTAAGAAAGGTGGGGGGTTGGGGAACCGGAAAGAAGTGTCCACGCTTGAAGACTTGTCACATTTTTCTCACGAGTCGCGACAGATTTTATTCTATATTTGAAAATAAAGCCCGTCCAATTATTTTACATCTGGCCCGCGATAGGATAGGTATTAGTTGTGTTGGACATCTGTTGTATTCGCGGGCATGGTACTTTGGCAGTGCCACCCCATCGTGGTGACAATGTGAAGGACTGGCGAGCAATTCTCATGCACCGTGGACGGCACTGTGGTTAGCACTGTTGCCTCAGTGCCACGGATCTGGGTTCAATTCCAGCCTCAGGTGACACTCTCTGTGGAGTTTGCATGTTCTCCCCGTGTCTGCTTTGGTTTCCTATGGGTGCTTCAGTTTCCTTCCATAGTCTGAAAGATGCGCGGGTTAGATGAATTGGTCCTGCTAAATTGCCCTTTACTTATTTCTTTGATTTGATTTATTATTGTCATACGTATTGGTATACAATGAAAAGTACCGTTTCTTGCACTGTACAGGCAAAGCATCCCGTTCATAGAGTATTTAGGGGAGAAGAAAAGGATAGAGTGCAGAATATAGTGTTATAGCTAGGATGTAGAGAAAGGTCAACTTAATAGAAGGTTCAAAAGGCTGTAGCAACAGGGAAGAGGCTGTTCTTGACTCAGTTGGTACACGATCTCAAACTTGTGTATCTTTGTGTCCGTAGATGTGTAGGTTAGGTGGATTGACCATGGGAAATGTGTGTGGGGTTACGGGGATAGGGTAGGATAAGATACCTGGATAAGACACGATGCCAAAGAGTTGTAAAGACTCAATGGGCTGAATGCCGCCTTCTGCACTGTAGGGTTCTGTGATCTCAAGTGTATTCAGACTGTGACCATTCCTGGCTCTGACTATAAGGCTACTGCTAATGTTGGCAAGAGTGTGGGAGCATTCTAACAGATTTTAAGATGGTTATTTTAATTTTGGAATTATACATTGTCTGCTGGACTTGACTGCCATTGGCATTCTGTTCTTGATATACAATCTGTCACACTAAGTAAGAATGAAAGGGATGATGTGCAAATTGGCCCAGTCAAAAAAAGAGATCTAAACACAGCTTCAAATATTAATGCGTGCCTCCTTGTCAGCGATGTGTTGATTTAAACTAAAATTTTGAGTACAACTTTTATTTAATATTACCGTGCTTCCTATGTTCCCTTCTCGGCCTTGTGCTATTGAGCTTATCCACGGAAAATGACTTCCTGTCTTTCTCTCAGCCCTGGCTGGCTTCATTGTTCCTGGTTCCTCCAGTGAGGTTTCCTGTGTTGGTTGGAATGAATGCTGAGAGAAAACAATGAGTAATTCCCAGTTGGAAGAGAAGAATAGAGTACAGGACAACAATAGGACCGCAAAACAATGAATGTTTGGTTCAGAGCAAGGTATCTTGTAAATAGATTTATTCAAGATAAAAGTCCCATTCTTCAGAAGGAGCTGGGTTTCTGCAAGTGTGCTAATCCCGAGGAAAAGTTGTCTGTTGGACATTCTTGTAGTCTGCAGGAATGAATAAATCCCCTCAATGGAAACGGAGGCCATTCAATCCATCAAATCTACACTGACTCTCTGAAAGAACATCTTATCCTGGCCCCCCGCCTTATCCCTGTAACCCCACGCATTTACTATGGCTAATCAATCTAACTTACACATCTTGGGACACTCAGAGGCAATTTAGAATGGCCAATTCACCTAACCTTTACACCTTTGGATACTATGGGGCAAGTTAGCATGAACAATCAACCTAACCTGCACATTTTTGGAGTGTGAATGGAAACCGGAGCGCCTGGAGGAAACCCACGCAGACACGGGGAGAATGTGCAAACTCCACACAGACAGTGACTCGAGGCTGGAATTGATCCCGGGGACCTGTCACTGCGAGGCAGTAGTACTTGCCACTGTGCCACCCATTGCTGTAGGTCTGAAGTCACATGTAGTAAGGACGGCAGATTTCCTTCCCAAAGGACATGAGCGAGCCAGAAACAATCTATTAATGTGAGCGCAATTATTACATCACTGCCTGAAACAGAGTATTCAGTGTGACAACAGTTAATGAGGTGTGCAAACCACATAGTTTAAACTGAATGTGGATTTATTAATTCCCTTGACACTGGTATTGCTTTTATTGTTGGCAAAATTGCTTAACACCTGGAAATGAAGGCTCAGTCCCCCAGCTGACTCCTATTCTAAATGCCCAGATGTACAAAACACAAAGTTAATGCATAAGGCCTGAACATTCCAATTCTCTTCCTGCCCTTAGTGATGCAGACTTTCGTCTGTTTCCATAGCTAATAATTCCCAGAACACGTCGCTAGTCTGTCGCCGGGTGGCTTATAGTTTGAGGGGTGCCACTCCACGTCAAGTGTGGCCGACCAGGAGTCTCTCCCGCTCTTAGCACCAGCCATTGGAAGGATTTGCAGGGTCACACTCAGCCTGTTTGGCCGCATTATGAACACATCTTCCTTGACCATCAAGTCCGAGGGTGGGATTCGAACCCTTAGCTTCTGGTTCAGAGGCTGAAATGCTCACCCACTGTGTCACAAGATCTCCTGTAGTGTGAACACGTAGGAGCAGAGTACAATCCCCCGTAGTTAATCTATGGTTGAGTTCATTGTGGTCAGATCGTAGAGGGGTTATAGAGGTTTACAGCATGGAAACAGGCCCTTCGGCCCAACTTGTCCACGCTGCCTCATTTTTAAACCCCTAAGCCAGCCCCAATTGCCTGCATTTGGCCCATATCCCTCTTTGCCCATCTTATCCACGTAACTGTCGAAATGCTTTATAAAAGACAAAATTGTACCTGCCTCGACCGGTACCTCTGGCAGCTTGTTCCAGACACTCACCACCCTCTGTGTGAAAAAATTTCCTCTCTGGACCCTTTTGTATCTCTCCCCTCTCACCTTAAACCTATGCCCTCTAGTTTTAGACTCCCCGACCTTTGGGAAAAGATATTGACTATCAAGCCGATCTATGCCCCTCATTGTTTAATAGACCTCTAAGATCACCCCTCAGCCTCCTACATTCCAAGGGAAAAAGTCCCAGTCTCTCCAGTCTCTCCTTTATAACTCAAACCATCAAGTCCCGGTAGCATCCTCGCAAATCTTTTCTGCACTCTTTCTAGTTTAATAATATCCTTTCTATAATCCCGCCATGGCAGAGAGTGGTATTTGAATTCAATTGGAAAAAATCTGGAATTAAGAATCTACTAATGACTATGAAAGTGTTGTCGATTGTCAGAAAGACCACGTGGTTCACTAATGTCCTTTAGCGAAGGAAATCCGTCGTCCTTACCTGGTCTAGCCAACACGTGACTCCAGAGCCACAGCAATACGGTTAACTCTCAACTGTCCTCGGGCAATTAGAACCATAGAACGCTACAGTGCAGAAAGAGGCCCTTCGGCCCATCGAGTCTGCACCGAACACAATCCCACCCAGGCCCTACCCCCACATATTATACCCACTAATCCCTCTAACCTATGCATCCCTGGACACCGAGGGGCAATTTCTCAGCACGGCCAATCAACCTAACCCGCACACCTTTGGACCGTGGGAGGAAACCGGAGTACCCGGAGGAAACCCACGCAGACACGAGGAGAATGTGCAAACTCCACACAGACAGTGACCCGAGCCACGAATCAAACCCGGGACTCTGGAGCTGTGAAGCAGCAGTGCTAACCGCTGTGCCGCTCCATTAGGGATGGGCTGGCTAGCTGGTGATGCCTCAGTCCCACAAATGAATAACAAAATAGTGTGACCAGAACTGTACACGGTATTCCAATGAGGCCTTACCAATGTCTTAAAGATCATTTTGAGAGTTAACCATTCCCTTGGAATGGGTACTTGAGCAGGGGATTGGCTGGGTCTCCTGGTATCAAATTGTCCCGCATGTCTGAGGGCAGGGTGAAAAATGGAAATGAGCTGTTCTGTCCCTGGCATGCTCCCAGCAGTGCTGGTGAAGGTTCGGCAGGAAGAAGGGCAGGAGCGTAGGATAAATGCAGGGTTTGGCAAGCAGCTCCAAAAGGGGCTGTCGCTACAAGCGCTGCCGGCCTTGCGTTTCCTATCTGGCATCCCTCTTAGGAGGCGGCCTGGCCGGTTGCTGCTTTCAGAGTGCGAGCTCTCCTGCATACGAGAGGTTGGCAGCAAATCCAGCTGCATTCCCTCTTTAGCACGTTGTGAGAGGGAGGGTGAGAAGTGACGGCCATTGACACGGCTCTGAACATATGGATGGAATCTTAATAAAAGAGCTTAGAGCATCGCTTTCCTCATTGGGAACCGGATGCTATTGCCTTTCAATTTTTTTTGTAATAGCTTTCCCTGCGAGCAAAACTGTTTTTGGTGCTGAAAGATGCAGAGAGGTCAGTTTTGCTAGAACGCCCCAACATAAAGACGCATTTGTTTTCTGAAATTTTCAAAAATGTTAAGTTAAAAAATGTAAAGTACAGTAGCACAGTGGTTAGCACTGCTGCTTCACAGCTCCAGGGACCTGTCAGTCTGTGTGGAGTTTGCACATTCTCCCCGTGTCTGCATGGGTTTCCTCCCACAGTCCAAAGATGTACGGGTTAAGTTGATTGGCTGTGCTAAATTGACCATAGATGCACAGATTAGAGGATTAGTGGGCAAAATATGTATGGATATGGCGGTAGGGCCTGGGTGGGATTATGGTCGGTGCAGACTCAATGGGCCAAATGGCCTCTTTCTGTACTGTAGGGTTTCTATGATTAAACCCAAATCTTGCCCACTCCACACCTCTGTGATTGTGATGTGGATAATCCCTGTGACAATCCAACCAAGCTAATTGATGTTCGCAAGAACTAGCACTGATGTAGTGGGAGACAAAGATGTGGTCCCCTGGAAATTTGGAGCTATCCTATAATGAACCGATATTGATGGTTCTTCCTGCATCCATTGGCTGGCTATTCCACTGGGGAGTGCATCATAGGTTTAATCAATTCCCTCGTTTGGTCCTGTGCTCAAAGAACGGCTCTGTGGCACAGTGGTTAGCACCGCTGCCTCATAGCGCCAGGGACATGAGTTCGATTCCCAGCTTGGGTCACTGTACGGGTCTGCACATTCTCCCTGTATCTAAGTGGGTTTCCTCCGGGTTCTCCAGTTTCCTCCCAGAGTCCAAAGATAAGCAGGTTAGGTGGATTGGCCATGCTAAATTGCCTCTTTGTGTCATGTGCACTAACTAGGGTCAATGCATGGGGTTTTGGGATAGGGCCTGGGTGGGATTGTGGTTGGTACAGACTCAATGGGCTGAATGGCCTCCTTCTACGTAACCTACAACCTGCAGCAGGAATTGCGGGATAGCAATCGGGGACCGTGGCCTTCACCTCCCTCTTCCCAAATGCAGGAATGCTGAGGTCAATTGGTTGCAATGTATCAATCCCTTACCTCCTCCCAAATCACCCCATATCGTTCACAGTTGGATAGACTTGCCATCAAACCATGATCAGTACAACTCAGTACCACGCAACACCACTGGGGAGCTCTGCGTTAATATTTGTTGCAAAATCGGCAAGCCTCATGTTTGGCATCATTTCAGGTGGCTGACAGGATTCTTGAAGATCCACGCCTGCCTTTGGGATCGCTTGCCCAGTCCCACTTGGATGACCTGAGCCTCTCACAGCCCCCACTGCTTTAATATCTTTCCCGATGCTGGATTCTGCAGGGTTAAATGTGCACCAAGTCAGTTGGTCTGCAGGGAGGGGTCGGTGTGGGTATAGTGACGATGCCCTTCATGGTCAAACAGCTTGCCAACTTTCCACCCATCTTGGCTTGCACAGGAGGAATGGCCAATTGATGGGAACTGTTGGCACCTGTTAAACAAGTTACCACGTTCTGGGGGAAGTGAGCTCAAAGGTGAAATTTGGAAGGAAAATTGCTAAAATTTGATCAAACACAAACAAGTATCCTGGTGTGTTCTAAGCACTGATGGACCGTAGCTTTGTATGAAAAGAATTACCATTGTTATCCAGCAATGAGAATATTTGTGCATGACCAGCACCTGATGAATTATTCTGATAAGAGGATTTAAAAGAGATGGAATTTTAGACACTGAAAGCATCATGGGGTATGGGAAGAGAGCTGGATGTTGGCGTTTGAGACAAACCATGATCACATTGAATGGCAGGCAGGTGCGACGGGCTGAATGGCCTACTTTTCCTATTTTCTATGTGATGTCTGGTGGAATACGAAGGCTTTTCCGTAAAAAGCCTTCGCGTAAAGTTGGTAACAAATCTGTGGTGTGTGCTGTTCAGGTGCACGGTGGCACAGGGGTTAGCATTGCTGCCTCAGCGCCAGGGTTCAGTTCTGGCTTGGGTGACTGGGTGGAGTCTGCACATCCTCCCTGTGTCTGCGTGGGTTTTCTCCCATACTCCAGAGATGCATGGGTAAGGTTGATTGGCCATGCTGAATTGCCCCTTACTGTCGGAGGGGGGGCTAGCAGGATTATGGGAATAGGGCTTGGGGATGGGGTGCGGGGGGGGGGGGGGGTGTAGATTGTTGTTGATGTAGGCTTGATGGGCTAATTGTTCTGTGATTCGCAATAGAAGGATCTGCATCAACCCCAAAGGTGCACTTCAGTGGGTCATTCATGTGCGTAAGCTGCTCAAAAATGTGGACAACGCTTTGTCCCAAATTCCACCAGCTCTCCCGTGAAATAAAGCACAGTGAGTCTTGCCAAGTTACAGACGACAGCAGAATGTGTTGCCGCACACGAAAGCTGGTAATGAAACTTACAGGTGGCCAGAAGGCGTCCCTTTAACTTAAAAGAGTGAGCTCGGTCCCCTCCCTCGCTCCCTCCACCCCCCCCCCCCCCCCCACCCCAGCACCACCTTTGTTTAAATCGCTCAGCTGTATGCTAATCAGTTAAAACATGTTTTTACTTTCCCTTGCTGACGACTTAATTCAAGCTCGGAATCCTTGCCATTGTGAGGAGAGTTTTAAAGCGGGTTGGGGAGCGGTATGCCTTGAATACACAGGGACTTGTGTGGCACTGGAGCAGAAGTTATTCTGTTTCCCCTTTGCAAACCAACCCCCCCCTCCCCTTTTGTCAGTTCCTTTCTCTCTCTCTCTATCCCTCTGCATTGTTCTGGTATCTGAAGTCGACAGATGGTTATGCAGTGCGTGCCTCCTTTAGCCCACCCCCTGCTCTTAAATATTTGTTTTTTCTGCTGGGAGTTGAGTCCTCAGCTGTCTTAACTTGCCGACTCCTCTATATACACACACACACACACACACGCACCCTCCTCCCGCACACCACAACCCACTCTGCCCTGAGTGCAAACACAATGGCAGCCTCTCTGAACTGCTCACCAGCTGCCTGCAGTTAGCTGTTCAAACAGGCAGGTAAGTGGCGCGAATGCACTTTGGCACCAGCTCAGAGACACACACACACACACACACACTCAGAGGTTAGCTCCTGCTCCCATGCAACCGGCCCAAAGTGACTCACTGCAGCCGTGTCAGTGTAGAAACATGTCTGTAAAAGAGGTCTGGCCTAAAGATAAAGCAAGCCAAGTGGCGTAAGACTGGCAGCAGTGCCAAGAGGTGTTCATAGAATGCAGAAGGAGGCCCATGGAATCTGCACTGACCATAATCCCACCCGAGCCCTAACCTCTTTACCCCACTTATTTAACCTGCTCGTCGCTAAGGGGCAACTTAACATGGCCAACCGAACAAACTCTCACATCTTTGGAGTGTGGGAGGAAACTGGAGCACCCAGAGGAAACCCACGCAGACGCGGGGAGAACGTGCAGACTTCACACAGACAGCGGCCCAAGCCGGGAATCGAACCCGGCACCCTAGGGCGCTGTGAGGCAGCGGCGCTAAGCGCTGTGCCGGCCAGGAGGCTTCGTCAGAGTTGGCGTGAAGTCCGCTCCACAGCGCCTGAGGTGTTATCCTGTCCCACCCACAGCGTATCGCTTCCTAAATGAAGGAAAGTGGTCGTAGGGAAGAGAAGCCCAAGGGACGTTGAAAGAAGAGTTGTCGCGATGCTGGAGTCGCACTCGTACCGCAGAGTATCGTGCCTTTTAAAGTTTTCGAATGAACAAAGCCGAGTTGCATTCGAAGAGAAAAATAATTCTTCAGTGAGCTGCTGGATTGCTACTTGCAGTCACTTGATGGTTAACACGCTGGCACTTTGAGGCACTGGCTATTGGTGAATGGTTATGCTTCTTGGTGACAGGCTATGTTACAATGGTCCTTATGTTAAGGGATCCCAGGGGTCACCCCTCCTCTTTGTCCTCGGTTACTTGTAGAGCTGGGATGCTGTGGAGCTCTGGACAGGTTGCTATGGAGAGGCAGCGGCTAAACACAGAGAGCGACACAACAGATCTTTATGTGGGGAGGTTTGCTTCTCATTGCTTCCCATTTCTTTCCCCAACCCCCCTGACCCTCCCCTCATCACCATCACCCCCACCCCCACCCCCTTTCCACATTTTGAGCTTGTTTGACTTGTTTAAGCTCTGTTTGGAATAAATTTAGCATTATTCCGAGTCACTGCAAGCTCTGGTGACACTGGGTAGTCTGGGAATAAAAATCAAGGCTGACAAAGCAGGTGGGGTAGTGCTGGTGGGAGAGGGTAAACTGAGCAGGTGGATTTGGGCAGAGGCTTGCCCTTGGGGGGAAGTGCGGGGGAGGATCAGCTAACAAGAATTTGAATCACTTTACACAAGTTATTCTCAGCAAGAAGAACCCCAAAACGAACAACCCATGAATTTCTACGCAATTGTGTCCGTAAAGTAATGACGGCTACTTTTTGTGTTAGGTAAGAACAGAAGAAATAGGAACAGGAGTAGGCCATCTAGCCCTTCGAGCCTGCCCCGCCATTCAATAAGATCACGGCTGATCTGAAGTGGCTCAGTTCCACTTTCCCGCTTTCTCCCCATAACCCTTAATTCCCCTGCCTACCAAAAACCTATCCACCCGCGTCTTAAATATAGTTAGCGAGGTAGCCTCCACCACTTCAACGGGCAGAGAATTCCAGAGATTCACCACCCTTTGAGTGAAGAAGTTCCTCCTCAACTCCTTTCTAAACTGCTCCCCCCTTATCTTGAGGCTGTGCCGTCTCGTCCCTCTAGTCTCGTGTTGTATGGAATCACTTCATAGAACACTACAGGCCCTTCGGCCCTCAGTGTTGTGCTGAGCTATGTCTGAACCCAAGATCAAGCTATCCCACTGAGAAATAAAGTCTGTACACAGCCACATCCACAAATTTTCTATTTCTGCATCCCTTCCAGTAATACTTCGCCGTCGCAACATCACAGATCCTTAGAAATAGCAGCCTGGCTCTTAGTGGACTGGTTTGAAGTTCATGTTCCCTCATTTTGTTTTCCAGACGTATATTTTCACTGATGGAGAGGACGAGGAACTAAAGAAAAAGACAGGTGAGCCGTGGGAACTCTCTCTGGGGTCGCACGGGGTCCTTGCTGTTACACCCGCCCCTCTATCTGGAAGGGAACTCTCGTCTCATAACCACTAATGATGAGATGCCCCAGCATTTCGGACAGCCGTCTGTTCACTGAGATCAATTAGCCAAAAAAAAAAGGAACATGGGTATCCTTCTGCTGTCAGGAGTAATCTCTCATTCAGTGAGGCTGCAAAGCGTTAGAGAGTTGAAGGGGATTGATTTTATCCCACAAACAAGCCCACCATTCTGGTTGTGAGTGATTATTCAATTGTGGCAAATGTATTGACTAATTAGTTCCAGGAGTAAACTAAAACTGTGGTCAGATGAAGCAGTTTGGTTTCTAGTGTGATTGCTGTTTGATTAAAAATGTGGATTTGTTACAACAGAGACCCCCCCCCCCCCCCTGCCCCATGTGGGGAGTTGATTTGAGTAAAGATGGGGTGCCTTCAGGCCATTGTCTGAGCACCATGGGTGGTATAGTGGCACAGTGGTTAGTACGGCGGCTTCACAGCGCCAGGGCCTGGGTTCCATTCTGATTTGGGTGACTGTGCAGAGCTCATGAGTTCTCCCCACGTCTGGGTGGGTTTCCTCCAGGTGCCCCGGTTTCCTCCCGCGGTCCAAAGGTGTGCACGTTAGATGGATTGGCCATGCTAAGTTGTGCCTTAGTGTACAAAGATTTGCGGGTTTGGTGGATTGGCCATCCTAAATTGACCCCGAGTGTCCAAAGATGTGTAGGTTAGGCGGATTAACTATGCTAAATTGTCCTTAGTGTACAAAGATGTGTAGGTTAGGTGGGTTGGCCATGTTAAATTGCCCCTCAGTGTCCAAAAATGTACATGTTAAGTAGATTGGCCATGATAAATTGTGCCTTAGTGTACAAAGATGTGTAGGTTAGGTGGATTGGCCATGCTAAGTTGTGCCTTAATGTCTAAAGATGTGTAGGTTAGGTGGATTGGCCATGCTAAATTGTGCCTTAATGTCTAAAGATGTGTAGGTTAGGTGGATTGGCTATGCCGAATTGTGCCTCAGTGTACAAAGATTTGCGGGTTAGGTTGATTGGGCATGTTAAATTGCCCCTCAGTGTCCAAAAATGTGCGTGTTAGGTGGATTGGCCACGCTAAATTGTGCCTTAGTGTCAGGGGGATTGGCAGGGTAAATATGTGAGGTTATGGGGATAGGGCCTGGGTGGGCTGAATGGCCACCTCCTGCACTGCAGGGATCCCGTGAACCTTTTGAGTGCCCCCCCCCCCCCCCCTGTATTTTTGAAGTCCCAAAGTGATGATTATGATGGATAGTTGTCAGCGTCTCATAACTCGGGGCCCTATTCAACTCAAACTTTCCCACTGTCTACCACCTGTCGCGTGGGATGCCGTTGAATAAAATTGATTGAGAAGAAGAAGGAGGAAAAAAAAAGGCTGGTTGCCATGGGGATTGTGGCTGCCCTGACTCCAGACTGAGCAGGAACATGTAAGTTCCGAGCACTGACTCACATCCCCCCCTACCCACCCCCGGCTGCTTGCTGCAAAACTGCAGCTGTCTGCAAATTTGTTTGTGTTGTTACCAAACGCTGCAACTTAAATGGTTCTAAGCTGCTTCACCCGTGGGTCAGTCTGCACAGACCCGGTGAAAGAAAGGAGAAGTGGGGGGGTGGGAGGGGAGAGGATAGAAAGAAACTTTGTTTGTTAACTGGAGTTTTGGCTCTGCTGTGTGGTGAGGCCATCCCAAAATCTCACTTCCTTTTCCAGCACGCGTTAGAAGGCCGGATTCTCGTTCATCCGAGCGGGAAAATGTGTTGGCTCCAGGATTCCTGAACTTGTCGTTCAACGAGCGTGACGCCCGCTGCTGTCACGTGCTTGTGTCCATCTGTAGCCTTTGCCCAGTGTCCCCCCCCCGTGTAAAGCCTTAGGGGTGGCACAGTGGTTAGCACCGCTGCCTCACAGCGCCAGGGACTTGGGTTCGATTCCCGGTTGAGGGGGGATCACTGTCTGTGTGCAGTTTGCACGTTCTCCCCGTGGGTTTCCTCCGGGTGCTCCGGTTTTCCGCCACAGTCCAAAGTAGTTAGGTGCGTCAGTCCGGCAAAATTGTGCCTTAGTTTACAAAAAAGGTGTGCGGGTTAGGCGGATTGGCCGTGTTAAATTACCCCTTAGCGTCAGAGGGACTGGCAGGGTAAATGTTGGGGGTTACGGGGATAGGGTCAGGGTAGGATTGTGTCCGATGCAGGGCTCGATGGGCCAAATGGCCTCCTGCAGCACGGTAGGGATTCGGTGTCATCGCTAATGTGAGTTTCCTTTCCCCACTAGCAGGCCACACGGTCAACACTAACTGCTCAGCTGCCCACAGCCGACAAGCTCTGTCCTGCAAGATGGCGGTGGAATACGACAAGTTTATTGAATCAGGAAAAAAGTAAGTAACGGAGGGGGAAAGGCACGAGAGCAGTGGCTCCTCGAGTGCTCTTATAGAGAACTGCATCACATGCTATACTGATTTGATTTATTATTGTCACATTAAAGTTTTAAGTTTAGTGTTACAATAAGCTGACATTAACACTGCAATGAAGTTACTGTGAAAATCCCCCAGTCGCCACACTGTTCGGGTACACTGAGGGAGAACTTAGCACGGCCAATGCACCTAACCGGCACATCTTTCGGACGGAGAGAGGAAACCCACGCAGACATGGGGAGAGTGTACAGTTATTCATCCACACCAACAGTGACTCGAGTCAATTGAACCCGGAATCCCTGGAACTGTGCCACCGCGCGTGTGTTGGGATACAGTGAAAAGTATTGTTTCTCGCGCGCTACATAGGCAAAACATATCGTTGATAAAAAACATAGAGGAATAGGAAAAGGATACAATGCAGGAGATAGTGTTGCAGCCACGGGTAGGGTGAAGGGAAAGATTAGCTTAATATAGGATAGGACACTTCAAAAGTCTGATGACAACAGGGAAGAAGCTGTTTTAGCACAGGTCGGTAAGCGTTTTCAGACTTTTGTATCTTTTTCCCGACGGAAGAAGGTGGAAGCGAGTATGTCCGGGTTAGCGTGGGGTCTGGGTGACGCTGACTGCTTTCCCGAGGCAGCAGGAAGTGTGGATGGAATCAGCGGGTGGGAGGCTGGTTTGTTTGACGGACTGGGCTACTCTCGCAGCCTGTTGTAGTTTCTAGTGGTCTTGGTCAGGAGCAGGAGCCATACCAAGCTATGATACAAATGGAAACAAATGCTTTCTATGGTGCATCTGTGAAAGTTGGAGCGGAAATGCTGAATTTGCTTATCCTTTTGAGAAATTGGTAACAGGTATTCAGAATTTGTCCAGACCCTTCAAGGTTTTGACTGCCTCTATCAAATTTTTTGGATGTTTTTAAGGCAAGGATAGATACATTTTTGAACAGTAAAGGAATTAAGGGTTATGGTGAGCGGGCGGGCAAGTGGAGCTGAGTCCACAAAAAGATCAGCCGTGATCTTATTGAATGGTTCGAGGGTCCAGATGAACTACTCGTTCTTATCAAATCGCCTCTCAATCTTGTTTTCCCTGACTCTAAGTTCTCCAATCTAACTGCATAACTGAAGTTCCTCATCCCTGGAACGATTCTTGTGGATCTTTTCGACACTTCCTACAATGCCGTTGCGTCCTTCCAAAAGTGATATGAATTTAGAGGAAGAGCCAGAATTCAGCCTCAGGACCCCTGCCCTAAGGGTGGCACAGTGGTTAGCACTGCTGTCTCACAGCGCCAGGGACCTGAGTTCAATTCCCGGCTTGGGTCACTGTCTGTGTGGAAGTTGGCACGTTCTCCCTGTGTCTGCCTGGGTTTCTTCTGGGTACTCTGGTTTCCTCCCACAGATGTGCACATTGGGTGGATTGGCCATGCTAAATTGCTACCTTGTGGCCAAAGATGTGTCGGTTAGGGGGATTAGTGGGGTAAATACATGGAGTTGTGGGGATAGGGCCTGGGTAAGATGCTTCGCCAGTGAATCAGTGCGGACCTGATGAGCCTCATCTTGCACTGTAGGGATTCTAAGGAGAGAGAGAAAATGATCTCAGCCAGGATTCTGGCTACTCCCTATTGTGCACTGACTCCATTACATGGAAGGAATTTGAGTGAGAGCAGGTTCAGGCGATGCTACGGTGGGGGGGGTGACCCTGGGCCGAGAATATATCTCTGCGTTCCTGGGGTTATGTGAAGAATAGCTAAGGGGCAAAGCACTAGGGAGCTGAGGTGACCTAAAGAGCACCTTGGAGAAAAGGGGGTTGAAGGGGAAGGAAGTAAATGCAGCAAAGCAGTGGTGTAGAATGGAATGAAATCTGAACCCAGTCAAGCTCTCAGTTAAGCTATCATAAAACTGCAACATTCCTGAAGCTATTTGATAGTTTGGTTCGAGGGCTGCTGTAATCTGGTGGGAATATGCTTCACGTAAATGTTTTATTTTCAATATTGAGGTTGGTCTCCCTTCCTCCTTCCCTGATTTCTCCCCACCCCAGCCGCCTCTACCCAACAGAGCGTAATGACATGCTATGGATACATACGCTTCTATGGATACCACTAGCCTACGTGCCCATTCTTTTCACATAAGCCTTTGTGTGTACGCAAGAGATTGGGATATTCAACCGTGAAGGTATCACAGCCAGGATGGATCCCACTCTTAAGCTTATTTATTTATAATTTAAAGATTAAAAGCTTATTTATTAGCGTCACAAGTGGGCTTACGTTCACACTGCAATGCAGTTACCGTGAAAATCCCCTAGTCGCCACACTGGCGCCTGTTCGGGTACACTGAGGGAGAATTTAGCACGGCCGGTGCACCTGACCAGCACGTCTTTCGGACTTTGTGAGGAAACCGGAGCACCCGGAGGAAACCCACGCAGACACGGGGAGGATGTGCAAACGCCACACAGTGACTCAAGCTGGGAATCGAACCCGGATCGCTGGTGCTGTGAAGCAGCAGTGCTAACCACTGTGCCACCATGCCATCTTCTGAGCCGTTCCTCACTCTTAACCTTCGCAATCTCAGGGAGGGACTCGCGTTTGCTGCCAGCCGCGGGTCACTGTCTGTGCGGAGCTTGCACTTTCTCCCCGTGCCTGCGTGGGTTTCCTCCGGGTGCTCCGGTTTCCTCCCACATTCCAAAGATGTGCGGGTTAGGTTGATCGGCCGTACTAAATTGCCCCTTAGTGTCAGGGGATTCGTGGGATAAATACGCGACGTTACTTGTATAGGGCCTGGGTGGGATTGTGGTTGGTGCAGACTCAATGGGCTGAATGGCCTCTGTCTGCACTGGAGGGAATCGATGATTCTGAGGTGAGAGAGGTGGAGAATGAGATTAAGAAGGAGTTGTTTGAAAGAGGGCGAGAGAATAAAAATAAGGGAGAGCACATGAGAGAGAGAGAGAGAGAGAGGCAGATGGAGTGAAGAGAGGAGCGTGGAGATCATTTGACCAGTTAATGTTGGGATCTCTGGAACTGATGTTACCATTCTACCTTTACAGATGGTTTTGTCATGTGGATGATGATAATTATGTGAATACCCGCACCCTGGTGAAGCTGTTGGCACAGTACCCACACACCCAGGACATTTACATTGGGAAACCAAGTCTGGACCGACCCATCGAAGCCACGGAAAGGATCAGCGATAATAAAATGGTAGGTGTGGAGACACTGATGCAAGACATGATGGAGTGAATCGATCGTTAGTGGAGATTGGCACGGATGGCTGTTTAACAGAATTTCCCAAGTGGGCAGAGCAATAGTTAACCTTCAGCTGTTTAAAAAGAAAGGCTTGCATTACTTTCTCAGGACACCCCAGACTTTTTTGTACAGCCAGCAAATCTCTTTCTGAAATGTGGCCCCTGTTGTAATGTATAAAATGGGGCAGCCTGTTTGTGCACTGCAAGATCCCACAGTGCGACAATGGCCAGGTATTGATGGAGACCAGTCCACCCAGGCGAACTCCCTACTCCTCTTTGAAACAGTGCCATGGAATCTTCTACCCCCACCTAAGCGGACACCTCTGACAATGCAGCACTGTCTCAGTACTGCACAGAGAGGGGATACTAGCCAAGGTTTCTGGAGTCCAGTCACTGGAGGAACAATCTAGAAGCTTCTATCTCTGAGCCGAGGGTGCCACCAACTAAATCGTGGTTAAGGCAGAGAATAAATCTTCAGGGAAGGGGTTTGGCATCCTGGGTCACCCTGTCCCTGGAAATTGGAGAAACTAACTTGGGTATCTTGCTACATCTTTGTGCCAGTGCCATTGTGTTTCTTGGAGTTGATTGGGAAGTGAGAGCGTTGAAAGAGGATGGTAATTTGTTTAACATTGTTCTTCTCTCGCAGCGCCCAGTACATTTCTGGTTTGCGACTGGTGGGGCTGGATTCTGTATCAGCCGAGGACTGGCGCTGAAGATGAGTCCCTGGGCAAGGTACGGGCACACACGCCTTGAGTATTTGCACGTTGTCTGCAGTAGCTGTTTTCTGACTGGGACTTTTTTGAATAATAAACCAATTTTCCCACATTTAGTCAAACGAGTGACACACATTTATTCCTTTCCCAACCAGCCAAGTGAGAAATCGATTTCAAGCTTGACGCAATCCTGCTTGCATACATTTTAAACGTTCAAATGAAATATTTAATACCACTTTGCCACCACATCCCTATGCCTGATACAGTTGTGACTGTCTCTGGATTAGTAATCCCCAGGGTAATGTTCTGGGGACCTGGATCCAAGTTCCACTATGGTCTAAAAATCTGGTATTAAAAGTCTATTGTCAATTGTAGGAAAAACCCATCTGGTTCACTATTGCCTTTGAGGAAAGGAAATCTGCCATCCTTAGCTGGTCTGGCCTACAGATCCACAGCAATTACTGGGGCCATTTCAGAGAGCAGTTAAAAGACTGGGGTGGCACAGTGGGGCGACACAGTTGTTAGCACGGCTGCCTCATCGTGTCAGGGATCCCGGTTCCATTCCAGCCTTGGGTGACTGTGTGGAGTTTGCAATTATAAGAAGATAAGAACATAAGAAATAGGAGCAGGAGTAGGCCATCTAGCCCTTCGAGCCTGCCCCGCCATTCAATAAGATCACAGCTGATCTGTCGTGGCTCAGTTCCACATTCCCGCCCTCTCCCCATAACCCTTAATCCCCTCTCTTATCAAAAACCCATCAACCCGCGTCTTAAAAATATTTAGCGAGGCAGCCTCCACCACTTCAACGGGCAGAGAATTCCAGAGATTCACCACCCTTTGAGTGAAGAAGTTCCTCCTCAACTCCGTTCTAAACCGCTCCCCCCCTTTATCTTGAGGCTGTGCCCCCTAGTCCTACTGTCTTTTATGAGCGGGAAGAGTCTCTCCACCTCTACCCTATCCATCCCATTCCTCATCTTATACGTCTCAATGAGATCTCCCCTCATTCTTCTAAACTCTAACAAGTACAAGCCTAGTTTATTCAGCCTCTCCTCATAGCTCAACCCCCTCAACTCCGGTATCAGCCTAGTAAACCTCCTCTGCACTCCCTCCAAGGCCAAAATATCTTTGCGCAGGTGCGGCGCCCAAAACTGCACACAGTACTCCAGCTGCGGCCTCACCAATGCCCTATACAGCTGCAGCAAGACCTCCCTACTTTTATCCCCGTGTCTACGTGGGTTCCCTCTGAGAGCTCCGGGGGGGGGGGAGGGGGGCGGTGGGCAGCATGACGGCACAGCGTTAGCACCAGTGCCTCACAGTGACAGGGACCTGGGTTTGATTCCCGGCTTGGGTGATTGTGCAAACTCCACGTAGGCATTCTCCCCACGTCTCGGGTTTCGTCCGGGTTCTCCGGTTTCCCCGGACAGTGCAAAAATATACTCGTTGGGCTGATTGGCCATGCTAAATTAACCGTAGTGTCAGGAAGATTAGCAGGATAAATACATGGGGTTACAGAGATAGGGTGGGATTGTCATCAGCGCTGGCTCGATGGGCCAAGTGGCCTCCTGCACTGTAGGGATTTTATGACTCTTAACTGCCCTCTGAAATGGGCTTATTTGTAGGGTAATTAAGCCCGAAAGGCTGGCCTCACCAGCGACACCCACATCCAAAGAAGTAAAAAATAAGATTGTCTGTATAAATCTGCATAGCTAATCTTAATTGATGAGGGTTTGTTGGGCATTTGAATTTTTTGTTACGAGCCTCCCCAGCTGGGGTGAGCTGCCTTGAACCGAGCACCAATTTCTGCTTCCTCCATTGCTCCACAGCGGAGGGCACTTCATGAACACTGCGGAGAAAATCCGCCTTCCCGACGACTGCACCATCGGCTACATCATCGAGGCCATTCTGGGAGTGAGACTGATCCGGAGTAACCTGTTCCACTCGCACTTGGAGAACCTGCAGCAAGTCATGAGAGCAGACATTCCCAACCAGGTAAGCAGCGGACATGGCAGCCAATCCAACAGTATTTTAGTAATAGATCGTGCCGGTTCCTCAGGAAGAAATGTCACACCGTTAAGAATCGAACCGCTCTGTATTTCAGGTGACGTTGAGCTACGGCACATTTGAAAACAAAAGGAACGCCATTAACCTGAAGGGAGGTTTCTCCATCGAGGAGGATCCCTCTCGGTAAGTGTGAGATTCCATCGCCGTGCGTGAATCCAGCGGCCTAGTTCATATGGGCGGCACAGTGGTTAGCACTGCTGCTTCACAGCTCCAGGGTCCTGGGTTCGATTCCCGGCTCGGGTCACCGTCTGTGAGGAGAGTGCACATTCTCCTCGTGTCTGCGTGGGTTTCCTCCGGGTACTCGGGTTTCCTCCCACAGTCCAAAGATGTGCTGGTTGGGTTGATTGGCCACGCTGAGAAATTGCCCCTTAGTGTCCAGGGATGCGTAGGTTCGAGGGATTAGTGGGTGAAATATGTGGGGATACGGGGATAGGGCCTGGGTGGGATTATGGTCAGTGCAGACTCAATGGGCCGAAGGGCCTCTTTGCGCACTGTAGGGTTTTATGAGTCGACGATTCTATAAAGCACGTGCTTTGTTACTGATGTGCTCCAAACATAGCATTCGGTGCAAAAGTAGCCCATTCAGCTCCTCAAACCTGCTCTGCCTTAGGATCGTGGCTGCCCATGGGCTCTATTGGAGCTAAAGGGGTCAAGGGACACTGGAGAAAGGAGGCAATTTAATGATCAAAATGAATGGCGGAGCAGACTCGAAGGGCCGAATGGCCTACTCCTGCTTCTCGTTTTTGTGATCTGTTTACGTTTCGAATTCCACATTCCCGTCTACCTCCCTTGCCTAACAAGAACCTTGGGTGAGATTCCCCGGCCTCTGTGCGCCTCCCGCCGGCAGGAGGTGGCGTGTCGTTTGCTGGCGGCGGGATTCTCTGGTCCCGCCTCTGCCAGTGGGAATTTCCATTGATATCACCCCAAGCCGGAGGGAAACCCATGGGCTCCCGGCGGGACCGGAGAATCCCGCCGGCGTGAGCGGCCGGACGATTCCAGCCCTCGTCTACCTCTGCCTTAAAAATATTCAACGGCCCTCCCTTTGGAGGCAGAGAGTTCCAAAGTCACACAACCCTCGTCGCCAATAAAACCTCTAACCCCATTCCGATCGCTGCTGAGAATCTCATTTCTGCTGTTATAAAGTGTGCAGAAACTAATTCTTATAAAGGCGGTTTCCTCTTTGTAGTTAACTTGCTGGAGAACCACTGAAGAGACAAATACCAATTGCATTAAGCAAGCATCTTGTGGTGTATAAAGAGCTATCTGCGTTCTGTTGTATACTTAAGGCAGTTTCTTTACTTACGTTTTGTGCTTTGATGATATTGGTCAATGTCGGAAGGGGTGGGCGAGGGTTGCTGGCGAGTCAAAGCCCTTTTTGGAAAAGCTTGCAAGCCAGAATCACAAATTGAAGAGATTAGGGCAGAGGGCCCATGATTTTCTAGCCGTTAACAGAAATGATCAAGATTTGTGGGCAGTGCCCTCAGTAGGACTGTTTCCATAGACATCAGCTGGAAGGTGGATGGGGCAGAAGGGGGGGGTGAGGGGGCAGATTACATGCCTTCAGTAAGCCAAGCAGCGGAACACTAATCCATGCAAGTGGCTGCACTTAATGAGTTCAACACAACCAAGGGCGGCACAGTGGTTAGCACTGCTGCGTCACAGCGCCAGGGAGCCAAGGTTCAATTCCCAGCACTGTGCCGAGTCTGCACGTTCTCCCCATGTCTGTATGGGTTTCCTCCAGGTGCTGCGGTTCCCTCCCACAATCCGTACGACGTGCTGGTCGGATGGATTGGCCCTGCTAAATTCTCCCTCGAGTGTGGCGATTTTTGCACTGAAACTTCATTGCAGTGCTAATGTAAGCCAATTTGTGACACTAATAAGTGAACTTAGAATCAACTTTAATCCGGGGTGTTATTAAAGTTGGAACCATTTGCAACTCCAATCGCTCCTGTATCAGAAGTCTCGGAAGAACCCAGCCTGCCAGGTGTCACCCGAGCTATTCCGAACAAATGTGTACCTGGAAAGAACCCAAATACCTGTGCTGTGATAAGAACCTTGGCTTGTTTAATTGAACAAACAATTGAGTTTGATAACTCTGGCGTGGCAGTAATTCTGTCTGCAGTTCATTGTCCAGAGGCAGTGATAGATTTGTTCAGCAGTACAGGGTGATAAATGAAATAAGTTTAAACTGTAAATCTTACACCCCACAAAGCTCTGCATTATATTCAGATCTTTCCACTCAATATCAGTCACTAACTTGAAGTGGAAACAATTGTAATTGCAAGTCATTTTAACTGTAAGTTACAAGAGGTGACACAGTGGTTAGCACTGTTGCCTCACAGCACCAGGGACCTGGGTTCGATTTCCGGCTTGGGTCTGCGCAGAGTCTGCACATTCTCCCCACGTCTGCGTGGGTTTTCTCCGGGCGTTGCGGTTTCCTCCCACAGTCCGAAAGACGCGCCGGTTAGATGCATCGGCCGTGCTAAATTCTCCCTCGGTGTCCCCAAACAGGTGCCGGAGTGTGGCGACGAGGGGAATTTCACAGTAACTTCGTTGCAGCGTTAATGTAGAACATAGAAATAGAACGTAAAACATAAAAAAACCACAGCACAAACAGGCCCTTCGGCCCACAAGTTGCGCCAATCATACCTCTACCTACTAGGCTAACCCTCGATCTCCAAAAAGACCTGATCGAATCTGCCTCCTCCACCACCGCCGGCAGGCGATTCCACTCACCCACCACAGTAAATGTAAATTTGGGGCGGCACGGTAGCACAGCGGTTAGCGCTGCTGTTTCACAGCTCCAGGGTCCCGGGTTCGATTCCCGGCTCGGGTCACCGTCTGTGTGGAGTTTGCACGGACTCCTCGCGTCTGCGTGGGTTTCCTCCGGGTGCTCCGGTTTCCTCCCACAGTCGAAAGACGTGCGGGTTAGGTTGATCGGCCACGCTGAAAAATTGCCCTTTAGTGTCTAGGGATGCGTAGGTTAGAGAGATTAGTGGGTCTGATACGTAGGGATATGGGGGTAGGGCCTGGGTGGGATTGTGTTCGTTGCAGACTCGATGGGCTGAAGGGTCTCTTTCTGCACTGAAGGGTTCTATGATCGTAAATGTAAATTTACTTTTAAATTTAAACTTAGAGTAAATGTAAGCCTTAACTTGTGACTAATAAGCTTCAGCTTTAAGAGTTGTCTCATGTACCATTAAACTCAGTTTGTCTCATGTACCATTCAACTAATCGATTGTTGTCTTGTTTTCTCTAGGTTTCGCTCAATCCATTGCCTCCTGTATCCCGATACCCTGTGGTGTCCTCGCAACGTTACTTACTAACCTCCAACCTCGTCCCACGTAACCCCGGTAATCTGTAGGGGCTGTGGAGACCACTGTATATTTGGCTGTGAAGCTTTTTTTTGGTTGTTGTAGCAGTGTTAATGCACACTGCCAGATGTTAGTGCTGCTGTGCGGCCCAAATTTATCAATCGTCTTTAGTGTCTCTCTCTCTCTCTCTCTCTCCTGTTTGGTACGGAACAGAGCCACGCTCTGCGTCTGAGCAGGACGGGAAGCTATCAGACATCACAGATTGTGTGAGTGCGCGTACGTGTGTTGTGTAATTAATTTTCCCCGAGTGTGAAATTGCAAGTGTTGCCGATGTATCGGCTCATCTTTAGGAATGTAAACGACTCCTCCCAGAGCCGACCTTAAACATTCACTGCTTTTCACGGTGACACTTAAAAAGCCAGACATCAGCAGCGAGTTCTGCTCGCCCTGCTGAGGAAGGCTGCTCTGAGTTGGAGCCACTCTTTTCTAGGCAATATTTCAAAGATTCCATTTCAGCGGATGCTAAAACATGGGGCTGAAGAACGTTGAATAATTTCCAGTCAAATCTGGATTTTGTCTCAAGACCGCCCGAGGTGGGATTAAAAGATAATTTGAGATTTCCTGAAAGGATTCCTCTTAGTTTACCATCTGCCTTCAGCGGAGGGTGTCACTGGTGAAGCTCGTGTTCAAGGCTGGCTGTTGGAGGCTCTTAGACGCAGCCTCTGATTATTCCTGAGGTCTGTCTCTACATGAAAGCACTTTTCTTCCCTTGCTGTTAGAATCCTATGAATTAATGGCGTGTAAAAGGGTTGGCCACTCGTGCAACTCTTTCGGAATTAATTTGGAAAGTGTGCTGCACTAACAGTGAATGGAAGACTGACTGAAAATGCTGTTTGATTAATTCTATTAATCGTAATGTTTGGTATTGCGAAATATCACTCCATTGCAAAATATCACTGCATTGCAAAATGACTTCAAAGTGGTGTTACACACTGTAATTTTTTTAATAGAAGTCATAAGGCCACTTATTTGCAAATCTTTTTGTATCCTGTGAGAAATAACTGAGCCTAGTTGAAGAGGCTTTTTTGGTTTTTAAAAAGAAATCATTGAATCGTTGTCACTTCTTAAAAACTACTTGACTTTTGCCCTGTTTTTAACTCATCCTCTCCAATCATTTGTGTGGATCACATGGGTTACCTGAGGCCACTGTCTAAAATGGTAAAGTATTTACTCTGGGGGCGCATCATTGAAGCCCTACAGTGCAGGAGGCCATTTGGCCCATCAAGCCTACACCAGCAACAATCCCACCCAGGCCCTATCCCCTTGTCTTTGCCCCGCCAATTCCCCTGACACTAAGGGGCAACTTAGTATGGCCGATTAACTTAACCCGCACGTCTTTGGAGCGTGGGAGGGGACCGGAGCACCCGGAGGAAACCCACGCAGACACGGGGAGAACGTGCAAACTCCACACAGACAGCGAGCCAAGTCTGGAATCGAACCTGTGTCCCTGGCACCGAGAGGCAGCAGTGCTAACCACTGTGCCACCTACTTACGCCCATGTATTTTTATATTGATACTTGATTCCAGGCTAGAGAAGAAGAAATTCCCCATCTTACTCTGAGGCCGTTACGAGTGTAGCCTGCCGCCTCCTCATAAGAAATAGGAGCAGGAGTAGGCCATCTAGCCCCTCGAGCCTGCCCCTCCATTCAAAAAGATCATGGCTGATCTGAAGTGGATCCGTTCCACTTTGCCGCTTTCTCCCCATGACCCTTAATTCCCCTGTCTATCAAAAATCTATCTACCCGTGACTTAAATATATTCAGCGAGGTAGCCTTCACCACTTTAAAGGGCAGAGAATTCCAGAGATTCACCACCCTTTGAGTGAAGAAGTTCCTCCTCAATCCAAACTGCTCCCTTACCCCCCCACTCACACCCGCAACCTTATTTTGAGGCGGTGCCATCTAGTTCTGGTTTCCTTTCTAAGTGGAAAGAATCTCTCTACCTCTACCCGATCTAGCCCCTTCATTATCTTTTAAGTCTCTATAAGATCACCCCCCCCATCCTTCTAAACTCTAACAAGTACAGACCCCAGTCTTCTCACTGAGAGAAGTTTACTCAGCGCAAGCTAGACATCAAACCTGTTTTCCACTGAGCACATTTAATATTTTCTTGACGACATCTTTTAACGTGAAACTGCATCATTTTTTCCGAACCCTTTCTTTCACGCCCCGTCAGAGTTGCGCAAATCCTCGCTGCTCGATTTCCGAATAAAGGGTTAAGAATGATCCCATTGTGTGTGTAGCACTTGGAGCAGCAGGTATCAGTCATGTTATGCTCTGAGACAGTGACCCATACTGGGTTATTTGTATTGTATATAATTATCTGGACAGTATTTACTGTTCGTTCGTGTTGCTGTATATTTGAAATGATTGCTTAATATTCAGAAAGCTTTCTGATCTGTAAAAACGCAATGTTTGAACGCTTAGATTTAATTGCTTATTTATATTCCAGTATCTGGAAACAAATGACTGTAAATATAATCGCTGATACTCAGGGATGGCACCTGAATGGTTACAGTGAAAGCTGATGAGGACCCATCCTTTCCTTTCTAATAAAGGACTTCATTGCTTGAAAAAAAATGAAATCGTATTGACTCATTTGTTATGCTCCTGGGGACACACTCTGCAGCAGCTAAAGCTTTCAGTATAATGTCAGAACTGCAGTAACATTGTTGTGTACGCCTGCAATAAAAATAATATTCTTTCAGTGCAGAAGGAGGCCACTCAGCCCATCAAATCTGTGCCGACTCTTATCCCCATAACCACATGCATTTATGCCGCTAATCCCCCTAACCTATAAAAATATCTTGTGACACTAATGGGCAATTTAGCACCTAACCTGCACGTGTTTGAAGCGTGGGAGGAAACAGGAGCATCCAGAGGAAACCCACGCAGACACAGGGAGAACGTACAAACTCAACACGTCCGGTCACTGGAGGCTGGAATTGAACCCGGGTCCCTGACGCAGTGATAACCACCGTTTGCTGTTGTCTTCTTCAGGTGTGGGCTGACCAGGATACACTCCTGCTGTACCGCCTGTTAGAAGCATATTGGGAGGATGTACAGGTTGATGATATCCATCTTATTAATGCACATAGTTTGGCCACAACGTCCTAGGATGGAATTCTCCAAAAAAAATTGGAAGTGTTGAATTTGAAGTGGGAAAACTGGAGTCATTCACGTTGGCTTTTGCAGTGGGAGTTCACACTAGAACCTCCCACATTTTGTGCAGTGCAGAGGCCACCACTCTCTGAATCACATGAGCTTTCAGGAGGTGGGGCCTATTCCCATCTGGGAGGCTGAAACCAGCGGGTGGGAATAGGCCCCTCACCCAGTGGAACAGACCCTGCTGGAAATGTGGCACTGCAAGAGAATAGCAAATGCTCATTGGAACCCCACACATCACCACCCCAGCTTCCATCTTCTCACTTCCCTCCCCTCCCCTCCTTCTCCCCTCCCCGCCTCTCCTCCTCCCCCAGCTCCTGCCCTCTCCCTCTTCCCCCA